>NC_079201.1:24804116-26004116 GCF_029499605.1 Hyla sarda
CCCACATGTGAACACATCCTTGGATAAATACATCTACTTGGAACACAACATTTATAACAGCAGTGCAAGTATAATCATATTATTAAAGGGAATCTGTCAGTACTATTTTCTGTTAAGAGTAGAGATGAGCAAATTTTAGAAAAATCCGATTTGGTCGATTCGCTGAATTTCCCCCCCCAAAAAAATTTGGTTCAGTCCGAATTTATTCGTGGCAAATTGCTATTAAAAATGGCTATTTCTGGCCAACAGAGAACCTCATTAGGGGTGTAGAACGCTTTGCCTTGCTGTAACACGCATAGGGTGTGTGCTGTGTTAGTGAAATAATACTGTTATTCAGTATGACACACAGATTCTTTTGGAAATGTCCTTCATGCCATGAGAATGTAGTGCATTCTGGACTTCTTACCTGGCTTTTATACATCAAAATTATTTGTTTAAATTCTATAAAATTTTATTTCAAAATGTAAAAGTCACTTTTCATAAACTATAAAAAGTCTTTAAACAAAGCCTGCAAACTACAGGGCGATCAGATAACTGTTAAACATTGTTACATGATGTACATTACAGACAGAGCTGTAGCTAGCTCTTTTTGCTCCTGAGGCAAGAACAGAAAATTGTGCCTCCCCCCCCCCACTTTGGCTTGGGGCACCCCTTGAAAAAAAAATTTTTTGCGGGACACCGTTAACGAATAATCTTTTTAATATGTTTCTTATGTAGATTACAGCGACTCACAAATGACATATTCACTGATAGGAGTCATTCTCTTCTTTACTTCTTCCCCTTCTGGCACAGAACATCATGATAATCTGTTCTGGCCAAAACTCTTGGGCAGAACCTGCAACACAAATATACTGTATTAGTATTAGGCTCTGCACTTTTCCAGCATTATCCTCCCCTTTTCCCTACAAATGACTCCAGTCTCCTCCAAACATAATGCCACCAGCCTTCCCACAATGCAAAATAAATTATGATTATTGATAACATTTACAAGTCACTTTGTATAAATTATGAAACATCTTTAAAAAAAAGTCTGCAAACTACAAGGCACTTATAACCAGCCTTACCCTACACAGTGACAGAGGGGTGTACATGGAGACAGAGGTGTAGAGGGGTGTACATAGGTGACAGAGGGGTGTACAGGGGTTACAGAGAGGTTACGAGGGGTGACCGAGAGGTGTAGAGGAGTGAAAGAAGGGTGGGGGCCTCTGTTAGCATTGCCCCTGCTCCTTCCCTCCATCATTCTGCTGAGGGACCAGGAGAATCCAGAGTCCAGAGCTGCTCCACAGGAGAGGGAGGATACATGAGGATTGGAGCTGCAGCATCACCCGTCCTGGCACTGCACACAGTCCCCTACCCCCACTCCACCTGGCCTGAACGCCTGTGACTCACAGGTGTGCAGGCCTGAGCAGAAAAATCAAAACATGTTAGCACCATATTTCCCACCGTGGTTGGGAATCAATGCCTCAGTGTAATGTGTGCTGGACCCTCCTAGCGTTCCCTTGCAACAGCGCATCTGAGGCGATCGCTTCACTCGCCTCATCAGAGCTACAGCCCTGATTACAGAACATGCAAGTGCAATAAATACAAACTTTAAAAAAACACTAAAATCTGTGATAAAAGTGCTATCAAAAAAGAGGAAGTATTATATTTGACAAGGTCATGAAGGGTGGATTTAAAAGGGGGCAGTTTAAGTTGCAGAAATTTCTGCAACAGTCCGTTCCATAAACCTGAGTGAGGGAACTCTGAGTTTTGCCACCAGTTGGTTTAAACATTTTTTATCCAGATTTGTAATTTTCTTCTACTTAAAAATTTTAACACTTCCACTACTTGGAGCTGGAATAACCGCAGCTGCTGGCACCAGACTTGCCCTCCAATGGGTCCTCAAAAAAGAATAAAAAAAAAAAAAAGAAAATAAATGAAAATTAAATTTAATAAAAATTTTATTTTAAAATCTCTTTAAGTCCTTGGGGAGGAAGGGTGTATGCATACGCCCTCACGTCCCGTCTCTTTAGGACGGAGGGCGTATCCATACGCCCTCCGCATTTACGATCACCGCCGCTCACTGGGCGATGATCGGACTAGGATGATTGCTGATATCTGTCAGCAGGCATCCCATGGCAAAGCCTAGGGGGGTCCTGAGACCCCCCCATGTCGGCGATCGTGGTAAATCGCAGGTCAATTCAGACCTGCGATTTGCCGCGATCCGGCCAATCGGGTCACTGGTGATCTGATCGCCCGGAAAATAAGAATGATCGGAGCTAAAGGATAGGAGCGAGGTGGCAGTGTTGCCACCCCCTCCTATCCCCTTCCATTGGTCGGTCAGGCTGACCACCAATGGCAGGAGGGGGGGGGTTAGAGTTCATTTTCCCCGCTCTGCCCACCGATCGAAGTTGGGGCAGAGCGGGGGGAACACGGGCGACGAGGGGGGAGCATGGCCCGGCTTACCCGGACCGGCAGAGGCATGCTGGACCAGCGGCAGCGGCGGCATCGACACAGGAGGAGTGGCCGAGAAGGTAGCAGCGAAGATCGCGGTAAGTGATCTTCTCTATGGCCTTCTAAAAGCTGCAAAACTACAACTCCCAGCATGCCCAGACAGCAAAAGGCTTTCTGGGCATGCTGGGAGTTGTAGTTTTGCAAAACTACAACTCCCAGTAGTTTTGCAAAACTACAACTTTCAGCATGCACTGACTGTCTGGGCATCCTGGGAGTTGTAGTTTTGCAACATCTGAAGTGGCACAGTTTGGAGACCACTATACGGTGGTCTCCAAACTGTAGCCCTCCAGATTTTGCAAAACTACAACCCCCAGCATGGCCAGACAGTCAGGGATGCTGGGCATGTAGTTCTGCAATATCTGGGCATTCATATGTTGCAGAACTACAACTCCCAGCATGCTTGGACAGTCTGGGCATGCTTGGAGTTGTAGTTTTGCAACATCTGGAGGGCTACAGTTTGGAGACCACTACTTAGCGGTCTCCAAACTGTTCTTCCCCAGTTGTTCATACTTTTCATTTTCACAAAAGGTAAAAGGAAAAAATTACCCCCAAAATTTGTAACACAATTTCTTCTGAGTACGGAAATACCCCATATGTGTACGTAAAATGCTCTGCGGACTAACTACATGGCTCAGGAGTGAGAGAGCGCCATGTACATTTGAGGACTAAATTGGTGATTTGCACAGGGGTGGCTGATCATTACAGCGGTTCTGACATGAACGCAAAAAAAAAAACACCCACATGTGGCCCCATTTTGGAAACTACACCCCTCACGGAACATAACAAGGGGTATAGTAAGCCTTAACACCCTTCAGGTCTTTGACAAATTTTCTTTAAAGTTGGACATAAAACTAAAAATAATAAAATTCCCTGAAATGCTGGCGTTACCCCAAATTTTTCTTTTCCACAAGGGGTAATAGGAAAAAAGCCCCCCAAAATTTGTAACCCCATTTATTCTGAGTATATAAATACCCCATATGTGGAAGTAAAGTGCTCTGCGGGGGAACTACAATGCTCAGAAGAGAAGGAGCGTCATTGGGCTTTTTGAGAGAGAATTAGGCTGGAATTGAAGGCTATGTGTGTTTACAAAGCACCCATGGTGCCAGAACAGTGGACCCCCTCCACATTTGGCCCCATTTTGGAAACTACACCCCTCACGGAATGTAACAATGGGTACAGTGAGCATATGTGCCCCACAGGTGTCTGACAGATTTTTTGAACAGTCGTCCGTAAAAATGAAAAAGTTTATTTTTCATTTGCACAACCCACTGTTCCAAAGATCTGTCAAATGCCAGTGGGGTGTAAATGCTCACTGTACCCCTTATTAAGTTCTGTGAGGGGTGTAGTTTACAAAATAGTATGCCATGTGTTTTTTTTTTTTTTTTTTTTTTTTTTTTTACTGTTCTGGCAGCATGGGGGCTTCCTAAATGTGACATGCCCCCAAAAACCATTTCAGCAAAAATCGCTCTCAAAAGCCCAATGTTGCTCCTTCCCTTCTGAGCCCTCTAGTGCACCCACATAGCACTTTACCTACACATATGAGGTATTTCCTTACTCGAGAGCAATGGGATACAAATTTTGTGGGGCATTTTCTCCTATTACTCCTTGTGAAAATGAAAAGTTTGGGGTAACACCAGCATTTCAGTGTTAAAAATAAAAATTTTCATTTTCACGTCCCACTTTAACGAAAGTTCGTCAATCACCTGTGTTGTGTTAAGGCTCACTGGACCCCTTGTTACGTGCCTTGAGGGGGGTAGTTTCCAAAATAGTATGCCATGTGTTTTTTTTTGTGCTTTTCTGGCACCATAGGGGCTTCCTAAATATGACATGCCCCCAAAAACCATTTCAGAAAAATTTGCTTTCCTAAAGCCAAATGTGACTCCTTCTGTTCTGTGCATTGTAGTTCGCCCGCAGAGCATTTTACGCCCTAACATGGGGTATTTCCATACTCAGAAGAGATGGAGTTACAAATTTTGGGGGCATTTTCTCCCATTACCCTTTGTAAAAATGGTAAACTGCACTTTAGTGAAAAAATTTTTTTTTTATTTACACATCTGACTTTAACGAAAAGTCGCCAAACACCTGTGGGGTTTCAAGGCTCACTGGACCCCTTGTTACGTGCCTTGAGGGGTGTAGTCTCCAAAATAGTATGCCATGTGTTTTTTTTTTTTGCTGTTCTGGCACCATAGGGGCTTCGTAAATGTGACATGCCCCTCAAAATCCATTTCAGAAAAATTCACTCTCCAAAATCCCATTGTTGCTCCTTCCCTACTGTGCCCTCTACTGCGCCTGCCGAACACTTGAAATACACATATGAGGAATTTCCTTACTCGAGAGAAATTGGGTTACAAATTTTGGGGGGCTTTTTCTCCTATTACCCCTTGTAAAAATTCAAAAACTGGGTCTACAAGAACATGCGAGTGTAAAAAATTAAGTTTTTGAATTTTCTCCTTCACTTTGCTGCTATTCCTGTGAAACACCTAAAGGGTTAACAAACTTTCTGAATGTCATTTTGAATACTTTGAGGGGTGCAGTTTTTATAATGGGGTATCATTTATGGGGTATTTCTAATAGACAGAACCAAAAATTTAGTTTTTTTCGTTTTTTCGTTTTTTTTAAATTTTCGGTTCTGTGAATATTCGGAATGCTGTGCATTCGTCATATTCGTTTTTCGAATGCGTTCGCAAATTTTTTTTTCGTTTTTGGATGCATTCGTCAATAACATTGAATGCATTCGTTAATTTGGATCTTTCGTTATATCTGTAAAATTCGTTAAATTTTGCATTCGTTACTAAACGAAATGCACATTAGTTTCACTTGCTGATCCTCTTTTGTAATAAATAGCAGGTGTTACCTTAGGATTCTTTTTGTTTTCACCTTTTTTTTGCAGTTTTCTCTGTGTAGGAAGGCAAGTTTTCCTCAGGTAAACCCAATGAAAAAAATCTAATTCATTCCTTACATTCGGTTTACTGATAACGAATGCATTTGTTATTCGTTAACATGCATTATTCGTTATGCGTTACTTAACGAATGCATTCGTTAACTGTATATTCGTATTCTTTTTAGGAAATATTCGATTTTTTTTTCGTGCATTCGGATTGTAACGAACACCCGAAAACGGGAAAATTTGTTAAGTTTAGTATTCGTTCCGAAACTAATTGCACATGTCTAATTTCTAATATGAAGGCCCTTCAAATCCACTTCAAATCTGAACTGGTCCCTGAAAATTTCCGATTTTGAAAATTTTGTGAAAAATTGGAAAATTGCTGCTGAACTTTGAAGCCCTCTGATGTTTTCCAAAAGTAAAAACATGTCAACTTTATGATGAAAATATAAAGTAGACATATTGTATTTGTGAATCAATACATAATTTATTTGGAATGTCTGTTTTCCTACAAGCAGAGAGCTTCTACATTTAGAAAAATGCAAAATTTTCTATTTTTTCATAACATTTTTGCATTTTTCACCAAGAAATGATGCAAGTATCGACAAAGATTTACCACTAACATGCAGTAGAATGTGTCACGAAAAAGCAATCTCGGAATCTGAATGAAAAGTAAAAGCATCCCAGAGTTATTAATGCTTAAAGTGACAGTGGTCAGAATTGCAAAAAATGCTCCCGTCCTTAGGGTTATAATGGGCTCAGTCCCCAAGGAGTTAAATTTTTCAACTGTGACGCCATATGGTCTCCCGACTAAAATAGTACACCACTTAGATGTACGTATGTGGTATGGACTTATGAGGGGAGAAAAATGCGCTACAGTACGCTTCAAAACTTATTTGTGCACAAAACCAGCAGTACACACCAGTGCTGCAGCACACAGTCTTGTATACTACACCCAAAGTTGCACTTTCTCTCAATCTCACTCCCTTCCCTATCAGTGCTTCTAGGCAGGATTTGTGCATGAGCTGAATCACTGCTGTTCTGTGCAACACACTGCTCTCTGTCCCTCTCTATAATAGAATGCTGTAGACGGTGACTGGGAGGTGAATTGATGCAGTAAGAATGCTTTTCTGTGAAACTCACACTGCTCTCTGTGCCTCTCTATGTGCAACAGAATGCTGACTTGACTAGGAGGTGAATAGCTGCTGGAAAAAAGCTTTTCTGTGTAGCACACAGCGCTGTCTGTCCCTATCTATCTCTCTGCAGTGAAAGGCTGAAGTGACTGCCCGCAATATGGCTGCCGACTATATAGGGCTGTGACATCACAGGGGTGACTGGCTGCTGATAGGCTGCATGCTGCATGTGATTCAGGGTCATCCTGCCTACCCTTGTTCCTGCCTTCACAGGAATCCTTGTCCCATGTCCTCACATGTGGATCCGCCATTTTAGATGCCCTGGAGCCTGGACCACACTAAGTGGAGTTTAATTAAACGATTTGCACGATCAAATTGCAGCAATATTTGCATTCTTGTGAAACAAATTTTTCTTGAAATTCATAACGAATTCGGATTTTTCAGATTCGATTCGCTCATCCCTAGGTAAGAGCTTAAGACACCTTTGGATAGCTATTAGGTTATGAAAGCAAACTACCTTTCCTGGAGCTGATGTTGGTTGCCAAACATATAAAATCACCTTTTATATGTAAGCCAAGTGTAAAGGAGGCAGGGATGGGCTGCTTTAGTGCCAAGGCCTGGTACAACTCCTCGCTCAAAGCCCCTCCTTAATTTAAGAACAGACCTCTGTATGTGAGTTGATTTCTCAGTAGAACTAAAAATGTATGTTACATATAATTTTTTCAAACTTGGTGTTATGTTCATTTACATCTTTATAAGAAGCACATTCAGGTCTGTGTGGTTTGGAAGCTTTGTGGATATCCCAGATTAGAGGAGTCTGACTTCCAGAAATTCAAAAAAGGACAGTATTGTTATCATTGACAGGAATATTATACTTAAGCTCATCTTCCTTTGCGTACCTCATTGCTGCAATAATGAGTAAAATGCATGACTAATAGATTTCTGAGGGTTGAGAAATCTAGAGAATTATGAGCAATGAAATACATTGAACTAATAAAACTATGGGAACCGTACAGAACAGTATGTGCGTACGGTTCCATCCGGTTTGCACCATACAGTTTTGACATTGCACATGCACAGTGCAAACTGAAAGATTTTTATTGGAATTTCAATCAAACAAGTGAAACTTTTTTCATAATGGAGTGAAAAGTTAAAAACGTAAGCAGTTTTTATACAGTTTAGTCCGGTTTTAAGGAATCAGTTTTTTATCAAAAATCTGATAAGGGAACTGTATTGCAAAAACGTGGTGTGAACCCAGCCTTAAAGGGGACCTGTAATGTCCTTTCAGTGCTATTGAACCTCCCCAGTACCTTTTAGATGAAGGGCATGGTGTTCGGATACTGTGCCTATAAGCTTCTTTGGAGGCCGCAAGTTGTTAAAAACAACTTTAACCCCTTGTGGACTAAGCCCATTTTGACCTTAACGACCAGAGCATTTTTTGCAATTCTGACCACCAAATTCTGACCAAAATGTAGCATTTTGACAAATTTAAAGCTCTCTGCCTGTAAGGAAAATGGACATTCCAAATAAATTATATATTGATGCACATATACAATATGTCTGCTTTATGTTTGCATCATAAAGTTGACATGTTTTTACTTTTTGAAGACATCAGAGGGCTTCAAAGTATAGCAGCAATCTTCCAATTTTTCAAGTAATTTTCGAAATATGAATTTTTCAGGGACCAGTTCAGTTTTTAAGTGAATTTGAGTGTCTTTATGTTAGGAATACCCCATAATGGACCCCATTTTGAAAACTACACCCCTCAATGTATTCAAAATCACATTCATAAAGTTTGTTAACCCTTTAGGTGTTGCACAGGAATAGCAGCAAAGAGGAGACAAAAATTCTAAATCTTAATTTTTTACACTAACATGTTCTTGTAGACCCATATTTTTTATTTTTACAAGGAGTAAAAGGAGAGAAAGCCCCCCAAAATTTGTAACCCAATTTCTCTTGAGTAAATAAATACTTCATATGTGGATGTAAAGTGCTCTGTGGGTGCACTAGATGGCTCAGAAGAGAAGGTGCGACAGTGGGATTTTGGAGAGCGAATTTTGCTGAAATGGTTTTTGCGGGGCATGTCACATTTAGGAAGCCCCCATGGTGCCAGAACAACAGAAAACACCCTACATGGCACACTATTTGGGAATTTACACTCCTCAAGGAATGTAACAAATGGTACAGTGAGCCTTAACACCCGACAGGTATTTGACGACTTTGCATTGAAGTTGGACGTGAAAATGAAAAATTTTATTTTTTTTACTAAAATGCTGACGTTACCCCAAATTTTTCCAAGGGGTAATAGGTGAAAATATCCCCCATAATTTGTAAGCCATTTCTCTCGAGTAAGGAAATATCTCATATGTGGATGTAAAGTGCTCTGTGGGTGCACTACAATGCTCAGAATGGAAGGAGCAACAATGGAATTTTGGAGAGAGTATTTGGTTGGAATAGAAGTCTGGGGCCATGTGCATTTATAAAGCCCCCATGGTGCAAGAACAGTGAACCCCCCCCCCACATGTGTCCCCATTTCGGAAACTACACCCCTTACAGAACATAACAATGGGTATAGTGAGCATTTACACCCCACTGGCGTTTGACAGATCTTTGTAACAGTGGGCTGTGCAAATGAAAAATTTAATTTTTCATTTTCACGGACCACTGTTCCAAAAATCTGTCAGACACCTGTGGGGTGTTAAGGCTCACTATACCCCTTCTTATGTTCCATGAGGGGTGTATTTTCCGAAATGGGGTCACGTGGGTATTTATTTTTTTGCGTTTATGTCCAAACCACTGTAACCAGCAGCCACCCCTGTGCAAATCAACAGTTTAGGCCTCAAATGTACATAGTGTGCTCTCACTCCTGAGCCTTGTTGTGCATACGCAGAGCATTTTACGCCCACATATGGGGTATTTCCATACTTGAGAAATTGTGTTACAAATTTTGGGGGTCTTTTTTTTTTTTGTTATTTTGCAATTTGTTGTTTTTGCAGTGTAAGGGTTTAGTGTATATGTAGTGTTTTACTCTTTATTTAGGGTTAGTGTAGTGTAGTGTTTTTGGGGTACATTCACACGGGCGGGAGTTTACAGTGAGTCTCCCGCTGCAGTGGAAAATTTGCTGCATCTAAAACTTGAAGTGGTCTCCAAACAGTGCCCTTCCAGATGTTGCAAAACCACAACTCCTAGCATGCTGAGACTGTCCAGGCCTGCTGGGAGTTGTAGTTCTGCAACATTTGAAGGGCCAGATGTTACAGAACTACAACTCCCAGCATGACTGTACTGTCTGGGCATGCTGAGAGTGGTAGTTTTGCAACGTCTGGAAGGACACAGTTTGGAGACCACTGCACAGAAGTTGGAAAACTACAAATCCCAGCATGCCCAGACAGCCAAAGGCTGTCTGGGCATGCTGGAAGTTGTAGTTTTAAAACTCCTTGAAGCAGCAGTGAAGATCACTTTACAGCGATCTTCACTGCTGCCTTTGACGCTGCGGTTGCCTCCACTTGCCTGCCGGTCCTCCCCTTCTCCACTCACCGGTCCTAGGTCCCCACCTGCCGCCGGTCCCAGTGTGCCCAAGGTGCCTGCTGCCATCTTCCCCCGCTCTGTCCCGGCTTCCAGGGGCGGGCAGAGCGGGGGATCTCAACTGTCACCCCCCCCCCCCATCCCTGCGATTCCCCGGTCAGTCCTGATCGGCCAATCGCAGGGGATAGGAGGAGGTGGAACCCCTGACACCTCTCTCCTATCCTTCAGGATGACCGGGGTTGTCTCTGACAGGCGGGGACCGTGATTCCTACGGGCGTACAGGTGCGCCCTTGGTCCTTAAGTACCAGGGAGCAAGGGTGTACCTGTACGTCTTTTGTCCCCAACAGGTTAATAGCCACTGCTCCACACCAACTATGAAATCCCAGTGACGGAGTAGTCATGCTGCTTCCACTATAATCCCAGTCTCTCCTGCTAGATTGACACTCTGATTGCCGTGCTTCCCATAAAGTTCCTGGCACTCAGAGTGTCAATCAAGCAGAAGAGGCGGAGTGCAGAGGCAGCATTACTTCACACATTGTGGCTCTGCCTCTGGGACTACTTACCTGTGGCAAGCAGAGGCTTTTAAAGTTGTTTTAAACAACTTGGAGCATGTAAGTAAGCTTATAAGCATATTGTCCAAACGCTGTGACCTTCATCTAAAAGGTACTAGGGAGGGCCGGTACAAATTATTGGACCTGACAGGTTCCCTTTAATGTTTTTCTATGCAGTAATGTAATACTTGCAGCTATGCACAGTACAAATAATTTTTTTTAACACTGCACTGATCATAAAGACATGACTTTCCATAAGAAACGTCATGGTAAATTGACTTTGATTCATACATTGATTCATGCATTGGATAATTCTGGTTCTATTCACTGATCCCTGATGAATCTTTTTCTTAGAGGAATGTTGGCATAGAAAGTAAAAGCCTATTAGTACACTGCTGTGTGCAGATAGAGACTTCATCACTTGTAGTGAGTCATGTTACAAGAAACTGTTCTCTATAGTCACATAAAATTCTAGCAACTAAAAAAAAACCTTACCTAATGTTCACTGAGAGTAGCGCAAGTAGCAGGTACAGATAATGTACAATCATTGCTGGTGAGTAGAGTATCAGACCCAGTGAATGGGGTTAGTGGAAGTTGTGATACATACAGAATCATCTATTACCTCTTGGTCACTTAGTATACAGGGGCTAAAAAAAATCTAGAATGGATCACAAAAGTTCACATTCTAATACATTAAAAATGTTGTTAAATTCAGACAGAATCTAATTCTGGCCTGATTGATTTCTACTGGTGAGTACTTAAAAGTCAGAAATATGGGAGAGGTTTTGCTCAATATAATTTTGTTTTTAAAGGGGTCTTTCCCAAACCATTAAATAAAAATATGCCCTGCACTCGCTTTCAGTCTATGAAATGTGCGGAAGCGGCTCTGCAGAGGTTGTCTGCACAGGAAGCAGAGAGAAAAGTGGAGCTGCAGGAGCAGCGGTGGAATGAGGCACAGGGAAGTGGTGTTTTTGTTTTTTCCATGGAGCTGTGGGAAGGGGCTTTATTATGTATGAGGGCCATGTCAGGGGGCATTTATATATGCAGGGCCATGTCAGAGGGCATTATTATGTGTGTGGCCATGTCAGGGGCCATTATTATATGTGGGGCCATGTCAGGGGGCATTATTATGTATGGGGGCCATGTCAGGGGGCATTATTATGTGTGGGGCCATGTCAGGGCACATTCTTATGTATGGGGCTATGACAGGGGGCATTATTATATGTGGGGTCATGTCAGGGGGCATTTTTATGTGTGGGACCATGTCAGGGGGCATTTTTATGTGTGGGACCATGTCAGAGGGCATTTTTATGTGTGGGACCATGTCAGAGGGCATTTTTATGTGTGGGACCATGTCAGAGGGCATTTTTATGTGTGGGGCCATATCAGGGAGCATTATTATGTGTGGGGCCATGTCAGGGGGCATTATTATGTGAGGGGGCATTATTATGTGTGGGGCCATTATAATGTAAGGAGGCATTATTATATATTGAGCAATGTAAGGGGCATTATTGTATATGGGGGCAATGTGGGGGGGGACAATATTATGGAGGCATTATAATGTATGGGGGCAATGTACGGGGGCAATATAATGTATAGGGGCAATGTGAGGGGTCATTATTATATATGAGGGCAATGTGTGTATGCGGATGGGTAGCGAATGCACTGGCCTGTTTGGACAATGGCTGAACCGTACCAGGAAGCGGAGTCTAAGGTGCCACTGGTTTTCACCAGAGCCCGCCACAAAGCGGGACGGACTTGCTGCGGCAGGCAGCACCCAGGTCGCTACCCCTGGCACGATCCATCCACACAGGTTGCCCAGATGTAACTTGGCACAGATGGTGAGATGTAGTCAGGATAAGCACAGGTCAGAAGGGCAGGCTGCAAAGAGCAAGGCCAGGTCACAAGCACTAGGTCAGGAGGCAGGTGGCAAAGGAGCAGGGTCAGGTCACGAGAAGGAGGTCAGGAACACAAAATAGGCAATCGCAGTAAAAACGCTTTCTCTTGGCACAAGCCACGAAGATCCGGTACCATGATAGGGAGGTGCCGGACTTAAATAAGGCCCACCCAGCAGCAGACCAATTTAGGACGCACTGGCCTTTAAATCTAGCAGTGCCGGCATGCAGGCGCCCTATGGAAAGGGGACAGTGTGCAGACAGAGAGGGAGCACTGCGGGGTAAGGAGATGCCCGGGACTTTCGTGCGGGCGCATCCTGCACAGTGAGTCCCAGGGCCGCCGTAAGCATAGGAAGTGGTGCGCTCATGGCCAGGCTGAACGGCTGGAGCATTGCCCATAGCAACGCCCAGGACTCGCATGCAGGCACGGAGGATGAATGACCAGAGCACTGCCCATAACAGTGAGGAGGGATTATTATGTGTGGGGACCCAGACTACAAGCTGTATAAGAAAAATTTCTTATGGCAGCCCTGCTCGGTTGGTTACTGCTGCTATCAGACCCACGATTAATACCAGACATCAGCCATCAGGGAGATTTCTGTCATTAACCCTTTAGATGCTGCAATCAAAGTTTTGTGCAGCGTCTAAGCGTGAAGAAATTGCATTGTTGGTGACTCAGTGGAGCTGATTGGGACCACCGTGACAAATTTGAGGGACCCCAATTAGCTGAGAGAAGAGGCGGAGGTCCTTTACCTTTCTCTGTCCTGTCCAATTGGCACTCCAACTGTGCAGGCAGCCTCAGCAGCCTCATACACCCCAAACTAACTAAAACAAACCTTCATCAATCCTTTTGATTTTCAGTCATATGATCTTAGGAAGTTTATTAACTGCAGTAGCAAAAACATTATCTACATAACATGTTGCCATCTGACATAAATAAGTCCATCACCTTTAGATATTCATTTTAATTGAATATCTTTATTGTTGTTTATGACATTAAACTGCAACAGTTTTCTAACCTTATTGAAGTACAGTACCTGGTTGCAGTTGCAGCATGACACATTTCTAACGTGTACATATGAATCTAATAATTCCGATAATGAATAATGAACCTTAGTACCTCTCTTTGGATAGTACCTGCTCTGATCTGCCTTCCCGCAGACCAGAGCAGAAGATGACCGATAACCCTGATCAGTGCTGTGTCCTATACATAGCATTGAACAGGATTAGCAATCGAATGGTTGCTATGAATAGTCCCCTATGGGGACTATAAGAGTGTCAAAATAAAAGTAAAGAAATAAAGTAAAAAAATGTGAAACCCCCCCCCTCCCCCAATAAAAACGTAAATTGTCCCATTTTCCCTATTTTACCCCCAAAAAGTGTAAAAAAAATTTATTTTTTTACACTTTTTTTTATAAAATAAAAGTCCAAAATAGCTGCTTTTTTTATAACATTTTATTCCCAAAAAATTAATAAAATATTTAATAAAAGTTTTGTATAAGCAAATATGGTATTAATAAAAAGTACAGATCACGGCGCAAAAAATTAGCCCTCATACCACCGCTTATACGGAAAAATGAAAAAGTTATAGATCTTCAAAATAGGGGGATTTTAAATGTACTAATTTGGTTAAAAAGTTTGCGATTTTTTTTAAGCGCAACAGTAATAGAAAAGTGTGTAATCATGGGTATCTTTTTAATCGTATTGACCCAGAGAATAAAAAACACATGTCATTTTTATCATAAATTGTACGGCGTGAAAACAAAACCTTCCAAAATTAGCAAAATTGCGGTTTTCTTTTTAATTTCCCCACACAAATAGTATTTTTTTGGTTGCGCCATACATTTTATGGTAAAGTGAGTGATGGCATTACAACGGACAACTGGTCGTGCAAAAAACAAGCCCTCATACTAGTCTGTGGATGAAAATATAAAAGAGTTATGATTTTTTGAAGGGAAGGAGGAAAAAACGAAAGCGTAAAAATAAAATTGTCTGAGTACTTAAGGTCCAAATGGGCTGAGTCCTTAAGGGGTTAAATGACATATCCTCACCATTACTGTGGGCAGGAATGTCGCCCAGGGATGGTGAGGAATATGATTTTATTAAATATAATGTGTTGCCACACATTATGTATATGATCTAAAGACAGGTTCCCTTTAACCTCTCTGGCCTATGTTAGGCATTCGAGACTGTGTGCCTTTCTTAATGTACATCTCAAGAGCTATAGCTATTTATTTTATTTTTTGGTCCACAAAGCTGTATGATGGCCTGTCTGTCACCCATTAAAGGGATTATCCATCATAAGGTGATTTTAGTGCATCTGCGCTTGTCTTGGGGCTAAATGGCTATGTTGTGAGATTACCATAACACTGTGGCTAGCTTTTTGTGAACTGGAATTTCCTGTTTGAGTTTCCTTCTTTGCCTACAAATCCCATAATTCCATTTTCCTCCCTTCCACCCATCAGGTTTTCAATCAGGGTGCCTACAGCTGTTGCATTAGTTGCAGTTGATCTCTCTCCCACCAAGCGATTGTTCCCCCATTGAAGCAGACAGGCTCCCTGTCATCAGCTGACTAGTGATGTCAGGTCTTGGCTGCATTGCAACCTGGGAAAAACAGTCATTTTGTATGCTGTTAAAAATAAATATTGGGGTGAAAATCACAGAAGAATTGTGAGAAAACCATCACACACAGGTACAGACACTATATTATGAACTACACTAACTTCATCAAATTTGGGATTTTTTCACCAAGAAATGATGCAAGTATCGACAAAAATTTACCACTAACATAAAGTAGAATATGTTATGAAAAAACAATCTCAGAATCAGAATGAAAAGTAAAAGCATCCCAGAGTTATTAATGCTTTAAAAGACAGTGGTCAGATGTGCAAAAAATGCTCCCGTCCTTAGGATTATAATGGGCTCCGTCCCCAAGGGGTTAAGGTGCAGACAAAATTTGGCACAATTTTAGCCCCACATTGCCTGCCCTTTTCCCAAGACTATGCCCTCTTTGAAAATGTGTGCTTCTTAACTTCTTCAGCACATATGGTGCAGTTTACTCAAAAAAGGTGAATTCAGTTTTGAATATTCCCCCAGTATCTTGTATCAGCTTTACTTAAGTTTCATTTTTGGCTCAAGTTTACAGCTGTCTCGAGTACAATATATTTGCACGTACCATTATGGGCACATTTGCACTCAGACACCAACCACCATTATAGAGTTCCCCAGGGTCAAGAACTATTCCAATACGTGAGGGCACCCTTGACAATGAGTGTTGAGGCCATGAGAAAGGTACCCAGAGTCCAGCTGCTGCTTTTTAGCTACTGTGACACCTCCACACCCTTAGCTTTATCTGGAGTAATACAACTCTCAGGGGAACCTACATAACATCTCTCTCATGATTGCCACATAAAACTCAGCCTCAGTGAGTTACTCAGCCTCAGGGTCGGCCATGCCCCCCAATACAAGTCTATGGGGAGGGGCCGTAATGGCCACCACACCCCCTTCCATAGACTTTCATTGATGGGCGTGGCCTGATGTCACGCGTGCACAGCGTTCGGAACATTAGTTCCAAATGCAGCGGGAAGCCTGGCCAGTGGAGTACCCCTTTAAGTTAGAAGATATTGATTTGTACAGTATCTAAGTGTGTTGGAAGTCACTATGTACCCTTTGGGCAAATACACATGGGATAGAGGTTCTGTGGATTTAGCTTGCAGATTTGCACATAGAAAATCTGCTGCATATTGCACAATTAGACATACAGACAGAGTGTACATTTTCTGAGCATAAATGAAAAATCTGCAGCATGGCAATTTGTTCTGAAGATTGTTTGCAAATTTTTCCAATTGACTTCAGTAGGGAGCTCAAAATCTATAATAAAATCTGGTCCTGTTGCTGTGATTTTTTAACAGATTACCCGATTTGCTGCAAAATCCGAAAATGTGGATTTAAATAAATTATTTTTAATTTCTTCTTATGAAATCTGCAGTGACAAATCAGCATCAAATCCATCTAATTTGGCATGGATTTAATATTTTAAATGAAATTGCTATTGTTCTCCACAGCAATTCCTCCTTGTGTGTATTTATCTTTTTATGCTAAGAACGCATTGTGCAGATATGCTGCAGATTTTCTGCAGCAGAAAAATGCCAAATGCAAAGGTGGGTCCAGCTAGATGGGGAAATCTTAAAGGGGTACTCCAGTGAAAAACTTTTTTTTTCAATCAACTGGTGCCAGAAAGTTAAACAGATCTGTAAATTACTTCTATTTAAAAATCCTAACTCTTCCAGCTGCAGTATACTATAGAGGAAATTGAATAGTTTTTTCCAGTCTGACCACGGTTCTCTCTGCTGACACCTCTGTCTATGTCAGGAACTGTCCAGAGCAGGAGAGGTTTGCTATGTGAATTTGCTCCTTCTCTGGACAGTTCCTGACATGTGCAGAGCTGTCAGCAGAGAGCACTGTGGTCAGACAGAAAATAAATTAAAAAAAGAAAAGAACTTCCTCTGTAGTATACAGCAGCTGATAAGTACTGGAAGGATTAAGGTTTTTAAATAGAAGTAATTTACAAATCTGTTTAATTTTCTGGCACTTGTTGATTTAAAAAAAAAAAATGTTTTCCACCGGAGTACCCCTTTAACCCGTTAAGGACTCAGCCCATTTGGGCCTTAAACTGTCATGAGATTTTAGCCCCCCAGACAGTTGCGCTTTAAGGACCGTGCCTTCTAAAAATCATAACTCTTTTATATTTTCATCCACAGACTAGTTTGAGGGCTTGTTTTTTGCGTGACCACTTGTCCTTTGTAATGACATCACTCATTTTACCATAAAATGTATGGTGCAACCAAAAAAATACTATTTGTATGGGGAAATTGATAAGAAAACCGCAATTTTTAAAATTTTGGAAGGTTTCTTTTTCATGCTGTACAATTTATGATAAAAAAGACGTTTTCTTTATTCTTTTTATTCTGTGGGTCAAGACCATTAAAATGATACCCATGATTACATACTTTTCTATTAATATACTGCTTAAAAAAAAATTGCAAACTGTCACGATGCCGGCTGGCAGGTAGTGGACCCTCTGTGCCAGAGAGGGATTGGCGTGGACCGTGCTAGTGGACCGGTTCTAAGCCACTACTGGTTTTCACCAGAGCCCGCCGCAAAGCGGGATGGTCTTGCTGCGGCGGTAGTGACCAGGTCGTATCCACTAGCAACGGCTCACCTCTCTGGCTGCTGAAGATAGGCGCGGTACAAGGGAGTAGGCAGAAGCAAGGTCGGACGTAGCAGAAGGTCGGGGCAGGCAGCAAGGATCGTAGTCAGGGGCAACGGCAGAAGGTCTGGAAACACAGGCAAGGAACACACAAGGAACGCTTTCACTGGCACTAAGGCAACAAGATCCGGCAAGGGAGTGCAAGGGAAGTGAGGTAATATAGGGAAGTGCACAGGTGAAAACCCTAATTGGAACCACTGCGCCAATCAGCGGCGCAGTGGCCCTTTAAATCGCAGAGACCCGGCGCGCGCGCGCCCTAGGGAGCGGGGCCGCGCGCGCCGGGACAGAACAGACGGGGAGCGAGTCAGGTAGGGGAGCCGGGGTGCGCATCGCGAGCGGGCGCTACCCGCATCGCGAATCGCATCCCGGCTGGCAGCAGGATCGCAGCGCCCCGGGTCAGAGGACGTGACCGGAGCGCTGCAGCGGAGGGAGTGAAGCGAGCGCTCCGGGGAGGAGCGGGGACCCGGAGCGCTCGGCGTAACAGTACCCCCCCCCTTGGGTCTCCCCCTCTTCTTGGAGCCTGAGAACCTGAGGAGCAGACTTTTGTCAAGGATGTTGTCCTCAGGTTCCCAGGATCTCTCTTCAGGACCACAACCCTCCCAGTCTACTAAAAAAAAATTTTTCCCTCTGACCTTTTTGGCAGCCAAAATTTCCTTGACCGAGAAGACGTCCGAGGAGCCGGAAACAGGAGTGGGAGGAACAGATTTGGGAGAAAAACGGTTGAGGATGAGTGGTTTGAGAAGAGAGACGTGAAAGGCATTAGGGATACGAAGAGAAGGAGGAAGAAGAAGTTTATAAGAGACAGGATTAATTTGACACAAAATTTTGAAAGGACCAAGATAGCGTGGTCCCAACTTGTAGCTAGGGACACGGAAGCGGACATATTTAGCGGAGAGCCATACCTTGTCTCCAGGGGAAAAAACGGGGGGAGCTCTTCTTTTCTTATCCGCGAACCTCTTCATGCGTGAAGAAGCCTGTAAGAGAGAATTTTGGGTCTCTCTCCATATAATGGAAAGGTCACGAGAAATTTCATCCACAGCGGGCAGACCAGAGGGCAAGGGGGTAGGGAGGGGGGGAAGAGGGTGACGGCCGTACACCACGAAAAATGGGGATTTGGAGGAAGATTCAGAGACCCTGAAGTTATACGAAAATTCGGCCCATGGAAGGAGATCTGCCCAGTCATCCTGGCGGGAGGAAACAAAATGTCGCAAATAATCACCCAGGATCTGGTTAATTCTTTCTACTTGTCCATTGGACTGGGGATGATATGCAGAGGAAAAATTTAATTTAATCTTGAGTTGTTTACAGAGAGCCCTCCAGAATTTAGACACGAATTGGACCCCTCTATCCGAGACAATCTGCGTAGGCAACCCGTGAAGACGAAAAATGTGTACAAAAAATTGTTTAGCCAACTGAGGCGCAGAAGGAAGACCAGGAAGAGGGATGAAATGTGCCATTTTGGAGAATCGATCAACGACCACCCAAATAACGGTGTTGCCACGGGAAGGGGGTAAATCAGTAATAAAATCCATACCAATCAGAGACCAAGGCTGTTCGGGGACAGGCAGAGGATGAAGAAAACCAGCGGGCTTCTGGCGAGGAGTCTTATCCCGGGCACAGATAGTGCAGGCTCGCACAAAGTCCCCAACATCCGTCTCCAGAGTCGGCCACCAATAGAAGCGGGAGATGAGTTGCACAGATTTCTTGATGCCCGCATGACCTGCGAGATGGGAGGAGTGACCCCATTTGAGGATTCCGAGGCGTTGGCGTGGAGAAACAAAGGTCTTTCCTGGAGGAGTCTGCCTGATGGAGGCAGGAGAAGTGGAGATCAGGCAGTCAGGTGGAATGATGTGTTGCGGAGGGAGATCAACTTCTGAGGCATCCGAGGAACGAGAGAGAGCATCGGCCCTAATGTTCTTATCGGCAGGACGAAAGTGAATCTCAAAATTAAATCGGGCAAAGAACAGAGACCACCGGGCCTGGCGAGGATTCAGCCGTTGGGCCGACTGGAGGTAGGAGAGGTTCTTGTGGTCGGTGTAGATAATAACAGGAAATCTTGATCCCTCCAGCAGATGCCTCCATTCCTCAAGTGCTAATTTAATGGCTAGAAGCTCTCGATCCCCGATGGAGTAGTTCCTCTCCGCTGGAGAGAAGGTCCTAGAGAAAAAACCACAAGTGACAGCATGCCCGGAAGGATTTTTTTGTAGAAGAACAGCTCCAGCTCCTACTGAGGAGGCATCAACCTCCAATAGGAAGGGTTTGGAAGGGTCAGGTCTGGAGAGCACGGGAGCCGAAGAAAAGGCAGACTTGAGTCGTTTAAAGGAGTCTTCTGCTTGAGGAGGCCAGGACTTGGGATCAGCATTTTTCTTGGTTAAAGCCACGATAGGAGCCACAATGGTAGAAAAATGTGGAATAAATTGCCTGTAATAATTGGCGAACCCCAAAAAGCGTTGGATAGCACGGAGTCCGGAGGGGCGTGGCCAATTTAAGACGGCAGAGAGTTTGTCTGGATCCATCTGTAGTCCCTGGCCAGAGACCAAATATCCTAGAAAAGGAAGAGATTGGCATTCAAACAGACATTTCTCAATTTTGGCATAGAGTTGGTTGTCACGAAGTCTCTGAAGAACCATACGGACATGCTGGCGGTGTTCTTCTAGATTGGCAGAAAAAATTAGGATATCGTCCAGATATACCACAACACAGGAGTATAACAGATCACGAAAAATTTCATTGACAAAGTCTTGGAAGACGGCAGGGGCATTGCACAGTCCAAAGGGCATGACCAGATACTCAAAGTGTCCATCTCTGGTGTTAAATGCCGTTTTCCACTCGTCCCCCTCTCTGATGCGGATGAGGTTATAGGCGCCTCTTAAGTCCAATTTAGTGAAGATGTGGGCACCTTGGAGGCGATCAAAGAGTTCAGAGATGAGGGGTAAGGGGTAGCGGTTCTTAACCGTGATTTTATTAAGACCGCGGTAGTCAATGCAAGGACGTAGGGAGCCATCTTTTTTGGACACAAAGAAAAATCCGGCTCCGGCAGGAGAGGAGGATTTACGGATAAAGCCCTTTTTTAGATTCTCCTGGACGTATTCGGACATGGCAAGAGTCTCTGGGGCAGAGAGAGGATAAATTCTGCCCCGGGGTGGAGTAGTACCCGGGAGGAGGTCGATAGGGCAATCATAAGGCCTGTGAGGAGGTAGAGTCTCAGCTTGTTTTTTGCAGAAAACATCCGCGAAGTCCATATAGGCCTTAGGGAGACCGGTTACTGGAGGAACCACAGAGTTACGGCAAGGGTTACTGGGAACCGGTTTTAGACAGTTCTTGGAACAAGAGGACCCCCAACTCTTGATCTCCCCAGTGGACCAATCCAGGGTTGGGGAATGAAGTTGAAGCCAGGGAAGTCCAAGGAGAATCTCCGAGGTGCAATTGGGGAGGACCAAAAGTTCAATCCTCTCATGATGAGATCCGATGCTCATAAGAAGGGGCTCCGTGCGGAAACGTATGGTACAGTCCAATCTTTCATTATTTACACAATTGATGTAGAGGGGTCTGGCGAGACTGGTCACTGGGATGTTGAACCTGTTGACGAGAGAGGCCAAAATAAAATTTCCTGCAGATCCAGAGTCCAAGAAGGCCACTGTAGAGAAGGAGAAGGCAGAGGCAGACATCCGCACAGGCACAGTAAGACGTGGAGAAGCAGAGTAGACATCAAGGACTGTCTCACCTTTGTGCGGAGTCAGCGTACGTCTTTCCAGGCGGGGAGGACGGATAGGACAATCCCTCAGGAAGTGTTCGGTACTAGCACAGTACAGGCAGAGGTTCTCCATACGGCGTCGTGTCCTCTCTTGAGGTGTCAGGCGAGACCGGTCGACCTGCATAGCCTCCACGGCGGGAGGCACAGGAACAGATTGCAGGGGACCAGAGGAGAGAGGAGCCGAGGAGATGAAACGCCTCGTGCGAACAGAGTCCATATCTTGGCGGAGTTCCTGACGCCTTTCAGAAAAACGCATGTCAATGCGAGTGGCTAGGTGAATAAGTTCATGTAGATTAGCAGGAATTTCTCGTGCGGCCAGAACATCTTTAATGTTGCTGGATAGGCCTTTTTTGAAGGTCGCGCAGAGGGCCTCATTATTCCAGGACAATTCTGAAGCAAGTGTACGGAATTGTACGGCATACTCGCCAACGGAAGAATTACCCTGGACCAGGTTCAACAGGGCAGTCTCAGCAGAAGAGGCTCGGGCAGGTTCCTCAAAGACACTTCGGATTTCCGAGAAGAAGGAGTGTACAGAGGCAGTGACGGGGTCATTGCGGTCCCAGAGCGGTGTGGCCCATGACAGGGCTTTTCCGGACAGAAGACTGACTACGAAAGCCACCTTAGACCTTTCAGTGGGAAACAGGTCCGACATCATCTCCAGATGCAGGGAACATTGGGAAAGAAAGCCACGGCAAAACTTAGAGTCCCCATCAAATTTATCCGGCAAGGATAAGCGTATCCCAGGAGCGGCCACTCGCTGCGGAGGAGGTGCAGGAGCTGGCGGAGGAGATGACTGCTGAAGCTGTGGTAGCAACTGTTGTAGCATAACGGTCAGTTGAGACAGCTGTTGGCCTTGTTGCGCTATCTGTTGTGACTGCTGGGCGACCACCGTGGTGAGGTCAGCGACAACTGGCAGAGGAACTTCAGCGGGATCCATGGCCGGATCTACTGTCACGATGCCGGCTGGCAGGTAGTGGACCCTCTGTGCCAGAGAGGGATTGGCGTGGACCGTGCTAGTGGACCGGTTCTAAGCCACTACTGGTTTTCACCAGAGCCCGCCGCAAAGCGGGATGGTCTTGCTGCGGCGGTAGTGACCAGGTCGTATCCACTAGCAACGGCTCACCTCTCTGGCTGCTGAAGATAGGCGCGGTACAAGGGAGTAGGCAGAAGCAAGGTCGGACGTAGCAGAAGGTCGGGGCAGGCAGCAAGGATCGTAGTCAGGGGCAACGGCAGAAGGTCTGGAAACACAGGCAAGGAACACACAAGGAACGCTTTCACTGGCACTAAGGCAACAAGATCCGGCAAGGGAGTGCAAGGGAAGTGAGGTAATATAGGGAAGTGCACAGGTGAAAACCCTAATTGGAACCACTGCGCCAATCAGCGGCGCAGTGGCCCTTTAAATCGCAGAGACCCGGCGCGCGCGCGCGCCCTAGGGAGCGGGGCCGCGCGCGCCGGGACAGAACAGACGGGGAGCGAGTCAGGTAGGGGAGCCGGGGTGCGCATCGCGAGCGGGCGCTACCCGCATCGCGAATCGCATCCCGGCTGGCAGCAGGATCGCAGCGCCCCGGGTCAGAGGACGTGACCGGAGCGCTGCAGCGGAGGGAGTGAAGCGAGCGCTCCGGGGAGGAGCGGGGACCCGGAGCGCTCGGCGTAACACAAACCAAATTAGTGCGTTTAAAATCCCTCTATTTTGCTGACCTATAACCGTTTTATTTTTCTGTATAAGCGGCAGTATGAGGGCTAATTTTTGTGCCATGATCTGTAATTTTTTTTATACCACATTTGCATATCTAAAACTTTAAATTCATTTTTTATCAATTTTATTTGGAATAAAATGTTATAAAAATTTTTAACTTTTTTCTTTTACGTTCACGCCGTTCGCCGCACAGGATAATTAATATTATATTTTAATAGTTCAGATATTTACGCAAGCGGCAATACCAAATATGTTTATTTAAAAAAAATGTTTACTTGTTTTGGGGGTAAAATGGAGGAAAACAGACAATTTACATTTTTATTGGAGGAGGGGATTTTCCAAATTTTTTTTACTTTAATTTTTTACTTTTTATACTTTTATTTTTACACTTTAATCGTCCCCAAAGGGGACTATTTATAGCAATAATTCGATTGCTAATACTGTTCAGTACTATGAGCAGAAGAGCCGTGGAAGGCAGCAGATGCAGGTGAGGGGACCTCCGTCTGCCGTTCTTGATGATCGGATCTCTGCGGCAGTGCTGAGGTCACTAAAATGTATGATTGGATTGCCCTTATTGGTCACGGCATCTGAGGGGTTAATGGCGGACATCTGCACGATCGCGGATGTCGACCATTACTGGCGGGTCCCTGGCTGCTATCAGCAGCCGGGACCTGCCCCGCATGACGTGAGTATCGCTCCGATGCTCGCGGTCATGTATAGAATGAAAATGTACATCCTGGTGTGTTAAGTACCACCGCACCAGGAAGTTCATTTACGGCCTGCGTCGTTAAGGGGTTAAGGAACGTGTTAGCTATGTTCACATGGTGACTTTCCACAGACAGCAGAGCACTGGCAGAACGTTCCGACGCAAGGACCACTCAGCAATGCATTTCCATGCAGACTCTGCAGAAATGATAGCCATGTCTGTTCTTTGTGCGGACTCTGCAATCAGTTTTCCGTGTCAGAAACAATTGGGACTGAAATTCCACATGAGCACAGTACAGCAGAATCCCATTGAAATTAAAGGGGTACTCCACTCCCCAGTGTTTTGAACATTTAGTTCCAAACCCTGGTGCTAGCTTCAAGGGTCACCACGCCCCCTCATGAAGACTCCACCACTCGTGACGGCTGTCACACCCCCCTCTTATAGACGTACATTGAGGGGGCGGGGCATGACATCACGAGTGGTGGGAACTGCTGCAGAATTTCCGTGCAAAATTCTTCTGTGAAATTCGGCACAGAAATTCTGCCATGTGAATACAGCCTTATACTCCCCCCTTCCAGCTGGATAGATTTCTGCCTTCGGCTCATTTTCCGCTGCAGAGAGTCTGCGGCATATCTTCAATGTGTAGATCTACCCTTTAACTAAAACTGTGTGAATGATGATTAGCTGCTGTTCTGTGCCTGTTTACAATATGGCTGTTCATGTAGGGTAAAGGCTTCACTGTTTTTCCCTGTCAAATTCAATAGATATAATTTAAATAGATAGATAGATGATATAACAGAATTATCCACATTTTGGAGTACTGTGACAGAGTTTTCCCTTTGAGCAGTTCTTGGAACATTTCTTTTAGGAATTGTTCTTCATGTGCACTGGTGCTCACTGAGGGTCAGGGCCATTGCACTGCCATTTCTTTTTTGCTCTGTATAAACAGTGTAGCATTTAACAAGTATGTATTACAGCTCTGTTTAATTCACTATTAGCTAGTCTGAGTGGCTGTTCCATGAACCCAATGTACTTCATGCTTTTGTCCAGGTTTCTTAATCATTCCTTGTCATGCCTGACTCCTGAAAACTCGCACTATGACAGAATATGTAAACTCTATAAACCCTAACATGTGTTCCCAACTTCTGAGCACCAATTTTAAAAGTATCTGAGTGAAGGCTGATGAACGGGTGACATTCAAAGAGGAGACCATGAATAAAAACACTGTATCTTCAAGTTTTTCCCTCTGGAGAATTGAAACGGTCGGCTGTGGAAAATATGAACAAATGTAAAGGGGCTCTCCAAATATCACATGGTCACTACCCAGCCTACAAGGTGGATAGGTTGGCATTTCCCCAGCTTACTGTTTGTTATTCTACATTAACTAATTCAATGTGAAAACAAACAGCAGCCTGATAAATCAGAGCAATCTCTCTGACCTTTAACCCCTGCCCTTCCAAAAACCTCACAGGGCTTGATTTAAAGCAAGGTGGGCATCAAGTCAATCTGCAGCTGAGGCGTTATGAGCAGATATGCCAAATCCTTCTGGAATACTAATCTACTGAAATAGAGTCAAGAAAACACGCACAAGGCAGACATGATGGACCAATGTTATTTTCCTTTTATGTCGGTTTCTGCTTTTCTATAAAAAAAAAAGGGCTAAGCTTTGCAACCTTGGTGCACATCCCCAAAGTACAATGCATGTTACAATTAGCAATATTGTTATATTCAGAGGCAAGAACCTGTTGATGACTGGAATGTTTCTAAAATAACAAAATATATTGTTGACATCTTTGAAACTAAAACTGATTCCAAAGTGCACAATCAGTTTTCATCAGATGCATGATGGTCAGGGTTATTTTTCTTTTTAATTATTGAGGTCAGTGGGGGAGACATTGAAAAAAATAGTATCTTTTGAAAGGCTTGTCTACACTAAATATCCACCTTGTTAGAACGCCCCATCTAGTAGGTTTTTGGACCTCCATTGGCCTTTAAAACAGCAGCAGTTCATTGTGGCACGAATTCCACTAGGCAATCAAATAGTTTTGCAGGAATATTGGACCATGTGGACAGGATCACGTTGTTGTTACACTTTAGATGGAGGTCTTGACATGCTCTCAATAGCCCATTTTACCTTATCCTAGAGATGATCTGTGGGATTAAGGATCTGGGGACTGTGAAGGACGGGAAGCGAGGACAACCCACTGTCTGTCATGTTCTCGATACTAATCCATCCATGACTATACTACAGCTGTTTTAAGAGATTAATTTGGTTGCTCACAATACGTAGATAAGCCCTACTGTCCAAATGTATATCCATAGTATACCATTATCAGGATAATCTGTACATCAGTGTATGTACAAGAAAACCTGAAAAGGTAGAGAAATCTTGTTACCAGCTAGTCTACCATGATGACCAGGAGATTCACACTAAAACTGATCCACAGAAAACTCATATACGTTACATGGCCTTGTCCAAGTTAAAGCACAGGCATGGACAAAGTCCAGTAAGGCTGGGTCCACACTACGTTTTGTCCCATACGGGAGCGCATACGGCAGGGGGGAGCTAAAAGCTCGCGCTCCCGTATGTTACCGTATGCGCTCCCGTATGCCATTCATTTCAATGAGCCGACCGGAGTGAAACGTTCGGTCGGCTCATTTTTGCGCCGTATGCGCTTTTACAACCGGACCTAAAACTGTGGTCAACCACGGTTTTAGGTCCGGTTGTAAAAGCGCATACGGCGCAAAAATGAGCCGACCGGACCGAACGTTTCACTCCTGTCGGCTCATTGAAATGAATGGCATACGGGAGCGCATACGGTCACATACGGGAGCGCGAGCTTTTAGCTCCCCCCTGCCGTATGCGCTCCCGTATGGGACAAAACGTAGTGTGGACCCAGCCTAAGTGAGGGTGGGCTAGCACTCTTCTGTGCTCTCTCCGGTCTGATAGGCCATGATTTTATAAGCCATGACTTATATAAAAAAGGGAAAAAAATTATTGTGAAGTATATTAGAAAGGTTAATGTTTTGCCAAGATGTACAAGAAATAAAACATTTTTGAATCTGACAGTGCCCATTTAACTTGTGAATGGGCAGTGGGATCTAATATTCTGGTCATTTGCTGTCTCTGTCATAAGTTTTTAAAATTTTAATCAGTTTTAATTAGTGGCAGAGCAAAAAAAAGAAGCAGCAAAACAGTACAAATGTAAACTCAGCATATCTTAAAGGCTAAAGACACCTCTTCTATATATAAGTTCTATATATATATTTGCACAAAGTTACAGCTTACATCATAGCTACTGTTACGATTAACCCCTTCCTGAACCATGACATACATTATCATGTGGCGGGTGAGGGAGTGGGGAGGAATATGGAGCAGGTAAGAAGGCTAGTCCCATGTCATATTGGTAGGTTCCAGCTTCCATCTGCAGCTGACAAATGCCGGTCATTTAACTGTTTAGATGCCATGAACAATTTTTAGATATGTCATTTGTGGTGCAGTGGTCCAAAAGTTCCCCTTCGATGTTAAAATCTGCAGCATATAAATTTATGTTGCACATTTGGCCCAAGATGACCCTTTGTACCCTGGGGAGCAGTATAATCTTGCAACTAAGGATCCCTTCAGATGACAGGTTTGGGTATATTTCTAAAAAGCGCATTGAGGTGTTGAGCTCTTAGTTCAGGTGAGCAAATTTCATTACCTCCCTTCACCTCTCCTTCACCAGCACCTTTCCCGTGTTCGTTTTTTGTTTTCACATATTCATATGTTGCATATTTGTCACAGATTTTGCTCAATTAGATCAATAGGTAAAAAGGTAAAATCTGCACCAATTCTTCAAAAAATCCACACTAAAATATATACAATCTCATGCAGAAATTCTTGTGGATTTGTCCTCACCAATTCGGTCTAGTGCGTAATGAGTGTCAACATCATTTAAAAAGCTCTATGACTAGATTGCATAGAGACATGTCAAAAGTTTTGATTGGTCAAAGTATATATGCTAAAACTCTAAGCAATTAAGTATTTGACCTGACAAAGAAACTTTAATATTTTAGCACATCATCCATATCACTATTTTCTACCCTCTTTGGTCAAGGATATGGAACTGACTTCGTAGGAGTACTAGTTCTCAAGTAACTATAAACCACCTTGGTCAAATATCTTCATCTTAAAGTGACACCTATAAATTATAAATAGGCACCTAAAAGTCTGAAACCTTTAATATATTTTTTAACATGTGGGATGTTCCAAAAATATTAGGAATTCTTTTGATCATATACAGATGTAAAGAAGACATTGGAGACTAAATGTGTCTTCAATAAAAACATCACTTTAAATCAGTGTTGGACAGATGGGAGTAGATGACCTGTGGTCTTTGCTGCAGAAGGTTATCACAGAGAAAGCTGTGTACAATAAAGAAATATCTTATATGCAATATATTATAGCATATGACATGATGTATACAAATCAGTAAAAATATCTTCTAATACCGTACATCTACACTTTTTAGTTGCTTTCAAAGCAGGACGTTTCTATAAGGTGTGATATGAGCTCACTTCTGCAGTGCTAGTTTTTCCCCCAGTAAATCATTCAAAAGGGGACTTTAAGGGTAGTCTTGTGATGGCAGCCTCTGTATAGGTGCTCTATAAGGGTATGTGTGGTGGATACAGGTGTGAGGATGTGGAGGCACCCTGCCCACAGCATGTGGCAGGCCTGTAGGTTCTTTGATATGAAAGGAGGAAGCCACAGTGATACCACATAGGGCTGGCAGAAACACACACATACATAGTCACTTGCAGAAACGTATCAACCTGGCAACAAATCCAGATAACAGTAGCATTTCTTTACAGTACAGGGGTAGAAAACTTAGATTGTTGCAAATAGTTTCCAACACAACTTTGGCCAATCTCCTCTTATCAACTCTTATTTAAACCAATTATTGGCAACTCACAGGGGGAGATTTATTAATACCTGTGCAGAGGTAAAGTTGACCTGTTGCCTATAGCAACCAATCAGATCACTTCTTTCGTTTTGAATAGGGCCTATAAAAAATGAAAGAAGCAGGCTAATTGGTTGCTATGGGCAACTGGTCAACTTTTACTCTACACAGATTTTGATAAATCATCCCCACAGTCCCTTGTACAAGGCTGTTGTCCCTAAGCAGTACAATCCTTACAAAATTCCCCTCATCAGCATACCAACATCAAATGCCACTGACCGGCATCATGGGGAGAGAAGTTTATAAGTTTAATTACATCAACCTTTCTCTTAACTTCTGGAAATTTTTTAAACTTTAGCTCACAGAAAAGAAGAAATATTCACGTTGACGCTATAAAGGATTGTGAACCCATAAATGTGCTTTATCAGACATACTATATGAATGCAGCAACATCATTAAAGAGTACTTGTCAATTTTTTTTTATATGTTATAGATCATTTCATATTAAACAACTTTCTAATAGGATTTTATAAAATGTCTTATTACATTTGGAAAATGTGGCTACTAGGGGTCTCCCTAGGATTCCCTGGCCGCAAGCTTTTGCATTGATTTCGGATTTCCGAAATCGCAGACCGCTGGCTGAGCACGTGACCAGCTCAGCGCAGCTCCCTGCCTGTTGATCAGACAGGCAGGAGCACTGTGGTCACTTGCATACCCCCCAGGGCTCTGTACACTGAGGACAAGCGGCGCTCTGTGCAGTGAGGACAAGCGGGCTCTGTACACTGAGGACAAGTGGCGCTCTGTGCAATGAGGACAAGCGGGGCTCTGTACACTGAGGACAAACGGTGCTCTGTACACTGAGGACAAGCAGGGCTCTATACTTAGGACAAGAGAGGTAAGATACAGAGCTTTATAAAGCTCTTAAAATTTATTTTTAAGGGCAGGGGGGTGTTATGAGTAGCAAGGGAACATAGCCCTAGTTAGTTTAGAAAAGTTTATTTAGTGACAGGTACTCATGAACTATATTGCTAGACAACAGGGTGCTTCTTCTTCTCCTCCTCTGGCTTCCTCTGCAGCTTTGTTGGTTAAAGGGGTACTTCGCACCTAGACATCTTATCTCCATACCCAAACTCCGGCATTCTGAACATAAACATGAATGGAGCCTAAGACCGTCATTCTGAACATAAATATTCAAAATGCCGGCCTGCTGGGCCAGAGATCTCGGGGTTGCAGCAACCAGACCCTACAACCCCCCCCCCCTCTAATAAAAAATCAGACATCTTATTCCTTATCCTTTGGATGGGAGATAAGATGTCTAGGGGCAGACTACCCCTTTAAGGCTAAAGCTCTACTGATCGCAACAAATGTGTGGTGTCCCAGCACCAAAGACTGTCCTTTGGGCTGCGGACTTTCTCGGGCAGACCTGTGAGATGTTGGGCCCACTAAAGGACTGGTTGTTACAGTTATTATGAGTTATTATGTTTGAGCACTTTACCAACTATTATTTATATTCCTAATGTAAATTTGCTATTTATCTGCGTTGTACCTTTAAGAGTGAGGAGCAGTGTAAACCCATGTGATCCTACCTGCCCAATGGGAATCCCTAAAGTCTATATAGTGTAGTGGGGGAGGAGTTGCCCCAGTTCAGCCTGGAGCTGTGTTCTGAGCTCAAGTGTGGTAAAGTTGTGAGTTGTGTGTGGAGGGAAGGGGAGTGAGGGAAGTCCAGAACAAAATCTCATCTCAAGTCTCAACCAACCATTCTGCAAGGGTTCCCCCGGACAGTGGAAATTCAAGCCCTGACTGAGAAAGTCACAGGACCTTATCAGTACCCTAGCAGCCTGGAAAATCTTCAGTCTCATATCAAGTCAGTATTAATCTATTGGGTGAAAAGCACCATAAGACTCAGCAAGGCAACAGGGCTCCCAAAGGGTTACACTGCATCCTCTCCGCTCTGCACCATACTGTTGGCGTGTAATAACATCTGCACCCTGCTCAGTAAAAGGCAGTTATCCGTAACCCGACATCAACATCTTTACAAGGGATCGATCGATTATCGGTTTGGCCGATATTATCGGCCGATATTCACGATTTTGGGCGTTATTGGTATCGGCAATTACCTTGCCAATAATCCGATAATGCCCCGCATCGCCCCCACCGCACCGCGACCGACCCCCCACCCCCCACGACCCACCCTACCGCACCGCACCCCCCCAACGCACCGCGTCGCACCCCCCACCACACCGCCCCGGCCCCATTGCCTCCCCCATCCCCGTTTTTATAATTACTTGTTCCCGGGGGCCGGGGTCCACGCTACTTCTGGCTCCTGCAGCGTCCTGCGTTACGCTGTGTGCAATGATGAGTGACGTGACGCGACGTCACCGTCAGTGCGCACAGTGACAGCTCAGGAGGACGCCACCGGAGCCAGATGTAGAGTGGGCCCCGGGAACAGGTCATTATAAAACCGGGGATGGGGGAGGCAATGGGGCCGGGGCGGTGCGGTGGGGGGTGCGACGCGTGCAGTGGGGGTGCGGTGCGGCGGCGGTGGTGGGGGGGGGGGCGGTCGCGTTGATAGGAATCAGGAGGACAGGCAGGGGGAGAGAAGCGGGTGGCGGCGGCCTATGGCACCGCAAAAGCCGCTGCAGTTCATTGATTTAAAGCACCCGCTTTAAATCAATGATCTGCAGCGGTGTCTCGCACGGGGGGGGAGGGGGGATAAGTAGCCGATAACTTATACCGGAATATGGGTATAAATTATCGGCTATCGGCCCTAACCTCCACAGATTATCGGTATCGGCCCTGAAAAATCGATATCGGTCGATCCCTTATCTTTACTCCCCATTTCTGGCCCTGGGGAAGCATTCTCCATCCTCGGACCATGTATAGGCTAACTGTGCCCTGGCTTCACAAAGTGATCAGCTATTCCTTGCACTCCCGTGGCACCACACATAAAGTGGCCTCAAGGATTACATTTCAAAGGTGTATTCACACATACAGTATCCTGTACATAATTGATGCACAGAATTTAAAGCTGAAGATATAAAGCTGTGTTAAGTCATCTAGTTTACATTGAAATCTGCAGAATAAAGTTTTCAGCTTCAAACTCTGTGCATCAAATATGTGCTGGAGGGTCACACGGGTTGCATTCCCAGCGTATTTCACGCAGCACCTGCTGCGGCTGGGTAGCTCAGTATGTCCACTCCTAGTGGGAGATTTCTACAGCGGAAATCCACCACTTGAAGCAGAAACACAGAGCTACCTAGCCACAGCCAGGGGCTTGCTCTGCAGTCCCTCTGTGAGTGCTGTCAATGCAATTCTGCCAGCATGAAATATGCTGCGGACGCTCCCATTGTGACCCTGCCCTAAGACTATTTTAGAAACAGGATTCATTGGGTCTCTGTGTTAAGACCATTTGTCAATATGAACTAAGTAGTGATTTGAGATGATCAAACTTTTGAAAAGTTTGACTTGCTGGTTTGCCCCAAATTTTTCAAAATCGACGATTCAACTTGGCTTCGTTCAATGAGAACCGCCACTAAAATATGCCCCTAACACGTTTCTAACACTGCCTAACAGCTGTAAAGCCCTCTTTAACACTGCTAAGTATGTATTCAAGTAGTTTTTACGTTTTTTAAGGCTAAGTTATGGCAATATGTGGTAACCAGTGGTAATTAACAGCTTCTTGACTGCGTTGGTGGATTTTTAAGACTTGTTCACACCATAATAAAGAGGCATCAACTATCCCTGGTTGTCAGCAGATACATTCCGATCTTAAAATGCACACGAAAGTATCTGAAGCCTTAGTGGCTTTTTCCAAGCATTCAAAAAAAGTATTCCTTTTTGGGAATAGCAAAAGGTTTTCAGTCTGCCAAGCAAAACAGATGGCAGGGATTTTTCCATCCATACAAAAATTATCCCTTTTTGGGTGTAGCAAGAGCTTTTTGGTATGCCAATCTAAGAAGATGGCACAAATTTTTACAGCTGTTCAAAAAACTTATCCCTTTTTGGGAGTAGCTACAGAATTGGTGGACTGTCATTAGCCAGCATACAGCAGGCTGAAGTTACTGGCATCAGCCAGGGGTCAGCAGGAGGTGGCAGACTGATGTTACTGGCATCAGCCAGCGGACAGCAAAAGGTGGCGGATTGGTATTACTGGCATCAACCATCAGTGTCATTTGGCAAAGATTCTCTTTTGAATTTTGCCAGCCAGCTGACCCAGGCCTTACTGGAAGTAACAGGCTCAAATATGATTTTTTTTGTCAATTTTGCCAACCAGGCAGACCAGGCCTGGCTGGAAGTAACAGATGTGTTAATTACACTGAGACCAGGCATAGGTACAGTCTGGGAATTTTTGACTGCAAGATCTAGCACCTGGGACAAAACTAGTTTTGTACAATTTTGCCCCAGGTAGGTGGCCCAGGCCTGGCTGGAAGTAACAGGTTCAAAAAAGTTTTTGGGAGAATTTTGCCAGCTATGCGGACGAGGCCTGGCTGGGTGGAGGTTGCACCAGCCACCATCATGGCATAGTCTGAAAGTAGCATCAGCAAGGGTAATGGCGTATTACAGAGACTGGTAATAAACAGTGGACAGCAGGAGCTTGAAGAATTTAGGTTTGTCAAATTTTGTACTGCATGCACTGTGCTGCACACAGACAGTTACGTCAGGCGCACTACCCTCTGTGCCACATGATTGTTCACTGCGGAGACTAATGGTAACTGTAGGTAGTGGACAACAGGCAATGGTGAGGAACAGTTAGCTGTATCCACCAGACAGCAGGCATTGGTGGACTAGGTATACTTCTAGCCAGGCTTTGTGATGCCTCTCCGTGTGCTGACGTAGAGGCCTAATTCCTAAATTCGGACCCTGTGCCTTACTTTCGCTTAGATATGGCACTGTGCCTGCTTTCCTGCATCTGGTAACATAGTAAAGAATTTCCACACGGCAGGATACCATAAAATAGCTAAGTACATCACCACCTGACTGTGCCCTTGTCCTAGAACATTTTTTTCTCAAGCCTTCAGATCCAGCACCAGTGTCAGCGTTACTTGCTCCTGAGCTGCTGAGATCTAAAGGCCTACTTACCTACTCCTCTTGATCCTCTTCACCACGCCTCTCGGTAAGAATTTCTGATGTGTGATCTTCCCCTCCCTGTTCCCCCTCTGCACATCCACCATGATGCCTTTCAGTATCCCCACAATGCCTACCACCACCAGTCCCACTAGTGCTATGCTTGGCCACTGCATCCCCCTCAGCAACCTAAGGCTAACCATGACACAACTCCTCCCTGTGGCTTGTGCTAGCCATCTGCATAGCAGTAGGGGGGTGAAGCAAAGACAGAGATGAGGAAAGAGAGCAACTAGGATCGACAATTCCTGATCCCTGTGAAATGCACCCCCTTGTAAGTCGCTACTATGTCCCAAACAGACAGTGTTTGATTAAACCAGTATAATAATTAAATATAACGTATTAACTATTGCTATCACTATATATATATATATATATATATATATATATATATATATATATATACATATATAAAAATAGTCGCAGCACTGCTCAGTTAAATTATAGATATGGTGCCAGCGCCTCAATACCTGATCAGGGTCTCATCCAGATAAAGAAAAACCAATGGTGCAGCACTCCAAAAAAAAGAAAAAAGAAACGTTGCTGTGTTGAGACGTGTGAATAAATGCACCTATTTTTATATATATGTATGTATATTTATATATATATATATATATATATATATATATATATATATATATACTATATATCTGCCTGTCTGATCCTCTCTCTCTCTTTCATCAGACTAATAGTGATGAGCGGCATGGGCCATATTTGCATTTGTGATATTTCGCGAATATATGAAGAATATATGCTGGCCACCTGACTAGATGCCACTGCCCCCTGATCCTACTACCTGGTACCTCTTTGTGCCAAAACACCATGCTTTTTACCACGCTTTTATTGGTTCGCACAAACTGAAACAGTAAATGTTCAGCAGTTCTGCGAGTCAGGCAAAACGCAAAGTTCAGGTTTAATCTGGGTTCACTACGGTTGGCTTCCTCATCGCTACTAGTGATCCAAACCAGGGAGAAGTATAACAAAGCCAAAAATAGCAGCAAATGCAAACCATTTTAAAAAGATGTGATGTACACATTTGTTTGCCTCCTGTATGTTTAGATGGTACATCAATTATAAAGGAACTGCTTCTTTGTATGAAAGTAACAAAATAGGCTAATTTCTCTATATTGGGGAGGAAAATAAAGCATAGAAAAAATATATAAAAAAAAGGCTAGAAATCTTATAACATCATAGAGCTAGGGCAGCCTATGAGACAAACAGTTCTTATCAGCTGTCAGATTTTCATATAAATACTTCAGCGTCTCATAGGCATTAGTCTTTCCCCCTTGGGTCTGTCTTGAACAGCAGCAAAATAATCAGATCAGTGACACATACATTTAATTCCAAAGAATCTGGAATGTATGTTAAAATGTTTTCTAATCCCCTATGCGTTGTCCCCTATCAATGTGCATTCAATTCCCCATAATGATACAACCGAATTTTAGCAGATAAAAAAAAAAAAAGGAAAAACTAAAAATTGCACATGGACATAGTATTCAGACCCTTTGATACGGCTCTGGGGGATCCCATTACTCTTAATCTCTGAGATGTTTGTACACCATTATTGGAGTTACTTATGCTAAATTCAAATGATTGGATAGTAATTGAAAAGTCACAGCCCTGTCTATATAAGGTCTCATGGCCGACCTAACCATGAGGTGAAAAGATCTGCCTGTAAAGCTCGGAGACAGGATTGTGTGAAATTCTTCCTAGAGCTGGCTGCCCCACCTAACTAACTTATTGAGGGAGAAGAGGAGGTAGGAAGACAAAATTACCCTTTAACACAGCACTGCAACTTCTTAAGATGGAGTAGACAAAGTCCAGGTAGTGGTAAAAAGGTCCTCAGTAGGACCGTTTATTGAAAAGATTACATAAAGTAATAAAAAAAAGCAATGGTTACGTGTTTCGGGAGTAGCCCTCCCTACCACTACCTGGACTTTGTCTATTCCATCTTAAAGGGGTACTCCGCCCCTAGATATCTTATCCCCTATCCAAAGGATAGGGAATAAGATGTCAGATCGCCGGGGTCCCGCTGCTGGGGACCCCGGGGATCGCTGCTGCAGCACCCCGCTATCATTACTGTGCAGAGCGAGATCGCTCTGCACGTAATGACGGGCAATACAGGGGCCGGAGCATCGTTACGTCACGGCTCCGCCCCTCGTGATGTCACAGCCCGTCAATACAAGTCTATGGGAGGGGGCGTGGCGGTCGTCACTCCCCCTGCCATAGACTTGCATTAAGGGGACGGGCTGTGATGTCATGAGGGGCGGAGCCATGACGTCACGCTGCTCCGGCCCCTGTATCGCTCGTCATTACGCACAGAGCGAATTCGCTCTGTGCAGTAATGATGGCGGGGCGCCGCAGCGGCGATCCCCGGGTTCCCCAGCAGCGGGACCGCGGCGATCTAACATCTTATCCCCTATCCAAAGGATAGGGGATAAGATGCCAGGGGCGGAGTACCCCTTTAAGAAGTTGCAGCGCCGTTTTAAAGGTAATTTTGTCTTCCTACCTCCTCTACTCATCTACAGGACGAATTTGGTCATTTCCTGCAAACCATTGGCTGTCAGCAACTCATATTGATGGTACCCCTTATTGCTGGGGTTATATGCTTTTTATGTACTACCTTAAGCTGAGCGGCCATCTATAAGCCCCGTGGGGTATCCCCCCCCAACATCTCATCTCACACATATCTTGGGGTAATACACGAGGCGCCATCCGTCAGTCCTTTTCTCTCTTTTTATATCTATTGAGGGAGAAGGATCATGTTAAAAAAATAACCAAGAACACAATGGTCACTCTGTCTGCGCTCCAAAGAGCCTGTGTGCAGATCGGAGACACGTCTGGAAGATCAACCTACACTGCAGCACTCTACAAATCTGAGCTTTATGGCAGACAAACTACAAACTTGCCATAAAATTAATACAACAATGCTAATGTACACCATTCAAATCCATGCAAATCCCAAAAATACTCATAAACCATAGACATATACCACAAGATGGTAAACAGTAAGTGTGGTGTCCCAGCACCAGAAGCTGTCCAGTGGTTTTGGACTGTCTCGGGCAGCTTGGCAGCACAAGGTGTTGGGCCCACTAGAATGCTACAGCTGTATTAATTATGTGAGAAGGATAACTACAGATAATATATTTTTCTAAATTAATTTTGTTATTCTTTAATGTACATATGTTTTCCTGTTACTGTGCCTTTAATTGTGAGCAGTGAACCCCATGTGAACCTGCCTGCCAATAAGAAATCCAAAAGTCTCCCGTACATAATGAGGTGCAGGGGAGGAGTTAGTCAGTCCAGTGATAGACATTGTTCAGTGTAGTTCCAACAAGGCTCCTAAACAACAGCTTAGCTCAGGTGTGCTGTGTGTCATGTGCTCTAAGGAGAGGCCTACGCCAAGTCTAGTCTCTCAACTGGTCATCTTGCATGGATTACTTGCAAAGAGGAAATTCATGCCTCTGTGGAACGTTCTTCAGTACCTTGACAGGATCCTAGCTACCAGGATTTAATCTTCAGTCTCAAGTCAGTATAATTCTGTCCGATAAAAGCACCACAATTTTCAGCAAGGAAACAAGGCTCCCAAGGGGTTATGCTGCACTCTCACACCAAGGCCAGCTGTTTGTATATTACCATCTGCACCAGCTCAGTAAAGACAGATATCCATAACCTGACGTGGTGTGGGTTTATTTTAGTCCCAGTGTCTGGCCCAGGAGAAGCTGTCTCCAACTTCGGACTATGTATAGGATAACGGTGCCCTGGCGTCACAAAGTGATCAGGTATTTACACCAACACCACCCTGTGTCACCACATAAGTAGGTGGTATATCCAAAAATAACATGAAAGAGTATAGACACAAAAATATCCTAGGCCTTATAGAAACTGCAACAATTGCATAAATCTGCTCAATATTATATGGATTATACAAATTATTAAACTTAGCCCAGTAAAAAAGAGAAACATTTCATCAAGGTACAAATGATAATAAGGGCATAAAAATACAGTAATAAATATAAAATAGATCACACTGAGAGCAGTATAATTTAACAAATATAAGGTGCTGATACAAATGAACTAGAGACCAGTAGTATGCAGTGTCCAACAACACATCAAAAGAAACTGTATAATTCACAAAGTACTCCACTTGTGCTCCCCGGCCTTCCCCTACGATGCATTTTGCAACCAAAAAAGCCTGTTTCTGGTCAAAATTAGCAACAAACAAAACCAAGTTTATTGATAGATAATGATAGCAAAAGACAAGCAACATTACCCAAGTTGTAGCCCAGGGATTGTAGGCATGGCGTATAACCACTACAGAAAAGGAGAATACACATGGTACATCACACACAAGGTAAAATACATGCGTCAGGGTGAAAGCCAGGGTGGCACCAGAAAATCAATACAAGGACAAGGGATATCTCATATCAGGAGTGTAATGGGAAGAGAGCCACGGGGCCAGACTGCCTCAAACCTATCTACTCCATCCTCCTTAATCGCATTCAGTTTTTCCGACAGCATGATGAGGTTTACTCTGTCTATCACCCTCTGTAGCAATAAATCGGGCTTTTTCCAATTGGTCGCTATATGAATACGAGCTGCTAACAACACAAACTGGGTCAATCGGAAAGTTTTGTTCGGCAGTTTATTAGGATGCGCACCTAATAGGCAAAAAGCTGGTTGCATCGGACACTTCGAAAAACAAATCTCTCTAAGCAGTACTACTACCGCGGTCCAGAACCTCTTGACGGTCGGACAACCCCACCAAATATGATACATGTTGCCCACCTGAGAGCAGCCTTGAAAACAGAGAGGGGACACAGTGGGGAACACAGCATGCAATCGGGAAGGGACATAGTACGCCCTATGGAGTATTTTGAGAGAGGTTTCAGTCAAAGAAACTTGCCAGCTCTCTTTGCTAAGAGTCTCACAACAAGACTGCCATTTATCCGGGGTCATGGAAATGCGGAAGTCCGATTCCCATTGTCGCATAAATGGTAGTTTGTCGTCGGGACGAGTTCAGGTGTGCATATATCAGGGACAGAAGGCTAGAGCGGAGAGGGGAATAAAGTGCGGTAGATTCGAAGAATGACCTAGAGAAACCCCCCGAAGGAGGAGTAAGAAAAGAGAGAAAGGAGAATATCTGTCGCAGTCGGAGGAGTTCAGAAGGAGGAAGGGAGTGTTGAGAAATGAATGCTTCCATCGTGACCAGTCTGTCATGTATAAGAAAGTTATGGAGGTATAGAAGGCCGTTAGCAGCCCACCACGAGAAAGAAGAGGGTCGTAAACTCGGAAGAAAAAAGGGATTGCGGAAGATAGGGGTAAGAGTAGAAGTACCAGTCTGTAGAGAGAGCTTAAATCGAACCCTTCGCCAGAGTGAGAGTGAGTATAGGGTCAGCAGAGCAGAGGACGGTAATAGATGAGACACCGGAGGGACAGACCAGAGAAGAGCAGAAGGGGAGTAAGGCGAAGACAGAGAGTTCTCCAATTGAACCCACAGTGGGGCACCCGCCGGGGCATGAAATAACATGAGCTGTGCCAATCTAGTGGCCTGATAGTATTTGGTGAAATTCGGGTCAGAGAGACCGCCCATGCGTTTATGGAAAAACATAATCCTTCTTGGGATGCGGGGAACCTTACCTCGCCAGATTAAACGGAAAATATCTCTCTGGAGGGTGCGGAGATCAGCTGGGGGGACAGGGATAGGAAGAGAACGAAAGAGATATAAAAGGCGAGGCAAAATCACCATTTTCACTGTATGCACCCTCCCTAGCCACCATTGTTTCTGGTAAAAATTACATGCTATTGTACTGCCATTAAAAAAGTTAAACTTTTTAATCAAAATAAGTATTTTAAAAATTGCTCTATTCTTACCCCTATAACTTTTTTATTTTTCCATATTTAGGGTCGTATGTGGGCTAATTTTTTTGCTTCTTATATGTACAACTTTTGCGTATATATGACTTTTTGATCACTTTTTGTTTCATTTTTATTTGATGTTTTGTGACCAGAACTTGGTATTTTTTCGTTCATGCCATTCACTGTTCAAAAATCAGAATCATTAACGTATGTTTTAATAGTTCAGACATTTGCACTTGTGGCGATACCAAATGTGTGTTTTGCTTTTTTTTTATAATATGGGAAAAGGAGGTGATTTTACTTTTTATTAAAGGAGGGGCTTATGTGCGTTTTTAAACTTTTTTTTATTATTAACACTTTACTTGGAGTCTTCAGATTGCTTACACTGACTATGCTGTTGCATTGTTATTAATGAGCACAGCTTAGAAGGCTCCAGCAGCAGATTGGAACCGTGGTTGCTGATTGGTTAGGGGGACAGTGATTGCAGTGCTTAATTGCCATGATCGTTATGGATCAAGGCTCTTAAGGGGTTATTAATGCAGAATGGACGGATAGCAGACGTAACTTACAGACAATGAAGCGAGCACAGCTCCTATGTTCGCTCTTTAGTATGTCCTGGTGTGTTAATAGAAAGGAACCAGGACGTATCACTATTTATAGCAATCTATTGACCGACTCATAGCTCCTAAAATGCCTAAACAGGAGATCACATTAGGAATTATGAACAAACTCCGTAAGTATTGGCCCCTATTACATAGGGATGGTGACCTGAGAGAGCTGATCTCCCCTCATCCTTCAATAACATACCGACGTGGTCAGAATATTCGGGATCAAATTGTAAAGAGTTTCTTTCAAGAAAAAGTTCCAACTACATTGTTGAAGTCAACAATACATGGCTCACATCCCTGTGGACATTGTGCGTTCTGTAAGTACATGAGAAAAGAGTTTCGAAACCCAGTAGACAACCATAATAACAAAATTCAGGACTTCATTACTTGCCAGACTATGGGAGTGATCTATGTGGCCTCTTGTTCTTGGCCAAAATTATATGTGGGCAAGACTATTCAACAATTACGTAGACACATCTCAAAACACATCAGCACATTAAACACTTGGCAAGACACCCCAATTGCACGTTATATGAGGGAAGTGCATATTGATGATCCTCTTGAATTAAAATTTTGGGGATTAACCCAATGTAAATTGGGCCCAAGCCGTGGTAACATCAATCAAATCTTGCTTCGTGAAGAGGTGAGATGGATATGGAGACACAAAGCACAAATGGACTAAATGAGGGCTTTACATTTTCAGCCTTTCTATAAAACCTGCCTTAATACAATACTTCCCAAGTATTGGCCCCTATTACATAGGGATGGTAACCTGAGAGAGGTGATCTCCCCTCATCCTTCAATAACATACCAATGTGGTCAGAATATTCGGGATCAAGTTATAAAGAGTTTCTTTCAAGAAAAAGTTCCAACTACATGGTTGAAGTCAACAATACATGGCTCACATCCCTGTGGACATTGTGCGTTCTGTATGTACATGCCCCGGGTAAAAGAGTTTCGAAACCCAGTAGACAACCGTAATTACAAAATTCAGGACTTCATTACTTGCCAGACTATGGGAATGATCTATGTGGCCTCTTGTTCTTGCCCAAAATTATATGTGGGCAAGACTATTCAACAATTACATAGACGCATCTCAAAACACGTCAGCACAATAAACACTGGGGAAGACACCCCAATTGCGTGACATATGAGGGAAGTACATATTGATGATCCTCTTGAATTAAAATTTTGGGGATTAACCCATGTAAATTGGGCCCAAGGCATGGTAACCTCAACCAAATCTTGCTTCGTGAAGAGGCGAGATGGATATCAATATAATTAATTACTGTATATCCAGTGAAATATTAATATACAAGAGTATCGAAAGTAACTCAACATAAATGGAGATGAATATGTTGTACTGTCATATATACTTAACTTGTAAACAATATATAGCTAGTCAGAATTTTAGTGTAATACAGGTTCCTCCTAAATGAGACTATCATCTTGCGCAGCTTCCCTGCACAGGCACCCATACATGATATCTTTTCTATCTTGATGCACTGTGCACGTATTGCACTCACAAATAAACTACCAGTTCGCGCAGACGGGACAGCGCAGCCTCTTACGTGCATGCTCATATGCCCGACATTTCACAAACTATTAGTTTGCGCAGCCCTCATGGCACATGCGCATGGGTCCGATACTCAGGAGACTATTAGCTAGCGCAGGTCTAGTTGCGCAGCTACGTGGAAGGGATCTGGACCAATCCAATTACTTGTGAGTGACGTGGAGAGATCTAGGTCACTGAAACATGTGTCAATCATTGTTACTATCACGAAGGGCATTCTGGTAACAACAGATTGGTCATATAGCCATCTGTGATAGGTTAAAACAGACGCCTGTGAAATTTTCTACCAATTAAACCTTATGTTTAGAAAGGAAGTTACGTTCTATGATGACGTCACTGAATAGGAGGTTATATAAACCCGTGTGGCTTAATTTCATTTGCCTCTTAGCCCTTGAGAAAGCCACAGCTTGTGGCGAAACGTCGGGCATGCGGGTAATGTGTTAATGGTTTTAAATTTAATTCACTAAGAGAATTGTGGACTGCAGCCACAATATCTCCAATGCAGAATTATTAGCATGCAGTAGCATTTAATCACAAGTACTTTGGCAATTGTCAGTTTGATTTTAATTATGGCTCAATAAAAGTTATGTTTTAATAATGGATGAAAAATTTTGGTTTCTAGTGATCACTTAGCGATCCATTGTACATAAGTGATCATTATTGGTCACAACAACCATTTAACTATTTCTGGATTTCCCATATATCACCCAGCTTTCCTAGAATGCGATAAATACTTCAAAATATTGCAATCCCTAAAGACTATACCTGTCACTGTCATATATACAGTGTATATATATATATATATATATATATATATATACACACACAGTATATATTTATTTACACATACAGTATTACTCACAGCCTTGCAGATTATACCAATAAATCATTACCAAAATTGTCTTAAACGTTTCCTTTTAACATATAAAATAACCATATAATGTGAAACAAAATATGTGATTGAAGAAATACATAAATTAAAAGTGGTTAATGCACAAGCATTTTTTTCCCCATTTTTGACATACTGTAATATATGGTTAAAGCCATAAACTCGTTCAACTCAGAGGCTTATTTATATTTCAAGTGTTGTCACGAATCTCAATTACTCCATGAAGAAGTGGCAACTGTTTTTTTTTGTTTTTTTTCTATTTTCTCGCTTCCAAAATGTGCTCAATTATTTATTGGATCCTGTGGCCCAGTGCTCGGCATATTATTCCACTAGAATCAAGGGAATTTCAGCTCTGACCAACGATTTCTAAAGGTTCTTTGTGGCCAGTAAAGGCCTGAAAAACCACAAATTACCATTGGAAAGGGGCTGGCTCCAGCAACCCCCCAAATTTTGAAATTTACAGCATCTGTGTAAATAAACATTCCCCAAGCTCACTGTAAGGGAATATTTAACATGAATAAATTCCACAAAAATTAGCTGTAAAGGTAAAGCATGCTCTCCAGTAATCATACACGTAAAATTTTTCCTATCTCAGAAAATAAAAAGTATGTGTGGATAAGTAAATTAATATAAGATAGAAAAATAGATATAGATATTATTTTACAAATAGATATTATTTTACAAAATCAGAAAACACAGATCCAGCTGGATATTCTGTGTTCAAGAGTATGTGTGTGTGTGTGTAAGATCCGCTATTCTTTACCTAAATACACTGCTCAAAGAAATAAAGGGAACACTTAAACAACACAATGTAACTCCAAGTCAATCACACTGTCCACTCAGGAAGCAACACTGATTGACAATCAATTTCCCATGCTGTTGTGCAAATGGAAAGGTGGAAATTATAGGCAATTAGCAAGACACCCCAATAAAGGAGTGGTTCTGCAGGTGGTGACCACATATCACTTCTCAGTTCCTGTGCTTCCTGGCTGATGTTTTGGTCACTTTGAATGCTGGCTGTGCTTTCACTTTAGTGGTAGCATGAAACAGAATCTACAACCCACACAAGTGGCTCAGGTAGTGCAGCTCATTTAGGATGGAACTTCAATGCAAGCTGTGGCAAGAAGGTTTGCTGTGTCTGTCAACGTAGTGTACAGAGCATGGAGGCGCTACCAGGAGACAGGCCAGTACATCAAGAGATGTGGAGGAGGCCGTAGGAGGGCAAAAACCCAGCAGCAGGACGGTTACCTCCGCCTTTATGCAAGGAGGAGCGCTGCCAGAGCCCTGCAAAATGACCTCCAGCAGGCCACAAATGTGCATGTGTCCACTCAAACAGTCAGAAATAGACTCCATGAGGGTGGTATGAGGGCCCGACATCCACAGGTGGGGGTTGTGCTTACTGCCCAACACCATGCAGGATGTTTGGCATTTGCCAGAAAACAACAAGATTGGCAAATTCGCCATTGGCGCCCTGTGCTTTTTAGAGCACAGATGAAAGTAGGTTCACACTGACCACATGTGACAGACGTGACAGAGTCTGTAGACGTCATGGAGAACGTTCTGCTGCCTGCAACATCCTCCAGCATGAACGGTTTGGGTCAGTAACTGTGTGGGGAAACATTTATTTGGGGGGGGGGGGGGCGCGCACAGCCCTCCATGTGCTTGCCAGAGGTAGCCTGACTGCCATTAGGTACCGAGATGAGATCCTCAGACTCCTTGTGAGACCATATGCTGGTGCGGTTGGTCCTGGGTTCCTCCTAATGCAAGGCAATGCGAGACCTCATGTGGCTGGAGTGTGTCAGCAGTTCTTGCAAGAGGAAGGCATTGATGCTATGGACTGGCCCATCTGTTCTCCAGACCTGAATCCGATTGAGCACATCTGGGACATCATGTCTCGCTCCATACACCACGTTGCACCATAGACTGTCCAGGAGTCGACAGATGCTTTAGTCCCTTCAGGAGACTATCCGCCACCTCATCAGGAGCATGCCCGTGCATTGTAGGGAGGTCATACGGGCACGTGGAGGCCACACACACTACTGAGCCTCATTTTTACTAGTGATGAGCAGCAGGGGCCATATTCAAATTCGCAATATTTCGCAAATATATTGACGATTATTCATCCTATGTTCGCGAAATTCACATATTCGCTATTTTCATTCACTTTTTTTTCATGCGAAAATTCACATGGAAAATTTGCAAGTGAAACCAAAAACGAAAATTTGCATGGGAAATTTGCATAAAATTTGCATGTGAAAAAAACGAATATTCGTCATTAACAATATATAGCACTATATTCTAAATATTCGCAAAATCGCGAATTGCCGATATTCATGATAAAAATTTGCATTACGAATATTCGTGCTCAACACTAATTTTGACTTGTTTTAAGGACATTACATCAAAGTTGGATCAGCCTGTTGTGTGGTTTTCCACTTTGCTTTTGAGTGTGACTCCATATCCAGACCTCCATGAGTTGATAAATTAGATTTTCATTGATAATTTTTGTGTGATTTTGTTGTCAGCACATTCAACTATGTAAAGACGAAAGTATTTCATACAACTAGTTCATTCATTAAGATCTAGGATGTGTTATCTTAGTGTTCCCTTTATTTTTTTGAGCAGTGTATTTACTCGGTGAGATTTATTGTGAGTATCTCAAAATATGCAAACAATTATTTAAGCAAACACAGGGACCAGCACTTACATCTGTAGTTAAATAAGACGTGTTTATTATAAATGCCCAATTATTGTGGCATCTGTCACATCATTCCAACAGTAAAAAACTGTAAAAACTGTAAAAAAAAAACGCATTGCGTTTGGCGGTGTTTTCGGTTTACTGGGCACCGCTGTCAGATCGTACGTTCCCCCTCAAGAGTGTGTGGAGTTCATTGGCAGAGGTTTTTCGGGTCATAATCTGGTCTATGATTGGTAAGTGCCAGTATCCGGCGATGCGATCTTTCATTCTCATACGTTCAGTGCATATAGTTATGGTGTTTTTATGGTGTTCTTACAGTACATTCTTTTCCATGTTATGTGCAGTATGTACAGTCATGGCTTGTGTACGGTACATATACTCGTAATGGTTTGTGCAGCGGGTACGGTGGCAGCTTGGTAATACAGTTCATACTATCACAATGTGTGCAGGTATAGTGTTGTATACAGGACAGGCGCACAGTGTTACATGCAGAGGGTACGGTTATCAGTATGTATTCAGTACACACGTTTCATAGCAACACACGGTTATAACATTATATGTGGCAAATACAGTATTGTATTTGTTAATTGCAGTACATTTGGTTGTTTATAGGTGTTTATATGTGGCATAACTATTATAGCAGTCATAAGATGTATTTTTTCACGGTAACATTTACAGTGCGTTATTTTCATTCATGTAGTTTCATACTTTATAGTGTTTTTACATTTGTAGATACATTATATTATTGCAGTGCACAGACATTTGTAGCATTGGGGTACACACATTCTTTACATTAGTAATATAAGTCTGTTATGGTCATTGTGTATGCGTTTTCATAGCTTTGGTAGCGTGTAATCTTGTCAGCGTTTTCTGTGGGTATACGTATTGAGTCTACAATAGAGCTTTCAAATGTATAGGTGGTAATGTTTTTTGTTTAGCAGCTTTACGGTATATGTCATAGCCGTTATATTAAAGGAAAACTGTCAGATATTTTCTCCCGCACTATCCACAGGTACTCGTGGATAGTGTGGGAGACGCTGATTAAAGCGAGCCCTACCTTGCCTGGATAAGCCCGGCCATTCGCCTGCAATTGTAGTTTTATTCTATGTGTATATCTTGCTCGAACTGGGACGGGCGGGGCTTCTGCAGGTTAACTGGCACTGATGTCAGCGCTGCTTATGAATATTCATCCCCCCTCCCTCCAGTTAGGAGCGGCAAAGAGAGGGAGAGCTGGAGGAAGGGGGGATGAATATTGATAAGCAACGCTGACGTCAGTGCCAGTTAATCTGCAGAAGCCCCGTCCGTGCCAGTTACAGCAAGATATACACATAGAATAAAACTACAATTGCGGGCGAACGGCTGGGTGGATCCGAGTAAGGTAGGGCTCGTTGGAATCAGCATCTCCCGCACTATCCATCAGTACCTTTGCTTCATTGTGCATACACTCATGACATTCATAGTGTTCACACGCTCATAGAGTTATACTGTTCATGCGCTCTGGTCGTTGTTACTGTTCACACGCCAGTTCATAATGTTCACACGCTCAGGGAAGATATATGGTCCTACTCTTATAGTAATCATACTGTTCATACGCTCTTAATATTTATACTGTTCACACGTTTATGGCATGTAAACTTTTCATACGCTCATGGCAGTTATACTATTCATTCGCTCGATGCCACATACTGGTTACACTTGTGGTGGTTATACCGTTTAGGCTCATTGCATTTATACTTTTCATACGCTCATGGCATGTACACGTTAATGGCATTTATACTGGTCCTTAGTCCACAGTATTTATATTGTTTACCAGCTCATAGTACTTGTTATTACATGATCGGGCCATTGATACTGTTCATATGCCTATGGCAGTTATATTGTTCATCCAATTTTGGTGTTTACATGATTTTTATGCTCATGATATGCGTTTCATAGCCTCGTAGTAATTTATTCTGTTTTGATACATTTATGGCGTTTCACTGTCCACAACCTTGTGGCATTTATAATGCCCTTATGTTCTTGGCAATTCTAAAGATCATATTCTCGTGGCACTCATTTCGTCACACGATATTGTTCACACGCTCGTAGCATCTATACTGTTCATTCTCAGCAGTTACTGGTAAGGTACTCATGGTATTTGTTCTGTTCACATTCATTGAGGTCATACGGTCTTGCGATCAGGGTATTCACACTGTTCATACCCTCCCGTCCTTCATACATTCATAGCATTCATGCAGTACGTGTACTCGTGCTGTTTTATGCTGCACATGCAGTTGTGCGTTGGATTCAGGCACTCAGGGCATTTATATTGCGCATGGCATTATACAGTTTACACGCTCATAGTATTACAGTTGTTTCCCATCATGCCTGCCACTTCTGCAGGGGGTCGGTCGACATGGTTCTTCATTTCTGACACATATGCAGAGTGACAACATCACAACACATAGGCGGTTGTATACCCAGTATACCTGCCACGTCTGCAGGGGGATACATTGCATAGTTGTTTTTACTGACACGTTTTTCAGAGCAACAATATCACGTCACATAGGCAGTTGTATACCCTTCGCACCTGCCACGTCTGCAGGGGGATGCACTGCGCTGTTGTTGTTACTGACACGTCTTCAGAGCAACAACATTTCAAGTGGTGTATCCTTCATACCTGCCACATCTGCAGGGGGATACATTGCATAGTCGTTGGTACTGACGTATCTTCAGGGCAACAACATCATGACACATAGGTGGTGGTTTATCCTTTGTACCTAACACCTCTGCAGGGGGATGCACTGCGCAGTTGATGTCACTGACATGTCTTCAGAGCGACAACATCACGACACATAGGCGGTGGTATACCCATTATACCTGCCACGTCTGCAGGGGGACCCATTGCATAGTTGTTGTTCTCGACACGTTTTCAGAGCAACAACATAACCACACATAGCCAGTTGTATATCGATCAGACGCAACACGGCTGCTGGGGAATTCGCTGAGCAATTGTTGTTATGGTCACGTCTTCAGTACCTGCCACGTCTGCTGGGGGATACATTGCATAGTTGCAATGAGCGACAATATCACGACTCATAGACGGTAGACATAGATGGTATACACATCATACCTGCCTCATGTGCAGAGGAATACACTTGCACAGTTGTTGTCACACATTTTTAGGGCAACAACATCACGACATACAGGTGGCTGTATACTCTTTATACCTAACACGGCTGGAGGAGGATGCACTGCGGATTTGTTAATGACATGCTTTCAGAGCAACAAAGGCAGGGCGCATAAGGGTTGTAGTCCCTTCATACCTGCCACACCTGAAGTGGGATACACTGCAGAGTTATTGTCACTAACATGCTTTCTGAGTTATAGTTTCATGACACATAGTAAAAAAAATTTAACTATGGTTATGCCAGACCTGTCACTTGTACAGACACGAGGATTACGAAAGACCTGTCACGTCTACAGGCACGACGGTTATGAAAAGACCTGGTAAAGGTTCAGGCATGGTGATTCTCGAATAGAACTACAGGTTCGAGGGTTACGCAAGGCACTGTCACGGTTACAGGAACAATGGATATGAAGTTATCTGTCAATCGCGGCAGGACGTCACCCTGGGGTTCAGTTTTGAGGCAGAAGTTCGGCGGTTTAGGGTTGGGTCAGTGTCTAGGTTTGGGTTATTTGAGTGTAGTCGATGGCATGTAAGACCTCTCAAATGGATAGGCACATTGTCTACGCATAGTCCGGGCCTGTCTACAGGTACGATGGCAATGCAAGGTTCGTTTACCCGCAACAGGCAAATGCTTCGAAGTACAGTTGGTGGGTAGTTCATAGTATGGCTGTCGGTACAGTTTGGGTAGTCTTCAGGTAAGTTTCTTGAGCTTAGTTCTGTTACAGGTAAATATGCACATCTTGGTCAAGGTCTGTCATGGGGTCAGGTTACTCGTGTGTCAATTGGCTAACAGTTTGTGTTTTTGGCCTCTAAAATAGGGATCGGATAGTGTAGTTTAGGCCTGACAGGCAGCTATCAGTTTCTCTTGGTTTAATGACACATGTCAGTTAGAGCTGGGCAGTATGACCAAAAATGTGTATCAGGGTATTTTTGTAACTTATGGTGGTTCCACGGTATATAACAGTATTTCTCCCCCCCCCTCCCCCCCCAAATCATGTGACCCGTGAGCGCTGTTCTGCTTCTCCCCGCCACCCCCCCCCCAAATTAATTATGAGCCCAGCACTGCGCTGTCCCCATCGGGGAACTAATCACATGTCACCCGCAAGCGCTGCCCACCTCGTCCTACTGTTTGCTGTGGGCCGCCGGCGCTGGAACTCTGTACTGTACACTGTATCCCTATGCAAAAGATAAACAAAATAAATTTTAACTCACCTTCCCCCGTTGGTCCGGTACCGGCCTCACCTGCTTCCTGGGGATGGGAACGTCGGAGAGCCGTCAGCCTATCACCGGCCTCAGCGATGTTCCGCCTCGGCCGGTGATAGGTTGAGCGCACTGTCATGTAAGAAGCTGGCTTCTTACATGACAGTGCGCTCAGTCTATCACCGGCCGAGGCGGAACATCGCTGCGGCCGGTGATAGGCTGATGGCAGTCCGACGTTCCTGTCCCCAGGAAGCAGGTAAGGCCGGTACCGAAGGTGAGTTAAAGTTTATTTTGTTCATCTTTTGCAGCCCCGGCATAGGGATACAGCGTACAGTACAGAGTTCCAGCGGCCCGCAACAAACAGGTGGAAAAGGAGGGCAGCTCTTGCGGGTGACATGTGATTAGTTCCCCGATGGGGACAGCGCAGGGCTGGGCTGATAATTAATTGGGGGGGAAGCAGAACAGCGCTCGCAGGTCACATATGATTAGTTCCCCGATGTGGGGACAGCGCAGCGCTGGGTTGATAATTCATTCATTCCTGAGGGGGAGGGGCCCAACCGGTATTGCGGTATGGGAAAAATTCATATCGTGCAGGACAAAAATTTCGGTATTCGGTGTGAACCGGTCTACCGCCCAGCAGTAACGTCAGTATATTTGGCCTGTATGCTAGCATGGTCTAGAGTCAGTGCTGGCTTATTCTTCAGAGTAGGTATAGTGTTTATTGCTGAAGCAAAATGTCCAGCGCGAGTATCAAGGAACAGGATGCTTTAATCCAATAAAAGCCAAAAAGACCAGGAGAACATGACAAGGTGACGTGTTTCGGTCCTAAAACTGTACCTTAGACCTTAGACCTGTATTAGGTTTTTCAGGATCAGTGTAGTTAGGGGGTGGTGGTGTTTATGAGGTTTATGCATTCTACTACATAACCTAGCAGGTTAGGTGTTTTGCCCTCTAAAGGCCTGTCCTCCGTTGCGGTGATGGGCACAGTTCTGCCATTGTTGTTAGGTTTATCCTTCCATGCAGGTACGTAGAACATGTGTGACGTGAACACGATGGGACGTTTGCTCTGACCATGTCACAGTTTGTTTCTCACATAAGGTCATTGATCACCACTTTGGAAGGTAATCATCGGGAATTCTCAGGTCACTCTTTTCGCATTGGGGCAGAATCTGCAGCATCATGAGACAAGGTTCCTCTGCACATTATACAGAAGTTAGGCAGGTGGAAGTCAGGCTGCTATGCTACTTATGTCCCAAATCCTCACAACGAAATAGCTGATGTCTTCAGATACTTGGTATTGTAATTCCAATAAATTATTTTATCCCTGCACGGTTTCGTGTTTTTGCCCTTTAAAGGCTAACCCTCGGTCACAGTTTTTGGGCACAGTTCAACCGCTTTACTATACAGTGTTATGCTTATGTGTTATTAGTTTCCTTACAGGAACCACTGAAGAAGTATGATCTACTGGTGTAGGTAAGTCTTGCCATTCACGTGTGGAGCCCCGACCACAAATATAGGATGCATTCACACACATCAGATCCCGTGTTTGAAGTTGTAAAATCTGCAGTTGCAGATCCGCAACTGCAGATTTTACAAGGCAATTCTTATGTATTTTTGATTGCCTACATATGCCACTGTGCATTTTGTAACTGTGCATATGTTGTTCTAATTATGTACAGTACCAAGTGCAATTTTATAGGAACAGTTTCAGACACATGAATATCTATTGTCTGTCTATCTATGTATGTACCTCATATCTATCTATCTAAAAAAAAAAAAAAAAAAAAAAGAATAAGAGGAGCAGCACAACTAATAAATGTCCCAAAGTAGTAAGAGGTGCACGCTGAGAAAAGACCTTGGTGAGGGGGGTCCTTGCTTGTAGTACAAAATCCAGAATTCAGCAGCACAAAAAAGTAGTGAAAAACAAGTGTATATTTATTGCATCACCAGCAAAATAGAAGCAACGTTTCTGCGGCCTCTCGCCACCATTCTCTAGCTCCTTGAGAGCTTGAGAACGGCGGCGAGAGGCAGCGGAAACATTGCTTCTATTTTGCTGGTGATGCAATAAATATCCACTTGTTTTTCACTACTTTTGTGTGCTGCTGAATTCTGGATTTTGTATCTATCTATCCATCTATCTATGTACGTCATATCTATCTAGTTTTCATTGTTCTCATATCTATCTATCTATTTATTAAACATGTTTCTGTCATTTATATTTTTAGCAAAAAAACAACAACTTTTTTTCTGATTCATTGAACTAAGTAAAGCAAGTTTTTAAGAAAGTAAGCTATGCTACAACCTCACAACAGGACTAGTGGAAACCCCTTGGCAAAAACTTTGGGGGGGTCCCCTATCTGGTAACAGGGTCGTAATGCCTGGCTTACTTTACTGGCAGCAATGCCTGTGAGGTGCTATGTCCTTTTCATCTCTGACAGCCCCTCTTATTCAGCCAACCTGAGTAAAACTGACAGGCGAAAAAGGGGCATATGTAATGCTCTTCTCCACTGCGGCATATACAGTATATATTGCAACACTGTTATTTGTTTCCTAGTTAGGACATGACTAAAGAATTTGTTGTTTGGTTATTGTTCATCATACTGTACATGGCGTAGAAAAAGAGAGACCGCACTCACCAGTAAGTCTGTGCAGGTAATCTTTATTCCATGCTGGGTGAAGGGTAGGTGAACACGGCGTGCAGAGCAGACGGCTAGGCCTTACTGGTGAGTGCGGTCTCTCTTTTTCTATGATATATATGAGCACTATGTGCCCTTCTATCCTGCACCACCAGTTTTAGCAGTACATTACAGCCTCATTCAGTATACCAAGTGTATTGTTCTTTATGCGGGATTGACGAGCTACACCCTTGCAGTGCCGGACACCACATGTCTGTATTTCCTTTATGCATAGTTTCATCATACATGGGGCTTATCTTTAAATGCATGTTATATGTGATCTTGGCTGTTCACATATCATTGTGCTCCTTGAAAAGTTGCTGCAAAAATGTTCATACACAGCTACCCCTGTTTATGGGATTAAAGGGTCTCAGGTCTCATCTGTATGAAACCTACAAATCAGAATACTTAAAAGCGTACTCCGGTGGAAAAAAAATTTTTTAATCAGCTGGTGCCAAAATGTTAAACAGATTTGTCAATTACTTCTATTTAAACATCTTAATCCTTCCAGTAGTTATCAGCTTCTGTATACTACAAAGGAAGATCTTTTCTTTTCTAATATCTTTTCTGTCTGACCACAGTGCTCTCTGCTGACACCTCTGTCTGAATCAGGAACTGTCCAGAGCAGGAGAGGTTTGCTATGGGGATTTGCTTGTACTCTGGACAGTTCCTGACAGGGACAGAGGTGTCAGCAGAGAGCACTGTGGTCAGACAGAAAAGATATTAAAAAAGAAAATAACTTCCTGTGGAGCATACAGCAGCTGATAAATACTGGAGGGATTAAGATTTTTAAATAGAAGTAATTTACAAATCTGTTTAACTTTCTGGCAACAATAAATAAATAAATAAATAAATAAATAATGTTTTCCACCTGAGTACCTCTTTAACCAGTTCCAGACTTGGCCATTTTTCTCTGTTAATCACCAGTCACCGTTTCTCTGTTGTTTTAGTGTTTGCATTTTTTTAAATATCTCATTTCAGTAATTAAAATTTTTGGTGATATAAGGGGAGAAAAGCATGCAAGAGTCTGTTTTTCACATTTATTTTTCATTTTTGAACAATGCGAAGTATAAAACATGTTCTAAATCAGTTACGCTTTCTGTTATGGTTGTTTATAGAGGGTTTTGTAGTTTTTGTCATTGGGAGTGGGGCTACAGTTGTGGTTTGCATTTGAAATAGTGTTTTTTTTTTTTTTCTTCATGTATTGTTTTTAACATTGTGCCTATTTATTTATTTTAAACAAAAAGTTACCCATAAATATATCTAACTCTTGTTGAATTGTTTCTTAGCTATATCTGTTTCTGGGCATGCTGTGTAAAACCTACAGTATCGTGAATGGCATTCCAGCTTTATTTTCTCAGCTCCTATCTCATTGCATACTTAGAGTTCTACACACTGCGTAGAGTTGCCTTTAAGATACCAGAAAAGCTTAATGGCAGCCCGCTGGAAAACTGAGATGGCAGTAATATTGGTTGTCACTCAGTATACTAAGAAACAGATAAAACAATGGCAATGTTTCACAGCTTAACATAATTTTTTTTTTTTTACAAGCTGTCAGATATCTTTTATTGTAGTTTTTCAACCTGCAAAACAGATTTCCATCAAGTGGTGGCAGCAGGTGACTTTGCAAGTATTCAATTTGCCTTTACAATCTGAGAAGGCAATCACGGACATGGAAATGTTAATGTTGCCCTCACTAATGATTCGTCTTGAATCACAGGAAAATATTTTAGGATCTGAAAATTTAAATTTTTTTTTGTTTTTGCTAGATAGTGCTAGATCTTAACCCCTGTTTCACTGGAATAGATAGATATGAGATAGATAGATAGATAGATATCAGATAAATAAATAAAAAAAATAGAGAGAAAAAAAATAGATAGATATGTGTGTGTGTGTGAGAGAGAGAGAGAGACTGTATAAGATAGAGATAGATTAATAAATATGAGATGAACATCTATCTAGTTTTAGTGACTGATATTTTAACATATATATATATATATATATATATATATATATATATATATATATATCAATGGCCCAGATTTATCAAACTGTGAAAGAGAAAAAAATAGAGCGATTTTCCCACAGCAGCCAATCACAGCTCAGCTTTCACTACCAGAGCTTGTTGGCTGAGCTGTGATTGGCTGTTGTGGGAAAATCACTCAATTTTTCTCTCCCACAGTTTGATAAATCTGGGCCTATGTGTGTATGCTCCAGCATCACTTCCAAATGGTGAAATATATTTCCATTACATTTTGTACATATTACTAACATTTCAACAAAAAATTTAGGATAGTTAAATTTGAGGAGAAATTTGGTGGAAAACTTTTAACTCTCCCTGTGCCCGGACTGCAAAAACTAAAACCTTTACCTTACGTTTCCCCGTTGTGCCAGTATCGGCATCCGGTGAGTGATAGGCTGAATCATGTGAGGAGTTCTAGCCGGCTCCTTACATGACATTGCCATCAGCCTATCACAGGCCGAGGCGGCAAATCGCTGAGGCCGGCGATATGCTGACCACATTGTGATGTTCCGAGCTTAAGAAGCAGGGAGCTGAGCAGTGCCGGACAAACTGGATGCCGATTCCGAGGGAATGTAGGAAGGCGAGTTAAAGTTTGTCTTTTTAGTTTTTGCAGCCAGGACACAGGCAGAGTTAAAAGTTTTCCGCCGCATTTCTCCTTTAACTCTTACTCACCCCTATTTGCGAGGGTTGGGGTTTTCGTTTAAAGTCCCATACAAGTCTATAGGTAAATATATGTTACTGCATAACTTCCAAACAGCTGGAGATATTTCGATAATACTCGGTCATGTTACTTATATGTCCACTAAAACTATAGGATACTTAATTTAACCCTAACCTACTCCCATTTGTGAGGGTCAGGATTTTAGTTTAAAGTCCTATGCAAGTCTATATGAAATATATGTTCCATCATTACTTCTGTATGGTTGGAGATATTTTCATAATACTTGGTACACATATCACTTATATGTCAAATTATAAAACACTACATACTATATATGCCACCAGGATACAATAATGCCGCACACTGTGCCACCAGGATATATTAATGCCACACACACACTGCCACCTGGATATAATTGTGTCGCACACTGTGCCTCCTGAATGTAATAGTGCCACATACTGTGCTGCAATTATAAAATAGTGCCACATAATGTGCTGCCAGGATATAATAGTGCCACACACTGTGCTGCCAGGACATAACAATGCCACACATTGTGCTTACAATACATCATTCTGCCAGGATATAATAGTGCCACACACTGTGCTAACAGGATACAATAGTGCTACATACTGAGCTGCCAGGATATAATTGTGCTACATACTGAGCTGCCAGGATATAATAGTGCCACACACTGTGCTGTCAGGATATAATAGTGCTACATACTGAGCTGCCAGGATATAATAGTGCCATACACTGTGCTAACAGGATATAATAGTGCTACATACTGAGCTGCCAGGATATAATAGTGCCACACACTGTGCTGCCAGGATATAATTGTGCTACATACTGAGTTGCCAGGATATAATAGTTCCACACACTGTGCTAACAGGATACAATAGTGCTACATACTGAGCTGCCAGGATATAATAGTGCCACACACTTTGCTGCCAGGATATAATTGTGCTACATACTGAGTTGCCAGGATATAATAGTACCACACACTCTGCTAACAGGATACAATAGTGCTACATACTGAGCTGCCAGGATATAATAGTGCCACACACTTTGCTGCCAGGATATAATTGTGCTACATACTGAGTTGCCAGGATATAATAGTGCCAAACACTGTGCTAACAGGATACAATAGTGCTACATACTGAGCTGCCACGATATAATAGTGCCACACACTGCGCTGCCAGGATATAATTGTGCTACATACTAAGTTGCCAGGATATAATAGTGCCACACACTGTGCTAACAGGATACAATAGTGCTACATACTGAGCTGCCAGGATATAATAGTGCCACACACTGTGCTGCCAGGATATAATGGTGCCACATACTGAGCTGTCAGGATTTATTAGTGCCGCACACTGTGCTGCCAGGATATAATAGTGCTACATACTGAGCTGCCAGGATATAATAGTTCCACACACTGTGCTAACAGGATACAATAGTGCTACATACTGAGCTGCCAGGATATAATAGTGCCACACACTGTGCTGCCAGGATATAATGGTGCCACATACTGAGCTGTCAGGATTTATTAGTGCCGCACACTGTGCTGCCAGGATATAATAGTGCTACATACTGAGCTGCCAGGATATAATAGTTCCACACACTGTGCTAACAGGATACAATAGTGCTACATACTGAGCTGCCAGGATATAATAGTGCCACACACTGCGCTGCCAGGATATAATTGTGCTACATACTGAGTTGCCAGGATATAATAGTGCCACACACTGTGCTAACAGGATACAATAGTGCTACATACTGAGTTGCCAGGATATAATAGTACCACACACTCTGCTAACAGGATACAATAGTGCTACATACTGAGCTGCCAGGATATAATAGTGCCACACACTTTGCTGCCAGGATATAATTGTGCTACATACTGAGTTGCCAGGATATAATAGTGCCAAACACTGTGCTAACAGGATACAATAGTGCTACATACTGAGCTGCCACGATATAATAGTGCCACACACTGCGCTGCCAGGATATAATTGTGCTACATACTGAGTTGCCAGGATATAATAGTGCCACACACTGTGCTAACAGGATACAATAGTGCTACATACTGAGCTGCCAGGATATAATAGTGCCACACACTGTGCTGCCAGGATATAATGGTGCCACATACTGAGCTATCAGGATTTATTAGTGCCGCACACTGTGCTGCCAGGATATAATAGTGCTACATACTGAGCTGCCAGGATATAATAGTTCCACACACTGTGCTAACAGGATACAATAGTGCTACATACTGAGCTGCCAGGATATAATAGTGCCACACACTGTGCTGCCAGGATATAATGGTGCCACATACTGAGCTGTCAGGATTTATTAGTGCCACACACTGTGCAGCCATGACATAATAGTGACTCATACTGTGCTCCAAAGACACAATAGTGCCACACACTGTGCTACAAGGATATAATAATGTCAAAAACTGTGCTGCCTGGATATAAATGCGCATCACACTGTGGCCTGGCATAGTAGGGCTGTACACTGTGTAGTGCCGCTCAGTAAATAATGGTGCCACACAAGAGCCCCTCAAAACAAAATAGTGAACATTAGAAAGGATAGTGCCAACCCAGTGTCCCTGTCTGACCTCCCTACTCCCATCATTGTGCACTATACAGCCTTTTTTTTTTTATGGTGGTCTGATTACTGGGACCCGCACCAATCACCTTGGTTCAAGTGGTGAAAATAATATTGGTAAAAATAATATTGCCACACACTGTTTCTTCTAAGTTTGGCTGAATCCCTCCCCTGTACTGTTCTCCGGACCCCTTTGTCCCCCCCACACCACTAATCTCCAAGAGAAAGAAGCTAGCTCCACCCAGGGCTTATATGGGGGAGACTAGCAGGGAGCCCATAGGTCACTCTTGGGGTCAGCTAGTCACTGGTACTTCCTGGGTAACAATCACATGGTATAACTTGTTAAAGGTAAAATACACAGCATAATGCATAACATATATACAATTGGGAAAACACTGCAGGGGGCCCTTGCGACACGGAGCAACACTGCCTTACAGGACAGGGAAGGTATGGGGTAACACCATCCCGTACTCGGCCACCATATAAGCAGACTGTATCACACATAATAGGCTTAGATACATATGTCAGCAGATAGTATCACACATCATTAGATTAGATACATTAGCTCAGCAGATAGTATCAGCCATGACAGGATTAAATAAAGCAGCATAGCCAGTATAACACAATAGGATAAGATACACAGGCCCAGCAGACAGTATGAAATTATAGGATTAGATATACAGACTAAATAGGGCGTATCACACATGATAGGATTAGATACACATACTCAGCAGACAGTATCACACGATATGATTAGATACACATGCTCAGAAGGCAGTATCACACACCATATGCTCAGATACATAGGTCAGCAGATAATAATACACATGATAGGATAAGATACACTAGTTTAGCAGACAGTATCACACATAACAGTTTTAGATACAGAGCACAGCAGACAGATAACACAAAACAGGGGATCTCACCAGGTCAGTCTGTGTCTCTTCGCTCTCTCTGGGTGGCTCTGATGACAGGAATGTCTGACATTGTGGCTGAACTTTTCACATTGTATATTTAGAAGAGGCGCTGAGCTCAGTAGCTGAGGCAGGGACATGTCAGGGGTGGGAGCAGATGTGTGTGTGGCACTTCAAGGGTGGGAGCAGATGTGCGTGTGGTACATCAGCTCCCAGCAGCCCCTGCCCCAGCTGACAGGACATGAGGCCAGGGGCTGGGACTGGAGTGAGGTCCCCTCTAGCACAAAAGGAGGAACTGAGCAGCTGGAGCCACAGAGTTTATTTAAAAAAAGCAAAAACATCTAGTGCTGTGGCAGGTGGATGGCCCGATGGCCAGTCTTGCCCTGGTGGCTTTCAGTTGGGGGGGTGGGGGGCACGTGGCAGGGGCATTGCATGATTTAGGGGGGAGCAAAGAGATAGTGGACAGGAGTCAGAAAAACTAAAATGGATTTTTTTAATTAAATACAGCTTAGGGGGAAAGGTTGTCCATGAAGAATATTAAAATTATTATTATTATTTTTTTTTTAAACAAAGCACCATTGTAAACAGATTTTGTAGTTATACCACATGATCCAATGAAGAGTCATGAAGTATGATGTGCAGGAAAAAAAAATATTTGTCGGGTAAAATTGAAAAAACAAACCCTAATCCTGCACAGTTTGGTGGGCTTTGTTTTTTTGCCATTCAACCAAAAATAATGACCTATTAAAATTTTTTGCTTTTCATCACCATATTTAGACCCCAACGATTAACTTTTTTTTTTCTACAGAGCTATATGAGGGCATTGCGAGCTGTACTTTTATCCATACCATGTTGTGGTAGATGGAACTTTTTGATATATTTTTATTACTTGTTTTCCGGGATGGGATGTGACTAATAATGCATATCTGGCATTAGGTATACTTTTTTCCCCCTTGTTTTCTCATTTAGTTTTGACCATGCATGATAAATAATGTTATATTTTAACCCCTTAGCGACACAGGACGTAAATGTACGTCCTGGTGAGCTGCTACTTAAAGGACATCTGCAGTGCTGGGCAAAAAAACTTTTTTTTACCTCATTTAATAGGTCTTTGAAAGACCTTTCCAACGATGTCTCCCCCATCCAAATTGGCCCAGTCTTTCTCCCGTTATCAGCACACGAATTACGGAGGAGAAGTGAAAATAAAACTACATCTCCCATCATGCCTTGTGCTTACTTCCTGTAAGCTGCTGCCCTCCCCCTGTTCTATCCCCCCCGAGCAAATTATTATATTGTAACGCCCACATCTCCCTTCCCTATGCATACACCCTCCCCTTCTGCTTATCTCCCCCTCCCCATGCTGGCTCCTGTCCAGTGATGAAGCAGCTGCCTCCGCGCTCACTGTAGTGTGGGCACTGGAGAGTGGAGAGTGAAACTACAACTCCAAGCATGCCCAGTTATTTTATATTATGTTCGGGCATGCTGGGAATTCCAGTGGTGCCTCCAGCTGTTGCAAGACTACAAATCCCAGCATGCCCTGTCAGCTTTCTGCTGTATGTGCATGCTTGGAGTTGCAGAGGTGACTCCAGCTGTTGTAAGACTATACATCCAAGCATGCCGTGTCAGCTTTCTGCTGTTTGAGTGTATAAAGGAGTTGTAGTTCACCAACACCTCTACTGTATCAGGAGACTCCTGGGAGTTGTAGTTCACCAACACCTCTATTGTATCTCTGTAGTCTCCTGGGAGTTGTAGTTCACCAACACCTCTATTGTATCTCTGTAGTCTCCTGGGAGTTGTAGTTCACCAACACCTCTATTGTATCTCTGTAGTCTCCTGGGAGTTGTAGTTCACCAACACCTATATTGTACCTCTGTAGTCTCCTGGGTGTTGTAGTTCACCAACACCTATATTGTATCTCTGTAGTCTCCTGGGGGTTGTAGTTCATCAACACCTATATTGTATCTCTGTAGTCTCCTGGGAGTTGTAGTTCACCAACACCTATATTGTATCTCTGTAGTCTCCTGGGAGTTGTAGTTCACCAACACCTCTATTGTATCTCTGTAGTCTCCTGGGGGTTGTAGTTCACCAACACCTATATTGTATCTCTGTAGTCTCCTGGGAGTTGTAGTTCACCAACACCTATATTGTATCTCTGTAGTCTCCTGGCTGGGAGTTGTAGTTCACCAACACCTGTATTGTATCTCTGTAGTCTCCTGGGGGTTGTAGTTCACCAACACCTCTATTGTATCTCTGTAGTCTCCTGGGAGTTGTAGTTCACCAACACCTCTATTGTATCTCTGTAGTCTCCTGGGAGTTGTAGTTCACCAACACCTATATTGTATCTCTGTAGTCTCCTGGCTGGGAGTTGTAGTTCACCAACACCTGTATTGTATCTCTGTAGTCTCCTGGGAGTTGTATGTCACCAACACCTCTATTGTATCTCTGTAGTTTCCTGGGGGTTGTATGTCACCAACACCTATATTGTATCTCTGTAGTCTCCTGGGAGTTGTATGTCACCAACACCTGTATTGTATCTCTGTAGTTTCCTGGGAGTTGTAGTTCACCAACACCTCTATTGTATCTCTGTAATCTCCTGGGAGTTGTAGTTCATACACCAGTGTTTCCCAACCAGGGTGCCTCAAGATGTTGCAAAACTACTACTCCCAGCATTCCCTGGTTGGGAAACACTGGCATACACACACACATAACAGGGACTACAACTCCCAGCATGTGTCATTCAGTAGTCCCCCCCCCCCATCTCACACACAGAATCATCTCCAGTATGATATTTATTCCCTGTAGTCTATACACCACCAGCCCGTGCAGTGTAATATGTCTCCTCCACACACACGTCCTCCCCTCCCTGCTCTGTGGTTTGCTCTGTGTTTCCCCCATGAAAACTTGAAACCTCCCCGTGATAAGTGAGGTCCTATGTAGACAGAGCAGGGGAGGGGGGAGTAGCTGTGGACGTCCTCATTCTCCCCCTGCTTGAATCTTATAGATAGGGGCGTTTCTGAGGCTGAGCCTATGGCTGCCTCAGAAAGCACCCGCTCATGCATATGCATAAGCAGGGAGGACCCGACGGAGGCTAGGGGAGCACAAACACTGCTGGGAGGAAGAGATCTCCGTCCCCAAGATGGCGGCTGCAATGTAATGAATAGGGGACGGACGCAGGACTACTGGGCTATGCTGGCAACTCTAATATCTCAGAAACGGCTGCATATAGGTAAATAGGACTAATTGACTGAATTGTATAACTTTTGTTTGGGGAACATTTGGGCAGGGATTTTTGACCACTACAGTTGTCCTTTAACGCACCAGGACGTACATTTACGTCCTATGCATAACCGCGAGCATTCCCTTGAACATTATGGGAGAGATTTATCAAAACCTGTCCAGAGGAAAAGCTGACCAGTTGCCCGTAGCAACCAATCAGATTGCTTCTTTAATTTTGCACAGGCCCTTTTAAAAATGAAAGAAGCAATCTGAACAGGTTTTAACCCCTTAAGGACCCATGACGTACTGGTACGTCATGGGTCCGCTCCTGTTCTATAACGCGGGGCCACGGTATGGCCCTGCATCATAGTGGCCGGGACCCATGGCTAATAGCGCGCAGCACTGATCGCGGTGCCGCATGCTATTAACCCTTTAGATCGCGGTGCCGCATGCTATTGAACGCCGCATCTAAAGTGAAAGTAAAACAATGCCGGTTAGCTCAGGGAGCTGTTCGGGATCACCGCGGCAAAATCACGGCATCCCGCACAGCTTACATGACAGCCGGAGGGTCCCTACCTGCCTCCATGCTGTCCAATCGCCGAATGACTGCTCAGTGCCTGAGATCCAGGCATGAGCAGTCAAGTGGCAGAATCATCGATCAGTGGTTTCTTATGAGCAACCACTGATCAATGTAAAAGATCAGTGTGTGCAGTGTTATAACCCCCTATGGAAGCTATAACACTGCAAAAATAAAGTGGAAAAAAAGTTAATAAAGATCATTTAACCCCTCCCCTAATAAAAGTTTGAATCACCCCCCTTTTCCCATAAAAAAAAACTGTGTAAATAAAAATAAACATATGTGGTATTGCCGTGTGCGGAAATGTCCGAATTATAAAAATATACCATTAATTAAACTGCACTGTCAATGGCGTACGCGCAAAAAAATTCCAGTGTCCAAAATAGTGTATTTTTGGTCACTTTTTAAATCATGAAAAAATGAATAAAAAGCGATCAAAAAGTCCGATCAATACAAAAATGGTACCACTAAAAACTTCAGATCATGGCGCAAAAAATGAGCCCTCATACCGCCCCATACACGGAAGAATAAAAAAGTTATAGGGGTCAGAACATGACAATTTTAAACATATACTTTTTCCTGCATGTAGTTATGATTTTTTCCAGAAGTAAGACAAAATCAAACCTACATGAGTAGGGCATCATTTTAATCGTATGGACCTACAGAATAAAGATAAGGTGTCATTTTACCGAAAAATTTACTGTGTAGAAACGGAAGCCCCCAAAAGTTACAAAATGGCGTTTTTTTTTTTCAATTTTGTCTCACAATGTTTTTTTTTTCCATTTCGCCTTAGATTTTTTGGTAAAATGACTGACATCATTACAAAGTAGAATTGGTGGTGCAAAAAATAAGCCATCATATGGATTTTTAGGTGCAAAATTTAAAGAGTTATGATTTTTTAAAGGTAAGGAGGAAAAAACGAAAATGCAAAAACGGAAAAACCCCGAGTCCTTAAAGAGGTTATCCAGCATAAGGTGATTTTAGTATGTACCTGGCAGACAGTAATGGACATGCTTAGGAAGTATCTGCGCTTGTCTTGGGCTAAATGGCTATGCTGTGAGATTACCATAACACTGTGGCTAGCTCTTTGTGAACTTGTATTTCCTGTTTTCAGTTTTCTTGTTTGCCTACAAATCCCATGATACCATGTTCCTCCTTCCCACACATCAGCCACCCCACCCATTGAAACTAAATGAGCTGCAGACCTGTGATCTTCAATCAGAGTGCCTCCAGCTGTTGTATTACTTGCAGATTGCTCTCTCCACCCATTAAAGCAGACAGGCTAACTGTCATCAGCTGACTAGTGAGTCAGGTCTCGACCGCATTGCAAGCTGGGAAAAATCAGAGACAGCAATCATTTTGTATGCTGTTAAAAATAAATATTGGGGTGAAAATCACATAAGAATTGTGAGAAAACCGTCACACACAGGTACAGACATTATATTATGAACTACACTAACTTTACAGCCCCTGTAGCTTAGTCAAATAAAAAAATTCCCGGAATACCCCTTTAAGGGGTTAATAAAACTTTTCCTCTACAGGTTATAATAAATCTCCCCCTATGTGTTTATATTGGAGTGAGCCGGGATGTATATATCTACAGGATTACCAACTGGTCATACTGTACATAGTTTACAATGAAAATAAGATGGGGTGGTGATAGTACATTGTAAGCAGTCCAGGTTAGTATAGGATACAAAAACACAGAGGAAACGGATGCCATGAATGCAGTATATAAGATACCGATTATTTTGCACCATCTACTTGTCAAAAGAACTCTTATTACTGGGAGAAATGACATTGAAGTTGAACAATAAAATTTCAAATCACCTGATCTCAACCTAATTTCTAAGTACAGGAAATCTGCCGAATAATGGGGATTAAGAAGTACAGTTAATTCTTCGCAAAAGGGAAAGAGAAGGAAATGAATAATCCTTTAACAGAAGGAACTCTTATCTCCATATAGGATTGTATTCAGTGTCCCAGACTAGGGGTATGATGGATTTGCTGTACACCTATGAGCCCAGCACATCACTCTTCAGTAAGAGAAATATAAAGTGAAAAAAGTTATTACATTTTATTTAAAAAAAAAACAACAAAAAAAACTGCTGCCTGCAAGGGCTATAAAATAATAAAATACTGTCACGGCCCACGGGTGTGGACCCACTGTGCCATAATTGGCTGCTGGACTAACTTGCACAGAGGGGTAAACAGATGAAACAGAAGGCGTCAGATGCAGCAGAGCTGAATTAGGTGACCATAGCAGGCAGGTGCTGTAACAACAGCAGAGCAGGAAAGCACAGGTGCAGCTAACTGCAACACTGGAGACACAGGCAGACTGCAATACTGCAATACTGGGACCTTTACTGTGAAGAACTACAATGTTGTTCAGGCATCACAGGAAGGGAGGAGTGCTCTTTTATAGGTGGTGCCTAGCAGGAAATGGCTGGGAATAGAGAAGGGAGTGGCCTTCTAAGTCTAAGCCAGTGCTCACTCGCAGCCCCTAAAGGTCAGAGGAGAAACTGCAGTTATGGCAGAAGCAGGACATGGTACAGAGCAGGCCGCCTGATGTAAGTGAGAGATAGGACACACAGTACGCCGGTAGTTTTCAACCAGCGGCGTTACAAATATTCTGTACACATTTACATTGCGTCCTCAAAGTAATCTACTCTAGACTTTTTTTGAAACATTAATGTCCTATATAACAGAATACTATGGTATTAGGTCCGGTCACAAAACCGGATACAGGTAAAAAATTAGCCGACCTGAGCCACCGTTTGACTCCGGTCGGCTCATTAAAGTAAATGGATTTCAGTGCCGGTCCGGCTGGGGTATGGGAGCGCACGGTTTTCCCCTTCCCCAGCCGGATCTGGCAACTGTAGGCTGAAAACGAAGTGTGAATGCAGCCTTACTCATGAGGCATTTGGCCTATTACAACAGGATGCTAGGACAGGTAGTGTTAAATCAGATACAGCAAGGGAGACTTAAAGGGGTATGCCACTGGAAAACATTTTCTTTTAAATCAACTGGAGGCAGAAAGTTAAACAGATTTGTAAATGATTTCTAATTAAAAAAAAAAATCCCAATTCTTCCAGTACTTATCAGCTGCTGTAAAATACACAGGAAGTTCTTTTCTTTTTGAATTCCTGCCTTTCTGCCTGACCACAAGTGCTCTCTGCTGACACCTCTGTCCATATCAGGAACTGTCCAGAGAAGTCCCCATAGCAAACCTCTTTTGCCCTGGACAGTTCCTGACGTGTATTAGCACTTGTGGTCAGGCAGAAAGGAAATTCAATAAAAGGTAATACATTTATTATAAAAATACCTCTTTTCATTAGCTCACAGTGTTAGAAATCATCTCAGGGGAAGGGGGTGTATCCCTCCCTTATGGTGGTGGAAGGTGATTGGTGTGTCTACTCATACAGCCTTGTCCATAAGTCATCTCTTGTCATGACTCATGGAAAAGCATGATGCTGCTGCAGGGTTGGTTAGTATCTCAGTAGGCATGGGGACCCATAGTGGTGGGATTTTCCAGCTCTGTTTTCTTAACCCCTTAATGACCAAGCCCATTTTCACCTTAAGGACCAGGCCAATTTTATTTTTGCGTTTTAGTTTTTTCCTCCTCGCCTTCTAAAATCAACAACTCTTTTATATTTCCATCTACAGACCCATATAAGGGCTTGTTTTTTGCATGACCAATTGTACTTTGTAACGAAACCTCTAATTTTACCATAAAATGTACGGCGAACCCCCCAAAAAAAATTTTAGGGAGGAAATTTTAATGAAAACCAAAATTTTGCACATTTTGGAGGGGTTCGTTTTCACACTGTACAATTTACGGTAAAAATGATACGTGTTCTTTTTTCTGTGGGTCAATCCAATTAAAATGATACCCATGGCTAGATACTTTTATATTTTTGTACCGCTTAAAAAAAATCTAAAACTTTTTGTACAAAATCAGTAATCTAAAATTTTTACCACCTATAACTTTTTCATTTTTCCGTATATAGGGCGGTATGAGGGCTCATTTTTTGTGCCGTCATCTGTAATTTTTTTTAGATACCACATTTGCATATATAAAACTTTTTGATCATTTTTTATTAATTTTTTTAAATAAAATGTGACAAAAAAGCTGCATTTTTGGACTTTTTTTATTTTAACGTTTACGCCATTCACCATATGGGATCATTAACATTATATTTTGATAGTTCGGACATTTACGCACGCGGCGATTCCAAATATGTTTATTATATGTTTATTTTTAAAAAATTACGCTTTTTGGGGGTAAAATGGGAAAAACTGACAATTTTCATTTTTATTGGGGGAGGGGATTTTTCACTTTTTTTTACTTTTTATTTTTACATTTTTCAACTTCTTTACACTTTTTATGTCCCCATAGGGTACTATCTATAGCAATCCTTTGATTGCTAATACTGTGCAGTGCTATGCATAGGACACAGCACTGTTCAGTATTATCGGTGATCTTCTGCTCTGGTCTGCTTAATCTCAGACCAGAGCAGAAGACCCCGGGAGACGGCCGAAGCCATGTGAGGGGACGCCATGCTGGATGATCGGATCGCCGCGGCAGCGCTGCGGGCGATCCGATCATCCAATCAAAGTACCGCAATGCCGCAGATGCCGAGATCTGTATTGTTCACGGCATCTGAGGGGTTAATGGCGGACATCCGCGCAATCGCGGATGTCGGCCATTACGGGCGGGTCCCCGGCTGCTGCTAGCAGCCTGAACCTGCCGTGTATGACGTGAGCACCCTTCCGATGGTCGCGGTCATACACAGGACGTAAATGTACATCCTGGTGCGGGAAGTCCCGCCAAACCAGGACGTACATTTACGTCCGCGGTCGTTAAGGGGTTAAATATAAAAAAAATATATAAAACCATAATACAAAAGGTCTGTAATTTTCATCAGTAACAACATATAAAAAGTTTTTAGATCTGACAGCACCCATTTAGGGATGAACAAAGTATAAAAGTGACAAGGCTTTCTTTAAAACTATAAATGTATTCATACAAATGCACATATTAACATAACGCACATGTTAAACCATAAATTACAGGCAATCATGAGCTCCTCCAGCAGGTAAAGAGTTTATTCAGCATTAAATTAAAAGACCCAGTTGGAGCCAAATCCCCTGCACATAAAAAATGTAAGGGAGCAAGCAAGACGCCTACCTTCCTTCAGACCTTTCAGACTGTGGGCCAGGATTCAAGTAAAATATTATGTGGGCGTGTACATTTACAGAACACGTTCGGTTGTCAAAGCAAGTGTGGATACGCAGGACATTTCTAGAAATAGGAGATCTATGTTATCCAAATAAAAGAAATGAAAAATTTGTCTGGATTGGAATTTTTGCTTTTTTTAAAACTTGCGGTGTTTGCGGAGGCAGTGAGAGATCATTACCAAACTAAATAAGTATAAACCTGGTCTGTCTTGTGTGTTCTGTTCTTAACGCAACACTTTTCTTTTGTAATGAAAGTTTCAGAACGGTGCAGTGCTGCTCCGAAGAAAATTTATAGTGTTGTATGCGACGAAAGTTACAACCGAATCCATCGCTGATTCGTCATTCTGTATAATTGTGAAGATGTATTATTACAGTGATATTTATTTATTTACTCCATTTTATGGTACAAGTTCCTGCTGAAAATGTGCCTCAGGCATGAAATTTTTTAAAATGAAGAAAAACATATACTATAGCAAATATACTGCATTATACTAATATAATTGTCTATTCTCTGCTTTTGATAAATCCTACCACAGTGTACTTGAATTAAATGGGCACTGTCATGAACTTTTTTTTTTTATATGTTGTACTACAACATATTTCTAATATACTTAAATTATTATTTTTTTTTAAATAAAAACACTTTTTTTTTTTTAATCCGGCCTGGCGTGACGTCACGCCTTAATTTGGACCGATGCCGGCCGGGCACTCGGAAGTTGTAGTTCAGGTGCTAAGAAGCAGATCGCAGCAGGTCATTCTCCTGAGATTTGCTGCAATACGCATTTATTAACTTAACAAGCGGACGGCTCATGCCACCCGCTTGTTAAGTTAATAAATGTGGATCACAGCGGGTCTCAAGAGAATGACCCGCTGCGATTTGTCCCTCTGCCCCTTGACTACAACTGCCATCATGGACAGACTACTACAGAGTAGTAGTAGACAGAGGTACTACAACTACTCCCATCATGGGACAGACTCTGTCCCATGATGGGAGTAGTAGTCCAAGGGCAGAAGGACAGATCACACGGGGTCTCACTCCTGAGACCTCCTGCGACTTTAACTTTAAAAACACAAAAGCCAGCCGGGCCAATCTGTGTTGCTCCGCCCTCTAGTGATGACATAATTAGGGGGCTGAGCCACATGGTCCAGGCCAGAAGCCAGGGTGGTAAGTATGGCTCTGTTCTCATTATGCATTTTGCATAATGAGAACAGAGCCTTCCTGGCAGTGTGTTCCCAAACAGGAAATGTACTAACCTATTTTTCGTGGTTTTTTTTCTTCTCATTTAAGATACGTGAATGTTGTGGACTACTTCGGATTCGGTGGACTGTGACGATGACCAGCGTGTTTTCATTTTCAATAAAAGGGTTAACGAAAGCTGTGGAGGAGACGGCTTCCACTACTAAGCCTGAAAATGTTATTATAAATAACATGACACATTGGGAAAAAAATATTTAAAAAACATTCCCGCACAGACCTCATTAACCCTTTTATTTAAATTTAACAAAAATGTTGGTCTTCGATGCAGTCCACCGAATCTGACGTAATCCTTCGCATTCACATATGTGAAAGGAGAAGAAAAGAAAAAAAACTGAAAAAGGGTTAGTACATATTGCAGTGTGTTCCTAAACAGGGACCCTCCAATTGTTGACCTCTGCCTACTGTATCTGGCATATACTGTCATCTCTAGATGGCTGTATATACAGGATAGCGCACAAAAACTTAACCCAGAACTGCTCAGCAGTGTGAGTTAACTTTCCTTGCTGGGCTCCTGTACAGTATACATGGGTACACTATGCACCCCTGTACTGTATACTATACAGCCAGCGGAGGTACGTAGTGATGCTATACATCACTCCTCACCTCCTAACACTCCGTGGGCAGGGCTCCTGCATCTGACCCATGGAGTGGTACCCTGGAGGCATTGAAAAAAATCACCACAGGGTACTAAAATGACTGTTTCCACACAGGTCCAGAAAAGCACTTTTAATGCAAATTTGTGTTGATTTCTTGTCTAAGAGAGAACTTTACTCTATGAATGAGCTTGTACTTTAAAATTATAAATATTCATTATCGATATGAAGGCAGTGCAGGTGTAACTAATGTCACTTGTATGTACTGACTATGTGTGAGGTTTCTACCTCCACATAGTGTCATTAAAAACTGTTGCAGTTCCTTCCCTTATGTTGTACTGTACATGTGAAGCTTTATTAGAATTTTGAAATTTATCCTGGCTCCACAGCTCTCCAAAATAAACATTTTCATGATATTTGTTGCAGCATAATTTACATGTCTGAAACTATTCAGCTTTCGTCACCTCTTGAAGATTTGTGTGCAGCTTATTCTGAGCAGTCTGGGAATTCTTTTTATATAACTTTTCTATTTCCCTCCTAAGATAGCCACCCATCAAAATATTGCCATTCATTTGATCTCTGAAGTGTACACCATTATGTTGTAAGCGTTTTCAATATTCAATATTTTTGGAAACGATCAGCCATAATAATATTTGCCTAATATTGTGAAGGTCCTCCTTGTGCTCTCTCCTGTCGTGGCCTTGATTCCACAATATCCCTGATTCCAGTACATGAGGGTGTACTTTAGTTTCTGCCACAAACATTTCAGCAGCTGATCCTTTAGGTCCTGTAACTTGGGACATGCATAAGTTCTTCAAACCATTACGGAGTACCATTCCTGAGGTACTGCTATTAGGGTAAACTGCTGCCATGAAAGATGGGATTTGGTCTGTATGACATTTAGATAAGTGGTACAAGTCAAAGTAACATCCACATGATACCAGGACCCAGAAATCTCCCAGGAGAACATAAATAGGACCCAAGGTCTCCAGGTAAATAGATACATAGTCAGACAGAGATATATAATCATTGGACTGAGATAAGAAGAATTGTTGATGCATTGCCCACCAGCTAGGCTGTTCTAACTAAGCTGTTAGGAGGTGCGGAGAGCAGTGATTACATGAGAGCAAACACACATGATGAACAGGCTCTGGACAACCCGGCCAGACCACCAGTAGAGAGGATCGTTTCATTCATCTACCAGCACGAGCAGCTTCCACCGTTTCCTTGTCTACCCTCTGCCTGGACCATTTCTGTTAATGAGTGTATACTTAAAGGGAATTCATTATTAGAAAATGAACTATTGTATAAATCTAGTTTTTATGTGAAACATATTTTTAGGGTGCGTTCCCACCTGGCATATATGCAGCGTATTTCCCGCTGCACAAAATTTATGGCAGCATCGGGAAACACGCTGCGTATTCCTTGCTCACAATACACACAGGGCTTTCCGGTGGCAGCCCTATGTGTGCAGTGAGTTTTGAAGGCGGAGCAACGCGTCACAGTCACGCCGGCACACGGCCCCGCCTCCAAAACCCACTACACACATAGGGCTGCCGTTGGAAAGCCCTGTGTGTATAGTGAGCAAGGAATATGCAGCGTATTTCCCGCTGCTGCCGTAAATTTTGCGCAGCGTGAAATACGCTGCGTATACGCCAGGTGGGAACGCACCCTTAAAGAATTTTTTGGTGGCTTTTTTCTAATTTTACATTTTACTATTTTTTTTCCCCATCGCATGAAATATTATCAGCCTTTGCAGAAGACACAGAACCAAAGTTTACATTAAGCCACCGGAATTGTATAATGTCTCCCTTTTTCCTTTGTTTCCTAACAAAAAGGAATAACATATAGTAAAATAACTGAAAACAGTTAAACTCACAAACTCCCACACCCTCCCCTCTCATCTCCTGACACAATCCCTATAAAGCATAAATAGTTGTAGCAGACTAAGACATAAATCCGAGGCAAACTCAGTAACATGGCTGCACAAAACACAATACAGAAACCATGCAAAGGAAGGGCCTAGACCATAAAGGCAACTTTAATGCATGCAGAATAGGAAGAGGAGGCAGAGAAAACAAAACTATGGTATGCCCTCTGCTCTCTCCAAATATCATCATATTTAGTTTACTGCCTTGTATCCAGACAATGGTATATCTATATTATAAAATAATTCTGAAATCTTGCAGGTTTTCAGGTCACTAAGCCTAATAATAGGCTGGAGTCCCTGTTGTGTAATTAAAACTCTTCAATATTCTCCTTCTTATCATTACAGGCAGGCCTAAAGTGAAGGGGGGTAACAGTATATAGATAAGAGAGTATCTGGCCATTCAAAATAGATGTTGGCCACAGTTCCCCTGCTCCCCCTCTCTGCACAATGACCTCTGCACAAGTCACAGAGTATGCCTAAAAAAATGCCCCCATAGAAGTCCATAGGGCCCCCTCCAGCCTATTATATCTATGTCCACAAGTAAAGTATATCTCTAAATGCTGTTAAAAACAGATCAGGCAAGATGGCTGGTCCCATTATAATGTGCCAAATTTGAAATAATAAAACAATCAGAAATAGAAGCGTATTAGCAAAAAATTTCAGTATCTGCCTCTGATCAGTGAAACACATGACCTATACACAATGCTATAAGACAACTAATGAATCAGAGTTTAATTGAGCTAAAACTAGTTAGTAAAAGGAATGGGCAATCAAAGTCATAGGATCAACTCCAATGAATACCAATAATGAACACCTCATAAAGAGTTTAAAGCAAGATGCATCAGCAGACAATTAGTTATTTTTTAAGTATACCATTGTGATAGGCTCATTTAGTTTGATAAATGAGCTCAACTTCACCACTTGGCCACCTTGGAGCTTCCCCTGCCAAAATCTGTCCAAATAAATAAAAATGAGTGAATCAGTGGAAACGGGAACAGTGTCAGAAGAAGTGAATATGGTTCATTTGAGGTGTGGTTCATGTCTTTCTAATGCCAACTTGTAGCACTAAGGGATGGGCTGTGTAAAAAGTGGAATTGTCTCATATCACACCCACCTCTTGGCTTCATCTGAGTGTGCAAATCCCAGCTCTTTAGACTGATGGCTTATATTGAACATTTAAAAAAAGTTAAATCATATGAGCTAATTAGTCCATATTCATTATCCTCAAGTATAAGGTGCTTTGCCAGGTCATTCGTGCAATGCTTTCCAATAATTCGTTTATATGAGTCAGAATGAGACAAAAAACTAATGATTTGGCTACAAGATTGGGAAGGTTGACGGCTTTGGGCTTAGTGCGTTGGCTACATTGCCAATAGACCCAGACTGGTGAGAGACAAATAACAACATACTGTAACAATACTGGACTGTGGAGTTGTTTTATCTGCAGTAGCATTGCATATACTTGACAAAGATGCTAAGGACTTTACATGTAAAAAATGAGAATAACACACTCTTATAAGATATGAATAAAAGGAGAGACGGGGTAAATCCTTAAACTTAGTTTCCCACTGCTGATCCAAAGAAGAGCGGCAAGACATAAGCTAATATGCCTAAAAGAGAGGAAGACATAGGCGAAAGCAAATTTTTCCACTCATTGGCTCTGCCATGTGATATGCCCTACCTTACTACTGGGGTGACACACAGTAACAACCCTCCTCCTCATGTAATTACCTTACTATTGGGGTGATACACTGGAGCAAACCTCTTCCTCATGTAATCACCTTACTACTGTGGTGACACACTGTAACAACCCTCCTCCTAATGTAATTACTTTACTACTGGGTAGACACGCTGTAACAAACCCCCTCCCCATGTAATCTCCTTACTACTGGGATGAAACACTGTAACAAACCTCCTCCTCATGTAATCTCCTTAATACTGGGGTGACACACTGTAATAGCCTTCTCATGTAATCTTTTTACTTCTGAGGTGACACACTGTAACAACCTCCTCCTCATGTAATTACCATACTATTGGGCTGACACGCTGTAACAAACATACTTAATGGTGCACTTACACATGCTGTAAGAATCCGCACACAAGCCCCCATCGGCTATCAGTATTGCCATCTTTGTCCTCTATAGCCCGAACGGTGGGGGGGTTAACGGAGACAGCACTGTTATGTAATGAGCCACAGGACATCAGCGATCTGCCTCTTAGGAGCATGTCACTGTTGAAAGCAGTACACCTCTGAGGTGTACAGACGTGATCGCTCAGGAACGGCGAGGGGGTTGGGGCGGATGAATGGAGGTGCACACAATGTCAGGATGCTTGACGGACCTGACCTGCCTGTCTGCCTCTGAGGTGGCACTGCGCTACTTCAGCAGGCTGAAGAATGCAGATTATTATGGTGTCAAGGATGGCTTGAGGTGAGGCTTTCAAATTTGATTGACTGCTGCTGTATACTGCTGATTGTCGACACTAGAAATATACACCAGACAGGAAGTTGGTATTGTGGTGTCCCGGTACCGCATCCTATACTGTACTGTCTGTGGGTCCCCATAGCCAGAGTCCCTAGGACGTAGGGGTCCACAATGTATAGTCTGCCCTTGTCACCTCTATTCCATATAGTAAATCAGTAGTTTATTCAAGGTTTATGTAAGTATAGTGATATACATGTAAAGAAATGGTTAATTACCTGCGCGTAGCGTACCAGGACCTGCGGGTCATGTGACTAGGTGAACTCTATGGTATTTCTGCTTTGGGACCTTTTGGAGGTCCTTATGATGTATGAAATCCCATGATACCATGTAACAGTGAATGACAGGTATTCAGACCAATCAGATTCACCCTGCCCATATAAGGGAGTGGCGGCCATTGTTCTCTCTCTTGTTCCTGCACAGCCAAGCAGTAAGGATCTCTCGTGTTCCTGGGCTGGCAAACGAGAAGGATCTGCGCAGCTATTATCGCAGTGAGTTAGGCCTGAGCCTTGCGGCAATGGCTGAATCTATTCAGAATTGTGAGTGTATCAATCCCAAGCACTCTGCAAGATTCCCTAAATTCGGACGGATCTGCAATAATTATCCTAAATTCAGAGACTTGTAATAATACTCAAGGTCCGCAACAACTGTCAGTCACTGAGCAATATAGAGACTGTTTATATAAGACTGTCACTGTGCATTGGATTTACCACAAGCACTTAAGTAAAGTTATTCAAGTTCAACTTCCTTGTGGACCTTCAGTCATTTCATGCACCTATCGTTACTGGGAAGGGCGTCGATAGGCCGGAGAATTACCTCAGCATACTAGCCCTCAGCCTGGCGTCACGAACTATTGGGTTAATATTAACCCCTCATATACCGAAACAACATCCCCACTACTATACACCCCCCAAGGCGTACCACAGTATCAACTCTTTTTCAGCAGGAAAACTCAGAGCTGTTCTCGATGTGAGTTTCCAGAGTGAGTTATATTTAATCCAGGAAGTACATTTAGTTTTTGCATTTGGATTAAAGAGGAGGTTTAGTTATTACGTCAAAATCATCGTGTTACATTTTGATTGGTTGTTTGATTATTGTGTCCGTATATATTAGCATATCTAGCGTCCATTGATTTCTTGGCAGAAGTTCCTCTACTGGGAAATTCCAGAGTTCTCTGTCCGTCAAATATTTTGTCTTTTTACTCCTTATCTCGGTCCTGCTGGACATCTTAGTAACGAACAGATAGCAAGCTGGGTATATGGGTTAAGGGGTAGGTAACAAATATCTTTTTCCAGCATCAGCAATGGCATATCAGTATTAATATATTGATCAGTCATCAGAAACATAAGGGTCATCCTTATCAATGGTACTGGGGGAATTCGGTTGGGGGGGGCAACAGTGGTGCTGGCTGGGCAGGAGATTTGGATAAGTAGCGGATGCTTCAGATGCTGGCTAACTTTCTTGCAGAGCAGAGTGCCCCGCCCCCCCCCCCCCCCCCCATCAAGAGGGCACTCTAGGTGGGTGCCAATTTTGCCTATAGGCTGAACCGGTCCTGGTGACCATTTAGTGATCACTAGAGACCTCAGGGGAAAACCTTGCAGTGCTCACTCTATGGTCACTAGAAGCCTTAAAAGAGCAGGGAGCAGTGAGTATACTCACAAGTGGCCAGACATGCAGTGTATGCTTAGGCTCTCATGGGAACATAAATGAAACATATAAAAAATTCTAATGAATCAGAACTTTTTTTTTTTAATCCTGATTCGGAACAAATTAGACTAGTGATCAGACTGATTTGGTAAGATTCTATACTTTCACATTCTTTAAAAAAAAAAAAAAATCCCCAAAAAGCAATGGTCTGTCTGTGACTGATTTTACAGTAAAGAGGCCTCTGGTGATTAAAACTTTATTTATTTATTTATTTATTTTTTTGTCAAATGGTCATCAAAACTGTGAGACATACAGTCATGGCCATAAATGCTGGCACCCCTGTCATTTTTCAAGAAAATTAAGTATTTCTCACAGAAAAGGATTTCAGTAACACTAAACCAAAAAAGGAGGAAAGAAAGCTAATTGGACATAATGTCACACCAAACTCCAAAAATGGTCTGGACAAAATTATTGGCACCCTTAACTTAATATTTGGTTGCACACCCTTTGGAAAAAATAACTGAAAACAGTCGCTTCCTATAACCATCAATAAGCTTCTTACACCTCTCAGCCGAAATGTTGGACCACTCTTCCTTTGCAAACTGCTCCATGTCTCTCTTATTGGAAGGGCGCCTTTTCCCAACAGCAATTTTAAGATCTCTCCAAAGGTTTTCAGTGGGATTTAGATCTGGCCTCATTGCTGGCCACTTCAGAACTCTCCAGCGTTTTGTTGCCATCCATTTCTAGGTGCTTTTTGACGTATGTTTGGGGTCATTGTCCTGCTGGAAGACCCAAGATCTCGGATGCAAACCCAGCTTTCTGACACTGGGCTGTACAGTACGACCCAAAATCTGTTGGTAATCCTCAGATTTCATGATGCCTTGCACACATCCAAGGCGCCCAGTGCCAGAGGCAGCAAAAACAACCCCAAAACATCATTGAAACTCAACCATATTTCACTGTAGGTACTGTGTTCTTTTGTTTGTAGGCCTCAATCCATTTTCGGTAAACAGTAGAATGATGTGCTTTATCAAAAAGCTCTATCTTGGTCTCATCTGTCCACAAGACGTTTTCCTAGAAGTATTTTATAAATTTTTTTAGTTTAAATAGAGATTTATTAACTTTTCCAGCGTATTCAAACAAATGTGTACACAAAACAAGTACATGAGATGCATGTCCCAGAAGTATTTTGGCTTACTTCAGTTCATTTTGGCGAAATGTAGTCTTGCTTTTTTATGTCTGTGTCAGGAGTGGGGTCCTCCTGGCTCTCCAGTCATAGAATTTAATTTAATTTAAATGTTGACGGATAGTTCGCGCTGGCACTGATGCTCCCTAAGCCTGCAGGACAGTTTGAATATCTTGGGAACTTGTTTGGGGCTGCTTATCTACCATCTGGATTATCCTGCGTTGACACCTTTCATAAATATTTCTCTTACTTCCACGCCAAGGGAGATTAGCTACAGTGCCATTTGGTTGCAAACTTCTTGATAATGTTGCGCAATGTGGACAAAGGCAAAGCTAGATCTCTGGAGATGGACTTGTAACCTTGAGATTGTTGATATTTTTCCATAATTTTGGTTCTCAAGTGCTCAGACAGTTCTCTTCTCCTCTTTCTGTTGTCCAATGCAAAGACTAAGTAAATTTCTCTCCTTTTTATCTGCTTTCAGGTGTGATTTTTATATTGCCCACACTGTTTCTTGCCCCAGGTGAGTTTAAAGGAGCATCACATGCTTGAAACAATCTTATTTTTCCACAATTTTGAAAGGGTGCCAATAATCTTGTCCAGCCCATTTTTGGAGTTTGGAGTGACATTATGTCCAATTAGCTTTTTTTTTCCTCCCTTTTTGGTTTAGTTCCATTACACACAAAGGGAATAAACATTTGTATAGCAAAACATGTGTTACTTTAAATCCTTTTATGTGAAAAATACTTAATTTTCTTTCTGAAAAATTTCAGAGGTGCCAACATTTACGACCATGACTGTATGAACAATTCTTCTGTAAGTGTCCAAGAAAAGTAGCCACTACCCTCTCTTTCTGTCATTTTATTAGATCAACTTCCTGCAAAGGAGTGATCCTGCAAATGATTGGCCTGCAAAGGAAAACTAGAAATTCTAGTCATCACCCCTTGGATGACATCTACTTTGTCAGCTGTCTGCTACGTGAAAATGTAAATGATAGGGAGGAAACTCACCCATGTGTTCTCATGCAAGACTTCTTTATGAGCTGCAGGCTGAGTGTGCTTGTTCAAGTAATTTTTACTCTGTATTTATTTATCCTTTTAAATTGTACATGGCCAATCTATATAAATGGACTGAACGAATAAAGAATGTGCTCAGCATGCATGCATACTCTCTATGCATGCATGGCACAGGACCTGGGGTGGAAAGTGGTGACGGAAACAACTACATAGGAGAGAATAACAAAATATTTTAAGGGAGAAGGGGACAATTAGGGTTATTGCCTTAGGCATGCATATAAGGCAATAACCCTAATTTTCCCCTTCTCCCTTAAAATATTTTGTTATTCTCTCCTATGTTGTTGTTTCCGTCACCACTTTCCACCCCAGGTCCTGTGCCATGGTATTGATGCATATAGAATGATCAATGTGGCGATGAATGTTTGTAGAGCCACAGATACCTGCATGCAGTGTCGCAGAACAGCCCATTTACAGCCACTGGGAGCCTAGCCAGTGGGTTGGAGGCAAAACAACCATGAACCACTGTCTGAGAAGTTGTATAGTTTGAGAAAGAATATTTGGATTGACTAGAGGAAAGAACTTCTGACTGCCCTGAGGAAAGGGAATGGACTTGTTTAGGGGTGAGAAGGGGGGTAACTATAGGGGGTGCAGAAGTAGCAGTTGCACTGAGGCCCTAGTGCTTAAGTGAGCCCCGTGGCACATCTGCTCCATAAGAGACCAGTATTATAAATGGCAAATGGGTCGCTGTTGCAGATTTTGCTTCGGGCCCAAAAGCTAAAAGTAACACCTCTGGGGGTTAGCATTGTATTCAGCACCCTGTTATCAGTATTTACTCTTAATACTGTTGCTGCAGTTTATGTAGAGTGGTTCTTTAAATATGTGGTAATGTACTTATAAGAAATGGAGTAGGATTAAAGTTGCCACCCTTTGACATTGGTGCATATTTTATGTTGTGTAGAGTCTTCAGAGTATTATCTTTAAAGCATACCTGTCAGATCCCACAAAAAATATGCCTCTAACATCTATATTTATTATAAAAGTGCCTCTTTTCATTAGCTCACAGTTTTAGAAATCCGCTGAGGGGAAGGGGGCGTTGCCCTCCCTTGTGGTGGTGGGAGGTGATTGGTGTGCCTTCTTAAACAGCCTTGTCCATGATAATCTCTTGTCCATGACTTATGGACAAGCCTGATGCTACTTCCGGACTGGGTAGTGTCCCAGTAGCTATAGGGACCCCTAGTGGCAGGATTTTCAGGAGCAATTTTCTTTATTAAATATTCAAAATTTTATATACAATCATATTATAAAAGGTCTTTAATTTTAATCAGTAACACCATATAAAAGGTTTTTGGATCTGACAGTGTCCATTTTACAAAAAGAAAGTTGGGATTCATGCAGGGCTGGACAGGCCTCCTAGGATACCAGGGAAATTTCCGGTAGGCTGCTGCTGAGCTGTGCTTAGCCACCCTATGGGATCCAATAGGAAGAAGCACGAGCTGATGGCCCTACTAGTATCAGCACCTTGTATGCATTGGCCACAGAGTAATGGAGTTAAGAGCTTTGAGCTCCCAGCCCCACCACTCGCTCCAGTCAGTGCAGGCCCTATGCTATGTCAAAACTGGGCCCCGTAGGGGGCACAGGCCACCAAAGAATAGGTCTGATACAGGCAATGGACCCGGATCTCAGGCGAGCGAGTACTACTTTCATCTGTATGTGGATACAGCTGAAAGCCTCCTCTCAGTGTGATCTGCATCTCCACACTCGCTACCCAGCCCAGGCGCCAATGACTTCACTCATCAACACCTGCGCTCTGTGGAAGAAGGAAAACACGAACTGGCTCCTCTCCAGAGATGGCTCTGTGGGACATTATCAGGTGAGCATAAGTTTTTCTCATCTAGCTGGGGAGGGTTGCGATGGCTACCTACCTACATAAGGGGATAAAATGTCACATCGCTGGGGTCCTGCCGCCCTGCATTCCCCCTCCCCCCCCTGCAGCACCTGGCGTTTGTTTAGAAGGCAGGCTGTGAAACCGGAGGCTCGTGATGTCATGCCCACTCAATGCAAGTCTATGGGAGGGGGCTTGGCGGCCTACATGCCCCCTCCCATAGACTTGCATTGAGAGGGGGGGGATGTGATGAGCATCCGGCGCTGCATCGCTAGTCATCCGGCTTAGATCGAAGTTCACTCCGTGCACCGGATGACTGGGGTCCCACAGCAGAGATTGTGGAGGTCCCAGCGGCAGGACCTATGCGATTAGACATCTTATCTCCTATCCCTTGGATAGAGGATAAGATGTCTAGTGGCAGAGTACCTCTTTAAACTCCTTTACTGTATTTACAGCAACCACTTCTCCATGCATGCACTACTCTCTCAGTAAAGTAATACTTCCTCATATTACTTTTAAACCTTTGCCCCTCCAATTTAAATTTATATTGTCTTGTGGTGGTTTTTCTTCTTTTAAATATACTCTGCTCCTTTAAATAAACTCTCGCGATATTCCGTCTTGTATACTGGTATTATGGGTAATATTGTTCTCAGTAGAATGGATTTGTACATGCAATGCTTCATTTCCTCCATAGATCCTTTTTCAAGCATTGCCACAATTTTTCACCAAAATGAAGTGTTGCGCTATTTTACTTTTTTAATCTCTGGACTGTGATTGGGTCTTAATTGAAACATTTAGTGAAGTAGTATTACATTCCCTCTGTGCGATCTATCTAGTGTGTGTGTGTGTTTTGTAGAACAGGCCCCTTCAAATATTCTTTCCACCAGGCAAACAGAACCAAACAAGTAGATTTACAGGTAAATATTTCTGGGTTTATTGTAGCAGTTCAGATACAACAATACGTTTTACATGCAGTAAAACAGAAACTTAACCCCTTAAGGACCCAGGGCGTATGTGTACGCCCTGGCTCCTTGGTACTTCAGCAGGCACCCCGGGCAAACCTCTACGCAAATCGCCGGTAATTTCAAACTGGCGATATGCGGCAATTCCGGGTCAATCAGGTCTCTTGTGACCCGGAAAAAAAGGGTGAATGGGGCTGTCCGAAACGTACATAGCTCTCTGCTGACATCATGACCACATTGCTCTCTGCTGAAATCTCTGTCCATTTTAGGAACTGTCCAGAGCAGCATATGTTTGCTATGGGGATTTTTTCCTACTCTGGACAGTTCTTAAAATCGACAGAGGTGTCAGTAGAGAGCACTGTGGTAATGATGTCAGCAGAGAGCTATGTGTTCCTAAAAGAAAATAATTTCCTCTGTAGTATTCAGCAGCTAACTGGAAGGATTAATATTCTTTAATAGAAGTAATTTACAAATATGTTTGTAAGAGTTGATAAAAAAAAGTTAAATAAAAGTTTTCGACCAGAGTACCCCTTTAACCCCTTAAAGGGGTATTCCGCCCCTAGACATCTTATCCCCTATCCAAAGGATAGGGGATAAGATGTCAGATCGCCGCGGTCCCGCTCCTGGGGACCCCTGGGATCCCCGCTGCGGCACCGCGCTATCATTACAGCACAGAGCGAGTTCGCTCTGCAAGTAATGATGGGCGGTACAGGGGCCGGAGCATCGTTATGTCACGGCTCCGCCCCTCGTGATGTCACGGCCCGCCCCTTTCAATACAAGTCTATGGGAGGGGGCGTCGCCATGCCCCCTGCCATAGACTTGCATTAAGGGGACGGGCCGTGATGTCACAAGGGGCGGCACCATGACGTCATGCTGCTCCGTCCCCCGTATTGCCCGACATTACGCACAGAGCGAGGGATCCCAGGGGTCCCCAGCAGCGGGACCGCGGCGATCTGACATCTTATCCCCTATCCTTTGGATAGGGGATAAGATGTCTGGGGGCAGAATACCCCTCTAAGGACCCAGCCAATTTTCATTGTAGGACCTGGACATTTTTTGCACATCTGACCACGGTCACTTTAAGCATTAATAACTATGGGATGCTTTTACTTTTCATTCTGATTCCGAGAATGTTTTTTTGTAACACATTCTACTTTATGTTAGGGGTAAAAATTTGTTGAAACTTGCTTATAAGGAAAATGAATATTCCAAATAAATTATATATTGATTCACATATACAATATGTCTACTTTATGTATGCATCATAAAGTTGACATGTTTTTACTTTTGGAAGACATCAGAGGGCTTCAAAGTATAGCAGCAATTTTCCAATTTTTCACAACATTTTCAAAATCTACATTTTTTTCAGGGACCAGTTCAGTTTTGAAGTGGATTTAAGGGCCTTCTTAATATAAATACTCCATAAGTGTCCCCATTATAAAAACTGCACCCCTCAAAGTATCCAAAATTACATTCAAAAGGTTTGTTAACCCTTTAGGTGTTTCACAGGAATAGCAGCAAATTGAAGGGGAAAATTCAAAATCTTCATTTTTTACACTGGCATGTTCTTGTAGAACCAATTTTTGAATTTTTACAAGGGGTAAAAGGAGAGAAATCTTCCTAAAATGTGTAATCCAATTTCTCTCGAGTAAGGAACCTCATATGTGTATGTCAAGTGCTCTGTGGGTGCACTAGAGGGCTCAGAAGGGAAGAAGCAACAGTGGGATTTTGTAGAGTGAGTTTTTCTGTCACATTTTAGACGCCCCTATGGTTCCAGAACAGCAAAAAAAAAAAAAAAACACATGGCATACTATTTTGGAAACTACACCCCTTAAGTGGTACAGTGAGCCTTAACACCCCACAGGTGTTTGATGACTTTTTGTTAAAGTTCGATGTGTAACTGATTATTTTTTTTCACTAAAATGCTAATTTTCCCCCAAATGTAAAATTTTTACAAGGGGTAATAGGAGAAAATGCACCCCAACATTTGTAACCCCATCTCTTCTGAGTATGGAAATACCCCATGTGTGGACGTCAAGTGCTCTGTTGTCGTACAACAATGCTTAGAAGAGAAGGAATCACATTTGGCTTTTGAAAAGCAAATTTTGCTGAAATGGTTTTTGGGGGGCATGTCGTATTTAGGAAGCCCCTATGGTGCCAAAACAGCAAAAAAAAAAAAACTTAATGGCTTACTATTTTGGAAACTACACCCCTCAAGGGACGTAACAAGGGGTACAGTGAGCCTTAACACCCCACAGGTTTTTGACAACTTTTTGTTAAAGTTGGATGTGTAAATGAAAAAAAGTCACTAAAATGCAGGTTTTTCCCCCAAATTTTACATTTTTACAAATGACCCCCAAAATTGTGTATGGAAATACCCCATGTGTGGATGTCAAGTGCTCTGCTGGTGAACTATAATGCTCAGAAGAGGAGCGCCATTGAGCTTTTGGAGAGTGAATTTGTTTGGAATGGAAGTCAGGGACCATGTGCATTTACAAAGCCCCCCGTGGTGCCAGAACAGTGGAACCCCCCACATGTGACCCCATTTTGGAAGCTTCACCCCTCACAGAATTTAATAAGGGGTGCAGTGAGTATTTACACCCCACTGGCGTTTGACAGATCTTTGGAACAGTGGGCTGTGCAAATGAAAAATTACATTTTTCTTTTTCACGGACCAATGTTCCAAAAATCTGTCAGACATCTATGGGGCGTAAATGCTCACTGTACCCCTTATTACATTACATGAGGGGTTAAGTTTCCAAAATGGGGTCACATGTGGGGGGGGGGGGGGGTCCATTGTTCTGGCACCAGGGGGGCTTTGTAAACACACATGGCCTTCAATTCCGGACAAATTTTCTCTTCAAAAGCCCAATGGCGCTCCTTCTCTTCTGAGCATTGTAGTTCGCCCGCAGAGCACTTTACATCCACTTATGGGGTATGTTCTTACTCAGAAAAATGTGATTACAAATTTTGGGGGGCTTTTTTCCTATTTTCCCTTGTGAAAATGAAAAATTTAGGGTAACACCAGCATTTTAGTGAAAAAAATATTTTTTAAATTTTCTCATCCCAAAAAAATTTGTCAAACACCTGTGGGGTGTTAAAGTTCCCTGTACCCCTTGCTACATTCCGTGAGGGGTGTAGTTTCCAAAATGGGGTCACATGTTGGTATAAATTTTTTTGCGTTTTGTCAGAACCGCTGTAAAATCAGCCACCCCTGTGCAAATCACCAATTTAGTGTGCTCTCACGCCTGAGCCTTGTTGTGCACCCGCAGAGCATTTTGGGGTATTTCCGTACCCAGAAGAAATTGCGTTACAAATTTTGGGGGTCTTTTTTTCCTTTTACCTCTTGTGAAAATAAAAAGTAAAGGGCAACACCAGCATGTTAGTGTAAAAATTGTTTTTTTTCACTAACAGGCTTGTGTAGACCCCAACTTTTCCTTTTCACAAGGGGTAAAAGGAGAAAAAGCCCCCCAAAATTTGTAGTGTAATTTCTCCCGAGTACGGAAATACCCCATATGTGACCCTAAACTGTTTCCTTGAAATACGACAGGGCTCTGAAGTGAGAGAGCACCATGTGCATTTGAGGACTATATTAGGGATTGCATAGGGGTGGACATAGGGGTATCTATGTCAGTGATTCCCAAACAGGGTGCCTCCAGCTGTTGCTAAACTCAGACAGTCAGTGGCTGTCCGGAAATGCTGGGAGTTGTTGTTTTACAACAGCTGGTAGCTCTGTTTTGGAAACACTGCAGTACAATATGTTTTTCATTTTTATTGGGGGGGGGGGGCAGTGTAAGGGGGTGTATATGTAGTGTTTTAACTTTATTATTTGTTAGTGTAGTGTAATGTTTTTAGGGTACATGCGCACTGACGTAGGTTTACAGTGAGTTCCCCGCTAGGAGTTTGCGCTGGGGCAAAAAATTTGCCGCAGTACAAACTTGAAGCAGGGAACTTACTGTAAACCTTCACCGAGGGGCATGCTGGGAGATATAGTTATGCAACAGCTGGAGGTACGCAACAGCTGTTTGCTGTTTGGGCATGCTGGGATTTGCAGTTTTGCAACATCTGGAGAGCTACAGTATAGAGACCACTGCACAGTGATCTTCAAACTGTGGACCTCCAGATGTTGCAAAACTACAAATCCCAGAATGCCCAGACAGCAAACAGTTGTGTGGGCATGCTAGGAGTTGTAGTTTTGCAAGATCTGGAGGGCTATAGTTTAGAGACTACTGTATAGTGGTCTCAAACTGTAGCCCTCCAGCTATTGCAAAACTACAAATCCCAGCATGCCCAAAGAGCTGTCTGGGCATGCTGGGAGTTGTAGTTTTGCAACATCTGGAGTGCTACAGTATAGAGACCACTGTATAGTGGTCTCAAACTGTAGCCCTCCAGATGTTGCTAGTCAACTCACCGGTTCCGTAGGATCTAGGGAGCCAGCCGCACGACATGCCGCCCACCGATCTCCGACACCGATCGTTGCCCGCAACCTCGCCCGCAGGGTAAGTGGACTTCGGCGCCGGTCCTCCTCAGTTTCCCCGTTCTGCCCCACCTATTGTGAACGAAAGTTAACCCCCCCCGCCCCCGATCTGCTATTGGTCGTCACTTCTATATGACCAATAGCAGGGATAGGAGAGTGGGTGTATTTGACAACCCCGATCCCCCTTATTTTCCGAGTCACTGGGTCACCATAGACCCGTATGACCCGGAATAGCCGCAAATCGCAAGTGTGAATTCAGTGTGGGTCCCCCCTGGGCATTTGCGCGGGGTGACTGCTGATCAATATCAGCAGTCACCCTGGTTCGGTCCCCGCCCGCGCGGCAGGGACCAAAATTCCCACGGACGTACGCGTACGTCCTTGGTCCTTAACTACCAGGGTGCTTAGTCTTACGCGTACGTCCATATTCCTTAAGGGGTTAAGGTGAAAATGGGCTGGGTCCTTAAGGAGTTAAAGGTCATTTACATCAGGTTCTTGAACATAAACTTCTGAAGTTCTCATCCAAAACTTGGCAGATTCAGTCCCAAAAAATCAGTCTTTTTGGTGCAGTGTTAAGCATACAATATTCCATGGACCCACTGGTTTTGCTCCAGAGCAAATCCTTCTACTACTGTCTGTCTGTGATCAAACACCTGTGTTTTGCTCAACCTCTAACACACACCAGAACTGGATTAAGGGAGTGATTTTATCATTAGAACCTGAGACACTTCCAAAATCTGGACCCAAACTCCAGTCTTATGTCACTTGAGTCAAGAAGCCTCAGTTGTACATATCTCCCATCCACCAGATTACCCACAGAGATGCAGGCATTTTCTTTGCTAAGTGACTGGTGCAACCCCACAAGTTATGCAAAGGAGAGCAGGAGGGGGAAGAGAGTTTCTTAGAGACCTGATACAACACAGTAGGGTGGACGGTGAACTGGCAATCACTTTGTAAATTGTCCTGCAACACTTAGCTAGTCGCTGTTGAGTACTTACTGCCTCATTGTGTGATGGCTGTTCTGAAGAGCACGAAAAAGAGAGTAGAGGGTTCTACAGTACATACTGAGGATTTTCTTTCAGGGGTAGACTCCACTTCTGTTGTAAGCACGCAGCCAACTCCAGTGATAGGTTCTCAGCTAAAGTAGTCCGCTGATGTTAGTACTCCTTATTTCACTGATGGCTTTTAACAGCCAATCAATCATATATCCCTCAGGAATCCAGGACAGTCTCACTTTACAAAAGAGTGGTCAGGTAAGGGGTCAACTGTGTGCCCTGTAACACTACCTTTTAACTCCTCATAAAGTAAATGTGTGTAGCCAAGAAAAAATCACTCAATTTCATTTTCTTTAATAAAGCCCATTTCTGGTTTAAATGTGGAAATCTTGACAAGTTTACAGCTTTATGCATTGGGAAAGCTGTCATCAAGGTCTCCTAAGTATTACCAAAACATTCTTGGAATAAAGAAAATTAAATTGTGTGGGTGAGTGCCAAGTACATTTTACAACACTAGGAAGAAATAAAAGAATCCAGTTATTCTACATCAAAGGTACTTGGTCACTGGCACAATTGCTGGGACAAACAGAATAAGTGAATATCACAATAGGCATACTCCATAAACACTCCTGTGTTATCTGGCACCAAGATACTCTCAACAGTCCAAATTCTGGACTGTTGGTGGGACTGTCCCCAAGGTCCACCAACAGTCCAGGATTAGATTTTTTTTTCCAGTTTTCTTTCAGTTCTAATCCAATAGGGTAAGTAAAAAAAAACACTGAATGTTGGTGGGCCTTGGGGACTAGGCTGGGGAGCACTGCTTTAAGTCCTGTAAGCACATACTGAAGTTAAAGATTATTTAACTGAGAGCTTGAGAATTTGGACCAATTATCCACGTTGATCTCACTCTCTAGTGATTCTCATTCTCAACTATTTTTGGCAGTGTGGCTTGGGCATTGTCCTGCTGGAAGACCCAACTGCTATTAGGGAATACCTGCCATGAATGAGGGGGGAGGGGGGGTCTTGGTCTGTACAATATTTAGGTAGGTGGTACATGTCACAGTAACATCAAGGATTCATGGTTACCAGCATAACATTGCCCATTACACTAAACCCAGTGGCTTGTCTTCTTCCCTTAGTCCATCTAGATGAAATTTATTTTCCAGGTAAGTGATGCACTGTCACCCGACTATCCACTTAATGGAAAATAAAACCTGATTCATCAGACCAGGTTGTCTTGTTCCAGATGCTCCAGTTCTGATCATCATTTGCCCACTGTAGGCACTTTAATCTGCAGACAAGAGTCAACATGATCACTCTTGCTAGCTACACAGCAAGCAGCAATGTCCTGTGTGATTTGATACCTTAATTTTCTTTACAGCAGAACCATGTACATCTTTGAACCTTGGGCATCCATGACTCTGCTGTGCCCTTGTCTCTGCTTTACTATTTATCCTTCCTTAAGACCACCTTTGGTAGGTACTAAGCACTACATACTGGGAAAACTCCACAAGACAGGCCATTCTTTGCCAACTGATCAATTGGTGGCAATCGTGACTGTCAAGGGGTATCTTTTAGGCAAATGAGGCCAGAAGAAGCATGCACAGACGTGTGAAATGGCCAGGTTGCCTCTGAGCGCTTCCGTACATCTTGTGATATCCCCCTGTGATCCTTATAGACATGTATCTAACGGTGAGATCATGTATTTGTTTCCTTAGCTTTGTTGTATATTGTTACTTCATCTAGACTACATGCACCCCCCAGGTGTCATTGTGATATTGCTGGACCTCGTATTGGGAAGGCATACATACACTGCTTCTTGTGCACAGCCTATGTACACAGCTACTAATAGGTGTGCTCTCCCCTCCATTCCTATCTATCTGTCTATTGTGTACTACAATACCAGAATAGTAAGCTTAATTTAAAACAAATACCCAATGTCACAATAGGGATCTGTGTTCGATTTAGAGTTTTTGAGAACAACATTTTTTCCAAAAAATATTGGTGTTGTCACTCTTCCATCAAAAGAAATAAGGCTAATGGTTTACAACTTGGTGAAATATTGTATATACAGGGGACAGACAATACAACAAAAGCCGATGAGATTGATGAGTCATGGATGAAGAATCCTGGTCCTACAGGACCATGGACAGCAGCAAGACTTTCCTGATCTATCATTGGATTTTGGTGCTGAAAGGGACTGGCTCTTCCCTGTTACTGTATGGCATGCATTGAAAACTTGGTATGATTTTCAGTACCTGCAACACATATAAGTACTATGGTTAATATTGTCCATTAAGGAAACCTTACATGTTTAACAAGTATTTGTGACAGTTTTAGCTTCTTTATTTTTGTGTGTGTGCAAGTTTTTCATAGAATTTTTGGCCATGGTAGATGTAGCTGTGATAGCTTTTCAACCTCATCCCCCATTATGCTGTTAATGTACAAAACTTACAACTCTGTACTAGTGCACAACACCATACATCCATGTGGAGGGACCTGCTAAGCACAGCTGTTGTGCTTGGGAGATAAAAAATGTGAAGCATGGCTGTGATTCATGGATATGTCCAACTCCTCCGAGCAATGGCTGGGATATGGGAAAATTCCGATCGTGTCTGTTTAACCCATTTAACCCTAATCACTAGTGGATATGCTATCAACAAAGAGAAGGGCTCTCTTTGACACACTGATAGCCCTAGCATAGCGACTACTAAGGCTGGTGCTTTAGAGTGAAAACCCAGGGACAAAATAAGACTCAAACCAATGAATCCACTTTTTGCTATGAATTGGGGCAAATGTAACAAACGTTTTAGAGTTCTGTATCCCTAAATGGGACTTAGAGTCTATGTATGCTAAAATTTCCTAACCCTGTAGATTATTTATCACAGTGTCTCTCACATCTGAGCTCTCCAGTGGTCAGCTGTAATATGTAAGGCTGGGTTCACACTACGTTTGTAGTGTCTAGGTGCCGGATCCGGTTGGGAGCAGCGAACACCGTCCACTCCCTTATCCCAACCCGACCTGGCCGGAACCCCATTCAAATTAATGAGCCGACCGGAGTCAAACGCTGACTCATGTATGTCCCCATGGGGGGCTATCTATAGCAATCTTCTTCTCTGGTCTTCTGGAAGGCAGAACAGAGAAGAAGACCCCGTGATGACAGCCGGAGCAGGTGAGGGGACCTCCGTCCACCATCTTGGATGATCTGATCCCCCCCCCATGGCCACAGGCGATCAGATCAGCCATTAGAAGTCCCCCACTGCTGCAGATGCCGTGATCTTTATTGCTCACAGCATCTGAGGGGTTAATGGCGGACATCAGCGCGAACGCTTATGTCCGCCATTACTGGTGGGTCCCTGGCTGCAGCCAGGACCGGCCGTGCATGATGTGGGCACTGCTCTGGTGCTCTCATCATGTACAGGATGTAAATGTACATCCCGGAGCGCTAAGTCCCATCGCATCAGGATGTACATTTATCTCCATTGTCCTTAAAGGGGTACTCCCTCCCACGCCCCCTCCCATAGACTTGCATTGAGGGGATGGGCGTGACGTCACACGGGGGCGGAGTCCTGATGTCTCGGACTTCCGTTCCCGTAGTCACGACTCAGACCCTCCAGCGGTTCCGGTGAAAAAACAGGTGGGTGCCGCATGCAATAAAATGCCCCCTCTGATTGGTTGGATCTTTGAGCTTTCTTCCATGGATCCGGACTGTTTCTGTCACTGTGTGCAAAGTATGGATTCAAGTTGCGGTGGTCCAGGAAAGAGCATTGTATGTTGAAAATATTGTAACCTGAGGCCATTGTAACTTGAGGGATCACTGTAGTCCTCCTCACATGCAAGAAGACCAAGATGCACTGCATTCTCCATACCTTAGTTTTTCTAAATCATATAGTAAATGTATTCAATGCCGATCACAATGTACTTGATGATTCTTGGAGTGTCTTTAAAATATACATATTACTTTATTAAACCTTATGACATGTCCTATAAACATTGCCCAGTGTTAGGACCCTGATCGATTGCTAGAATGAGTCTGAAAAAGAGTGTACTAAACACGTTCTCTTCTAGCTCTGTGTCATGTGACCGAGATGGACTTACAGTGTAAGTCTATAGAATTGTCTAGTCACAGGCTCAGAGAGTTGGGAGAGAAATGCTCAGCCACATACTTTTCTTCATGCCTGTTCTAGAAATCGGTCAGGATCTGAACACTCCGACCCCAACCAATTAAAACTTTTTACGTCTCTATAACAAAAGTGACAAGTGACAGTACCCATTTAACTGTGCACAGTAAAGGAAAGTCTAGTTGCAATCTATTTACTTTAATATGTTGTGTTACAGTACTTTCATTAAAATTTCACCTAGGTCACAAATCCATCAGAATTAAGATAAATCTTCCTCTTTCTAAACCCCCCTAAAAGGCAGATGTTTATGGCGAAATCATCATGTCCCTTATTAATGTTCAATACAATAATTACCATTTCCCTTGTTAACAACGTAAACCATCTGTCCCATGACATTGAGCCCCCCTCCCACTTTCCTCTCCAACCCCAATATGAAACATCATAGTTAATTTCAGTCACACACTAGTCCAGCAACACAGTACAGGAGCCAGAGCCGTCTAGTCAGGTCTGAAATTTGACTCACGTAACAGAATATGAATAGCTGCAACTTGTTAGCCAAACGAAAATGTAGATTTTGGCTCTGTCCAACAAGAGGTTTTTATTTTTATTTTTTTTATTTCATGCTCTATGTGGAGTCCCAGTGCTCTCACTTAGGCCATATTAGAAAAAAGAGGTGTTTTTTTTCAACATATATCTTACTGCTACTTGACATACATATAAAATCAAATTAACCCCATGAAGGCTAACTTAAAGTGTGGAATAATATTCAACGCATGCCAGATTTAGCACTTGGCAGCAGGCACAGCAAAGTTGAGATTTCTACAGTAAAAATAAAGTCCTGTTCAGCGTGTAATTTACAGCTTACACATATCTCGCCATAGCCCAGTATGTGAGGATTTGTATAACATAAAACAACAACGTTGTACATTTCAATGTGAAAGACATAGTCAATGCTTTCAGTAAGTTTTATGTTGTAAAAATAAGAGCTCGATCATCCTACCTCTTCCCAGCACCTGGACTACGTTTGGTTCTTGAGGAGTCTTTATTTTTTGTAGCATCTAGATGTTATAAGCTATTCTTAGTTGGCAGTCATTTTTGATGGCTACATTTATTTAAGGCGACAGCTAACTTGAAGACTCGACCCAAAAAAATTTTGGAGCCAGGTTACAGTAACAGTGGGGACTATACACGCTTTATTGACTTTGGGCACTATGATGTTACTTCTAATATAAATGGTGGGTGGATGGAAAAATCCCACGCAAGTAGAGGTGGGACAGTCTTAGCTGTTCCGTTTTGGTAAATGGTTGGCAAAATTGGTCTCAGAGTTCACATAACGTTTTTTGGTTTCTGCTGGATGCATACATTTCAAGAGCAGAAATACCTTTGTTATGGATGCATTTAATGTATACATAGGCAACTGTGAAAAAAACAAACATGTGGCTGAAATACCTTAATTTCTATTTAAAAAAGTATTTTAAAAAGTAGAATGCACATTTTCTTGTTAACTTGGAAGTGTGTTTGTATGATGCTTGGCACAAAACTTCATTCCTTATAGCTATACAGTGGAGGTATTTGTCAGGGAGCAAACCCCCCCGAAATGTTTGCGTTTTCCCTTTTTCCTCTTTGCCTTCGAAAATCCACAACATCCATCCAAAGACTAATATGAGGGTTTGTTTTTTGCGTGACCAATTTAATTTCATAATGGCACCTTTATTCTACAATAAAATGTACAGAGCAACCAAAAAAATATTATTTAGTGGGGAAATTGAAAAGAAAACCACAATTTAGCAAATTTTGAAGGGTTTTGTTTTTACACAGTGCACTTTACAGCAAAATGACATGTTTTCTATATTCTGTGGGTCAATATGATTAATATGATACCCATGTTCACATGCTTTACTATTATTGTACTGCTTTAAAAAAAAAAAATTCTAACTTTTAAACACATGTTTTAAATCACCCTCTTTTAACCCCCCTCTGTATACGGTGCTGTAGGAGGGCTCATTTTTTGTGCTGTGATTCGTTCTGGGATGTGATGTGACCAAAAAGCTGCAATTTCAGATTTTTTTTACATTTATACGGGATAATTAACATAATATTTTGATATTTAGGACATTTGAGCACGTGCTGATACCAAATAAGTTTATAAAAAAAAAATTAAGCTTTTTTAAGTAAAATGAAAAAAAGGGTCGATTTACATTTTTATTGGGGGAGGGGCTTTTTCACTTTTTATAAAACTTTTTTCACATTTATTTTACACTTTTTATGTCCCCATGGGGGGCTATCTATAGCAATCTTCATCTCTGGTCTTCTGGAAGGCAGAACAGAGAAGAAGACCCCGTGATGACAGCCGGAGCAGGTGAGGGGACCTCCGTCCACCATCTTGGATGATCTGATCCCCCCCCATGGCCACAGGCGATCAGATCAGCCATTAGAAGTCCCCCACTGCCGCAGATGCCATGATCTTTATTGCTCACAGCATCTGAGGGGTTAATGGCGGACATCAGCGCGAACGCTTATGTCTGCCATTACTGGTGGTTCCCTGGCTGCAGCCAGGACCGGCCGTGCATGATGTGGGCACTGCTCTGGTGCTCTCATCATGTACAGGATGTAAATGTACGTCCCCGAGCGCTAAGTCCCATCGCATCAGGATGTACATTTATCTCCATTGTCCTTAAAGGGGTACTCCCTCCCACGCCCCCTCCCATAGACTTGCATTGAGGGGATGGGCGTGACTTCACACGGGGGCGGAGTCCTGATGTCACGGACTTCCGTTCCCGTAGTCGCGACTCAGACCCTCCAGCGGTTCCGGTGAAAAAACAGGTGGGTGCCGCATGCAATAATGCGGGGTCCCCAGTGGCGGGACCCCCGCGATAGGGGATAAGATGTCTAGGGCGGGAGTACCCCTTTAAGGACAATAAATAATAAATAAAACACATAAAAACACAATTATTTAAAAGACATAGAAATTAATTATGGCACTAAGGTTACAGGTACAGGTGATGGCAAAAGATGCATACGGTGGTAACAGACAGGAAAATAAGTCACAAACAATTAAACAGTAATAAGAAAGCCACAGCCAAACAAAAAATAGGAACAAAACCACAGGAATAGCCTGGCACAAAATGATACACAGATAGAAACAGTGACCAACAGGTATTACCCAAATGTAGAGACATAGCTCAAAAAGATAATACCATAACAGAAATATCCGCTGTGTGTGCTGTCTAGGGCCATACACCTACGTACCCCAACATATGCTTCCCTGATGCTTAGTCAGAGGACATGGTTTAAAGAAACAGTGCAAAAGAAAATTAGAAGAAAAAAAATCACCCCAAATTCTTTAAAAATATGTGTAACATGCTTGTCTGTCTCTTATTTTTGTCCCTGTTCTCCATTTGATGTTGTACTATTTATTTCTGAGTTTGTGTAAATTATTTTTTGCAACAAGACATGTTGTGGTGAATTTCCATTTTATTTGTTGACTTGAACACAAAACACTAATAAAACATTTAAAAAAAAAATGGAATTATTTAGCATGGCCTCTGAAATCACGGTGCCCAGCATTTAAGTATTTGGTGAACTTCACTTTCTGGTGCTGCGGACAATGCGTAACATTGCCATTCAGCAAATCACTTGCTGCAGTGTCCCGCCAGTGATTGGCTGAGCAGCAACGTCATGTGCTGTCTGCAGCTCCAGGAGGTGAAATTCACTGGAGCCTTGCTGCCATAATACCAGAGGCTAGATGGTCAAATTAAGTAGATGTAGATGAGCAAATTAAGAGAAACTTTTGACATGTCACAGGGACATGTTGAAAGTTTTGATCGATCTGGGTTACAGTGCTGAGACTGCATACCGATAAGCGGAACAAGGCCATAGACTGATAAAGGAGCTGTGAGTCAAAGATCACCACAAAGCCAGGTAATAAACAGCAATGCTGTGCACTTCATCTAGCTCATTATGCTGATTGGTATGGGTCTCAGCACTGAGACCCAGACAGATCAAAACTTTTAGCATGTCCCTATGACATTTCAAAAGTTTCTTTTAGTGAAAGTGCCCATTTATTAACATCTACAGATGAGCAAATCAATTCTCTACAAACTAGATTCGGTCCAAATTTCACACAAAAAAAGGGATTTTTAGTGATTCATTCCAGATTTGTTTATTTCCTGCTCTTTTACACATTGCACTGTACATACTCACATTTGGGAACATTCAAGTTTAAATTAGTATATCGATTTGTCAGATTTGAAATGGACCTATTAAAAACATAATTATATAATTTAATAAATAGATATACAAATTTATAAAAGTAAACGGTGAACCTTTATCATTCACCGAACCTGCAAATCTAGCCACCCCAGCAGATTAGATCTGTGGAATTTTTTTATTTTAAACATTTCAATCTCTTTTATAAAAGCTATTGATCTTTAAAAGAGTTAACTGCATTTTCTCCGATATTTTCCCTCATTTTAAGTAAATCCTGTACATATATTTTTATTTTATTAATATCTATGAAGTTTAATTTCATGTAACATTTTCCTCTTTGATGGAAGATCCTCTTTCATACAGATGGGAAATCACACTGCGAGTATAATTCCAAACAGTAGACGGAACAATATTACTCAGCTTTCAAATATAACTCCTCATAAGTCATGACATTACTGAATACTCACTATACAGTAAATCAAAGTTGGAGTCCCTATGCTTTCAGACATTGTATTTTAACCAACAAAAACCCACTCTCCATTATTTGATTCATTATTGAGGTTTTTACGCAATCACTTCTTGAATAAATGCTACATTTTACTTACTTTACCACTAAAAGGGATACATAGGGTAGAGAAATAAATCTTTGCTCTTTACTGTTTGTTTTACTTCCAGTGGCAATTCCTTTGAGTATATAACCAAATGGTTTACTTCCATGAGCTGCAGCCTTCTTGTGCTCACTGATTTTGTAGGAAAACTGTAGTTTTTCTTTTCCTTAGGCCTAATGCACATGATCATTGTAATGGTCCGGACAGGTGACTGGAGGTGGATCCACTGGACCAGAGAAGTGATGGCGTGGGCCGTACCCAGGGAACGGAATCTAAGGAGCTACTGGTCTTCACCAGAGCCTGCCGCAAAGCGGGATGGTCGTGCTGTGGCAGGTAGCCCCCAGGTCGTTCCACCAGATAACGACTCAACCCCTCTGGTTGCTGAGATAGGCACGGTACAGGAGGAACGGGCAGAAGCATAGTCAGACGTAGCAAAGGTCAGGGCAGGTGGCACAGAATCAGAAGCGGTAGTCACTAGCAACAGGTCTAGGCAGGCAGCACGGGTTCAGAGGCGGTGGTCACGGGCAAGGGTCGGCAACAGGCAGGGAACACTTTAATAATATGGAACGCTTTCTCTCGGCACGAGGCACAAAGATCCGGCAAGGACAGGAAGGGGCAGGAAACATTTATAGGAGACTTTGGGCCAGGCACCAATTAATGGTGGACTGGCCATTTAAATTTCATGAAGCCGGCGCGCGCGCGCCCTAAAGAGCAGGGCCGCGCACGCCGGGACACAGGGGAGCGAATTGGAGCTGCAGAAGGTAGGGGACAGTGTCGGGATGCGGCGCGTGAGCGGGAACCTCCCGCCACGCTAACCACATCCCCGTCGGGGATAACTCTGCGCTCCCGGTCAGCGTGTCTGACCGGGACACGCAGGGATGCTGCGGACCGGGACAGGGGCAGTGAGCGCTCCGGTCTAGGAACGGGGACAGGAGCACACACTATAACAGTACCCCCCCTTAGGTCTCCCCCTCTTCTTGGTGCCCAGAAACCTGAGGATAAGGTTGCGGTCCAAGATGTTCTCCTCCGGCTCCCAAGACCTCTCCTCAGGACCGCAGCCTTCCCAGTCGACAAAAAAAATCTTCTCCCCCGGATCAACTTGGAAGCCAGGATTTCTTTGACAGAGAAAATGTCCGATGTGCCGGACACTGGGCTAGGAATGGTGACCTTGGGGGAGAACCGGTTAAAGATAGCTGGCTTGAGGAGGGAGACATGGAATGAGTTAGGGATCCTAAGAGTGGAGGGAAGAGGAAGCTGGTACGCCACAGCGTTAATTTTTCTTTTAATCTTGTAGGGACCCAAGTAACGAGGTCCTAGTTTGTAACTTGGGACCCTAAAACGGATGTATTTGGCCGAGAGCCACACTCTGTCACCTGGAGAAAACACTGGAGGAGACCTGCGTTTCTTGTCCGCTTGGGATTTCATGCGGGCCGAGGCTTTAAGAAGAGCGGTGCCCATCAACTGCAGGAACAGAAGAAGAGGAAGACAACGGCAGAGGGGGTAGAGGATGGCGACCGTAGACCACGAAAAACGGTGATTTGTTGAAGGCGGAGGAGTTTCTGTAGTTGTAGGAGAATTCCGCCCAAGGAAGGAAATCAGCCCAATCATCATGACGTGAAGATACAAAATGGCGTAGATATTCCCCCAAGACTTGGTTTACGCGTTCCACTTGGCCATTAGTTTGGGGGTGATGAGAAATCTAATTTCACTTTGAACCGTCCACACAGAGCTCTCCAGAATTTAGAAATAAATTGTACCCCACGATCAGAAACGGAGGAAGACCATGAAGGCAAAAAATGTGCAGGAAAAAATGTTTCTCCAGCAGAGGCGCAGAAGTTAAACCTGGTAGGGGTACAAAGTGTGCCATTTTAGATAAACAGTCAACAACGACCCAAATGACCGTCATACCCTGGGAAGGAGGAAGGTCAGTCACAAAGTCCATGGCGATGTGAGACCATGGGGGTCTCAGGAACAGGAAGAGGTTGGAGCAGCCAAGCCGGCTTCTGACGAGGCAACTTGTCCCGTGCGCAGACTGTACAGGCTTGAACAAACTCCAACACATCCTTAGCCATAGTGGGCCACCAATATCTTCGGGAGATTAGTTGAAGGGTCTTTTGGGCACCTGGATTACCCGCCAGCAAGGAAGAGTGCCCCCACTTAAGGACTTCCATCTGTTGGCTAGGAGGTACATAGGATTTTCCCGGAGGGAGAAGACGAAGATCCACAGGTGCCACGACAATAAGGCGCTCAGGTGGAATTGTATGTTGTGGAGTAATCTCTTCACTCACTACATCAGAAGAGCGGGAGAGGGCATCTGCCCTGATGTTCTTGCTAGCTGGACGGAAGTGGATCTCAAAGTTGAAGCGAGCAAAGAACAGGGATAACAAGCTTGTCGTGGGTTGAGCCTCTGTGCGGACTGGAGGTCTTGTGGTCCGTGTAAATGCAAAAAGGAAGAATGGAGCCCTCGAGAAGATGCCTCCACTCTTCGAGTGCCAATTTGATGGCCAACAACTCCCTGTTTCCAATGGAATAGTTTCTCTCGGCTGGGGTGAAGGTCTTAGAGAAATAACCGCAAGTTAAGGTCTTGCCCTTAGATGATTTCTGGGTGAGAACAGCTCCGGCTCCTATGGAAGAGGCATCCACTTCCAAAGAAAAGGGCTTAGCGGGGTCAGGTCTGGAAAGCACAGGTGCGGAGGCAAAGGCGACTTTCAGAGACTGGAAGGTCTCTTCAGCTTGAGAAGGCCAGGATTTAGGACTAGCCCCTTTCTTGGTCAAGGCCACAATAGGAGACCCCAGGGTAGAGTAGTGCGGAATGAATTGCCTGTAATAATTGGCGAAACCCTAAAATCTTTGAATTGTACGAAGTCCAGAGGGGCGTGGCCAGTCCAGGACCGCGGAGAGCTTAGCCGGGTCCATCCGTAAGCCCTCGGCAGAGATGATGTACCCTAGGAAGGGCAGACTGGACTGCTCGAAGAGGAACTTCTCGATCTTAGCGTAGAGGCGGTTTTTTCTGAGGCCATACAGAACTTGGCGTACATGCACCCGGTGTAGATCAAGGTTTGGGGAGAAAATGAGAATGTCGTCAAGGTATACGACCATGCATGTTTAAAGCAAATCTCTAAAAATGTCATTGAAGAATTCTTGAAATACGGCAGGTGCATTGCAGAGACCGAAGGGCATCACCAGATATTCGAAATGGCCATCCCGCGTGTTGAAGGCGGTCTTCCACTTGTCACCCTCTCTAATTCGGATCAAGTTGTAGGCTCCTCTCAGATCCAATTTGGTGAAAATCTTGGCACCTCGAAGTCGATCGAAGAGCTCAGAAATAAGTGGAAGAGGATACTGGTTCTTAATGATGATCTTGTTTAGGCCTCTGTAATCAATGCACGGACGGAGGGAACCGTCCTTTTTAGCCACAAAGAAAAAAACGGCTCCAGCGGGAGAGGAGGACTTCCTAATGAATCCTCTCTGCAAGTTTTCATGAATGTAGTCCGACATGGCGAGAGTCTCTGGTTGAGAGAGTGGGTAGATTCTACCCCGAGGGGGTGTAGTACCCGGCAACAAGTCGATTGGGCAATCATAGGGTCTATGGGGTGGAAGAACCTCGGCTTGTTTCTTGCAAAAGACGTCCGTGTAGCTGTGGTAGGGCTCAGGGAGACCAGGTGGCGGAGGAGCTACGGGGTCATGCTTAACAGTTGGGACCCCAACTCTGGATCTTTCCGGAGGGCTAATCCAGAATGGGACAATGGCGTTGTAGCCAGGGCAAACCCAGGAGGAGTTCAGAGGAGTAAAAAGGAAGGACCAGGAACTCCACTCTCTCGGTATGCAGGGTACCAATGTCCATCTGTAAAGGGGAAGTGCGGTACTGCACTGAAGTGGTAAGTCTCTCACCATTAACTGTAGAGATGAAGAAAGGCTTGGGCAGACGGTGAACAGGAATCTGATACTTGTCAACCAGAGAGGCGTGGATGAAATTGCCGGCAGATCCTAAATCCAAGAAGGCGGTAGCAGTGAAGGTAGACTTGGGAAGCACGATGAGCTGTACTGATAATGTAAGACGTGGAGAGGAGGAATCCACACCTAGCAACGCCTCTCCCACGTTCACTAGGTGCGTGCGTTTCCCGAACGCGGAGGACGGAGAGGACAGTCTCTAAGGAAGTGCTCGGTATTGGCGCAGTACAGACACAGATTCTCATTTCTACGACGACTCCGTTCTTGAGTGGTCAAGCGAGTCCGATCCACCTGCATGGCCTCCACGGCGGGAGGCCCAAAGAAGGGTTGCGGTGGACACTGAAAAATCGGAGCCAGCTGAGGATAGCGTCTTGGACGAGCTTTCACCTTTTCTTGCTGCAGTTCCTCTTTTCTCTCCAGGAAACGCTTGTCAATCCTAGTGGCCAGCAGTATAAGTTCACTAAGGGTAGATGGCATCTCACGTGCCGCCAGGACGTCCTTGATTTCACTGCATAGTCCCTTCTTAAACGTAGCACATAGAGCATCATCATTCCAATTCAACTCGGAGGCAAGAGTGCGGAATTGGATGGCGTAATCACCCACGGTAGAACCTCCTTGGGTCAGGTTCAGCAAAGCAGTCTCTGCAGAGGACACCCGGGCAGGTTCCTCGAATAGACTACGGAACTCTTGGCAAAAATTCTGGACGGAAGTAGTGGCTGGATCAGAGTGGTCCCACAAAGGTGTAGCCCAGGCCAGGGCCTTCCCGGTTAACAGACTGAGAATGAAGGCCACCTTGGCACGTTCAGACGGAAACTGGTCGGCCATTAATTCAAGGTGGAGTGAGCACTGTGAAAGGAACCCACGGCACTGCTTCGGATCCCCGCCATATTTGTCAGGCAAGGACAAGCGGATTCTGGAAGAGGAGACAGCTGCTGGCTGAGGCGGAGTGGCCGGCATAGGTGGAGGAGACGGCTGTTGCTGGACAGGCAGGAGCTGCTGCACCATGGCGGTCAACTGGGCCAGCTGCTGACCTTGCTGGGCGATCTGTTGCGTCTGCTGAGCCACTACGGTAGTGAGATCCGCAAGGCTAGGGAGAGGTACCTCAGCGGGATCCATGGCCGGCTCTTACTGTAACGGTCCGGACAGGTGACTGGAGGTGGATCCACTGGACCAGAGGAGTGATGGCATGGGCCATACCCAGGGAATGGAATCTAAGGAGCTACTGGTCTTCACCAGAGCCCGCCGCAAAGCGGGATGGTCTTGCTGCGGCAGGTAGCCCCCAGGTCGTTCCACCAGATAACGACTCAACCCCTCTGGTTGCTGAGATAGGCGCAGTACAGGAGGAATGGGCAGAAGCGTAGTCAGACGTAGCAAAGGTCAGGGCAGGCGGCACAGGATCAGAAGCGGTAGTCACTAGCAACAGGTCTAGGCAGGCAGCACGGGTTCAGAAGCGGTGGTCACGGGCAAGGGTTGGCAACAGGCAGGGAACACTTTAATAATATGGAACGCTTTCTCTCGGCACGAGGCATAAAGATCTGGCAAGGACAGGAAGGGGCAGGAAACATTTATAGGAGACTTTGGGCCAGGCACCAATTAATGGTGCGCTGGCCCTTTAAATTTCATGAAGCCGGCGTGCGCGCCCTAGAGAGAGGGGCCGCGCGCCGGGACACAGGGGAGCGACGTGGAGCCGCAGAAGGTAGGGGACAGTGTCGGGATGCGGCGCGTGAGCGGGAACCTCCCGCCACGCTAACTGCATCCCCGTCGGGGATAACTCTGCGCTGTCCCAGGGACGCTGCGGACCGGGACAGGGGCAGTGAGTGCTCCGGTCCAGGAGCGGGGACCGCCGCGCACACTGTAACAATCATATTATGGATCTGTATTGCATATATCTGTAATCTGGTGCCAATAGAAATCCATGGGCTCACACTGTGCCTCTAACTTCATATGCATAATAATGATATAGTAACCTAGTTAGTTCTAATAAAATCAACCAAGGGTGGGGGAAAGATGTAGATGAAGAAAAGAGATAGGAGTAGCATACTGTCCTCCCAAGACATATTTTGTCATGCAGTATTTTAAATGATGTTTGATACAGGGGCAAATTTACTATTTCAAATAGGGGAAAACTTACTATGGCAAATACTCCAGAATGCTCAGTCACTTATTAGGCACTTTGAGCTTTGTTCAACAAGGTGTAGTGGCTTAGCTGAAAGTGAGCATGGGTTCACAAGAAGGGGTATGGCTTGTGTGTGAATCCATGTGCCAGATTTATCAAACAACCTGAGTCACTGTAATAAATCTGGTGCTTTGTTAGACTGTCCAGTCTAGGCTTAGGCCAAATATAAAAAAAAATAATTGGCAAAAAGATTGGCACACAAGTCATGCCTGTGAAGCCATGTTCACTTTCTGTTAAGCCAACCCCCCATGTTGAGCAAAGCTTAAAGGGGTACTCCAACTCTAAGACATTTTATCCCCTATCCAAAGGCAGTCATGTCCCCTCCCATAGACTTGCATTGAGAGGGGGCGGAGCGTGATGTCACAAGGGGGCAGAGTCGTGATGTCACCATACTCCGGCCCCATGGTCGTGAGGCTTCAGACAAGGAGCCTCCAGTGCTGTGTGCAGCTGAGACAAGTGGGTGCTGCATGAGAGATTGCGTGGGTCCCCAGCGGCGGGACCCCAGCAATCAGACATCTTATCCCCTATCCTTAGGATAGGGGATCAGATGTCTTAGGGCTGGAGTACCCCTGTAAAATCTCCTTACGAACTTACCAACCTTCTTCTTAGTCGATTGTTCTTCTTCCGTAGACCACACCTCTAATGATGACGGGCAGAGGAAGAGCTCCAGACCACCGAACCAAGAAGACGGTTGGTAAGTATGGGTCTGCGTTTTTAGCATGCCATTATTCCCAAACAGGGAGCCTCCAACTGTTGTTAAACTACAACCCCCATTATTCACAGACCAAAACCCACGGCGAAACAGAAAAAAAAATCATTGTGAGACAAAATTTAAGAAAAACGCCATTTTGTAACTTTTGGGGCTTCTGTTTCTATGCAGTGCATTATTCGGTAAAAATGACACCTTATGATTATTCTGTAGGTCCATACTGTTAAAATGATACCCTACTTATATAAGTTTGTACTTATATAGGTCGTACTTCTGGAAAAAAACATAACTATATGCAGGAAAATGTATAAGTTTAAAAATGTCCTCTTCTGGCCCCTATAACTTTTTTATTTTTCCTCATATGGGGATGTATCTAATTTTTTGAGCCGTGATATGAAGTTTTTATCGCTACCATTTTTGTTTTGATCAAACTTTTTGATTGTTTTTTTTTTTTTTTTGCGTGTACGCCATTGACTGTGCGGTTTAATTAATCATATATTTTTATAGTTTGGACATTTACACACGCGGCGATACTACATATGTTTATATTTATTTTTATTTACATCAGGTTTTTTTAATGGGAAAAGAGAGGGGAATCTGACTTTTATTAGGGAAGGGCTAAATATCAATTATTAACACATTGTTTCCACTTTTTTTTGCAATGTTATAGCCCCCATAGGGGGCTATAACATTGCACGCACTGTTTTCCTACACTGATCACTGCCATGCATTAACATGGCACTGATCAGTGTTATTGCCACTCGACTGCTCCTGCCTGGATCTCAGGCACGGTGCAGTCATTCGGCGATCGGACACACAGGAGGCAGGTAGAGATCCTCCTGATGTCCTGCAAGCTGTTTGCGATGCCGCGATTTCACATTGGCGGTCCCGAACAGCCTGACTGAGCTGCCGGGATGCTTTTGGTTTCACTTTAGACGCGGCGGTCAACTTTGATCACCACGTCTGAAGAGTTAATACCAGGCATCACCGTTGATGGTTACCATGTGACCCCGCGTTGTATCGCGGGAGCTGAAGCAGGACGTAACTATACGTCCTGCGTCGTTAAGGAGTTAAAAATCTTAATCCTTCCAGTACTTATCAGCTGCTACATGCTCCACAGGAAGTTCTTTTATTTTCGAATTTCCTTTCTGTCTGACCACAGTGCTCTCTGCTGACACCACTGTCCATTTCAGGAACTGACCAGAGCAGGATAGGTTTGCTATGTGGATTTTCTCCTACTCTGGACAGCTCCTAAAATGGACAGACGTGTCAACAGAGAGCATTGTAGTGAGACAGAAAGGAAATTCAAAACAAAAATAACTTCCTGTGGAGCATATAGCAGCTGATAACTACTGTAAGGATTCAGATTTTTAGATAGAAGTTATTTACAAATCTGTTTAACTTTTTGACACCAGTTGATTAAAAAAATAGTTTTTCAGTGGAGTACCCCTTTAACTACAAACTCCATAATTCCCAGACTGCCTTTGACCATCTGGGAATAATGGGGGTTGTAGTCTAAAATCAGCTAGAGGCTCTGTTTGGGAACGGCTTTATGGGTGCAAAAAGGCATGCTAAAATGCACAATGTGAACAGACCCATACTTGCCAACCTTCTTCTTGGTCTGGGGCTCTTCTTCTCTAGCCCCGCCTCTTATGACATCATCATTAGAAGTGGGGCTACAGAAGAAGAACCACGGACAAGGAAGAAGGTTGAAAGCTCAGCGGCACAAATTAACCCTTACTTTGCTGGGCTGGCACATAGCACTCCAGGTAATATGTTTTAAGTTGCGCTACACAGCAGCACAACTTTCTTTCCTTTAAATGCCGATTTGCAGCTATCTGACCACTTTTCAAAAGTTCAGCAAGCCAAACTTTTGAAAAGCTTGCACATGTACTCATGATAAATGTAGTTCACGTCATGACAGAATTCATATGTATTCAGAATAGTAAGTTTAATTTGCGTTGTCTAACTGTTAAGGTAGTGTCACACAATGAATTTGCAGCCTAATTTACATTGCGGATCCGCCGATGACCTACCTCTATTGAGTGCCTTCTGCTGTGCCTGCAATCTACCGCTGCTATGAGTAGACACACAGGGACCTGCGAGTCGCCATGCATGCGCAGTGTACTCAGACATTGCAGACGCTCTCGGCCTAGCTCAGGGAGCAGGGAAAGCAACCGCGATGTCTGTGAGTGCACTGCTCACACAATAGGGGTCGGTTATCGGCAGATCTGCAACAGTTCCGTTACATGTGACCCTACCCTTAGACAGTATTAGTAATCTGGGCCATAATGCCTTATGGAGCCAACATTCAGCAACAAATAGAGAGTCAGAAGTGCTGTAATGGGGAGTCATAGGATCGCTATGTGCTGCCATTAACAGTCGGTTACACATCTTGGAAACGTATGTCATACCATACTAGGGATACCATTTTTTTAAGACCAAGTACGAGCCAATACCAATTACCGATTCTTTTTTCTATGTCATGTGACAGGGTTTTTTTTTTTTTGAATAGGAAAATTGGGTGTTTTTTTTGTCTTTATTAGAGGAAGGGCTTTTTCATATTTTTAAAAATATTTTATTTAAAAGAAGGGGGGAGAGGGGATTTAAACTTTTATCAGGGAAGGGGTTAATTCACATTTATTATTTATTTATTTTTTACACATTTTTTCACTATTACATGCAATGTGTAGATTGCATACACTGATTAATTATATGCCATAGCATAGCATTGATCAGTGTTATCTGCGTTCCTTTACTACTGCCTGCCATGGCTAGCAGCAGTAAAGGAGTGATGATTGGATGTCACAAATTTCCAGTATTGGTCCAGATACCGATAGCAGTACTGTATAGGGACATGCCGAATACTTACAATGTCTGAAATATTTAACTATTAGATTAGACAAGATCAACATCAAGTTCAATTTGATGGTCTACTGTCTTTTTCAGCCTCAACAACTACTGTATGTAGCTATATAATATGCAAGGATCCTAAAGTTAAATTTAAAGTTAATCCTTCTATTTGAGAATAAGCTGCCCAGAGGTGGATCTACATCCATACCTAAAGGAGTATAGAGGTAGCAGCCACATCTGGGTCCTGATACCTGAGGGGACCTTAAATCCCTTCACCACAAAAGACGATACTAGTAATGTAATTGGTACATAGTTGGTAGGGGCCTTATTTCATGTGTTGCACTGGGGCTGAGGAGCTTAGCATTATGCCTCAGGGTTGGTCATGGCCCCCTATTTGCCATTTAAAGGGGTACTCCGGCGCTAAGACATCTTATCCCCTATCCAAAGGATAGGGGATAAGATGCCTGATCGCGGGGGTCCCGCCGCTGGGGACCCTCGTGATCTTCCACGCCGCACCCCGTGAGTCAGTCCCCGGAGCGTGTTCGCTCCGGGTCTGATTACTGGCGATCACGGGGAAGGAGCATAGGGACGTCACGGCTCCGCCCCCGTGTGACGTCATGCTTCGCCCCCTCAATGGAAGCCTATGGGAGGGGGTGTGACAGGTGTGCTCCGCCCACGTGGTCGAGATGGACTCCGCCTGAGGACCTCCAGCGGTTCTGGAAGCCGCTAAAGGTGGGTGCTTCATGGTAGATCCCGGGGATCCCCAGCGGCGGGACCCCCGTGATCGGACATCTTATCCCCTATCCAAAGGATAAGATGTCTAGGGGCGGAGTACCCCTTTAACCCCTTAAGGACACATGACGTACTGGAACGTCATGTGTCCACTCCCGATCTATAACGCGGGGCCACGGCGTGGCCCCGCGTCATAGCGGGTCGGGCCCGGCCTCTAACAACGGCCGGGACCCGTGGCTAATAGCGCGCGGCATTGATCGCTGTGCCGCGCGCTATTAACCCTTTAGACGCGGCGTTCAAAGTTGAACGCCGCGTCTAAAGTGAAACCGAAAGCATCCCGGCTAGCTCAGTGGGCTGTTCGGGATAGCCGCGGTGAAATCGCGGCATCCCGAACAGCTGACAGGACAGCGGGAGGGCCCCTACCTGCCTCCTCGCTGTCCGATCGTCGAATGACTGCTCAGTGCCTGAGATCCAGGCATGAGCAGTCATCCGGCAGAATCGTTGATCACTGGTTTCTTATGAGAAACCAGTGATCAACATAGAAGATCAGTGTGTGCAGTGTTATAGGTCCCTATGGGACCTATAACACTGCAAAAAAAAAGTGCAAAAAAAAAGTGAATAAAGATCATTTAACTCCTCCCCTATTAAAAGTTTGAATCACCCCCCTTTTCCAATAAAAAAAAAAACACAGTGTAAATAAAAATAAAAATAAACATATGTGGTATCACCGCGTGCGGAAATGTCCGAATTATAAAAATATATCATTAATTAAACCGCTCGGTCAATGGCGTGCGCGCAAAAAAATTCCAAAGTCCAAAATAGTGCATTTTTGGTCACTTTTTATATCATTTAAAAATGAATAAAAAGTGATCAATAAGTCCTATCAATGCAAAAATGGTACCGTTAAAAACTTCAGATCACGGCGCAAAAAATGAGCCCTCATACCGCCCCATACACGGAAAAATAAAAAAGTTATAGGGGTCAGAAGATGACAATTTTAAACGTATTAATTTTCCTGCATGTAGTTATGATTTTTTCCAGAAGTACGACAAAATCAAACCTATATAAGTAGGGTATCATTTTAATCGTATGGACCTACAGAATACATATCAGGTGTCATTTTTACCGAAAAATGTACTACGTAGAAACGGAAGCCCCCAAAAGTTACAAAACAGCGTTTTTTTTTTCAATTTTGTCGCACAATGATTTTTTTTCCCGCTTCACCATAGATTTTTGGGCAAAATGACTGACGTCATTACAAAGTAGAATTGGTGGCGCAAAAAATAAGCCATCATATGGATTTTTAGGTGTAAATTTGAAAGAGTTATGATTTTTTAAAGGCAAGGAGCAAAAAACGAAAATGCAAAAACGGAAAAACCTCCGGTCCTTAAGGGGTTAAGTACTGTACTTCTATATTTGTATAGGTTAGACAAGGATAAACCTTCACACCTGGAGCTGATAGGGTTAAGTACATTGTACTTACAGAACTGCAGGAAAAAAGCACATGCTTTTCATAGATCTGGAATATTTCAAGGTCATGTTACCTGCTAAGTAAAAAAAAAAAAAACTAGAAAATCAATTATCATGGCTTCGGCATTTCATTTGTTTCTTAAATTTGAATGTACTTCAGAGGAACCAAAAATGCCCAGTATTGTTCCATTATCTTGATTCACTAACAAATTTTTGTGTGATAAGAAGAAAGTAAAAGCTTCTCTATATGTTGCAACCTCTACTTGAAGTTGGTGTCCTGTTGGTGTCCTATTTATTTCTTGAGAACACCCAAGAGATCTTACATTGCAGCATCAGAAGTGTTAACTCATTGTGTTATCAACTGAATTCCAAGGAATTGTTGTTCTATAAGTGTCCTTTTTACATCATAGCCAAGCAAAACACGTAACTTTACATATATGTGTATTATATATAATGTGTTCATGTTCTTTTTTTTCTTGTCTCATATAGGTCTTATAATTTTTTGCATTGATCATATTTTTTTTTTAACACCCAGTACCCCGAAATGTGACATCACTGTGAATTATGTAAGCCAGCCCAACCCTCTTGCCCGCAATCATCATCACTCTTAGCCTTCCCTGGTTTATTGTAACCCTAGGAGATTTTACGGTGAAACTAAACTGCAATGCCTGAATAGGTATGCTGAGATGATTGATGAGTGCAGTGATTTGTTTAATTCATAAAGAAATAAAACACTTCTTTGGTTTCATACAACTCAGACAGAGAAACAATGTTACACTCTTCCTAAGAACGACATGGCAGACATGAGTTTTAACGTGGCTTGGGGCCATTTTACCCACAACTTGCCAAAGCTCTTTCTCATTGCTCACACATTTCACTTTCTGCTTGTCCTGTTAGACAGTAGTTATAAACTAACCTGCATGTTAAGCTCTCTGACACATTAATTTCAAATCTCAGCTTCTTTTTTTTTTTCTCGCCATTGTGAGACATGGAAGATAATGAGAAGCAAATAGCTTTATTTTAATGCAAATAAACTTGGGGTTAGTATTACAGGATCTTTTCATTTGAATTCCCGCTTAGATGGACATACTTTACCATGCAAAATGAGGGTAGTGTACTTTAAAGGGAATCTGTTATGTTGTAGGGCAGGAGGAGTGGAGAAGATTGATATACAGTTATATGAGAAAAGTTCCAGGACAGCTTTTCCATTATTCATTTACAACTCATTTTGGACTAAGTAATCAAATGGGCTGTCAATCACTGATTTGCACTGCCTGCTTGACTACTTAGCTCAGAATGAGCAGAAGCTTACATGAATAAATGACAAGCTATTGTGGGACTTTTCCCAGACATCTACAGTGCATTCAAAAAGTTTTCAGTCCCTTTCTGCACTCAATACCTCATAATGACAAAGTAAAAACAGAATGTTAGAAATATTTACTGAATAGAGCAACCTCCAAATACTCCCAAGGGACTTCAAAAGGCGCAGAAAGGATGAGGAGTTATAGATGAATAAGCGATAATATTTATTTACAGAACAACGCGTTTCGATGCCAGGACGGGCGTCTCTCTCAAGGTCATAGCAAGTGTTAACAAAGGAACATATTTATACAAAAAACAAACAAAGAAGTAATCAACTCACAGCAGGCGATTTCTCCGTCCGTGCCAAACCGGAAATTGTCATCAGAATAACGGCACGCAGACGGAAGTAATGAAACGAACTACAATACAGACAGCACAAAAACCATGTGTATATAAAAAATATAAATATATAAGAATACATAAATCAGTTACAAGAATAAAATGCAATAAAAATCAGACAGCAGAAAAAACACTGGTCATACTAATATTATGTAATATTTTCAATTGTCTCATTTCAATTGGGAAGATTTTATGGAACTATGCTCACGTGAGATGATGGTCCGATTGTCAGCCAAACGGCTAGCGGTCGCATCGGACCTCATATCGCAGGCATATATCTATATTGACCGCCTATCCAATTTTTCAACACCATTCAGAATTTCGGAGAATGGACAGTAATGTTACTATGAGACTAAATAGATTTGAAACAGACCTAATAAATAAAAAAGTGCAAAACTTTTGCACGTGACCGAGAAGATTACGCTTCTAACCAAATAAGAAAGTGGCCTAGGAAAAACATACAGGTCTACAATCCCCGTGAACCAGATTCATCAAATAATCCTAAAAAGATTACTACCCATAATAGAAGGGACTCCCAAACTACAGTTGGATCTCTAGACCCATCTGATGCCAAAAATAATCATAAAAGTTGATTCAAACAAACTGATTCACACAATTACAGAACTATTATCAACTCTTCCTATAAGAAAAACAAACCCTCAAATCAGGAATAAAAGGACAATCATAGAAAGAACATACCACATACTAATTCCAACAGCCCCTCTAACTCTACGAATGGTACACTAATTACCATGGACACATCAAATGCCACAAATATATAAATTCACCATTCAATCACACTGTCCCCCTTGATCTTTCCATTTTTACCACACATGATGATACAGTTATCTGCACCAATATGAACATCAGATTGCAAATATCAGTTCAGAACCAGAATCCATTTGCAATCCCACTACTAGTTCACCATCATCCTCCTCTTTTGTAGTCTCCCGTCCTGTCCATGTCGATGTTGTTCGGTTGCTACCGACAATATCCAGCCCCAAAACAAGGAAAATCACTCACTTTTTCCCTGTCATAACACTCGCACCCGGCCACAAGTAACTAAAAAGAAAACACGATACAGAGGGTGTAGAGGTGGAACCAAACGGTATAAATGTACTGGACACGATTACAGTACCACTTCTAATGCCCAACCAAGAAAAAGAACCGATTATAAAATTGTTTAATCTTTCCTCCTACCTTTTAAAAGAAAACAAAACTAAACTTCTGTCCAAAGGATTGTCCTTTTGCCCCACAGCAAAACCCGACAACTTCCAACTGTTCCTTGATTTAAATCAATACGTTCGTAAATTAACTTTGACCCGTCACTTCTCTATTGTTTCAAAACAGCATAATTCTTCTAAAGATGATCTGAGTAATCAATTATCTGATATTACAACACCATTAGATCCACCTAAAATGGCTGTTCATGTAGATGTAAAACCTGTCTCACAATTCTATCCTATCCACCATCGTGGTGGTTACTTAGAAACCTTTTATACAATGATGTCAAATGAATTTAGGTCTCTATCTGCCGAAACCCTTAACAGTGTTGTGCCTGGCATACTAGCACAACCTACCTGGTAAGCGCTTCCAGTAAACTACTGTGAATACCAACTTGCCCGGTTAATGCACTATGGAGTGCTTCTCTTTCTTTTGTATTAATTTACTGAATAGGAGAAACTTAAATATTGCATTTAACTAAGTATTTAGACCCTTTACGCAGTACTACAGATTAGCGAGCAGCACATCACAACTTTACTCTTTTGTCACAGTAAACCATTACTGTAACATCTTTTGAGCACTATACGGCGGTTCAACAAGGAAGGAGATAATTAGCACTGCTCAGCAGTGCTGGTTAACTCCTTGGGGTGCATACATTATACAGCCATCTATATGGTATGGCTGTATAATGTATACAGTGAAGAGAGTGATACTTTATTCTAATGCTTAGTTTTGTGGAGCGCTGTAGTGATGGCTGACCTTCTATCTCTGACTTACACAGGCAGGTATTCCCTGCTCATGACTTTTTCTTCACCACAGGTGACTCTGATAAAGATGAAGAAACATCTCAAATTAGAATTTTCCTTTTATAATAAATTAGCAAAAAAATTATCAAATTCTGATTTCACTTTGTCCATATAAGGTACTGAGTGCAAAATGGTGGCAAAAAAACTACATTTTTTGGGTTTATTTAAGCACAAGGCCGCAAAATAACAAAATCTTTAAAAAAAGGAAAGGATTTGAAAACTTTCCGAATGCGCTGTATATAACAATCTTCTCAGCTCCCCCTGCTCTATAGCATTCAGGCTGTAAATTGGACTGTATTTTTAAGTTGACAGTTTTCTTTTATTCTTTTGACTTTTTTTGTAAGCGGGCTGGGACTGTGGACTGCAGTACTTAACTCACCTTTTTGACTCAATGTATTCCCCACTATACCCTGGGCCATTGATTCTTGATTCAGGAACCATTGTATTAATCAATTTTTCCATCCCGTCTCTTTTCCACAGCTGGCAGCGCTGGCAGAACTGTGGGCGCAACTCATGCAAAACCGTTGATTTTAAATCAGGCAGGACACATATGGATTTTTCTAAGGGAGTCCACTACTCTTTTTATTTATTTTTATTGGTAAAATATCAAAAGGCACTCTAGCTATTTGTATTAAAAGGGAGAAAAAAACTAAATGCAGAGAATGTATAATATGGAAAAGGGCATTTATAATTCCTATGCTTTTTAGATGAACTCTGGTAGCAGTAAATATGAACATTGCACTTGTAATAAAAATAACTACCACTACTACTGCTATTACTGCAATTACTACTACTACTACTACTACTAATAAAATAATTTTAAGCAGGCACTTTCAGAATTACAAACTTTTTATATGTTGTACATCTTGGCAAACATTAAAGTGGTACTCCGATGGGGAAAACATTTTTTAGATCAACTGGTGCAAAAAAGTTATACAGATTTGTAAATTACTTCTATTTAAAAATCCTTATCCTTTTAGAACGTATCAGCTGCTGTAAGCTACAGAGGAAGTTGTGTAGTTATTTCCAATCTGACCACAGTGCTCTCTGCTACCACCTCTGTCCATGTCAGGAACTGTCAAGTAGAGGTTTGCTATGGGGATTTCCTCCTATTCTGCACAGTGCCTGACGTGGACAGAGGTGTCAGCAGAGAGCACTGTGGTCAGACTGAAAAAAAACTACACAACTTTAAATAGAAGTAATCTACAAATCTGTTAAACTTTCTGGCACCAGTTCATTGTGAAAATAATTTTTTCATCAGCATACCCCTTTAAACTTTCTAATTTACCTGATAAAGAGCACAGTCCTTGAGCTGCAGCATGCACACCTTCTCCCTCCTCACCCCTCCCTATCATGGATGATTTATGTACAGGGCTGAATTGTAGGTTTAGAAATAAAAAAAAATATTTTATAACTTTGCAAACAGTCATCAACTAAAAGACAGGTATCATTTGTTTTATCTCCCTATGAGCTATTTGCCTGCAGGTCCGAGCATGACATAAAACTGACAAATTCACTATAAACAGCACATATATTGCAATTATTTTGTCTAACATCAGCTAGAAAAATGAATTTATAGATGTAATATTAGATAACATTTCCTGAGACAATAAACACTTTGAGATAACATTTTCTTAACTAGTTTAAATTCTGGATTAACAGTAAATATTCTCACAGTGCAGCACATCCTATTTTGCTCAGGTGCGCTGTCGTATCCTAATGTTGCATTTCAACCAATCAGTCTGTCAGTTTACAACTAAGAGCACCAAGCTTTGTCATTTGTGTTAGCGGGCACAGCCTTTATGGCACTTTCTACTTATTTCTACTCAAGTAATTGCAGTTTCCTTACACATTGAAAACATCACCGCAGGTCTACATTACTCCAGGTCTACATAAAATTATCCAGGGAAAGAGACCTGTAACAATTCCATTGACGAGATCCGTCAGAACAGAACCACAAACCAAACCCTGGAAAAGAAAATAAAGAACGCTCAGGAGCCTCACTGCCGTCATTGAGTGAAATATATCGAGAGCCTCCAGCTTGAGACTTTGATATAAATTAATCATTCGGCTAATTTGTTTCCCCTGCAGAGAGGAGACAGCAAGCGAATGTTATTGTAGTAATGTCTGGAGCCATTATGGTAGAACCATTCTGTGTCCATGTTTGCAAATGTTTCATTTCAAGTCCAGTTTCAGCAGTGTGATATATTGATGCTTTATGCACATCTGCACAGAAAATAGATATAGCAGATGTGATTTTCAGGCCAAGAGGATTCTTTTTGTCTATGTATTTTTCTTATGGCACTAGCCTGAATGGGAAGAGAGCCCAGGGTCATTTGTCAATAAGTTTGTTCTGTAAAGTATTTCTTGTACAAATTACATGGTCTTGGTGTCACTTGAAACCTCCCTCATTATGTTCTCCCCATACTGTTTAACACCTTTGCTGTCAGAGATGTTAATAAACGGGCAGATAAGTAACAAGTGTAGACTTTTACGATAACATATAAAGACAGCTTAATACCTCACCATCCATTCTTCTTTAGGTCTGAAGCTTTAGACTCTGCTATATCGCTATTGCTAAAATTAGACTTTTCTTTTAGATCCATATACTTGATGACAGGACATTTTAACTATACAATTATATATTCGATATTGGTCCCTCTATAACACAACTTCACCTAAGCAGCTCCACCCAAGCTCCAACTAAGCATTTGCCAGTTAAATTAGAAGTTACAATGGGCCTCTAAGGCCTCAATTTTTACAGCCTACAAAGAGACGCAGTTTAAAATGTTAATGGTTTGGTACCACACACCGGTTCCATTTAACAAATTAAACCGTGACATTCCTCCTCAATGCTGGCATTGTGGAGTAGGTTTGGACTCTATATTTCACATTTTCTGGTCCTGCCCCCTTATAGTGCCCTACTGGAGTATAGTGAAGCAACTCCTTCATGCAGTACTTGGTGTGCAGGTCCCTCTGGATCCTCTGACCTCTCTCTTGCATCTCATGTGTAGGGCTCTGACAAAAAAACAAAAACATTTAGACTGTTTCTGCATGTGGTTCTTGCAGCTAAAACCCTGATCGCTAAACATTGGAGACAGACCCTTCCTCCCTTTGAGGTGGACTTTCTGGCTTGCATTAATGAGATTCGGCCTCTTGAATCTCTCACCACATCTCTTAACAATACTATCCCTATGTTTCTAGCAAATTGGGAGCCTTGGGATTGTTATACGGATCAGCAGCCTCCATGATCTAGCTTTTATCTTATGCCTTTTATTTTCTTTCTTTGATTCTCTTCTTTTCTTCTCTTCCTGGATTTTGATGCCTTTTTGCCCCAATCTTTGGTTTTAGTGGTCACTCTGTTCTTCCCCTTCCCGCACCCTTCTGTGTCGTTGCATAGATAATTATTCTTCTATGGCTTCCCCACCTATTTTATTGCAGTTTCGGTGGGTCATGTTGCCTTATACTCTGATGTTCCTGTTCTGCTGATGCTCTGTATTTTTTGCTTTCTTATAATTGTTAACATCATGTTATAGATGTTTTTGGATTGCTATCCAGACTTACTCTAGAATGTGAGTTCCTTATATGTTGTTCTTTGTTTTGTATATCAGAAATTTCAATAAAAACTGCAGTTGAAAATAAATAAATGGGAAGTTACGGTTAGGACACACTTTCCAACAAACTTAAAAACAGGCTGTGTATACATTGTCTTATGTCCCCATACTTAATCTTATGGTCTCAAAAATTGCAGATGTAAAATATATATTAGTGTTATCATATGCTGCTTACTCTGTAGCTATCGGCTTTCTGTAATTCTATGCATCCATGTAAAAAGAGTATCGCACATCTAAACCATATAAATGTACTGTACAATAAGATAACTTGTAGCGTAACATCTAAACAAAAAAGGAAAACACAGCATGCTTCTTGATTGGTGGGGACTTGGTGGTAGCACTTTTTACCTGTCTCTGTGACATCTCAAATTTTTAATGACAGGTACACTTTAGGCATGTTAGACCCCTAAACCAGACCTAAATTTATCAGAACCAAGGTCACACAAAAAAAGACAGATATACCACAGATATATATATTATAGATAGATAGATAGATAATGTTTGAGGTGTTATTCAGCGCAAACTGTGCGATGTAAGCTGTCAAAAAGTGGATAAATATTACTAAGTATGCTAATGTAAGGTGTGCATGCACATATCCTAACACAGGGGAGTGTAGGCCCAAAATAACTAAATATAATGTAACTCATGTGTGAATATGGACTAGAGGAACCTTTTGCCCCCAAAAAAACATACTAAGAAGAAAGTATTTTTACGAGCGGTGTTAGGAGGTGGCGGCCACAAATACTTCCTGACATTTTGCAATGGTAAGAGGCTTCTGTAAATGAAAATGTTTCTTACTCGTCAGAATTTTAGATAATAGAATAAAACCTTCTTGTACTTTTATATGATTTAGATGTGTGGGCTCTTTTTGCATGGATGTTTTTTTGTTTTCTGATGGGCGATGGCCACTTCCCCAAATATTGTAATTTTATGTTTCATCACACATGGCACACTTTTTGGCTACATGCTAAACCTTCAATATATGTAATTGAATGGAACCTGTCATCCAGAGTGGGATTTTCACTTGATAACATATTGTTGTGCATTTATTAAAAAAATATATAGAGCCAATTTCTGTATTTTTGCCAAATTTAATAACTTTTATTTTTTATTCCAGTTGTGCATGCTTTTTTCTTTTTGTCTTTCTCTGTGTGAATAGAGAGGTTGTCCTTTTGGCAGCAGGAGAATGATTATGAAATAATGACTTGTAATTCATGCTTTTTCAAGGGGCAAGAAAAAATGTGGTGCCATACTGTCTGCCTATAGGTAACAGCTTCACTACTTTTCTATGTGCAATTAGCATGATTCCCATATGTGTGGTTATACATATATTATATCACTACTAGGCACATTTTTACATGACACCAATCATATTCATATTTTTTGTATATGAAACATGCAGAATGACAGATAAATTAAATGAATTACATAGGAAAGGTGAATTTAAAAGTAAAATGATTGTTTACATCAGACAACCCTTGTCCATACAACATATTATGATATGTATGTCATGTTCCCACCTTCTTACTACCATGGCCTCCAGGTTCCTGTTTGCTAATCCATGACGCAATCGCTACTGCCTGCTTGGTCTCTCCTTAAGTATCTGACTGCGCAATACCTGGTTGCATAGGCACAGGTATTGCTGACTGTGTGGGTGGTTAAGCTGGGCAGGGTTAGGAAAGTAAGGCAGTAAGTACCCGACCGAAATTGTTCTGGTGGGTGGGCTTAGGGCTGTGGGGGGAGGAGTGGGGGTAGCAGTGGGGGGAGGAGCGGTGGGTGTGTGTGTGTGTATTACGCCCCCATTACATATATGTCCCCTTCTACCCCAATCTTTTTCTTTGTTCTGTACTGTTTGCTGATTGGCACAATTTCTTTATTCTGTACTGTTGCTGTTTTGCATAATTTCTGTACATTACCTTTGTAAAAAAAAAAAAAATCTTTGTGTAAAAAATGGTATTTGAGTATACTTATCTCTAGTTATTTATAATATTTATACGAAAAACTATTTCCGTTTTCATGGTTTGGTGAGGATGTACGGAGGGTTAACATGCAATTGGTTCGATGATCAAGCGATGGAGGTGTCGCCTGTTGTTGTTGGCTTTTCTATTTCAGGTTTTGAGTTAACCCTCTAAGTCACAGTTGGTGGTAGAGAGTGAGAGAGGGAGAAAAAGAGGCTGAAGCTGAACTTGCCCAATATGCGGGATGACGGCCAGCACCCCCCCCCCCCCTTCTAATTGTTTTTGGTGGTCATATGGGCCATACAGTCCTGGAAGCCAAATGCAGTTAAGTCCAGATCCCTGGTCAAGACTGGTTTTGCCTTCTGTTCTTTGGTTCTCAGTTTAGCCAAATGCTAAATTGACACAACCATGCAAAGTTATTATTTCTGGCTTTAAGTCATGATGGAGATACTGTAACCGATGTGAGAGCTTCTGCTTGGTAATTTATTTATTTATGTTCTTGCCGCTACAAAGAATTGCTGTCCCTCTGGAAAAACGTATACGCAATTATATATAGTATTATGTAGTATTTGGTGTATTATCTGCACCTAATATCGAATGGAATTCGTTTTCATTGACCACTTCCCCACTCATAGTCAATAACAGTAAGTTCAAGTAGGACGAACAAAAGCTAGCACATTATTATTTCCAGCAAATGAAAACCAAGCTCTGCCAAATAATATATGTAGAGATGTGCGGTCTGTGTTGCATGGTCTCCATTAGCTTTCTCTTATCCTCTCAATACAGGAGCCATTGTTTCTCCACACTGCCACCTAGAGGTCAGTTTTCATGATTAAGTGCTAGCATCTTGCTGATTTATGCCACGAAACCCTTTATTCTGTTACAGTAAACACATGAGGGGATTTGCAAAAAAAAAATCTTCAGATGAGAAAGTCAACTGCCATACATGGTGTGCACCAAATTTTTTGATGTGTTTTAGACACTTTTTGCACCTTTCTCAATAGTTTTAAAAAGAAAATAATTCCAATTCCATTTTAACACATTTTTTCAAAGTTTCTGCAGGTTTTATTTAAGTTTAGGCCCTTTTGTGATATAAACCATCACCAGAGGCATTATGTAACTTGAAGCATTTGGGCCCCAATGTAGCAGGGCCCTCACTTACCAGGAGCCCAGAGGCCGTTCTTCCATTAGGCCACTTAAGCCGCTGACGAAAACCTTGCGCTGATGAGGGCCTTGCTCTGGCCCCGACCGCAGCAAGACAGTCATCGTTCAATTAGCCAATAGGAGAAATGGTTGCAGTGCTGGTATCGTGCCAAGCGCTGGCATGTCTAATATTTCCCTCCCTGCTCTGCTCCACCCCCAGCTGCTCAGCAGAGAAGAGTGCAGGGGACTCTAAGAAGAGAGTGGCCTCAGCCTCTGCAACTCCCTGTCTGCAACCAATCGTGCTCCGTAGCTTCCTCTTCATCCTGGGAAGGTGCATTGACGTCCATGAGCACACAGCCTCTCTAGTCAGAGCCTGACTCTGCCTCCACGCTCCCCCATTCTACAGTGGACTGCATTATGTCCTTTTTGTAAGTCTGAATGTAAATACCATCAGTGCCCACTGCCCTGGCCGGCTAGCCCATACTGCTATATAGGTGCCCTACCAGAGTGCCTCCAGCTGTTGCATAACTACAACTCCCAGCATGCTTGCAGTTGTGGCTTTGTAACAGCTGGATGAAACATGGTTGTGAAACACTGCTGTAATGTGATATATTGTATACATTATACATTATATTACATTAATACATTATATTATATACGTTAAATTGACCCTGTACTCTGACATCACTGTGCATATTAATCCTGTGCTGAAATGCCACTTTGTATATTATCCCTGTACTGTGACTCTCAGTACAGGGTTATTATGCACAGTGACATCACAGTACAGGCCAGTGGATGATAGGGCGCTGAGGGACCAGGCAACAGTTGAAGCAATCAGCTTTTATTCCCAACATGCAACGCGTTTCGCGCTAGTGCGCTTCATCAGGCATATGGACAAGGGGAACAGGAAGCAGTATATATACACACTCCAAGTGTGTATATATACTGCTTCCTATTCCCCGTGTCCATATGCCTGATGAAGCGCACTAGCGCGTTGCATGTTGGGAATAAAAGTTGATTGCTTCAACTGTTGCCTGGTCCCTCAGCGCCCTATCATCCACTGGTCTGGAGGTCATTGGTTTTATATTGCTTATATTGTGGAGCGGCAGCAGAGGGATCTGTTTCATGCTATTATCCAAGTTCTGCTGGCACTTGCACAACTAACATTGGTAAGCGCTCTATCATTACTACGTTTCCACATATGTTATTTATTGCACCATGGAGCGCTCCTTTTTGTCTGTTTTGTATCACAGTACAGGATTAGACTTAATTCACACAGTGATGTCACAGTAAAGTTATAATACACACAGTGGCATCACAGTACAGGAATAATACGCACAGTGACGTCACAGCACAGGGTTAATATGCACAGGGACATCACAGTACAGGGTAAGAGTTAATACACAGAGTGATGTCACAGTACAGGGACAATATATGCACACTGATGTCGCTGTACAGGTATAATACACACAGTGATGTCACAGTACAGGGACAATATATGCACACTGATGTCGCTGTACAGGTATAATACACACAGTGATGTCACAGTACAGGGATAATACACACAGGGACGTCACAGTAATTTTGGTCTCAGTATACAGGATTTGGTCAGTAACAGTATGGTGGTAATATGTATGGTAAGAATATTCCTCCTTGTATACCGGTACTGCATTATTGTTGATTGTGGACTCTTTGTACTGGACGGAATGTGCCATGGGGCCCACGGGACACTAGTTACACCCAAATTTTATATCTGCCTCGCCACCACTTGAGATCGGTGCTCCTGCAATATAACAACCATCTAACAGCCAATCAGATCACCATGGGATAAAGCCACCTCTGCAGGGGCCACATAAAATACTGGAGTCTTGTCATGTGACCGCAGAGCCTTTGGCGCTTCTCCGACACTAGCCCCTGCATGTGACTGTTACCATCTGCACGTTCTATAGTGGAAACCGAAGCTTATCATTTTTTAATCCCAGCATTAAAGTGTTACAGATAATGTCTCAATTTTGCAATGCTTCATTAAGAGCCGGCAGCATAACACAGTGTAATATTCTGAGGACAGAAGTTGCCTTTCTTTTCTCATGCAGGCTGCCTTCCATGCTAGAGTGCCTAACTAATGGTGCAAAGGAAAACATGAATGATAGAGATCACTAGGAGAATTTTTTTCATTTTTATGCATTGAGCTTCCTGTATGAAGAACGCCTACCTCATTCATTACAAGCCCATCTATGTCTTTATGCTCTGTACATTCACTGTACCAAATCATATGGTTATGAAAATCAGAGGCGTAAAGATGAGGGCCACTGATAGAGGAAACTATACCGATGCTAAATAGAAAAAGAAATAACTCCTAAGAGGTAAACGATTGGATTCTAAGGTGCCTGAAACTGAAGAGATAATGGAGAAGTGTTTCCCAACCCGAGTGTCTCCAGCTGTTGCAAAACTACAACTCCCAGCATGACAAAACAGATATCTTTTGGCTGTCCGACCATGCTAAGAGTTGTAGTTTAGCAAGCAACCTGTGGACATTAATTCATTTCCTGGATATGGCCACAAAACTTTTATCTGCATTATGCTTTTGCAAAGCATGTCTTAGAGTACAGTGGTCCCTCAACATACAAGGGTAATCCATTCCAAACGGACCATCGTTTGTTGAAACCATCGTATGTTGAGGGATCCGTGCAATGTAAAGTATAGGACAGTGGTCTACAACCTGCGGACCTCCAGATGTTGCAAAACTACAACACCCAGCATGCCCGGACAGCCGTTGGCTGTCCGGGCATGCTGGGAGTTGTAGTTTTGCAGCATCTGGAGGTCCGCAGTTTGAAGACCACTGGTATAGGAAGTTGTACTCAACTGTCCCCGCCGCTCCGGACCGACACCGCTGCTCTGTAATGTGCCTTGATTGTGTTTATTCTCTAAATGCAGAAAAGGCACTGTCAAAAAATCCTGTATTGTGACATCACAGTATTTATTATGCATGTTTTGTTACATTATTGTTTTAATTAACACAGTACTCTGGCAACACTTTGTCATTCTCCAGATTCTGTCAAATTACTGTAATAATTGTTCCCCAAAATTGACATTATTGTTTCCCCTTAAGGTCTCCTGGCTGCATTATTCCATCACTGTGATTTCACCTTATTATTTACCCCTGTACTGTTACATCATTGGGTAATTTGACATCAATGTGTCAATTATCCATGTGCAGAGATGTCATTGTTTATTATTGCTATGTCAGACTCTGTATGTCCGCGTAGTCTGACATAAGTATATTTATTCCTTTGCTATTCTGATATCATATTGTGTCAGATCATTGTATCGATAATCCATGTGCAGAGTTATAACTCTTATCTGTATATTGTGGCATCTCTGTAGTGGTGTCTCCAGCTTTCACATTTTTGGGGGGCAACATGGGGGCTAGGGCAAATGTGTGTGTGTGTGTGGGGGGGGGGGGCTCCCATGTTACTCCCTTTTGTTACATAGCCCATTACACCTTTCTCTGCCCGCTGACTGGCACCAGATGCTGATTTCTAGAGTTGATTGTAAAGTGAAAGTGTAAAAAGTTAATTCTAAAAGTGTTTAAAAAATATAAATCACCCCCATTTAAAAAGAACAACAAACATATATGTTTTGCTGCATGCAGAATTGTCTGAACTATTAAAATATAATGCTACTGATCCCACACAATGTACAGTATAAACAAAAAAAATACCAAATGCTAGAATAGCATTCTTTTGTTGGGGTCACATCCCAGAAACAAAATTCAATAAAAAGCAATAAAATAGTCTGATCTACACCAAAGAAGAGCAGAGGTGTAGCTTGTAGCTTCTGGTCCCCAATGCGAAATCTGCAACAGGGCCCCATATGCCATTATAATACTGGTCTCTTATGGGGCAGTACTGTGGTAGCACTGAGGATGGGCCTATAAGTATGGATGATGTGTTAAAGCAGTACTACCTAACACTGGCACGTTAATGGTGGTACTGACTGACAGTGGGGGCAAATAGTTGTGTTTTCCACATCTCCCCTTAATCTTTACACATAATCTTCTGTATAACCAACCTGTTGCCGTGGGCTGTAGTATCTACCTTTATGCAACCCATTCCCCTCTCTCTCACACATGCTGCCTTGTCTTTTCTCCTCTCCTCTGGGCTCAGTGACAGGTCAGTAATAAACTAATTTTCTGATAAGACCCCAAGAACTGCAGCTCCCTGCACGGACCATAGAGATAAGTACAAAGAGAGGACAGAGAGGACTGTAAATGCTGCTCGGCCCTCTCTATGTTCGGGCAAATCGACATAGGATCGCTCTGCCTGATCATTACACAGTGTGAGCCTCAGTTTGGGGAAAAACATGTTTCAATTGGGGGGGGGGGGCACAACATGATATAGGGGGGGGGGGGCTTTGCCCCCTCTCCCTAGAGATGCCACTGCATCTCTGTGTTTATGTCCTTGGTATTCTGCCATCACCCTGAGCATTTTAAGGGACAGGGTGCATTTGCTTTTAGGAAATGGTATCTGAGGTGGCCCAAAACTCCTTTGCAAAATAAGAACGCATCAATTTTTCTGAGCTAGAAACTTGGATTTCTCCCACTTTTGATAGAAAAAAGATCTGAGAAAGTTAAAAACTTTTTTTTGTTTTATTGCTATTAGGTTATACTGTAATAAAATAAAACATTCAGCAGTATTTTTAGCCCTTTTGTAACCTTGTTACAGGTACCTATAGGGTGCATTTATTTGTTCTTACAAATATTAAGCCTGGCATATAGAATAACTTTTCACATCCATTTAGTGTAATATTGTATCTGTACCATAAAGAGTTCAACCTTTCCTGGAGTTACCTGAGGTGAAAAAGATTGGAATTGTGACTCCTTTTGTAAAGTGCCAGTAATTGTAATCTGACACATGCAAACAGAGGCCAGAAAACACTTTTTTTCATGGCACTAAGCAGGGGCATACAGTATTATGGGTTTTGGTTTTGATAACACAATTTCCGTCCATATTAAATATCCATGAATAGTAACTGAGCCTTTTTGTCAAGGTGGAAGAAATATTTTATGAAAAGATCAAATTACAAAGAACAACAAAGGTTTTCTTCCAGAAAAGTGGTTTAATGTGCAGATTTGCTGTACTGTATAGCTGTGTGTCGTCCATTGTTCATTATGGCAATCATGTATGTGCCTACAGGTACTCATTACTGGGTCAAGTGTAATAATGACGTATAACTACTCTACAAAATTGAGACAGAAAAAACAGCAATACTTTATTGTATAGTTAGGAGGAGAAATGCAGACCTTCTGATTATTAACTTCTTCATGATCTTTAATGCAGTGCTCCAATTTCAGAATATCACAAGCAACTGTGTCTGACAGACAAAAGAGAGGCAGAAATTATAGAAGTTTTTTATTGATATTGTTTATTTATATCTGGATAGGTACATGTATACAAATAGAAGGTTGCAGCAGCATTTTTTGGTAAAATGTGTCCCCCATCCAACATGTGGAGGTGGCCTCACTTCGAAAGGGACCCTAATATCCTCACTCTACTCATCTTTGCTGTTCATATAGCCTCTGATTGGGTAACATGCAGGATCCACTATCAGTTTAAAAACCTCCTGTGAACAGGGAGGGGTGCATGGCTGTGGAGGATTGCCATTCCCCTTCACTTGCATTGCAAGAAACATACAGAAAAATAGCCAGCACAGCTATCTAATACACAGGTACATGCTGCTGTGGTAAATACAAAGTATACAAATAGAAGGTAGCAGCAGCACTCTTCAAAAAATTGAGGTGTATCCATGGGTACGTAGATACACAAAAACCTCTATATACATTTGTTATTTATAATATTAATATTATCATTACTGAACTGGTTGGAACATTTCAGTATTATTTAATCAGTATTTTTACTAAAGTTCACGACCAGCTATAAATTTTTACGACTCCAGCGTCAACTCATCCTGCTGCCTTCTTTTCAAATCCCCATCTACTCATCAGATGTTTTTGTGATTAAGAGAAAGGTATTAATAAAGAAAAAACTTCAAAAACTTAAGGAAAGCAAAGTTTTCTTTCCCAGCAGTTTGCGGCAGCTTTGACAAATGAAAGAATCTCTGGAAGATTAATGGCCACTTTTTATGAATTAGCATATTATCGCGACAAGCAAAACAGAGAGCGCTGCTGACTGCCCGGGGGGAACCATTGGCAAATTCTTTGAAAATGACGGATGATTGACCATGCATTGGAAAGAAAAAGGATTTTAATGTCTGCTTTAGGGCCCAGGGGAACCCAGTGAAGACACTTTGGGTCAGACAAAAAGGGAAAACGAGCCAAGAACAATTCTCTCGTGGGCTAAGTGGATAATGATTTAATGGCTACCTGTAGGAAACACCATATGAACGATAGTGAGAAAAGATCATGTAACATGTTCTATACATTGGCGCTTTCCAGCTGGTAGATTGCTAGATTTTATTCATTTTCTCCATAGAGAACCTACCACCTGCTGAATAAATTTGACTCACAATGTGTAACTTACAACTTCCTTTGCCTTAGTCTTTGGTGTTAATGTAGCCTGGTTTGGTCATTCCAATAGCCATTGCTCCTGTTACGCCGAGCGCTCCGGGTCCCCGTTCCTCCCCGGAGCGCTCGCCTCATCTTCGTTGTTGCAGCGCCCCGGTCAGATCCACTGACCGGGTGCGCTGCGGTCCCGCCTTCAGCCGGGGTGCGATTCGCGATGCGGGTAGCGCCCGCTCGCGATGCGCACCCCGGTCCCCGTACCTGACTCGCTCTCCCTCGGTCCTGTCCCGGCGCGCGCGGCCCCGCTCCCTAGGGCGCGCGCGCGCCGGGTCTCTGCGATTTAAAGGGCCAGTGCACCAATGATGGTGCCTGGCCCAATCTTCCCAATTAGCTTAATTGGCTCCCTCCTGTGCACTTCCCTATATCTAGTCACTTCCCCTGCACTCCCTGGCCGGATCTTGTCGCCTTAGTGCCTAGTGAAAGCGTTCCCTAGTCTGTTCCTAGTCCGTGTTCCTGACCTCCTGCCGTTGCCCCTGACTACGATCCTTGCCGCCTGCCCCCGACCTTCTGCTACGTCCGACCTTGCTTCTGCCTACTCCATTGTACCGCGCCTATCTTCAGCATCTTCAGCAGCCAGAGAGGTAAGCCGTTGCTAGTGGATACGACCTGGTCACTACCGCCGCAGCAAGACCATCCCGCTTTGCGGCGGGCTCTGGTGAAAACCTGTAGTGGCTTAGAACCGGTCCACTAGCGCGGTCCTCGCCATCCCTCTCTGGCACAGGGGATCCACTACCTGCCAGCCGGCATCGTGACAGTAGATCCGGCCATGGATCCCGCTGAAGTTCCTCTGTCAGTTGTCGCTGACCTCACCACGGTGGCCGCCCAGCAAGCCCGACTGATCGCCCTTCTAACCCGTCAGCTGTCGGAAATGTCCACCATTTCGCACCAACTTCAGTCGCAACTTCTCCAGCAATCTTCTCCTCCGCCAGCTCCTGCACCTCCTCCGCAGCGAGTGGCCACTCCTAGCCTCTGCCTGTCCTTGCCGGACAAATTTAATGGGGACTCTAAGTATTGCCGTGGCTTTCTTTCGCAATGTTCCCAGCACTTGGAGATGATGTCGGACCAGTTTCCTACTGAAAGGTCTAAGGTGGCTTTCGTAGTCAGCCTTCTGTCTGGAAAAGCCCTGTCATGGGCCGCACCGCTCTGGGACCGCAATGACCCCGTCACTGCCTCTGTACACTCCTTCTTCTCGGAAATTCGAAGTGTCTTTGAGGAACCTGCCCGAGCTTCTTCAGCCGAGATTGCCCTGCTGAACCTGGCCCAGGGTGTTTCTTCCGTTGGCGAGTACGCCATTCAGTTCCGTACTCTTGCTTACGAGTTGTCTTGGAATAGTGAGGTTCTCTGCGCGACCTTTAAAAAAGGCCTATCCAGCAACATTAAAGATGTTCTGGCCGCACGAGAGACTCCTGCTGACCTACATGAACTCATTCACCTTGCCACTCGCATTGACATGCGTTCTTCCGGATGGCGTCTGGAGCTCCGCCTGGATATGGACTTTGTTCGCACGAAGCGTTTTTTCTCTCCGGCTCCTCTCCCCTCTGGTCCTCTGCAATCTGTTCCTGTGCTTCCCGCCGCGGAGGCTATGCAAGTTGACCGGTCTTGCTTGACACCTCAAGAGAGGACACTACGCCGCATGGAGAATCTTTGCCTGTACTATGCCGGTACCGAACTCTTCCTGAAGGATTGTCCTATCCGTCCTCCCCGCCTGGAAAGACGTACGCTGACTCCGCACAAAGGTGACACAGTTCTTGATGTCAACTCTGCTTCTCCACGCCTTACTGTGCCTGTGCGGATATCTGCCTCTACCTTCTCCTTCTCTACTATGCTCTTCTTGGATTCCGGATCTGCAGGAAAATTTTTTTTGGCCTCTCTCATCAACAGGTTCTACGTTCCTGTGACCAGTCTCGCCAGACCCCTCTACATCTATTGTTTTTACAATAAAAGATTGGACTGTCTCGTACGTTTCCACACAGAACCCCTCCTAATTTGCATCGGACCTCATCACGAAAAAATTGAGTTTTTCTTTCTCAGGTTCTTTGGCCCCAAGAAGAGGGGGAGACCCAAGGGGGGGGGTACTGTTACGCCGAGCGCTCCGGGTCCCCGTTCCTCCCCGGAGCGCTCGCCTCATCTTCGTTGTTGCAGCGCCCCGGTCAGATCCACTGACCGGGTGCGCTGCGGTCCCGCCTTCAGCCGGGGTGCGATTCGCGATGCGGGTAGCGCCCGCTCGCGATGCGCACCCCGGTCCCCGTACCTGACTCGCTCTCCCTCGGTCCTGTCCCGGCGCGCGCGGCCCCGCTCCCTAGGGCGCGCGCGCGCCGGGTCTCTGCGATTTAAAGGGCCAGTGCACCAATGATGGTGCCTGGCCCAATCTTCCCAATTAGCTTAATTGGCTCCCTCCTGTGCACTTCCCTATATCTAGTCACTTCCCCTGCACTCCCTGGCCGGATCTTGTTGCCTTAGTGCCTAGTGAAAGCGTTCCCTAGTCTGTTCCTAGTCCGTGTTCCTGACCTCCTGCCGTTGCCCCTGACTACGATCCTTGCCGCCTGCCCCCGACCTTCTGCTACGTCCGACCTTGCTTCTGCCTACTCCATTGTACCGCGCCTATCTTCAGCATCTTCAGCAGCCAGAGAGGTAAGCCGTTGCTAGTGGATACGACCTGGTCACTACCGCCGCAGCAAGACCATCCCGCTTTGCGGCGGGCTCTGGTGAAAACCTGTAGTGGCTTAGAACCGGTCCACTAGCGCGGTCCTCGCCATCCCTCTCTGGCACAGGGGATCCACTACCTGCCAGCCGGCATCGTGACAGCTCCTAGTAAAATTCAACCCGTTAAGGACCCAGGGTGTACCTGTACACCATGGAAATTCCAGTCACCACTGCATGCCGGGTGGGGAACGGACTGGGAGGCCTGCTGAAATCATTCAGCAGGCACCTCGTAAAAACCCTGGGGATCGGCGATTTGCGGCGATTCCTGGTCAATTGCTTCCCCGGTGACCTGGAAAAAAAATGGTTATAGGTGCCTTATGCCACGGCACCTATAACCCTTTATTAGCAGGAGTGAAGTGGCACTGGTGCCACCTCACGATCGTCCTGATTCATTGGCCATAACCGGCTGTGGGGGTGTCTCTAATGGCTTGTGCTCCGTCCCTACTCCGGAGGACGAGAGCGGGTGCCGGGAGTATGTACCTGAAGTGGGGGCCCCCGATCCACAGGAGCGGTGATAGCGGCGGCGGCAGGCAGGATCCGGCACGTGCAGCAGCAGGAGGTATGGCTGGCCTCCTGCTGTTGCTTAGCAACAACTCCCAGCATGCACAAAAGGGCATGCTGGGAGTTGTTGTTATGCAACAGCAGAAGGCACAACTACAACTCCCAGCATGTCCTTTGGTAGTTTGTGCATGCTGGGGGTTGTAGTTATGCAACAGCCGGAGGCACATTTTTTCCTTGAAAAAGTGTAACTCCAGCAATTGCATGACTACAACCCCCAGCATGCACAAACTACCAAAGGACATGCTGGGAGTTGCAGTAGTGTGCCTCCAGCTGTTGCATAACTACAAATCCCTTTGGCTGTAAGTGCATGCTGAGAGTTTTAGTTTTGCAACAGCTGAAGGCTTACTGGTTGCAAAACACAGAGTTTTCTTACCTAACTCAGTGTTTCGCAACCAGTGTGCCTCCAGCTGTTGCAAACTACAACTCCCAGCATGCACTGATAGACCGTATATGCTGGGAGTTGTAGTTTTGCAACAGCTGGGGGCACAGTGGTTGCGAAACACTGAGTTAAGTAACAAACTCTGTGTTTTGCAACCAGTGTGCATCTAGCTGTTGCATTAATACAATCCCCAGCATGCATGAGCAGCCAAAAGGCATGCTGGGAGTGTTAGTAGTATGCCTCTAGCTGTTGCATATCTGTCCGTGCATGCTGGTGGTAGTAGCTTTTGCAACAGCTGAAGGCACACTGGTTTCAAAACACAGAGTTTGTTACCTAACTCAGTGTTTTGCAACCAGTGTGCCTCCAGCTGTTGAAAACTACAACTCCCAGCATGCACTGACAGACTGTACATGCTGGGAGTTGTAGTTTTTCAACAGCTGGAAGCACACTGGTTGTGAAACACTGAGTTAAGTAACAAACTCTCAGTGTTTTTCAACCAGTGTGCCTCCAGCTGTTCCAAAACTTCAACCCCCAGCATGCACGGACAGCCAAAGAGCATACTGGGAGTTGTAGTTTCACACGGGCAGGGATTTACAGTGAGTTTTTCGCTGCAAGTTTGAGATGCAGCAAATCTTCCACTGCAGCTCAAACTCCCAGCAGCCTACACCACACTACACATCCCCCCCCCCCCCCCCCTAAATAAAAATGAAAAATGTCTGGTACGGCACTGTTTCCAAAACGGAGCCTCCAGCTGTTGAAACACGACTCCGAGAATTGCCGAACATTGACTGTCCAGGCATGCTGGGAGTTTTGCAACAGCTGGAGGCACCCTGTTTGGGAAACACTGCCGTAGGGTAATTTTGGTATCGGAGGCAAGTCTAATTCTAGCATCCGGGTCCGTCCTTATGCCAATCCCTAATTTAGGCCTCAAATGTGCATGACGCTCTCTCACTTCGGAGCCCTGTGGTATTTCAAGGCAACAGTTAAGGGCCACATATGGGGTATTTCCGTACTCGGGAGAAATTGCCTAACAAATTTTGGGGGGCTTTTTCTCCTTTCACCCCATTCTACTCTAGCATGTTACTGTAAAAAATAAAAAAAATTTACACTAACATGCTGATGTTGCCCCATACTTTTCATTTTCACAAGAGGTAAAAGGAAAAAAGACCCCCAAAATTTGTACCGCAATTTCTCCTGAGTACGAAAATACCCCATATGGGGAAGAAAAATGCTCTTCATGCACACAACAAGGCTCAGGAGTGAGAGTGCAATGTACATTTGAGGTGATTTGCAGAGGGTCAAAATTTGTAACCCCATTTCTTCTGAGTATAAAAATACCCCATATCTGGATGTGAAGTGCTCTGCGGCGCACTACAATGCTCAGGAGAGAAGGAGCGCAAAATGTAATTTTTCATTTGCACAGCCCACTTTTCCAAAGATCTGTCAAATGCCAGTCGGGTGTAAATGCTCACTGCACCCCTTATTAAATTCTGTGAGGGGTGTAGTTTCCAAAATGGGGTCACATGTAGGGGGGGGTCTACTGTTCTGGCACCATCGGGGCTTTGTAAATGCACATGGCCCCTGACTTCCATTCCAAACAAATTCTCTCTGCAAAAGGCCAATGGCGCTCCTTCTCTTCTGAGCATAGTAGTTCACCCGCAGAGCACTTTACATCCACATATGGGTTATTTCGATACTCCATACTTCCAAAGAAATGGGGTTAAAAATTTGGGGAGGCTTTTTCTCCTATTACCCCATATAAAAATAAAAAATTTGGGGTAACAACAGCATTTTAGTGAAAAAAAATAAAAAATTTTCGTCAAACACCTGTGGGGTGTTAAGGCTCACTGTACCCCTTGTTACATTCCTTGAGGGGTGTTGTTTCCCAAATAGTGTGCCATGTGTTTGGTTTTTTTTTGTTTGTTTTTTGCTGTCCTGGTACCATTGGGGCTTCCGAAATGCGACATGCCCCCAAAAACCATTTCAGCAAGAGATTTTAGGGGCATTTCTCTCCTTTTACCCCTTGTAAAAATGAAAAAAATTGGTCTACAAGAACATGCCAGTGTACAAAATTAAGATTTTTCATTTTCTCCTTCACTTTGCTGCCATTCCTGTGAAACACCTAAAGGGTTAAAACACTTTCTGAATGTCATTTTGAATATATTGAGGGGTGCCGTTTTTATAATGAGGTAATTTTTGGGGTATTTCTAATATGAAGGCCCTTCAAATCCACTTCAAAAGTGAACTGGTCCAGGAAAAATTCAGATTTTGAAAATGTTGTAAATAATTGGAAAATTGCTCTGATGTTCCTCTGATGTCTTCCAAAAGTAAAAACATGTCAACTTTATGATGTAAACATAAAGTAGACATATTGTATATGTGAATCAATATATAATTTATTTGGGATGTCCATTTTTCTTATAAGCAGAGAGTTTCAAAATTAAAAAAAAATTCAAATTTTTCATCAAATTTTTGAATTTTTCACCAAGAACTGATGCAAGTAGTGTCGAAAATTTACCACTAACATAAGGTAGAATATGTCACGAAAACACAGTCTCGGAATGAAAAGTGACAGTGGTCGGATGTGCAAAAAATGCTTGGGTCCTTAAAGGGGTTGTGCGCTGCCCTGACTTTCGGAGCTCTGCTCACAGCGACCGGAAGTTCATTACTCCGAACGCTGTGTGCGGGCTTCCGTGTTCGCAGCCGCCGGGCGTGACGTCACGACCGCGACCGCTGTCACGCCCACTTCCCATAGACTTTGGTAGAGGGGGCGGGTGTGACATCACGAGGAGGCGGGCGAGACATCAAGAGGGGCGATCCGTGAACACGGAAGCCCGCACACAGCGTTCGGAGTAATGAACTTCCGGACACTGTGAGCGGAGGTCCGAAAATTAGGGCAGCGCACAACCCCTTTAACCCCTTAAGGACTCATGACGTACCGGTACGTCATGAGTCCGCTCCCGATCTATAACGCGAGGCCGCGGCGTCGCCCTACATCATAGCGGGTCGGGCCTGGCCTCTAACAACGCCGTGTCGAAAGTGAAAATGAAAGCATGCCGGTTAGCTCAGGGAGCTGTCTGGGATAGCCGCGGTGAAATCGCGGCATCCCGAACAGCTTACAGGACAGCCGGAGGGTCCCTACCTGCCTCCTCGCCGTCCAATCGCCGAATGACTGCTCAGTGCCTGAGATCCAGACATGAGCAGTCAAGCGGCAGAATCATCGATCACTGGTTTCCTATGAGAAACCAGTGATCAATGTAAAAGATCAGTGTGTGCAGTGTTATAGGTCCCTATGGGAGCTATAACACTGCAAAAAAAAAAGTGAAAAAAAAAAACAGTGTAAATAAAAATAAACATACGTGGTATCACCGCATGCGGAAATGTCCGAATTATAAAAATATATCGTTAATTAAACCGCACGGTCAATGGCGAGCGCGCAAAAAAAATTCAAAAGTCCAAAATAGTGCATGTTTGGTCACTTTTTATATCAAGAAAAAATGAATAAAAAGCGTTCAATAATTCCTATCAATGCAAAAATGGTACAGCTAAAAACTTTAGATCACAGCGCAAAAAATTAGCCCTCATACCGCCCCATACGCAGAAAAATAAAAAAGTTATAGGAGTCAGAAGAGGACAATTTTAAACGTATAAATTTTCCTGCATGTAGTTATGATTTTTTCCAGAAGTACGACAAAATCAAACCTATATAAGTAGGGTATCATTTTAATCGTATGGACCTACAGAATAAAGATAAGTGTCATTTCTACCGAAAAATGTACTGTGTAGAAACGAAAGCCCCCAAAATTTACAAAATGGTGTGTTTTTTTCAATTTTGTCTCACAATGATTTTTTTTTCCGTTTTGTCATAGATTTTTGGGTAAAATGACTGATGTAATTACAAAGTAGAATTGGTGGCGCAAAAAATAAGCAATAATATGGATTTTTAGGTGCAAAATTGAAAGAGTTATGATTTTTTAAAGGTAAGGAGGAAAAAACGAAAATGCAAAAACGGAAAAATGCTCAGTCCTTAAAGGGGTTCTCCGGTGCTTAAACATCTTATCCCCTAGCCAAAGGATAGGGGATAAGATGCCTGATTGCGGGAGTCCCGCAGCTGGGGACCCCCGTGATCATGCACGCAGCACTCCGTTTGTAATCAGTCCCTGGAGCGTGGTTGCTCCGGGTCTGATTACAGGCGACCGCAGGGCCGGCGGCGTGTGACGTCACGCCTCCGCCCCCGTGTGACGTCACGCTCCGCCCCTCAATGCAAGCCTACGGGAGGGGGCGTGATAGCTATCACGCCCCCTCCCGTAGGCTTGCATTGAGGGGCAGAGCGTGACGTCACATGGGGCGGAGGCGTGACATCACACGCCGCCGCCCTGTGGTCGACCATAATCAGACCCGGCGCGAACACGCTCCGGGTCTGATTACAAACGGGGTGCCGCGTGCATGATCCCAGGGGTCCCCAGCTGCGGGACTCCCGCGATCAGGCATTTTATCCCCTATCCTTTGGATAGGGGATAAGATGTTTAAGCACTGGAGTAAAGGGGTTAAGGGGTTAAAGGGGATCTCCGGCCCTAATACATCTTATCCCCTATCCAAAGGGGTTAATATCAATCTTTTTTTCTTTGCAATACTTAATTGATATTGTGAGTCCTCCTTCACCATAACCCAAATGTTATTGTTTAGTCCTTTGGCTCCCATATAGCTGTGGCTCTATATATTCTCAGGGCCTACTGCATACAACTATAATAAATGTACCTGTTCTTGCTCCCACAGTTTGTCCACTCCCTGTATGGCATTGCGGGGAACATCCCAGGTTCTCTATAATGACCAGCAGCTGCATGTAATTTTACTGACAGCCTTGCTGACCTAAAAAGAGGTGGAAGGGCCGCTTCCTGTCCCCGAGTCATTAATAATAATAATTCTTTATTTATATAGCGCACACAGATTCTGCAGCGCTGTACACTCAAATTGGTTCCTGTCCCCACTGGGGCTCACAATCTAAACCTATCAGTATGTTTTAAAGTGTGGGAGGAAACCCACACAAACACAGAAAGAACATACAAACACTCTGCAGATGTGATGGGATTTGAACCCAAGCACTTCAAGGCAACAATGCTAACCACTGAACCATTATTATTATTATTATTAGCAAATCGAATCTGATGAATATGAATGCCGTACGAACTTCAGGAAAAATTCGATTCACAACAAATACGAATTTCGTCACGATTCGATCGCTTCATTAAACTCCATTTAGTGCGGTCCAGACTCCAGGGCATCTAAAATGGTGGATCCACATGTTAGGACATGGGTCAAGGAATCCTGGGAAGGCGGGAACAAGGGTCGGCGGGATGACCCTGAATCACATGCAGCATGCAGCCTATCAGCAGCCAGCCACCCCTGTGATGTCACAGCCCTATATAATCGACAGCCATTGCAGCCAGTCACATCAGCGTTCTATTACAGAGAGAGAGGGACAGGCAGCAGTGTATGTTGCACAGAAAAGCATTTTTACAGCAGCGATTCACCTCCCAGTCACATCAGAGTTCTATTATAGAGAGGGACAGAGAGCAGTGTGTTGCACAGAAAAGCTTTTTTACAGCAGCGATTCACCTCAAGCCTAAATCCAGCCTAGAAGCACTGATAGGGAAGGGAGTGAGATTGAGAGAGTGCAATTTTGGGTGTAGTACACAGTGACTGTGTGCTGCAGCACCGGTGTGTACAACAACTGAAAAGCTAATAGTAGCCAGCCAGTTAGGGTGAGCAGAGCACTAAAAGCATATTGTCCTCTATTAAGTGTAATCTGTGCATACATCTAAGGGGTGTACCATTTTGTTCCTCTTAAAGTCTTAAGGGCCAGCCAAAAGTACACCCCTGCTGGTGTTGTAGACAAATACTGTTTTAAGCTTACTGGAGCGCATTGTCCTCCCCTCATAAGTGCATACCATATACGTACATCTAAGTGGTGTACCATTTTGTTCCTGTTAAAGTCTTAAAGGGGTACTCCACTGGAAAACTTTTTTTTCTAAATCATCTGGTGCCAGAAAGTTAAACAGATTTGTAAATGACTTCTATTTAAAAATCTTAATCCTTTAAGTACTTATCAGCTGCTGTGTGATCCACAGGAAGTTCTTTTTTTTAATTTCCTTTCTGTCTGACCACAGTGCTCTCTGCTGACACCTCTGTCCATGTCAGGAACTGTCCAAAGCAGGATAGGTTTTCTATGGGGATTTGCTCCTATTCTGGACAGTTCTTGACATTGACAGAGATGTCAACAGAGAGCACTGTTGTCAGACAGACAGGAAATTCAAAAAGAAAATAACTTCCTGTTGATCATACAGAAGCTTAGAAGTACTGGAAGGATTAAGATTTTTTTAATAGAAGTCCTTTACAAATCTGTTTAACTTTCTGGCACCAGTTGATTTAAAAAAAATAATGTTTTCCAGTGGAGTACCCCTTTACGGGCCTAGAAAATGTGAAAGGCCAGGCAAAAGTACACACCTGCTGGTGTTGTTTACAAATACTGTTTTAAGCGTAGTGGAGCCTATTGTACTCCTCTCATATACACACTAAGTATGTCGGGCAGAGAAGTGCCAGGATGTGCATAGAGGAGTTTCAGAGGCCTAAATTCATTAGGTAGAGGTCGCAGCAGACTAGGGACGAGTGGCAGCAGGAGTCGCAGCGAGAAGCCGGAGCTCCCACTATCAGCTAGCGGTCGTGTCTCCACCAGCAACCCATCGGCTGTCATCGATTGGTTAACACGGTCATCCACTTCATCACAAGTGACATCTGACACCCCCAGTCAACAGCCGGTGGGTTCCTTAGACACAACCCTCAGTTGGCATGGCCCGGCAGCAGTCCCTGTCCTATGCTGTTCCCTCACCCACAGAAGTATGTTATGCTGTGGGTTCAGCTCCACTATTTAGTGAGGACGATATACTAGAGGACAGTCAGCAGCTACTGCCCAGCCAAGAAGTGGAGGAGACATCCACCGCTTCCTCAGCTAGGAGGGCAAGTAGTGATGAGAAGAGTGGCGTGGGAGGTGGTGTTGCGAGCGTTCAGGCTCCTAAAGCAGACACTGTTGAGGAACCTGAGGAGGTCATCAGTGACCTACAGACACAACTCGATGATGATGAACCCAATCACACTTGTGAGCCGGGTACAGAAGGCTTCATCATCACCAGGAGAAGAGGGTTGCAGGTTGCCCGTGACGCAGCAGCTGAGCCAGAAAGGTCGTAGCATGGTTGGCAGTCAGCATGGTGGCAGAAGTGGAAAGTCTGGAGCAAAACCTGCCCGTAGGAAGTGGAACAGGGGTTCCTGGAGTCGGCGGCAGTAGCAGTCAATCAGTGTGGACTGTTGGTGGGAAAATCAGCTACTCGGCGGTGTGGCAGTTTTTCATCAAGCATCCAGAGGATGTTAACCTGGCCACATGCAAGATGTGTTGGCAGAAGGTGAAGTGTGGCCAGGGTCTCAATGTTTGCACCACGGCCCTGCGTCAACATATGCAGCATCACCATAAAGCGGCCTGGAAGAACCGTGGCTCTGATGTGGTAGTCCAGCCTGTTGCTGCATCACCCAGTGGCACGCTGCTCCCTGTTTCAGCCAGCCAAGGCTCCACCACCTCAGCCAAAGTGAGCTGTGTGTCATACCAATCTTCTGTCACTCCAGATGCTGCTGCTTCTCCTACTTTGAGTCAGTCACTCCACCAGCAATCCATTGGCGAAGCCATGTCCAAGAGACAACAGTATGCGCCCACTCATCCGACGATGCAGATGCTGAATGTGCTCCTGTCCAAGCTGTTGGTGCTGCAGTCCCATCCTTTTCAAGTGGTGGACACTGCACCTTTCAGAGAACTGATGGCTTGTGCTGAGCCGAGGTGGAGAGTCCCAAGCCGTCATTTCTTTGCGAAGAAGGCAATACCAGCTCTGCACAACTTTGTGGAACAGAAGGTGGGCCAGTCCTTGAGCTTGTCGGTGTGTGCCAAAGTGCACGGCATCGCCAACGTGTGGAGCTGTAACTACGGTCAGGGACAATACATGTCCTTTACGGCCCACTGGGTAAATGTGGTTCCTTCACAGCCACAAAAGCAACTTGGACAGGTCACAGTCCTGTGACAGTGTTAGACTCCGCCTCCTCATCCTCCACCGTGTCCTCAGCCTCCACTGCACGGAAAAGTCTCAGTGCCCCTCCAGCATACCATGTGTGCAAGGCACGGCAGTGTCACACTGTTCTTCACATGGTTTGCCTTGGCGAACGGAGTCACACAGGGGAGGAACTGCTAAAAGTCATTCATCAAGAAATAGAATCATACTCCACGGAAAATGGAAATGGTAACCATGGCGACCGACAACGGGAAGAACATTTTGTCTGCGCTGCTACAAGGAATCCTGAGACATGCGCCCTGCAGGGAACACATGTTCAATCTGGTTGTCAAGCGGTTCCTTAATTGTTCCCCCCATCTGCAATGGGAAGGAAACTTTGCATGCACTTCAGCCACTCGTACACTGCAAAGCACACCCTCCTTGAGCTGCAGCGTCAGAACGGTATCCCCCAACATAGTGGGAATTCCACCCTCCATATGTTGGACCGACTATACGAACAGAGAAAAGCCATCACCGATTTCTTGATGATCCAAGTGGATAGGGGGACTCCCTTGTGTAACTTCAATATCAACCAGTGGCAGCTCATACATGACACCTGCCGTTTGCTTAGACCCTTTGAGGAAGCCACCATATTAGCCAGTTGCCAGAATTACGGGATGAACAATGTCATTCCACTCCTTCATTTACTACAACACGTGTTTGAAACAAAGGCTGGTCAGGGCACTGGACATGTGGCGCCTACATCTCACGGCCACATGAGCCCTGTGGGGGCTGAACTGAAGGAGGAGGTGCCCAGTAGAGAACAGTTTATGTTTCACGAGAAGGGCAGAGGAGGAGCAGAAGCAGCCAGATGAGCTAGATGGTTATGAGGAAGGCGAGACAGAGGACCCAGACACAACATGGTCTCCTCATGCTGCTTCCAACTCCAGGCTGTGTCATTCAACCACTATATGGTCTCCTCATGCTTCTGTCACCTCCAAGCTGTGTCATTTAGCCACTATATGTTCTCCTCATGCTGCTGCTGCTGCTAACTCCAGGCTGTGTCATTTAGCAACTATATGCTTCCGCCAACTCCACGCTGTGTCATTCAGGCACTATATGGTCCCCTCATGGTTCCACCACCTCCAGGCTGTGTCATTAAGCCACTATATGGTCTCCTCATACTTCCAACACCTCCAGGTTGTGTTATTCAGGCACTATATGTTCTCCTCATGCTGCCGCCAACTCCAGGCTGTGTCATTCAGTCACTGTGTAGTCTCGTCATGCTGCCGCCACCTCCACACTGTGTCATTCAGGCACTATATGGTCTCCTCATGCTGCCGCCACCTCCAAGCTGTGTCATTCAGGCACTGCGTGGTCTCGTCATGCTGCCGCCACCTCCACGCTGTGTCATTCAGGCGCTATATGGTCTCCTCATGCTGCCGCCAACTCCAGGCTGTGTCATTCAGGCACTGTGTGGTCTTGTCATGCTGCCGCCACCTCCACGCTTTGTCATTCAGGCACTATATGTTCTCCTCATGCTGCCGCCAACTCCAGGCTGTTTGATTCAGGCACTGTGTGGTCTCGTCATGCTGCCGCAACCTCCACACTGTGTCATTCAGGCACTATATGATCTCCTCATGCTGCCGCCACCTCCACGCTGTGTAATTGAGCCACTATATTGTCTCCTCATGCTGCCACCACATTCACGCCTGGTCATTAAGCCACTATATGGTCTCCTCATTCTGCCGCCACCTCCACGCTGTGTCATTTAGGCACTATATGGTCTCCTCATGCTTCCGCCAACTCCAGGTTGTGTCATTCAACCACTATATGGTCTCCTCATGCTGCCGCCACCTCCACGCTGTGTCATTCAGCCACTATATTGTCTCCTCATACTGATTCAACCTCCAGGGTCTGTCATTGCGCCGCTCTGTGACAGTGATTCTAATAGCGACGCCTCTGATCTGCATGTCATACTGAATAACAGTATCATTTCACTAACCCAGCACACACCCTATGCGTGTTACAGCAAGGCAAAGTGTTCTTCACCCCTATTGATGATCTTTGTAGGCCAGAAATAGCTGTTTTAAATAGTTATTCACCGCAAATAACTTCGGACCTAAACACATTTTTTGGGAAAATTCGACGAATAGTCCAAATAAAATTTTTCAAAAATTTGCTCATCTCTAATTATTATCCAACGCTACTTTGATATTGAGCTAGACTGCCCCTTGGCCTTGAGTCATTCAACGTACTAAAGTTTTTCTCTGTGCCCTCTGTGATGCTCTAATCCCATTTCCTGGTACATGCTTGTATATTTACAAGCCGTCCTTCCTTTTCACATAATTTCTAGTTGCCAGGGCTTGGAGTGCTGCTATCACAGCCAGCTTATTAAATGGATACTTTGGTGGAAAACATTTTTTTCTTTTAAATCAACTGGTGCCCAAAAGATGAACAGATTTTTAAATTACTTCTTTTTTAAAAATCTTAATCTTTCCAGTACTGATCAGCTGCTGAATACTACAGAGGAAGTTTTATAGTTCCTTTCTGCCTGACCACAGTGCTCTCTCCTGACACCTCTGTCCATGTCAGGAACTGTCCAAACCAGGAGAGGTTTGCTATGGGGATTTATTGCTGCTCTGGACAGTTCCTGACATGGACAAAGGTGTTAGCAGAGAGCACTCTGTTCAGACAGAAAATAACTATACAACTTCCTCTGTAGTATACAGCAGCTGTTAAGTACTGGAAGGATTAATATTTTTAAATAGACGTAATTTACAAATCTTTTCAACTTTCTGGCACCAGTTGATTAGAATTTTTTTTTTGTTTTCCACTGAAGTACCCCTTTAAACCTCCCCACACAGACCTTCCTCTCCTATTGTAACTCTGCCGCCCACTCTACTCTATGTCTTGCTAATATGTGACAACAACTTATCAAAGCTGGAGTGGTAAGATCACAGTCTGGTGTTCTGGAACAGACTCTATTGACATCAGCGATTAACCACCACCAGAATTGGCTAAATCGTGGTTGGATTGGATCACATGACCCCCGATGTAATCTTGGCATGGAAGAGCTTTGCAAATGCAAATCGCCCCCCCCCCCACCGTATTTGCCATCACCTCTAGTTTGCATTCACACTTCATTTGTCTTCCTTTTCTCTTCTATTGTTTTATTTATTTTCACAGATCTGACACAATTTAGTGACAACTCATCTATGGATTTTATACAGAAAGATATTTGATTCCCCTGTGCAAAAATATATAGTACATACAGCTACATGCATACGTACAGCACTTTTTTTTTCTACTGACTTAAAAAAGAATTGCAGCTCTGAGAAAGTTAAAGGGGTTCTCCGGTGCTTACACATCTTTTCCCCTATCCAAAGGATAGGGGATAAGATGCCTGATCGCGGGAGTCCCGCCGCTGGGGACCCCCGGGATCTTGCACGCGGCACCCCGTTTGTAATCAGTCCCTGGAGCGTGTTCGCTCCGGGTCTGACTACAGACGACCACCGGGCCGGCGGCGTGTGACGTCACGCCTCCGCCCCGTGTGATGTCACGCTCCGCCCCTCAATTCAAGCCTACGGGAGGGGGCGTGAGGGGGCAAGGACTTAAGTACCAGAGACAGACCATGCGACTGCTATGGGGCCCTTGGAAAAAGGGGAAAACTCCAGTTGGTCCCATTTCTTTTCCTTTTTTAATAAATAAAAAAAAAAAGAAAAACTGTGCAGAACTCCTCTCTATAGTTATCTGTAATCTGTATTGTCCACAAATTAATGGATTGTGTAATTTACCAATGGATCCTGGGACAAAAAGGGAAAAACAGGCCTTTCTATCCTGTGGGGTAAAATCAGACAGTATATTAGGGAGTCATTTCAACCTCTGCTGTAGCGCTTTCTCTCTCTTATGTAGTTTCACCTTCTTTATCCTTACCTGAGCTAGCATTTTCATCCATCTACTTGAGTTGATTCTGTTCTGGACCTGATGGGTATTTTTAGGGTACAAAGTGCATCCAGTAAAAGTACATAACTGGAAAGCAACAATTATCCCCAAAAAATACAAAGTAGTATGTCAAGAGGTATCTGCTTTGGACAATACCTACTCGGGGTACTGGATATACTGACAACAAGCTAATCACTAAGTGTCCCTTGAAGGGATCTCCAACAATCAGCTTTAACCTGTAGGGAAACCTAACAGCAAGCGTTCAGTTTCCCTGCAGTGACACCACAGAGAAAATAAAACATTACACAGTGCTAATTCAAGTCAATGGGTTATTTGTAAAATACAGGACAACTTCTTTATAACCATTCTCTGACAAATAGATGAGAATCATTTAACAGACGACTCCCCTTTAGTACTGCAGTTCCTAATAGGGTAAATAGCTTTTTTTTTTCTGAACTAGAAAAATCTAAATATATTGTTTGTACCTGTGATGATTTGTACCTGTGCGTTCTCAGATAGCACAGTTAGTGTAGGGGCTGCCTAGAGACTAAGGGCTCTACGTGGGTTGCAAGCTTGCATATTTTGACCAACAATATTAAATAATACATCATCTTTCTCAGATATTGACTTACTTATAGGAGTTATGCAGGAATTTAAAAACAAAGCCAGTTAAAAAAAATAAATAAATAAAAAACGCTACCCATCTGTCTCCAGGTTGGGTGTGATTCTGCAGCTCAATTCCATTAAAGTGAATTTAGTCAAGTTGTAATACCACACCCAACCTGGAGACAGACAGGGAGCGATTTTTAAAAGAAATTGTCTCTGTTTTTCGATTCTTGGATAACCCCTTTAAGCCCAAGAATGGTCCGGGTTCCCAGATTTCACTTCTCTTTATTCTTCCCACATCTCTACCACAATGCCACAAAATCCCCATATAAATCATAATGTGGGGTAGAATCTTATGATTCTGATGGAGATCTGTTTATACCACCTCATTTGCTATTCATATGGTCTACACAGCACTAAGCTAGAAGCTGTGACATGTCTAGGTATCTAGTATACCACTATATTTATTCTTAATTGAAAGCCTATGTTGAACCTTTGAAAATTAAGATTAATCGGTGGTTCAATTTTTGACTTTACTTCCCATTTTCTGGGACCTCCATCTTATTAAAATTATATCTGGATATTTTTTGTTACTTTGTTATGCATTATCCCTCTGTTCCTTTTTCTGTAGACCACCTGACTTTGAAAAAACTTAAAAAAGGCAAATAGTAGGATACAGCAATTGTATTGCAACACCAACTTCAGCAAATACTACAGATATAAGAGAGCACGCGAAACACAGCCACTTGATTTATATGCATTAGCATATAGGTTTCATGAAAAAGTAATTTTAAAGTATTTCTAAAGTATACATTGCTAGACACAATTAAAGAAGTATGTTGAGGCTAAAGTTCCTCTAATATCATCGACAATAGCACTGCCTTGGGATTACATAGAAGCAGTACTTTTGTCATATACACACAGGATAGGATATCATATGGTGCCTGAACAACTGCTCATGTATTTCTTTTAATCAAGACTTCTTCTCAAAAGGACCTCATTTTATTTGCCTCAAGTGATACTTGTTTTTTTTTTTCTTAACCAGTATATGGTTTGCACTCTATATATTCTAATAATATGCTTTTTAAAAATGTATATTCGGTGTCTTCTGGGGACTACTATGTTATTCCTTTGTTCATTCACGTGCTGTAAGCCTCAATGATCTTGCTGCATTTGAGCAGGGGGTGGTTTTGATATATATATATATATATATATATATATATATATATATATATATATAGTTAATGAAGCATTTAAAGGGAGTAGAGCTTAGCAGAATAAAAATAAACTCTATGTCCTGAGGTCTTTCCTATGTATTAAAAAGGCGAGCTTGGAAAGGATGTTAGAAAAACAAACAGAAGATGCCAGGGTTTCTTTATCATACCTGAAGCCGGACAAGCTAAATTCCACCAGGCTGTCTGTGGCGCCGGGCACTGTGTTTATAAGGCAATGGTTACCATGGCTCAATAAAATGATCAATCAGAACTTCAAAGTAGCTCGATGTGGCACAGAATTTGCACAATTAATTATGTGATTTTTAAATGACATGGTTGAGGAAAAAAGTAAAAAATAAAGAGGCCTAAACTGAAATGCACTGAAAGGTCTTGTTGTCTCTGCGCCAATCTCCAGTAGCAGATAAGGGCCTGAGTTCACTATGGAAACGCAGGGACACACGAGCCAGAATTTAGTTTCAGGAACCACAAAATCAACACAAACGTGTGCAAAACTAGGGGGGGAAGGTTGCTTTGGCAAGTATGAAATAAAAAAAAAATTAAAAAAGCACCAATGTATAAAACAGACGAACAGAGGAAACCTTTACCAGTTCAAAGCCAAGATAATGATGTTCCATTTAGGTTTGGCATCCATAGAATAAGGGGTAACACAACCCAGTTCTTACTCATAATGAAGGCTGTGTATAAAATGAAGTGTCACTATTAGAGCACTGTAAAGCTATAGCAAAATTCTTCATTAAAGCTTTAGCTACAGATGCTCTTTGAATGATTAATATTGATACTGCATAAATAGCAATTCCCTTATATTTATAAAGCGCTGTAGGGAGATAGTAATGAGAGAGTTTTGCCTATATTGTACTGTACTGGGATAAGTAAAGACTAGAATGCTGGCCATAGGCAAAACACTTGCCAAGGCAAGTTTACGAAACACATCAGGTGTGGTGGGGCACTGAAGTCTGAGGTTTGGTGTAGCTCTATGCTGCATGTACCCGATGTAAGTTACTCTTTGATATGCACGAGAATTGGCATTCTATGTTTGTACTGCACTTTTGCTTTTAGCACTTTACATTGCTGTAGTGTCCTTGTAGGGTTTTATATATAGTAGCATGGCCTCCACATGCATCTGATACATACTATTATTATCCATAGGTTTCCTACCTGTTTAAAGGTTGTCAGGGCATACAGCTATACTTATACCAAAAAATTGTACAAACCCCTGTACTTCCATGATCCTATCCTTTTTTCATCTTGTGGTGATTCCTTTTTAAATATTTGTAATATTTGTCTCTTGTGACTTACTAATAAACCGGTAATGAAATAAGCCCTTAAAGGGGTACTGCCGTGGAAAACTTTTTTTTTTAAATCAACTGGTGCCAGAAAGTTAAACAGATTTATAAATCACTTCTAATCCTTAATCCTTCCAGTTCTTTTTAGGGGCTGTATACTGAAGAGAAATCCAAAAAGAAATGCATTTCCTGTGATGTCCTGACCACAGTGCTCTCTGCTTACCTCTGCTGTCCATTTTAGGAACTGTCCAGAGAAGCATATGTTTGCTATGGGGATTTTCTCCAGTTACTAAAATGGACAGCAGAGGTCAGCAGAGAGAACTGTGGTCAGGACATCACAGGAAATGCATTTCTTTTTGGATTTCTCTTTAATATACAGCCCCTAAAAAGTACTGGAAGGATTAAGATTTTTTAATAGAAGTGATTTACAAATCTGTTTAACTTTCTGGCACCAGTTGATTTAAAAAAAAACGTTTTCCACGGTAGTACCCCTTTAAGCACGTTTATAACACTGCCTAACAGCTCATAAGCTCTGTATAATACTGCTAGTAGTTCTAAAGTGGTTTTAACCCCTTCCCACTCCAGGATGTATGCATATGTCCCAGTTGCCTACATGTTAACGCAACTAGACATATGCATACTTCCTAGCAATATCCTGCTCAATATCCTGTCAATCACAGCCGTGGTCCTGCCGCAGCTGCCTAGACCGGGATCACGCCGGTCTTGGCAGCATTAACGTCATAGATGCCATGATCAGTCCTGATCATGGCATCTATGGGATTGACAGGGGGAAGGGACTCCCCCTGTTCACCAACAGTGATGCCGCTATACGATCATGGGGTCCTGTTGGTTGCCATGGCAGCAAGAGGCCAGCTGATGGCCTCCTGTCTGCTTAGTACTGCAGCCTGTGAGGTCCAGCCATATGCTGGATCATCCAGGCTGCATGTCAGTGTAGTTCTGATAGCTATACTGTGCTGTAGTACAGGTAAAAAGTATAAAAATAAAAGGTACATAATAGGTATTGCCACGTTCGTAATCACTTATACAATAAAGCAATGATGTTATTTATCCTGCATGGTGAACGCTGTAAAAAAAACAACAAAAAAGTGCAAATTTTGGTCCAAAACATGAAATAAAAAAGATCAAAAGGTAGCATGATTCGCAAAAATGGTACCAATAAAAAGTACAGCTTGTGATGTAAAAAGTAAGCCCTCACACAATGGCGTTGGACAAAAAAAAAGGATGTCAGAACATGGCAAAACCAAAAATGGGAAATAAAAGGATTTTGTTGAGAAAAGTTAAAAGAACATAAAAAGCTATATAATCGTACCGACCCACAGAATAAAAATAACAATTTTTACCGTACAGTGAATGCCATTAAAAAAATGCAAAGAAAGGCCAGAAATTTTCACAATTTTTTGGAGCTTTTCACAAAAAATGCTGAATGAATCAACAAAGATTTACCACTAATATAAAGTACAATATGTCACAAAAAAAATCTCAGAATCATGCCGTTAAATAAAAGCATGTCAGAGGTATTACCACTTAAAGAGACAGATTTGAAAAATGTAACCTGGTCATTAAAACAGGCAGTGTCCTTAAAGGGGTACTCAGATCGCCGCAGTCCCGCTGCTGAGGACCCCCGGGATTGCCGCTGCGGCATCCCGCTATCATTACTGCACAGAGCGAGTTCGCTCTGTGCATAATGATGGGCGATACAGGGGACGGAGCAGCGCGACGTCATGGCTCTGCCCCTCGTGACATCACGGCCCGCCCCCTTAACCTGTTGGGGACGAAGGGCGTATGCATACGCCCTTGCGTCCTGGTACTTAAGGCTGAAGGGCGTATCCATACACCCGTGGGAATTTCGGTCCCCGCCGCGTGCCGGGCGGGGACCGGACCGGGGTGACTGCTGATATCTACAAACTACAAATTTTGGGGGGCTTTTTCTCCTTTTACCCCTTATGAAAAGGAAAAGTTGGGGGTTACACCAGCCTGTTAGTGTAAAAAAAAAATGTTTACACTAACATGCTGGTGTTGCCCCATACTTTTTATTTTCACAAGCAGTAAAAGGAAAAAAAAGCCGCCCAAAATTAGTAACGCAATTTCTCCTGAGTACGGAAATACCCCATATGTGGGCGTAAAACGCTCTGCGGATGCACAACAAGGCTCAGGAGTCAGAGCGCACCATGTACATTTGAGGCCTAAATTGGTGATTTGCACAGGGGTGGCTGATTTTACAGTGGTTCTGACATAAACGCAAAAAACATAAATACCCACATGTGACCCCATTCTGGAAACTACACCCCCCATGGAACGTAACAATGGGTATAGTGAGCCTGAACACCCCACAGGTGTTTGACGAATTTTCATTAAATTTGGATGGGAAAATGAAAAAAAATAATGTTTTCACAAGGGAAAATAGGAAAAAAGCCCCCAAAATTTGTAACCCCATTTCCTCTGAGTAAGAACATACCCCATATGTGGATGTAAAGTGCTCGGCGGGCGAACTACAACGCTCAGAATAGAAGGAGCGCCATTGGGATTTTGAAGAGAAAATGTTTCCGGAATTGAAGGCCACATGAGTTTACAAAGCCCCCATAGTGCCAGAACAATGGACCCCCCCCCCCCACATGTGACCCCACTTTGGAAACTACACCCCTCGTGTAATGTAATAAGGGGTATTTAGGCCCCACATGTGTCTGACAAATTTTTGGAACAGTGGTCTGTGAAAATGAAACATTTCATTTTTTATTTGCACAGTCCACTGTTTCAAAGATCTGTCAAACGCCAGTGCGGTGTAAATACTCACTGCACCCCTTATTAAATTCTGTGAGGGGTGTAGTTTCCAAAATGGGGTCACATGTGGGGGGGGGTCCACTGTTCTGGCACCACAGGGGGCTTTGTAAACGCACATGGCCCCTGACTACCATTCCAAACGAATTCTCTTTCCAAAAGCTCAATGGCGATCCTCCTCTTCTGAGCATTGTATTTCGCTCGCAGAGCATTTTACGTACTAACGTACTTTACGTACTTACGTATTTCCATACTCAGAAGAGATGGGGTAACAAATTTTGGGGGGCATTCTCTCCCATAACCCTTTGTAAAAATCGTAAATTTGGGGAAGAAACTGCACTTTAGTGGAAACATTTTTTTTTTCATTTACACATCTGATTTTATCAAAAAGTCGTCAAACACCTGCGTGGTGGTAAGGCTCACTGGACCCCTTGTTACGTGCCTTGAGGGGTGTAGTTTCCAAAATGGTATGCCATGTGGGGTTTTCTGCTGTTCTGGCACCATAGGGGCTTCCTAAATGTGACATGCCCCCCAAAAACCCTTTCAGCAAAATTCACTCTCCAAAATCCCATTGTTGCTCCTTCCCTTCTGAGCCCTCTACTGCGCCCGCCGAACACTTGACATACACATATGAGGTATTTCATTAACTCGAGAGAAATTGGGTTACAAATTTTTGGAGGCTTTTTCTCCTATTACGACTTGTAAAAATTCAAAAACTGGGTCTACAAGAACATGCGAGTGTAAAAAAATGAAGATTTTGAATTTTCTCCTTCACTTTGCTGCTATTCCTGTGAAACACCTAAAGGGTTAACAAACTTACTGAATGTCATTTTGGATACTTTGAGGGGTGCAGTTTTTACAATTGGGTCATTTGCGGGGTATTTCTAATAGGAAGGCCCTTCAAATCCACTTCAAACCTGAACTGGTCCCTGAAAAATTCCGATTTAGAAAATTTTGAGAAAAATTGGAAAATTGCTGCTGAACTTTGAAGCCCTCTGATGTCTGCCAAAAGTAAAAACATGTCAACTTTATGATGCAAATATAAAGTAGACATATTGTATTTGTGAATCAATATATAATTTATTTGGAATGTCTATTTTCCTTACAAGCAGAGAGCTTCAAAGTTAGAAAAATGCTAATTTTTCAAATTTTTCATCAAATTTTGGAATTATTCACCAATTTTTCACCAAGAAAGTATTGACAAAAATTTACCACTACCAAAAAGTAGAATATGTCATGAAAAAACATTCTCGGAATCAAATTTATAAGTAAAAGCATCCCAGAGTTATTAATGCTTAAAGTGACAGTAGTCAGATTTGCAAAAAATTCTCCCGTCCTTAGGGTTATAATGGGCTCCGTCCCCAAGGGGTTAATGCAAGTCTATGGCAGGGGTGTGACAACTACCACGCCCCCTCCCATAGACTCATATTGAGGGGAGCGGGCCGTGACATCACGGGGGGTGGAGCCATGATGTAATGATGCTCCGGCCCCTGTATTGCCCGTCATTACGCGCACAGCCAACTCGCTCTGTGCAGTAATGATAGCGGGATGCCACAGCCACAATCCCGGGGGTCCTAAGCAGCGAGACCTCGGCGATCTGACATCTTATCCCCTATCCTTTGGATAGGGGATAAGATGTCTAGGGGCGGAGTACCCCTTTAAGGGGTTAAAAGCAGCATGGCAGCGCCGTGATTAGCACTGTTGCTTTGCCATGCTGGGGTCCTAGGTTACAATTCCATCATGGACAGCATCTGAATTGAATTTGTATGTTCTCCCCAAGTTTGCGTGGGTTTTTAAGGCCTTGAAGTAGCAGCAACAAGGGTGAGGCAGGACTAGCGGGAGTGGTAGAAGTCAGTGGACAGCAGGATTAAGGCTGGAACTCCACTGAGGTTTTTTTTTACAAAAACGCCAATTTTCCCACACCCCACATCCAGATGTTAGCTGCAAGTCATTGGTAAACTGCAAAATGCCAGATTCACTTAGCGTTTTTCAGTTTGGCATTTTTTTATTCCTTTTGGCGTTATTCAGCAATTTCTGGCTCAGAGGCTGGATTTTCAAAACGCCCTGCAAAAACCTAGTTTTTTGCCCTGAAATCGTGGCGTTTTCCTCCCATAGAAGTCTATGGGAGATCAAAAACGCCAAGAAAAACGCCATGTTGGTTATAAATTTAGCGTTTTTGCAGGCGTTTTTTATTCTTTTTTGGACTTTAGTGATCCAAAAAAATTATGGAGATACCTTTTTTATAAAAATTTCTTAGGGTACCATAATTTTTTTTTTTTAAAAGATACAGTAGTGATGGAAAAAAATTGTACCTAACGAAATGTATCTTTTTTAATTACGAAATGTTTATTAATTTTAAAACAGGGATCAATTTATGTGAGCGTGTAAAGTGCTAAAAATGTAGCCGACAATAATAAAAATGTAGTGTGTGCGAGCTTTTCACTTTAAAAAAAAAATTTTTTTTTAGGTAGTCCTCCTACTCCCAGCATGGAACACACTGTTCCATGATGGGAGTAGTAGTTACCTGTACTTAGTGACAGATAGCCCATTGCGATCCTCCTGTATAATGTATAGATGCGGGCGGCCGCTCTTCTCTGGTCCCCTGCACTGACTTATATATACACATATTCATATTTCCCACAGAGAGCTGCGATTGGTCAGATGGTTCCAGCCAATCACAGCTCTCTGCGGGTGTCAGGAGTGATACCCGCAGTGATCTTTCCTTAACTACAAGTAGTACTACTCCCAACATGGAGTACACTCTGCCCCATGCTGAGAGCTGTAGTACCTGCATTAATAGACAGATCGCAGCGGGTGTCACTACTGACACCCGCTGTGAACGTCCTGTCTATAGTAGAGATGCAGAGCGGCTGTATACATCGCTCGCATCCCTGCAGATACTACTACTCCCAGCATGGAACAATCTTGTTCCATGCTGGAAGTAGTAGTACTACATAAAAAATGTGGGAAAAAAAAGAGAAAAAAAAAGTGAAACACACACACACTTTATAAAAAAAATTAACATTTTGTTATAAAAACTAAACATTTAGGTAAATAAATTCTTACATCCCTACTGCATCCTTTTTTTTATTTATTTATTTATTTATTTTTGGTACCCAACTATTTTGTAAAAAAAAACAAAAAACAAAAGGGGCCAAAAACTGCAAATTCCACACAAAGGTAAAAACGCCTGAAAAAACGCCAAAACGCAGGGAAAAACTGTGGCAGTTTTTCTGGCGTTTTTTCTGGAGTTTTTATGCCACAAAAATCGTAGGGCAAAAATCTCAGTGGAGTGCCAGCCTAATACCTTGGAAGGAATAATTATGAAAATCAAGAAAGACAAATTTATTGCTGTATACTACAAGAAAGATGAAGTTTACACTTGAGCCACAAAAAAAGATGACCCTGATGTAATGTGCCTAAATCTATACTGCAGGATCCAGTGGCAAGAAACGCCTTCAAAAGAAAAAAACGCAACTTTAAACACAGGATCAGCTTTTCAAATGTAGATAGTTCCCATAAGCTGTCTTCTTCTAATGAAAGTCTTTTGGCAGCCATGCAACTACAATTCATGACACCTGCGACTAACACCGGGATGTCAGGGTTTCAGAATGTAAGCATCGCACGAGGAGAGCCAGGAGAAAATACAGGCAGCAAAGGCTACACTCAAAGACCCCTCAAATGTGAGTCATACTGCAATCAATCTATCCTCTTTCAATTTATCTGCATCTCAAATCTCTGTCTTGAATAGAGGACTAAATTATGCACCAACCTGTGACTTTAATTTGTTCTAAATGGTAATAGATGTTAACAGATGGGTCGGGGAACTAACATTGCAAAAACATTTCTCCCTAATATCAGACTGATAATAATGCTGGTGACAATATTCATGTTCACCAATATTCATGCTTGCAGTGCAGATATTCATACCGATATTGGGGGAGATTTATCAAAACCTGTGCAAAGGAAAAGTTGCCCAGTTGCCCATAGCAACCAATCAGATCACTTCTTTCATTTTGCAGAGGCCTTGTTGAAAATGAAAGAAGCGAGCTGATTGGTTGCTATGGGCAACTGGGCAACTTTCCCTCTGGACAGGTTTTGATAAATCTCCCCCATTGTGTTTCAGGAACTGGTGATGCATGACCTGGTGAAACTCCATGGTACATTGAAAAAACCCATCCCTAATACTATTATGCCTTTAGAGGAGCGCCAAGCAATAGAACAACTAAAACAGAATAGGGACATAGGGGGAGATTTATCAAAACCTGTGCAAAGGAAAAGTTGCCCATAGCAACCAATCAGATTTGCTTCTTTCATTTTGCAGAGGCCTTGTTAAAAATGAAAGAAGCAAGCTGATTAGTTGCTATGGGCAACTTTTTCTCTGGACAGGTTTTGATAAATCTCCCCCCATAGTGATCAATAACTCTGATAAAGGGGGGTACCTGTATGCCCATGGGAATTTCATCCGCTGCGCAGTGGGGACCGGAACGGGATGCCTGCTGAAATCATTCAAGCATCCCGAGCATCCCCAAGTTTTTATTTTAATTTACACATCTGATTTTAACTAAAAGTCGTCAAACACCTGTGGGGTGTTAAGGCTTACTGTACCCCTTGTTATGTTCCTTGAGGGGTGTAGTTTCCAAAACAGTGTGTCATGTGTTTTTTTTTTTTTGTTTTTTTTCTGTTCTGGCACCATAGGAGCTTCCTAAAGGTGACATGCCCCCCAAAAATCATTTCAGCAAAATCTGCTTTTCAAAAGCCAAATGTGACTCCTTCTCTTCTGAGCATTGTAGTATGCCCGCAGTGCACTTGACGTCCACACATGGGGTATTTCCATACTCAGAAGAGATGTGGTTACAAATTTTGGGTGACATTTTCTCCTATTACCCCTTAGTGAAAAAAAAAATCATTTATACATCCAACTTTACAAAAGTCGTCAAACACCTGTGGGTAGTTAAGGCTCACTGTACTCCTTGTTACGTTACTTGAGGGGTGTAGTTTACAAAATAGTATGCTACGTGTTTTTTTTTTGTTTTGTTTTTTTGCTGTTCTGGCACCATGGGGGCTTCCTAAATGCGATATGCCCCCCGAAAACCTTTCAGAAAAACTCACTCACCAAAATCCCATTGTTGCTCCTTCCCTTCTGAGCCCTCTAGTGCACCCACAGAGCACTTTACGTTCACACATGAGGTATTTTTTGGGTTACAAATTTAAGGGAGATTTCTCTCCCTTTACCCCTTGTAAAAATTCAAAAACTGGGTCTACAAAAACATTATATATAGTATTTATGGTCGGAACCTTCCGCCTGCTCTGGATCCCCCCCACCCTTCCCTTAGAATCTCCAACCAGACCCTCCTTATCCAATCAGTGGCTAGTGGTGTGCCCGAGCCGCCGTCGGGGGTACACCTAAAGAGGGCATACCATAAGAGAGTAAAATTTTAATATCTTATCAAAAGGGGGAGGGACGAGTGGGAACAACAGGTGCAAACGTGAGTGCCTGAGAGGGGCCCGGGCCTGCGCTAAATAGCGAAGGCTACACTCCCCTCCCATAAACCCAGGCTGTCACTCAGCCTTTTACTTATGGTCGGAACCTTCCGCCTGCTCTGGATCCCCCCCACCCTTCCCTTAGAATCTCCAACCAGACCCTCCTTATCCTATCAGCGGCTAGTGGTGTGCCCGAGCCGCCGTCGGGGGTACACCCTAAAGAGGGCAAAAGACATCATAACTTAGGAACAAGTTTATTTAGAAAACCAGAGATTTTACAGCGGAGATCATTTCATTCTGAGGATCATGAATATAAGACACAAAACAACCCGACCTCCATCTGCCCAACCTCTTAATCACATGTGCGGGGACATGATTACTGGATGCTGCTGAAGCTGCCCCAATCCCAAATGAATGTCCTGAGAACCGAGATGCATCTACTCCTAGTGTTCTAAGTAATGTTCTAATGTGAGTTACAAATACACTAGTAGTAAGTGCTTTATCCGGAAAGGGTACAATGGCTCTAACGGGGATACCTCTCCTCGAAATGACAAGAATTCTCTAAACACCTCCACTGGACACCAATCATGACCTGTGGCAAAATATGGCACTATAACGTCACTCAAAGAAGTTTTGGTGGATTGGAGTGACAGTTGTGCATGTTTAAGGTAAACTTGCAACTTCCTGACCTGTACAGATGTTCTCCCCACATGAGAGCTAGTGAACTCCCCTGGCCTGAGAAAACCATAAAATGCCAGATATATAGCCATCTTCAAGACTTTACTGCGGAGGCTACCAAACGGGTTGGAATCCAACAGAGCAGATAGTTGTCTGAACAGACATCCCGAAATCGGCAACCTCTGGCGTTCAATGCTAGGCCTAGATTTCTGCACTCTTAGCTTAAGATCAGAGTGGCAAAACCCCACAAATGTAAGGATATGAGAGATGATATTCTGATCTTGTAATGGAAAGCGTTTCTTGAACTCGCAATAACCCTTCCACGCATGAGCATACGCCTTTGCTGTATTCTTAGATAAAACTTTATTGATCAAATCTTTTTTCACATACATCAAATGATTCAATTCATCTTCAGATCTGCAAGTAGCGGAACTGGTGTGGCTATCGTGTATGCACCAGGCATGACCTGAAAGAAAAGACTTATGTTAGCACGTGATAAAGCGTCCTCTGCTACGTTCTTTGAACCTTCAATATGCTCACAAGAAATGCGAAAATCATATTTTAACGATAACCAGGTTAATTTCCGAGCAAACGACATGATGTATGGTGACCTGGATTTCCCTTTCTTGATAATCTCCACCACTACTGCATTGTCTGAAAAAACCATAACTGATTTCCTAACCCAAAACTTACCCCATACAAAAGCTGCTGCAACTATGGGAACAATTTCAAAAAGAGCAGAAGTGGTGGAAAAATTCTCAATCTGAACCACTTCCTCTGGCCATGGTCCTGCTATCCAATGTGAGTCCCAAATAACTCCGAACCCTGAAGGGGAGGCATCCGAAAAAAAACAGAGGGTGGATGCTCCTAATACTGGGAAAAAGAATGAAACACCATTCCACGAATTGAGGAAATGGTACCACATCATGAGATCTTTCATTGCATCATCGTTTAAGTATATAATAGCCTGTTGGTCGGCAACTATCGGAAGTAAAGTAAGCAATCTGGACACAAAGGAACGCCCTTGAGGAATTATTCATGTTGCAAAATTTAACATGCCCAGTAACCTTTGTAACTCTAACTTAGTGCAACGATGATTCCTTATGAACGCTTCCATGACTTGCTTAATGCGAGCCAATTTGTCCGTTGGTAACCTTGCCTCCATCTTACCCGTATCTAAAATGATACCTAGGTACGTAAGAACTTGACTGGGACCTTCCATCTTTTTTTCCGATACTGGGACTTCTAAGATATTAAACAACTTCCTCATGTTCGCCAGTCCCGCCGAAGTCTGCAAGGGTGGTTCAATGACAAGAAAATCATCAAGATAATGAATAACCTTAGGACAACCTACCACTGACTCCAGGATCCAATGCAGGGCTGCTGCAAATTGATCAAAGAGCCAGGGGCTACTTTTTGCCCCAAATGTAAGTTTCGTGGCGAAAGAGTAATTTTCCTGCCATTGAATCCCGAACCATTTCCACAGCTCCGGCCGAATGGGTAGTAGTTTGAATGCGTCCGTTACGTCCGCCTTGGACAGCCACGCACCTGCCCCTAATTCAATGATAATTTTGATGGCTTGGTCAACAGAGGCGTATTTCATTGAATATTCTTCAGACGGAACCAACGCATTCAAGCTAGGAATAACACAAGAATAAGGCGCTGACAGATCATACACCAAACGCTTTTTATTTGAAAATTTTCCTACCACCACACCCACTGGACTAATACGCCACGTGTCAAACAGAATTGCCTGAAAAGGTCCAATGACATAGCCCTTCTCAACTTCTGCCTGAATAAGCGTGGTAACCGCAACCGGATCCCTTGAAGCTGACTGCAGATTCCGGCATGTATGAGGTTGCTGAGATACCGCCACCATACCTGTGTGAAACCCCTGTCGGAACCCCTGCAACAGCTACTAGACCCAAGAACGATCTGGGTGCTGCCGCAGGAACACCGACAAAGTCTCCACATTTACCACGCCTAGTCAGGCATTCTTCTGCGGGCACTGAGTTTTAGGGTGAGCTCTAAAGCACTGCGAACAGACATGGAGAAGTCTACATTGCGAATAATTGCACGTGGACCAATTATAAGTATTGCACACCTGTGCCTTACCTAAATATTTAATTGGCCTACCTAGTTTATCCAGACCTGCTGCTGTTTTTTGCTGAAATCCTGTGGAAGTACCTGTGCCTTTGGTGCCACTGGTCTCGGCTTGCGCATTCTCTTGCCCACACCATGAAGTGGTATGAGCAATGGAATTGCATTTGGCCCATGCCGGGGCTTTGAGTCCCGCAAAATGACGGCAAAACAGCTCAGTATCCATTTCCGCCCAGTCTGTCTTATGTTGAAACTGAAATAGAGCTGCTGCAGCCTTTGCTGCAAATGATAGATGATAATCATAGAAGGCTGTCCCTCCATACTTATGCCCTAAATCAGTAAGTTTATACAAATATATATCAAGTTCTTCCCTGCGCTGGGGATAGACAGAGCAAATCACATCACGGTACACACTGAATGCGAGAATAAACTCTGGTAAAGTCAATTTACGGTTTAACTGAACGTCCTTACTCTTAAGGATGACAGACACTCCACCACAAGCAATAGTCTTACTGTCCGCCAAATCCTGCGATGCAATGAGTAACGAAGCTAGGTTTATGTCTTTTCCTTCCAAAATATCCTTACGGATATTTTGGGGAATGAAATGGGCCGGAAGAACTCGAGGTGACATGGCCACAGTACTTGATGAACCGACTTGTGACGGAGTCGACACCCCCATCCCTGCAGCGGCCATTGGCTGCGAGGAACCTCCTGAGGATGAACTCGCCGTGTCTGTGCTCCCTTGCGCTGGCCTTGGTAAAGTTGTAGGTGCTGGGTTTGCTGCGCTGCCTGTCATCACTGCCGAAGCTAATTTGGCCTCCATGGAATCCATCCTGTTCCTGAATTCCGTCATGGAAGAGGAAAAACCTCCCATCATCCTGTGCAGCTGGGTTACCGCTGCCTGTATGGAGGACAGGTGATCTACCGGCTGGCTCGGACCCGGATTATCCGCCATCATAATACAGTATAGCTCCGCCTTTCTAGCCGTGGCGGGAAACGGAACCCCTCGTCTGCACAGCTCGGTTGTGATCTTGGGAATTGTCCAATTCCTGTAAGATGCCGAACTTACGTGTTCGGAACCCCTGGACGGAGTCTCAGGTACTGACAACTGGTCTTCGATATCCGACTCCTGAGACATACCTAGGAAATGACCCAACCCCCCCGAAACGACGTGATAAACCGTACAGTTGTCACATACCTGAGTCACTTCATATACCTGGAAATCAAAACACACCTAGACCGATGAAACGGTATACGGGATGAAAACGCACCTGCCAGTCTCATGCGGTCTAATTCAGAGACAGCCGTTTCAAGCCCGACGGGGCAGAACGCAACACCGGGACCTCGCTCTCAACAGTACCTGTAGCCGTGACAGGACTTTCGTGCCCCACCTGTAGCCGTGACAGGTATACCTGGAACCATCCAGGAAGCAGATCACTGTGATCGGGCTAACAACAAAATTCCTGAAGCTGTGTCAGGTTATAACAACAACGTTTGTGCATTCGTGACCCAGCCACAGACATTGTGCACCAGCATGTCCTTAATGCGCTAATCCCGTTGCATTAACTTTGTGCATTGCCACCTGTGTCCAAAGCCCCCCCTTCTTTTTTTACCCCTACCCTCAGTGATCACCCATTCCCTTACCAAAATGTACTTAACCACAACTAAAATCCTAACCATAGAAACAGTTACACCCCCTTATCAACGAAGCGATGTTCCACCTCTTGACCAACATACCCACCTTCACTAATAGTAACCTTCTGCTAAATCGCACTAATCGAGTCTTGACCGGCTGCAAACGCTTCACCTAGAATTAGAAACAGATAGGGGGAGATCCATCAAGCCTGCCCAGAGGAAAAGCCGCCAGGCCGCCCATAGCAACCAACCAGACCGCCCCCCTCATATCACAGACCTTGTTAAAAGACAGAAGTGCTCCAGTTGGCTGCCATGGACAACCTAGCAACCCTCCACCCGCACAGGCCCCCATAAATCCCCCCCCCCTAAACTCAGGACTATCTACTGCCTACCAGAGTCCACCAACCTCACTCCAATTCCTGGCCTTGCTCCAGAAGAATCTAGAAGGTGAAAATTATTATACCACCGATCCTAGTGACATTGACTATCATCCAACCGACCTGCCACCCTAAGTACAACCATGGATCGATATGACCAATGTACCCCTACCTAACTGGTGCCGTGACTACTCTGAAATTATAACAAATATACCATAAATTCCCCTACGGATATGACGGATCTATCATACCTGTTCGTCATGAAGTTTGTTGCTCTGAAAACGTGTCAGTCGCTAACAAACCCCTGTCTTATTCATATAACGTGTGACGGATAGCAGAGCAAAAGAGAAGGGGGAGAGAAAAAAAAACAAAAAAAAAAAACATGCAGTGGTGCAGAAGGGCGAAATTTCTACTGCCAGTGGCCCTGCTGGGACTGACATGCATTACTGATCTTACCACACATATGTACATGCCAGCATACCTACCCCCACCAGTATATACACCTATACATGTTCTACCTGTCTATCTGATTCCCGTCCTTCAACGCAGCAATCCCTGGACACCTAAGCTACTTGACTTATTCCCCTCCCCCCCTTATCGTTATCACCCACATACTGCATGAACCAGCATTTCTCCTTCAATTTGCTGCTATTCCTGTGATATACCTAAAGGGTTAACACGCTTTCTGAATGTCATTTTGAATACTTTGAGGGGTGCCATTTTTATAATGGGGTCATTTATGGGGTATTTCTTATATGAAGGTCCTTCAAATACACTTCAAAACTGAACTGGTCCCTGAAAAATGTTGATTTTGAAAATGTTGTGAAAAATTGGAAAATTGCTGCTGAACTTTGAAGCCCTCTGATGTCTTCTAAAAGTAAAAACATGTCAACTTTATGATGCAAACATAAAGTAGACATATTATATATGTGAATCAATATATAATTTATTTGGGATGTCCATTTTTCTTATAAGCAGAGAGTTTTAAAGTTTAAAAACATGCAACATTTTCAAATTTTTCATAAAATTTTGGAATTTTTCATTAAGAAATGATGCAAGTATCGACAAAAATTTACCTCTAACATGAAGTAGAATATGTAATGAAAAGCAATTTCGGAATCAGAATGAAAAGTAAAAGCATCCCACATATGTTTATTTTTATTATGTTTATATATTTTTTTATATGGAATTTGTGAAAAGGGGGGTGATTTAAACTTTTAATAAGGAAGGGGTTAATGTGTGTGTGTGTGTGTGTGTGTGTGTTTCTTTTACACTTTAAGTCCCCTTTGGGAATTTTAGGAGGAATCATTTGATTCCTCATTCAGATCAATGTGGTTCCATAGAACCACATTGATCTGTGTGCTCTGCGCAGGCTTTATAAAGCCTGGTCCTGCCAGGCTTTATCATTCTGAGCACCGTAGCCGGCACAGAAGCAGAGGTAAGCCCTCCGGCTACCTCCACAGTGGATCGGCCACCCAACCCCCCCCCCCCCCCCCCCCCGCGCGAGCATGCTGCAGGGGGGGGGGGGGGGGCATCCACCCCACTTAACCACCAGGGACAGGATAAAGTCATCTTTAGACGCCGCTGTCAGCTTTGACAGCGGCAATCTAAAGGGTTAATAGCCGGCTGCCGCGATCACCGCATGACGGCTATTAACGCCGGCCCCCAGCTCCAAGAATCAGCTGGGGGCCGGCCGGTATGGCGCTGGCTTAAGTCGGGAGCCTGCGTCATACCCCATTAACAGCACATGGACGAGCATAGACGTCCATGGTCGTTAACGGGTTAAAGGGGTACTCTGGTGGAAAAATAAATGTTTTCAAATCGACTGGTGCCAGAAAGTTTAACAGATTTGTATATTACTTTTATTTAAAAATCTTAACCTTTCTAGTACTTATTATTGTCTGTATACTACAGAAAAATTTGTGTAGTTCTTTCCAGTCTGACTACAGTGCTCTCTGCTGACATCTCTGTCCATCTCATGAACTGTCCAGTGCCGGAGAGATTTGCTATGGGAATTTGTTCATGCTCTGGACAGTTCCTAATACGAACAAAGGTGTCAGCAGAGAGCACTTTGGTCAGACTGGAAATACTACTATCTCTGTAGTATTCAGCAGCTGATAAGAACTGGAAGGCGTAAGATTTTTAAATAGAAGTGATTTACAAATCTGTATAATTTTCTGACACCAGTTGACTTGAAAACATTTGTTTCTAAAGATGACTGTCTATAGAGGATGTGCATAAGTTACAAGATGACTTGGACAGACTGAGCGTCTGAGCATCCGCTTGGCAAATTAGGTTCAATGTGGATAAATGTAAAGCTATGCATATGGGTACAAAAAACCTGCATGCATCATATGTCTTAGGGGGAAGTTACTGCCTCACCTGGAATATGCTGTTCAGTTTTCATAAAAAAGATGTTCTGGAGCTGGAAAGGGTACAGAGATGCGCAACTAAACTAATAAGGGGGGATGGCACTTCTTATCAGGAAAGATAAGAAGAATAAAATTTGTTCAGTCTTGACAAGAGACATTTTTTGGGGAGATGATCAACATATACAAGTATATAAATGGTCCATACAAATAATATGGGGGAAAACTGTTCCAGGTTAAAAAAAAAAAAAAAAGGGTTCAGTCTCAAGGGGCAACACGCCTTCTTTACCATAAGAACTCTGAATTTATGGAACAGGCTACCTCAGGAACTGGTCACAACAGGGACAGTTGAGAACTTCCAAACAGGGTTAGATACATTCCTAGAACAATATATACGGTAAGTCGGTAACATTGATTCTTATGCAGAAATATAAAACCACATCCCTTTCCCTTCATCCATGTCTTTTTTCAACCATACTAGCTAGGTGACTATGTTTCAATGCCAGTTTTTCCTTCAGATCAGGGCAGCCTCTATTGGGGAGAAATTCACCCCCTCATTTGCAAATATCTTTATGAAGATATGGGAAGAGAATTTTTTTTTCAACCTTCAATAATCCATCTGTGTTTAGCATAAAATGGATGGGACGATATCTAGATGCTGCAGTGATGGGTTTTGAATGTAAGAAGTTGTCATGGTAGTCTGAGCCAGAAGAAGAGCAGAAGGAAAGAGGACGATGACGATCGTAAAAGACATGAATTGTGAGTCAGTTAATGTAATTGTATGTATATTACTACGCAACATGACTGGGGTCTGACTCTGAGGTCTGTATTATGTAGGGAAGTCTGATTCTGGGGACTGTATTATGGTGAGGTCTGATTCTGGGGTCTATATTATGGTTAGGTCTGATTCTGGGGACTGTATTATGGTGGGGTCTGATTCTGGGGTCTGTATTATGGTGGAGTCTGATTCTGGGGTCTGTATTATGGTGGAGTCTGATTCCGAGATCTGTATTATGGTGGAGTCTGATTCTGGGGTCTGTATTATGGTGGAGTCTGATTCTGGGGTCTGTATTATGGTGGGGACTGATTCTGGGGTCTGTATTATGGTGGGAACTGATTCTGAGGTCTGTATTATGTAGGTAATTCTTATTCCGGGGACTGTATTATGGTGGGGTCTGATTCTGGGGTCTGTATTATGGTGGAGTCTGATTCCGGGGTCTGTATTATAGTGGGGACTGATTCTGGGGTCTGTATCATGGTGGGGACTGATTCTGGGGTGTGTATTATGGTGGGGACTGATTCTGCGGTCTGTCTTATGGTGGGGACTGATTCTGAGGTCTGTATTATGGTGGGGACTGATTCTGAGGTCTGTATTATGTAGGTAATTCTTATTCCTGGGACTGTATTATGGTGGGGTCTGATTCTGGGGTCTGTATTATAGTGGAGTCTGATTCCGGGGTCTGTATTATAGTGGGGACTGATTCTGGGGTCTGTATCATGGTGGGGACTGATTCCGGGGTCTGTATTATGGTGGGGATTGATTCTGGGGTCTTTATTATGGTGGAGTCTGATTCTGGGGTGTGTATTATGGTGGGGACTGATTCTGCGGCCTGTATTATGGTGGGGACTGATTCTGAGGTCTGTATTATGCTGGGGACTGATTCTGGGGTCTGTATTGTGGTGGGGACTGTTCCTGCGGTCTGTATTATACAGGTCTGAGTTAAAATGGTTGTTCTCACTGTAAGGTCCTTACAGCGAGAACAATATATAGGGACAATTCTGAAAACAAAACACCCTGTTACAAACCATACCCCCACAAACCCCACCCACATCAAGTCACACCCACAACAAGCCACACCCATATTGCCGACACAAACATTTGGGCACAGCACTACCAAAAGGTTGCCTACTCCTGGCCTAGAGGGTACATAGATTCCACTGCTAAGTGAAACCCAAACCAGTTGGTTAGCACAGCAGGTTCACACTAGTTGTTTATAACAATGTATATCAACTGTCTTTGAATTTATCCATTTCATATTGTACTGTAAATACAGCGAATGGCTTGTTACTGTTTTTAGTACATACCCTTTAGCATTCCCATAATAGCCTCCAATCAACTATTTGACTTTGACCTTAGTTGCCATGTTATGTCGTAGTGTGCAGAAAACATTATTCAAGGACACAATGACTCCTGCAGAGATGAGAACAAACCTCTGAACCAGATATAATCCCTTAAAACAAAGTTAGGAGAGAATTGTTTCTCTACAAATGTCTTCTGAGTCAGGCCTCAAAATGCCTTTATAACATTTCGCTTCATTCTTAGTGGTAATCCCTGTTTTTACCCTAGTGGGGTCTTTCCTGTCAGACTTTTTTTTACATATTGTTCTTCATAACTTTGCTAACACCACCACTAAAACCATCAGGCTTAAATTAATACAACAATGAGTGCAAGAGAGGGAGGCGAAAGGATTACTCTCTTTACACTTCACCTGCATTTCCTCATCAAGACAGAATTCTAACACAGTAGCAAATCCACCTATTGGGAGTTGTGGTTCATTTATTAAAGCCAAGCTGGGCTCTCTTCTGTTTGGTTGCTCCTTTTCATGGTTTTGGGCAGCAGGAATGAGAATGCACACAGAGAAGCTTCTAAAACATCATGTCCCAGTCTAGTACCACCTCTCGGGCTTTGTTAAAGAAAGACCAACAGAGACAAGACCTGAAAAAAAGTCAATTAGTAGAAGAGTCTCAGTTGGGGCGGCCTAATCTCTCTGTCTTGTAACCATACAAATTAATCATTGCTTGGCTTTTCTTTCCAGCTTGTGTTTTCTGTATCACTGGAGAGGTTTAATTCCTTGGCTCGCTGTGTTGTGTCAATGGGCATGTGGATTTTTTTTTTTTAGCACTGTGTAGTAGGCTGTTAAGGATCAACCTCTCCAATCATGTTTTCCTTCCTCATTTTTTTAAAAAGAAAATGCTTTGTCAGCTTGACTGGGAATGCTGGTGGTCCCTTAGCTGCTCCACTGATATAATCCTCCACGGCCTGGTCTATGAGCCAAGCTACGTTCATATTATACAGCTGAAGGAATGATGAAACAAAACTAATATATGAGATTGGGACATTATTAAACTTCTAGCTATAATATTTTAATTATACTTTTTATAATATCTTCAGTTTTTATCCTATCTTTTTGTATTATTATTTTCATCTGTGATTTGCAGATAAAGTTAGCAGATTTTTCATACCTTATTATACATACCTCAAATTAACAGAGTGAGGAAAAGGCATGCAAATGCAAAAACCTGTAAAAAGAACTGAAAGCCCAGCCTCCTGTTTTGTGCCATTTGCTGCTTCCCAGTGTAGCCCTTGCAAAATTGACAAGCCTGAGTTGGTCATCGCCAAAGATGACTAGATTTGGAAAGTCTAATTGTTAGGAATCAGATTTGGAATTGCCCCAGTTGCCCTCTGATTACACATGCAAAGTATGTACAGAGGCTGGGACTCCTGTCAAAGGCAAAAGTACCCTGAGTGCACCCAGCAAAGCGAATGTAGTTTGAGTGGAAGCTGTCATGCATACAGCACTGCCACTTACCTGTGAGCTACAGTACTCAGTGTCCTGAGCACAGACAAGGAATGAATTCAAAACTAATCACATGCTTGAAACCTTTTATTTTTTAATTTTATTAATAACATTTTATGAAATTTGGCCCAATACAATGCCAAATCGATTTGGTCATCTCCAGTCAAAACCACCATTAGAACAGAAACTATTTTGATGTTTGTTTTATTTTTATAATGATAACTGATAGGTATCCAACACATTATGGTATGTATTTTACAATGAAAGAAAATAGAGTTCTTAGAGAAGCCACACTTCAGGTAAACTTTATCTACCTTCTACATGGATAGGTCAAAGTAGCAATCTGGGCCTGTGGATCACATTACTTATACCTCCATCTAAGGATTCTAAGCGGTAGACTTAACAAACCTCTTTCATTGTCCAGTCCTAGGATGAAGGAGGTGTGGTGGCATGAAGCAGCATGAAAGACTCCCTACTTTATATAGTATTATGCTTCTCGGTACATTGTGTTAAGTGCATAGGTCCTGCACTATGTTATGCTAGCACTAGAAAGATAAGTGCAGCTCCTGCGACTCGTTTTGAGTCTTATTAGGCAAATCTTATTCATTTCAAATTCAAGTCCCAATTTTGATTCAGATGTGTTACAACATTTCTTTGATTGTCCCATGCAAAGTATGAACAGAAGCAGGGACTCCTGCTTAGAGTAGAAGCTGAGATGCGTACAGCATTGCCACTTGCCTCCAGACCAGCATACAGGAGCCAGGATAAAACAAATCTTAAATCATTCATAAATTTTTTTAATTCTAACAAATCTGAATTATTAGTGAAATTCATGCTGAATTCCGGTTCATGCCAAATCTATTAGATTATCTCTAGCTACTACAATTAACAACTCAGATGCCGTGGTTGGTGTTGACTGCAGGACCTAAGTTATTGATGCCCAAACAAGGTTTCCAGGGCATGGAAAATTAACACAGAAAATGTAATAAGTTATGTATAGATATTAAAGACAAAGTGAAAAAAACACTATGTACCAATAACTTTTCAAAAATGTCAAAATATGTTTTTGGTCAATAGTCTAAATCTAGAAGAAAAAGTTGTGTTTAAAACACAAAAGAAAGAGCCTTTAAATGATAAATAAGAATGATTAGAAGGAATGATATTTGGATAAAGGGTGTATATAACATAAACAACCACAAAACTGGTTGAAAAATGTGATACAGCAGTTTGCATCTAGTTTACATTAAAAGCCACTGAAGGCTACATTTTACTTCAAAGCCGACCAGACCTCAAATCATGAAATTATACTCCCAGTGTCTGCACATTGTTTACAGAAGGTGGTCCTGACATGGCACATGTAATAGCCATGATCACAATAAATAAATCTGGACTGTCTAATCAAGGAAAAATGAAATATGAAATAATCTCTGCTAACTGTAATTGGCTGATTGAATATTGAAATTCCAAGTTTTCGCAAAGGCCTCATATGAGCGATTGCAATCTGCGACCCCTCAAACCAAAAACCCTCAATTGTGGGAATGGGTTTGCTTAAGTATCTATAATATGAGTAAACATGACACACAAGAGTAGTTTGTATTTTTTTTATATATATATATATATACTTTCCAGTAAGAATATCCAAATACAGGTGATTTCTATATTGACTCAGCTGAGTTAGGTTTAAGGTACAAGATACAGTACAAATACAACTTTAATTTGTCCTAAAACAAAAAAGAGTTTACATTAGTTGGTATTGAAATACTGTACCAATCCAGGGACAGACTTACACCAACCTGGGCCTCAAGGCTAGAATTACAGTAGTAACATTCCCCAGGAACAGTGACTTCATCACATGTGAATTACCCACACTGATTAGGTGTCCAGTGTTATCAGTGGAGCTGAAAGCTATCTACCTCAGATATAACGCAAATATTTAGGACATATGCTTTTTCCTAATATATCTGGTAGATTTACATATGGATAGCTTTTTACAATGCTGAAAAACACAGGCTCTTATATTTTTTACAACACAAACCCACAAATAAATATGAGGATACCAAGTGTTCTCTACCAAACATGAATTCCTGATGGTATGATCAATTTATCCATATATATCTGAAGGCGTAACTTCAAAGGGGTACTCCGCTGAAAACATCAGACGTCTAATCACGAGGATCTCCACTGCGGCACCCCTGTCATTCGGTGCACGGAGCAATCTCCGCTCCATGTCCGTGACTGGCAAGCACAGCTTCCACGCCTCCTCCATTCATGTTTATGGGAGGAGGCTTGATAGCTACCTACTAGCTGTCACGCCCCCTCCAATAGACATGAATGGAGGGGGTGTGACGGGACATCGTGAATGCTGAATCTCCAAGCTTCTGTACTCTGGACGCCGCCACTGCCAGCCTGGAGATCGTGGGGGTCCCCAGCGGCGAGACCCCCACGATTAGACATCCACTATCTTTTGGATAGGGGATAAGATGTTTTCAGTGGAGTACCCCTTTAAGCTCTTAGACCATAAATCAAAATCTGTAAACTTGTAATTTTAGTGTCTTTTGTTACAGAGGGGTCTTGGGATTCTTGGGACATCAGGATCAGTTTTGACTGCCACACCCACTTCTGCTTCTATCTATTTATCTAAAAAAAACTTGCAACGCAGTGCTTCAGCGTGAAAAACAAAATAGCTGGGTGTTAGTAGCAGTAGGGCTTTGATCTTTATGTCCGTCTGTCTATTTATTTGTCTGAAATCCTAATAAGCAGCACATCTGCCCAACTGACCGAAGTATGAGGTGCACGCCATCATCGTCCTGGTCAGGGAATCCAACCTAAAGCCAATGAAAAAGACTGTAGCACACGTAAAGATTCCATAGTGCAGTGTTTATGGTGTCCTCACAACATAAGGTGCAAGTTTCTGAGACCTCTCGTCTCCTTTCTCAAGCATAGTTAGTGAATCAAATGGGGGTGTTTAATTAGCCCCTATAGAGTGTACAAATCAATCAATCTAATACAGATTTTACAATATACACATATCCATAATAAAAATTTTACATCAAATTACAAAACGTGCAAAGATATATCAAAAGTGCCAAGATGAAGAGGAGCGTTGCTCCATATAAAGTGCAGGTGCATGGTGTACATTAAAAACATTCTTAATTGATGCTATGATAATAAAAGCCGGGGGCGTACACTCACCACTGTAACCGTAGTATGACATATAAACACAGCCACGTTAGCGTGGATAAAGAACACTGCGCAGGCGTCGGGTAAAAGTCACGCGCCAGTGTCAGGAGGAGGCCAGATCCCCACAACCAATCAGACTACCGCGTTGCGGTGTCTATGGTAACTATAAGGCTCACTTGTTCGCGCATGCACCCTGACCTTCTACGCTCGTGTTAGCCATCTTGCTGTAGGCATCGGCTTCATTGCGGGGTGATCTGCACAGGACCAGGATTATTTCACATTTGCAACACCTCCTATTGCCCAAAAGCAGGGGGGGGGGTCCATATTGCAGCATACTTAGATGCCCGGGCGGGTCACTGGCATGCCATCTGCAGTCCAAATCGAGCGACCACTCCACAAACAGAGCCGACGTCCATTGGACTATAGGGCTCCCATCCTACTGCTCCCCAGTTCGGGGGAGGATCCGCTGCTGATGACCTGGTCCCTATTATGCTCCCCATATGCCGACAGTAGCGCACAATAAACAATGATGATAAGAATCTATCCAACTTCTTCCTGATTAAAATTCCCTTCCATAGAAAGAAAGATGGGTCAGTGTCGAGGTAATCCCCAGGCAGATGACAAGTACCTATAAATAAATAGCAAGAAAATAAATATTAGAATCATGACATATCTAATTCACTCAACCTGTCAGTCCATACATAGATACCACTTGTACACCAGAACTACTAACAATTTGGGAGGTCCTTATTTGAACATTTTCGGAAACGTTTTAAATTCCATGTTCAAACCCTTAGGTTTGAGCGAATCAAGGCTGTAGATCCACTTTACTTAAAATTTTTTGAGACACAAATATCCATCTCCACCCCGTGGTAATGGGGGTACCTGATCTATAATCATCACCTTAAGGTCTTTCTCTTTGTGATTGAGCTCTAAAAAATTTTTGGAAACCAGTAGGTCCTATCTGCCCTTGCGAACACTGTACCTGTGTTGGTTTAGTCATGTACATAGATCATAAGTTGCCTCACCTACGTACAGTAATTCGCAAGGGCAGCTCAGGACATATACAATGTAGTCTGAACTACAAGTCACATACTGTCAGATACTGTTTAGTAACAGGGTGAATGAATTCAGTACCTTTCTGAATATATTTACATGTTACACAAGTACAGCACGGAAAACAACCCTTTGCCTTCACTGTCAGATACTTTTGTGTAGTCTTGGGTTTTAATGAAATGTCTGCTTTAACAATTCGATCCTTCAGATTAGGAGCCCTCCTGTTAGACATCAAAGGAGGAAATCTGAAATATAATGGAACCCGTCTCTTAAATGGTGCCAATGTTTTCACACCACTTGAGCAATTTTGTTCAAATTGTTGTTATATGTCATCACTAGTGGTAACCTGTCTGTTTTACCAATCTCTTTCAAGATTTGCATATCCGTCTTGTTTTTGACATCTCTTGAGGTATCCCCTTTGTCTGAACTGTCTGGTCATCTTGTCAAGTGCTCAAATCTCTCTCTGCATCTCTCCAGTATCTCTTTGTCTATCCACCCATCCATTTACCCATTCACCCAACTGCATTGGACTCAAGCCTACGGGTGTAAACAGTTTTACTGGAATTGTCTGGTCCCCATTCAGTACAGCACCCCAACAATATTAAGGGTCTGCACTAGTTATTCTGAAAATACATCACAATTGCAATTTCATTATCATTTCAGGCAAGGGTATGGTTAAAGAGTTCATCCTGTCTGGATGTGTATTTGTACAAGATGATAAAACATATGGTGAAAGGAGCTGAACTGGTATAATTGTCTAAGAAATGCTGTTTTCCGTCCCAATCTTCCTGACATATCCACTTATTCCTCAAGATGAACGTGAGGAATAGAGAAACCAGTGGAATTTGTGCAAATCTCCTTCACAATCTGGCAACTAATAGCCAGGCTGAGGAGAAAGAGATGATTTTGAAATCATCCATGTCTGGACAGAATATACACTGTATCACAAGTCTCAGAATTTATGAAGAATAATGTTACAGAGGTAACAGGGGTGAACTTGTCAGTTAACTCTTTAAGACCATATTGCTACAGCATTATACAGGATAATGTGGTAGAGTTGCATATTTAAAAACTATACAAACAAACGCTGCTACATCCTTTTCACATCCACACATGCTAGACTCAATTCTGCATACTACAGTTTGCGCCCAGTCATGTTTTTTTAGTTACTGTTCATATAACATTTGGATGGTTGAACATTCCAATGGAATAACATTTTAAACAAAAGGATTTGCTTGGATCTAGTTATTGAATCTATTGTTATGTATGCAAAAATTACTCTAGATGTCCATATTAGTTTTGAAGGGTTACAGTATGAAGCCTATTACCTGGACAACCATTATGGAATTGTGAGGATGTTCTAATAATTTTTTTTAGAAGATTCTAAAACTGAGATGTCCAGTACTCCCACATCTACAGTCTAACAAGAATCTGAATCTGCAGGGTGGCTGTGAGGGAGAGGCATCGGGTCCTTGCAGGAGGCACACAACGGGGGCTGTGAGTGACCCATACAGTGTAGACAGTAACATGTGTGGCAACATGTAGTGAACTACTCTTTCCCCAGTGCAAGGGACAGTTGGACGAGCCAGCTGAGGAGTACAAAAAAAACTGTACGTTTTGAACAGTAAGGTTGCAGGAACATATATTTTTTAAATGGCAGGGATCAGCACACCAGTTGGCAGACAGGGACTGTATTGTGTTATCAGTGGCTAGATGGCCTAGGATTTTATTTGTTTCCTGTATTGTTTTTGTGTATCCTGCAACCTGTCTAATAAAGCTGGCAAAGAGCCAGACTTGCATGAAGAAATTGTTGTTGCAAAATGGATGATGTAGAAAATGTGTCCTTTTGGCTGCTGCGAAGGATTAGCCCAAAGCTAACCCCAGAGTATATCTCACAATTGATAGATAGATAGGTAGATACATAAATTAATTCAGCAGCACTCTAAACAGAGTGAAGAAAAACATTCATTTAATTTAGTCTCCAAGAAAGGCAGCAGTGGGCAGTAGAAATGTTATAGAGACTAGGGTAAAATCCTTCTGGACTTTCTAGATATATAGATAAATAAATAGAAAGACAGATGGATATGCAGAGATGGCACAAGATAGATTTTAACACAGTACTTATGAGCTGTAGTTTAGTTTTTTGTCTTTTTTATCTTTTTGAAAGATGAAAACATCTATAATGACAAGATAGAAGATTGTTTAGACCTCTCCCCCTCACCATGAGCAGATGATGGCACTGATGACTACCATACATGCTGGGGATCCCAGTTTGGTCTCTGTGATTAGCTTTACATTTTTAGTGATTTATTGTTTGGAATTAATCACAAGATAATTAAAGCGTGGTATCTATACAACCTCTTTTCATATGGTTTATTCTAGTTAAGTATGTAGAAATCAGTAATGACACATATGTGCAGATTATGTTGTGATGGAAGCTTTGTTTTGCAGACATATCTTTAAGACAACCATTAACCATTTCAGAAGTACCAGTCATGGTGAATCATGTATCAAAGAGCTTTTCCTACAATTACAACTGATAAAATGTCACTAGAATGTGCTATGATTTGTTGATCAGTAAGAATCCAGCAGCCAGGACTCCCCAATAATCCTCAGAGTAAAGAAGTTGCAGAGCTATAAAAGTTTTTTCTTAGCACAGAAATACTCCATCCATCTCCAATCCTCTAGTTGTTTACTCGAGTCATGCTGGTGGTCAGAAGTGTGATTGGGTAAGCCCTAAGGCTGATAATCTACCTTTAACAGCCATTGGCCGAATTGTTATCTCTCCCATTTGCCCCATACACATGAACACTTGGGTCAACTGAGCATTCATGTATTCCACATGTGGGGAGGGGAGCTAATCCTGCAATCTCTGCAATGGTTAATCTCTCTGGGAACAAATGATCCTTCCCTTACCATTAGCACCTGTAGTAATGAGCGGCAGGGGCCAAATTCGAATTTGCAATATTTTGCAAATATATAGATGGATATTCGTCCTATGTACGCGAAATTCGCATATTCGCTATGTTCGTTCTCTATTTTTTTTTTCATGCGGAAATTCTCATGAAATTTGCATAGTGCGCATGCGCGATTATATCTTTCACCTAAAAGAAGGGAGGGATCAGTGCCCTCTGACTGGAAGTGCCGATATTCGAGAATATTTGTATATCCTCAAAAATTTACATAGTTGCATATTCGCATAAAAAAAGCTAATATTCATCATTACGAATATATATCACTATATTCTAAATATTCGAGAAATTGCAAAGTGCCGATATATGTGGTAAGAATTCGCATTTCGAATATACGCGCTCAACGCTAATCATCTGTCTCAGGAGGTCCTTATTTACATATAACAGTCAGTGGGTCTTGTTGAAAAACAGCAAGTGCAGACAGCTTTTCTGGAAGGTCCTAGCCATCTTGATATTCTAACATAGCCTAATAATATACCATACCATACATCATGTGTTTCCTAAATTTACTCATTTAAAGCCCAGGCTTTGTTCTTTGCTACAGTACTTTAGACCTTAATGTGTTAACCATTTGTTGGAAAACTGACTACTACCCCAAAGGTATTGATAGAAGTGTCTATCATATTATTTATGTCCATACAAATCTATGAAAATTCCGCTAACATCTAATGATTATTCTCATTTGTGTCTTAAAAATAACTAAACTGTAAATGAAATAGGCTTCATGCTCCATGTATCATCTTTCATACTATAACTCAAATATTCCTTTCCCTGCAAACCATGAGCTCAGACTTCTGGAAAGTCATGTGCATTGTATTGTTGTTGTTTTGTGATTTTTTCTTTCCAAACCAATTTTTCCTTCTCTTTCTCTTCAGCAGCAGCAAGAGAGAAATAAAAGGCAAAAAAAACTGTCAGAGGCGTCTGGCCAGACCGACCACGTGAAGAGGTGGGTTCTATTGTAGGTGTTGACAGTTTAAAATAAATCCAGGGCCCTACCTAACATTTACAGGAAAGTTATAAAATCAGTGAAACAGCGTGAGTGCGTTACTGTGGAGACCAGACACACACAATAAACAGCCAACAGTGACAAGCCACACCGACTGGTAGGCCTGAAATCCATCACTTTGGAAAAGCATTATATGCTGCTGAAAGCTCTTTATTTGAAGGCAGCCGCTTGTTGAAGTCTTAAGAAGTATTAACCTTTTCAGAGCCATGTCTACAGTATTAATTTTATGCTTAACAAGCATATATGTACATCAGAAAGACACAGGTTGCAATATAAAAATCAAGTATGTGTAATAGCTACACACAACTGGAAATTAATAGATTACCTGAAAAGACAGCTGTCAGAGAGATAGATAAACATATAGATAAATAGATATGAGATTGAAAGATATTAAGTGCTATGGTTAGATGCTAGAAATATCTATAGAAGGTAGATTTATATAGTATAGATAAATGATGCCTTAAAATTAGGATTAATTGATAAATAGATAAACAAAAGATATAGATAGAAAAATAGATAGATAGATAGACTGGCAGGCTGACAGACAAATAAAGAGATAAATAAATAGAAAAAACCCAGGAGAGCAGCACAACCAACTTGCATGCAATGAGACATGCAGGCTACATAAAGCTCACAAAAGGTCACAAGCATACCATGCAGGTACAGTAAGAAAGCAGTACATCCACTTGAAGTGTGAACAGTGACTTTTATTTAGCACATACAATTAACAGCGATGTTTCGGTGGCCTTGCGCAATCATTCTCAAGTCTCAGAGCAACTCTTGAGGCAACCGTGAAATGTGCAATACTTGGGCGATGATCTTACATGTTTAAAAGTTTATTATAGTTTTAGATGATTTAACCCCCTAAGGATGAGTGCCGTAAATGCCGTCACTTAGCGCTCAGCACCGTTAATATACGGCGCTGCATTCCATGACCACTGTTATCTAACAGCAGCCATCCCGGCATATTGCCCAGGGGGGCCCTGAGACACCCCCCTTGTCACAGCATTTCCGGGCCAATCGGTTCCCTGGTGACCCGGTGGCCCGGAAACGAAGGCACTAAGGTCCGAGACAGAACCAATCACCCCTATGCAGCAGGACTAAGGTGGAACTGGTGCCACCTAATGATCTCTGTGATTGGTTGGCCAGGAATCGTGGTCCCTACTGGGAGGTGCACCTGCTCTGCCCCTAGTCCGGAGGACGAGAGCGTATGCACAGAAGACGGGACCGACGGTGGGATTCACCAGCGGCATCAGGGACTCAACTGCAGTGGAATGATCTGGGCAGCAGCAGGAAGTTAGGCCTGTGTGCCTTCTGTTGTTGCAGAAATGCAACTCCCAAGCATGCACAGCCAAAGGGCATGCTGGGAGTTGTAGTTATGTAACAGCTGGAGGAACACAACTAAAACTCCCAGCATGCCCTTTGGCTGTCTGTGCATGCTGGGAGTTATGGAAGTTATGGAAGAGCTAGAGGCACTGTTTTTTCCACTAACTCTTGCTTAACTACAACTCCCAGCATGCACGGACAGTCAAAAGGCATGCTGGGCATTGTATGCACAAAAGAAATTATGCAAGTATCGACAAAAATTTACCACTAACATAAAGTAGAATATGTCACAAAAAACTATCTTGGAATCAGAATGATAAGTAAAAGCATCCCAGAGTTATTAGGGTCTATTCACACGTACAGTATTCTGCGCAGATTTGATGCACAGGATTTTCTGCTGCAGATTTCAATGTAAACTGATTGACTGAACACAGCTTGAAATCCTACGCATCAAATCTGCGCTGAATACTGTACGTGTGAATAGACCCTTAATGCATAAAGTGACACAGGTCAGATTTGCAAAAAATGGCTGTGTCCTTAAAGGGGTACTCCACTGGAAAACATTATATATATTTTTTCAATCAAATGGTGCCAGAAAGTTAAACAGGTATGTAAATTACATCTATTTAAAAATCTTAACCCTTCCAGTACTTATCAGCTGCTGTATGTTCCAGAGGAAGTTTTTTCTTTTTGAATTTCCTTTCTGTCTGACCACAGTGCTCTCTGCTGACACCTCTGTCCATGTCAGGAACTGTCCAGAGCAGAAGAGGATTGCTATGGGGATTTGCTCCTACTCTGTTTCTAAAATAGATAGAGGTGTCAGCAGAGAGCACTGTGGTCGGACAGAAAGGAAATTAAAAAAGAAAAGAACTTCCTGTGGAGCATATAGCAGCTGATAAGTACTGGAAAGATTAATATTTTTAAATAGAAGTAATTTACAAATCTGTTTAACTTTCTGGCACCAGTTGATTTAAAAAATTTTTTCCAGGAGAGTACCCCTTTAAGGTCAAAATAGGCTGCATCCTTAAGGGGTTAATACTGTATTTACTATGCTCAAATCATACCCAGGTGGCCTCTAGCTTCATGTATGGACTCACCATTTCTATTAAGAACCTTAAGTATACAAGGGAGTCCACCACTTATCCAGTATAGGGGCAATTATGTTTTTTTTGTAAAGATAAATGTGCTATGTTGGGGCTTCTGGCAATTGTTGTCAGTTGGGGATAAGGATAAATTCTTTATTTATCTGGCAGTACAATCTGTTGATGTCTGTCTGTTGTAAGAAGGGCATTCAATCCTCTTATGTTCTCTCATTATTGAGCCCCATTATGCCCCTGTGGGTATATAGTATGTATAGGAAATGTGGTTCTAAATCAAAGATGTACTATCTATGGAAGCAGCTGTTGTGTAACCCAAGTAAGGGAGCCTAAATTCGGTTGTGTTATCCACCTTCTCAATAGAAAGTGTGAACCTGCACAAGACTCCCTCTAGGTCCTTCCTAACAGCTAATAGGGGAAAGGGTAAGCAGTCAAAGGGCCACAAGGATGGCACGATTGCAAAAACCATTGCTAGGAGAAATGTACAGACAAGGAGAGCGCTCCTAGTGTGATACCGTAATGCAAAAATAATATGAACAAACAAGAAAAACTTGCTCACCAAGTATAGTTGTACTGCGACCAAGTACAACTATGGTGAAGGCGTGAAGTGACCCTGCAACGGGCGAAGAACGGCAGCTGCTCCTGGACACACAGGCAAAGTAATTAAACGGATCCCTCCAAGGAACAACCCAGGATAGAGGCAGCGCACAGGACTTCAAAGGTAAAATGGTTTATTTACCCGTTTATTTACCCGGCAAGGATTACATTGCTAGGAGAAGGCCTCATCTTGCTCTTCCTTTGGAGCTTGATAGCTTTTTTATTCAAGCTATCAAGAATTGTTAGTGTACAGTACTGTAAAAACTACTTCTTTATCACATTATCTGTGCTTCAGGGTTGCAACGTGTCAATTTAGCTTTTCTCGACTTTTTCCATTGAAACTACAGACCTAAAATACATAATGGAAAAGGTTCTACAATAATACATAAATACCCACTACATGTGTATGTTGGATAGCCGTGCACCATTGTATATCTTACCTAGTCTCATAACATGTGTAATAGACAGATTAACATTAAATCTTTGCAGATGGCACATGTCTTCCTCTCTACTCCTCCACATGCTCGCTGCTGTGTGTTTTCATTTACCATTTTAACTGAAACTACATTGAATTTCAAGGAGAACCCACAGCGAGGAAAAAAATGTAAATTACAAAACTGCAGGCTTCTATATGGAGTCTCCCACTGGACCAGTAAAATACTGTTATGCAGACAGGAAAGAAAATAAATCATAAAATTAATACCTTAGCTATATAATACCTATATATACTTCATGTTTCTGCTGTCCCATTGCCTTGAAGTCCATAAGATTTTCCTTATTGGAATATGGCTATCATAAAGGTCTAATAGGTAGAAAAAATGGTGTAAAGAAGTATACTGTAAATGCAGGGGGAGAGGGGGTATCACAAAAATTATGCCATACCAAAATGGTGAAATATTATTTGTTGCTTGCCTTAAAGGAATTTTACATGAAGAACCAGATTCACAACTAAAGTATTATAACTAATCCTGTTATTAGCATCCTCTTTTCCACTTTGCCCACATACATCTTATCATATACAAAACTATTTTTTAAAGGGTATTGTCATGATGGGGGGGGGGGGGGGGGGACAGGGAGGGTGAGCCCTAAACTGATCCTAGAAAAACTCTAAAAACCCTGCCTACTTGCCATCCACCCTAAATGGTGGATCGACAACTTGGAGCCAGTCCCTCCCTGCGCTAAAGTGTAGTGGGCGTAAAATAATAATATACATATTCGGTCACAAGCCTTAAACAGAACGGGAAAACTACCATACAACCAGATATGCGAGACAGAATATATACAGGCAAACAGGGCATTATGCAGTGTACTAACAAACAGTTCATAAACCGAATCCAGATAAACGGCAGACATGATAAAATGAACAAGACTATTAACCATGGTTAAAAACTCTGAAATATAGCAATATAAATACAAGGTGCATGATTTAGCAGACACAGTCAAAATTGCACAAATCACCAGCACAGAATGCAGGAGAACTCTGGTTTAAATAGCCCCACTCGAGTTCTCATTGTTTCAGAGCATTAACTATTCCCTATCCATGGAGAATAGCAAACTGCGCAGAACATCCTAGTGTATATGTTACGCCGAGCGCTCCGGGTCCCCGCTCCTCCCCGGAGCGCTCGCTTCACTCCCTCCGCTGCAGCGCTCCGGTCACGTCCTCTGACCCGGGGCGCTGCGATCCTGCTGCCAGCCGGGATGCGATTCGCGATGCGGGTAGCGCCCGCTCGCGATGCGCACCCCGGCTCCCCTACCTGACTCGCTCCCCGTCTGTTCTGTCCCGGCGCGCGCGGCCCCGCTCCCTAGGGCGCGCGCGCGCCGGGTCTCTGCGATTTAAAGGGCCACTGCGCCGCTGATTGGCGCAGTGGTTCCAATTAGGGTTTTCACCTGTGCACTTCCCTTTATTACCTCACTTCCCTTGCACTCCCTTGCCGGATCTTGTTGCCTTAGTGCCAGTGAAAGCGTTCCTTGTGTGTTCCTTGCCTGTGTTTCCAGACCTTCTGCCGTTGCCCCTGACTACGATCCTTGCTGCCTGCCCCGACCTTCTGCTACGTCCGACCTTGCTTCTGCCTACTCCCTTGTACCGCGCCTATCTTCAGCAGCCAGAGAGGTGAGCCGTTGCTAGTGGATACGACCTGGTCACTACCGCCGCAGCAAGACCATCCCGCTTTGCGGCGGGCTCTGGTGAAAACCAGTAGTGGCTTAGAACCGGTCCACTAGCACGGTCCACGCCAATCCCTCTCTGGCACAGAGGGTCCACTACCTGCCAGCCGGCATCGTGACAGTAGATCCGGCCATGGATCCCGCTGAAGTTCCTCTGCCAGTTGTCGCTGACCTCACCACGGTGGTCGCCCAGCAGTCACAACAGATAGCGCAACAAGGCCAACAGCTGTCTCAACTGACCGTTATGCTACAACAGTTGCTACCACAGCTTCAGCAGTCATCTCCTCCGCCAGCTCCTGCACCTCCTCCGCAGCGAGTGGCCGCTCCTGGGATACGCTTATCCTTGCCGGATAAATTTGATGGGGACTCTAAGTTTTGCCGTGGCTTTCTTTCCCAATGTTCCCTGCATCTGGAGATGATGTCGGACCTGTTTCCCACTGAAAGGTCTAAGGTGGCTTTCGTAGTCAGTCTTCTGTCCGGAAAAGCCCTGTCATGGGCCACACCGCTCTGGGACCGCAATGACCCCGTCACTGCCTCTGTACACTCCTTCTTCTCGGAAATCCGAAGTGTCTTTGAGGAACCTGCCCGAGCCTCTTCTGCTGAGACTGCCCTGTTGAACCTGGTCCAGGGTAATTCTTCCGTTGGCGAGTATGCCGTACAATTCCGTACACTTGCTTCAGAATTGTCCTGGAATAATGAGGCCCTCTGCGCGACCTTCAAAAAAGGCCTATCCAGCAACATTAAAGATGTTCTGGCCGCACGAGAAATTCCTGCTAATCTACATGAACTTATTCACCTAGCCACTCGCATTGACATGCGTTTTTCTGAAAGGCGTCAGGAACTCCGCCAAGATATGGACTCTGTTCGCACGAGGCGTTTCGTCTCCTCGGCTCCTCTCTCCTCTGGTCCCCTGCAATCTGTTCCTGTGCCTCCCGCCGTGGAGGCTATGCAGGTCGACCGGTCTCGCCTGACACCTCAAGAGAGGACACGACGCCGTATGGAGAACCTCTGCCTGTACTGTGCTAGTACCGAACACTTCCTGAGGGATTGTCCTATCCGTCCTCCCCGCCTGGAAAGACGTACGCTGACTCCGCACAAAGGTGAGACAGTCCTTGATGTCTACTCTGCTTCTCCACGTCTTACTGTGCCTGTGCGGATGTCTGCCTCTGCCTTCTCCTTCTCTACAGTGGCCTTCTTGGACTCTGGATCTGCAGGAAATTTTATTTTGGCCTCTCTCGTCAACAGGTTCAACATCCCAGTGACCAGTCTCGCCAGACCCCTCTACATCAATTGTGTAAATAATGAAAGATTGGACTGTACCATACGTTTCCGCACGGAGCCCCTTCTTATGAGCATCGGATCTCATCATGAGAGGATTGAACTTTTGGTCCTCCCCAATTGCACCTCGGAGATTCTCCTTGGACTTCCCTGGCTTCAACTTCATTCCCCAACCCTGGATTGGTCCACTGGGGAGATCAAGAGTTGGGGGTCCTCTTGTTCCAAGAACTGTCTAAAACCGGTTCCCAGTAACCCTTGCCGTAACTCTGTGGTTCCTCCAGTAACCGGTCTCCCTAAGGCCTATATGGACTTCGCGGATGTTTTCTGCAAAAAACAAGCTGAGACTCTACCTCCTCACAGGCCTTATGATTGCCCTATCGACCTCCTCCCGGGTACTACTCCACCCCGGGGCAGAATTTATCCTCTCTCTGCCCCAGAGACTCTTGCCATGTCCGAATACGTCCAGGAGAATCTAAAAAAGGGCTTTATCCGTAAATCCTCCTCTCCTGCCGGAGCCGGATTTTTCTTTGTGTCCAAAAAAGATGGCTCCCTACGTCCTTGCATTGACTACCGCGGTCTTAATAAAATCACGGTTAAGAACCGCTACCCCTTACCCCTCATCTCTGAACTCTTTGATCGCCTCCAAGGTGCCCACATCTTCACTAAATTGGACTTAAGAGGCGCCTATAACCTCATCCGCATCAGAGAGGGGGACGAGTGGAAAACGGCATTTAACACCAGAGATGGACACTTTGAGTATCTGGTCATGCCCTTTGGACTGTGCAATGCCCCTGCCGTCTTCCAAGACTTTGTCAATGAAATTTTTCGTGATCTGTTATACTCCTGTGTTGTGGTATATCTGGACGATATCCTAATTTTTTCTGCCAATCTAGAAGAACACCGCCAGCATGTCCGTATGGTTCTTCAGAGACTTCGTGACAACCAACTCTATGCCAAAATTGAGAAATGTCTGTTTGAATGCCAATCTCTTCCTTTTCTAGGATATTTGGTCTCTGGCCAGGGACTACAGATGGATCCAGACAAACTCTCTGCCGTCTTAAATTGGCCACGCCCCTCCGGACTCCGTGCTATCCAACGCTTTTTGGGGTTCGCCAATTATTACAGGCAATTTATTCCACATTTTTCTACCATTGTGGCTCCTATCGTGGCTTTAACCAAGAAAAATGCTGATCCCAAGTCCTGGCCTCCTCAAGCAGAAGACTCCTTTAAACGACTCAAGTCTGCCTTTTCTTCGGCTCCCGTGCTCTCCAGACCTGACCCTTCCAAACCCTTCCTATTGGAGGTTGATGCCTCCTCAGTAGGAGCTGGAGCTGTTCTTCTACAAAAAAATCCTTCCGGGCATGCTGTCACTTGTGGTTTTTTCTCTAGGACCTTCTCTCCAGCGGAGAGGAACTACTCCATCGGGGATCGAGAGCTTCTAGCCATTAAATTAGCACTTGAGGAATGGAGGCATCTGCTGGAGGGATCAAGATTTCCTGTTATTATCTACACCGACCACAAGAACCTCTCCTACCTCCAGTCGGCCCAACGGCTGAATCCTCGCCAGGCCCGGTGGTCTCTGTTCTTTGCCCGATTTAATTTTGAGATTCACTTTCGTCCTGCCGATAAGAACATTAGGGCCGATGCTCTCTCTCGTTCCTCGGATGCCTCAGAAGTTGATCTCCCTCCGCAACACATCATTCCACCTGACTGCCTGATCTCCACTTCTCCTGCCTCCATCAGGCAGACTCCTCCAGGAAAGACCTTTGTTTCTCCACGCCAACGCCTCGGAATCCTCAAATGGGGTCACTCCTCCCATCTCGCAGGTCATGCGGGCATCAAGAAATCTGTGCAACTCATCTCCCGCTTCTATTGGTGGCCGACTCTGGAGACGGATGTTGGGGACTTTGTGCGAGCCTGCACTATCTGTGCCCGGGATAAGACTCCTCGCCAGAAGCCCGCTGGTTTTCTTCATCCTCTGCCTGTCCCCGAACAGCCTTGGTCTCTGATTGGTATGGATTTTATTACTGATTTACCCCCTTCCCGTGGCAACACCGTTATTTGGGTGGTCGTTGATCGATTCTCCAAAATGGCACATTTCATCCCTCTTCCTGGTCTTCCTTCTGCGCCTCAGTTGGCTAAAAATTTTTTGTACACATTTTTCGTCTTCACGGGTTGCCTACGCAGATTGTCTCGGATAGAGGGGTCCAATTCGTGTCTAAATTCTGGAGGGCTCTCTGTAAACAACTCAAGATTAAATTAAATTTTTCCTCTGCATATCATCCCCAGTCCAATGGACAAGTAGAAAGAATTAACCAGATCCTGGGTGATTATTTGCGACATTTTGTTTCCTCCCGCCAGGATGACTGGGCAGATCTCCTTCCATGGGCCGAATTTTCGTATAACTTCAGGGTCTCTGAATCTTCCTCCAAATCCCCATTTTTCGTGGTGTACGGCCGTCACCCTCTTCCCCCCCTCCCTACCCCCTTGCCCTCTGGTCTGCCCGCTGTGGATGAAATTTCTCGTGACCTTTCCATTATATGGAGAGAGACCCAAAATTCTCTCTTACAGGCTTCTTCACGCATGAAGAGGTTCGCGGATAAGAAAAGAAGAGCTCCCCCCGTTTTTTCCCCTGGAGACAAGGTATGGCTCTCCGCTAAATATGTCCGCTTCCGTGTCCCTAGCTACAAGTTGGGACCACGCTATCTTGGTCCTTTCAAAATTTTGTGTCAAATTAATCCTGTCTCTTATAAACTTCTTCTTCCTCCTTCTCTTCGTATCCCTAATGCCTTTCACGTCTCTCTTCTCAAACCACTCATCCTCAACCGTTTTTCTCCCAAATCTGTTCCTCCCACTCCTGTTTCCGGCTCCTCGGACGTCTTCTCGGTCAAGGAAATTTTGGCTGCCAAAAAGGTCAGAGGGAAAAATTTTTTTTTAGTAGACTGGGAGGGTTGTGGTCCTGAAGAGAGATCCTGGGAACCTGAGGACAACATCCTTGACAAAAGTCTGCTCCTCAGGTTCTCAGGCTCCAAGAAGAGGGGGAGACCCAAGGGGGGGGGTACTGTTACGCCGAGCGCTCCGGGTCCCCGCTCCTCCCCGGAGCGCTCGCTTCACTCCCTCCGCTGCAGCGCTCCGGTCACGTCCTCTGACCCGGGGCGCTGCGATCCTGCTGCCAGCCGGGATGCGATTCGCGATGCGGGTAGCGCCCGCTCGCGATGCGCACCCCGGCTCCCCTACCTGACTCGCTCCCCGTCTGTTCTGTCCCGGCGCGCGCGGCCCCGCTCCCTAGGGCGCGCGCGCGCCGGGTCTCTGCGATTTAAAGGGCCACTGCGCCGCTGATTGGCGCAGTGGTTCCAATTAGGGTTTTCACCTGTGCACTTCCCTTTATTACCTCACTTCCCTTGCACTCCCTTGCCGGATCTTGTTGCCTTAGTGCCAGTGAAAGCGTTCCTTGTGTGTTCCTTGCCTGTGTTTCCAGACCTTCTGCCGTTGCCCCTGACTACGATCCTTGCTGCCTGCCCCGACCTTCTGCTACGTCCGACCTTGCTTCTGCCTACTCCCTTGTACCGCGCCTATCTTCAGCAGCCAGAGAGGTGAGCCGTTGCTAGTGGATACGACCTGGTCACTACCGCCGCAGCAAGACCATCCCGCTTTGCGGCGGGCTCTGGTGAAAACCAGTAGTGGCTTAGAACCGGTCCACTAGCACGGTCCACGCCAATCCCTCTCTGGCACAGAGGGTCCACTACCTGCCAGCCGGCATCGTGACAGTATAAATACACACCTAAACAGAAAAATACAAAAACAGACATTACAGGTACATGCACAATTTAAGCATTTTCTGTAACAGTTGTAAAGGGTAGGCTTCAGCTCAGCAGAGCTGATTCGTTAAAGGGGTACTCCGGTGGGGAAAAAAAATTCTAATTAACTGGTGCCAGTAAAATAAACAAATTTGTAAATTACTTAAATTACTTAATCATTCCAGTACTTATCAGCTGCTGTATACTACAGAGGAAGCTTTATAGTTCTTTTCTTTCTGACTACAGTGCTCTCTGCGGACACCTCTGTCTGTGTCAAGAACTGTCCAGAGAAGAAGCATATCCCCATAGCGAACCTCTCCTGCTCTGTACAGTTCCTGACATGGACAGAGTGTCAGCAGAAAGCACTGTGGTTAGACTGGAAAGATCCACACAGCCTTTTCTGGAGTATACAGCAGCTGATAAGTACTGGAAGGATTAAGATTTTTAAATAGAAGTAGTTTACAAATCTGTTTAACTTTCTGGCCCCATTTGATTAGAAAATGTGTTTTCCACCGGACTACCCCCTTAAGGATGTAGTAAAGAAGGACAGGAGGAACTTTCTGTCCCACAAGGATAGGGAGAATAGCCTAGCTTTGACTTTACAGTGGGTACCAGTAGAGGGTGAAGTGAAGTAATATTTGGATTTTTGCTTTGAGGACCCAATTGCTTAGATGCTATCTTTATTTTATTTTTATTTTTTTTGTTACACAATAGTGCCAAGGGTTAAGATTAGAATATCTAGCATTTGGTATAACTACAGGGAATTATAAGATAATTACTATTCACAATGGTTTATAGTATAAAATGGTGTACATCCTAATATTAAAGTAATATTAAACCTAAAATGGAATGACAAAACAACCATCCATATCGCAAAATTGTCTACATTGTTTGTCAGTCTACAATGTTTTCTGCACTTTCGTAAAACAAACAGTCTTATAGTTATGTTCAAGATAGCAAGCGATAGTTTTGCACAGCTTCGTTCAATCTTTAGCTGCAAACTTCTAAGAGTTGGTGCTTTTTTAAGAGTTTAAGACAGAACCAGGAGGGCTACTGTAATGTACTGATGCTACTGCTGCCTTTAAGACATACATAATCTGAGGATTGTTTAAAGGGGTACTCCGGTGAAAACCTTTTTTTCTTTTAAATCAACTGGTGGCAGAAAGTTAAACATATTTGTAAATTACTTCTATTAAAAAATATTTATCCTTCCAGTACTTATTAGCTGCTGAATGCTACAGAGGAAATTCCTTTCTTTTTGGAACACTGATGACATCACTAGCACAGTGCTCTCTGCTGACATCTCTAGCAACCATGCATAGCAGATGTATGCTAAGGGCAGCATGGTGGCTCAGTGGTTAGCACTGCTGCCTTACAGTGCTGGGGACTTGGGTTCAAATCCCACTAAGGACAACAATAAATAAAGCGTTGTTATTATTATTATAATAACGTCAGCAAAGAGAACTGTGCTTGTGATGTCATCAGAGAGCATTCCAAAAAGAAAAGAATTTCCTCTGTAGTATTCAGAAGCTAATAAGTACAGAAAGGATTAAGATTTTTTAATAGAAGTAATTTACAAATATCCTTAAGCCACTGGAAGGGGAGAGAGCACACCGTGCAGCTAAGCATGCAGATATACAATACCGCTGGTGTACACTGGCAGCCTCCGGACCCGATCAGTAACAACGCAGCACCTGCGGGGTGCACACACTAGATAAAGTATCAAACAATACAATGAAAAGAGGTAGCGTGCACTCACCGCGGGTAAACAGCTGCAGGCCCGAGGTCCGGGATCACCACGGCATAGACAGAGACGGTAAGGGGCGCTCAGAGGCTACGCCGGCTGTTTCGGACGTAGGAACGTCCTTCTTCCGGCCTCGAGGCCGGAAGAAGGACGTTCCTACGTCCGAAACAGCCGGCGTAGCCTCTGAGCGCCCCTTACCGTCTCTGTCTATGCCGTGGTGATCCCGGACCTCAGGCCTGCAGCTGTTTACCCGCGGTGAGTGCACGCTACCTCTTTTCATTGTATAATTTACAAATATGTTTAACTTTCTGCCACCAGTTGATTTAAAAGAAAATAGTTTTCACCAGAGTACCCCTTTAAAGTTTAATTCTTGTGACTGGTAGAGATCTGACAGTTTGACAGTTTTCTTACACCGATGCATAAAGTAGATGAGCCCCCAAGTAATATACTACAGTTCTGAACAGCATTGGCAATTAGCATATATATGTATGTTTGCAGAGTATGCATATTAAGTTCTTTAAAATCTCTTTAAATCTGGTGGTATGCTTGCTAAAATTGCAAAATTCCATATCTATATATATATATATATATATATATATATATATATATATATATATATATATATACACACTGCTCAAAAAAATAAAGGGAACACTAAGATAACACATCCAAATATGAATGAATGAACTAATCGTAAGAAATACTTTTGTCTTTATATAGTTGAATGTGCTGACAACAAAATCACACAAAAATTATCAATGGAAATCAAATCTATCAACCCATGGAGGTCTGGATAGGGAGTCATACTCAAAATCAAAGTGGAAAACCACACTACAGGCTGATCCAACTTTGATGTAATGTCCTCAAAACAAGTCAAAATGAGGCTTAGTAGTGTGTGTGGCCTCCACGTGTCAGTATGACCTCCCTACAATGCCTGGGCTTCTGATGAGGTGGTTCCCAGACTTGGACTAAATCATCCGCCAACTCCTGGACAATCTGCTGGTGGATGGAGCGAGACATGATGTCCCAGATGTGCTCAATCTGATTCAGGTCTGGGGAACGGGTGGGCCAGTCCATAGCATCAATGACTTCCTCTTGCAGTAACTGCTGACACACTCCAGCCACATGAGGTCTAGCATTGTCTTGCATTAGGAGAAACCCAGGGCTACCTCTGGCAAGCACATGGAGGATTGTGCGCCCCCCCCCCCCCCCAAAGAAATGCTTCTCCACACCATTACTGACCCACCACCAAACCGGTCGTGCTGGAGGATGTTGCAGGCATCAGAACGTTCTTCAATGCGTTTCCAGACTGTCATGTCACATGTGCTCAGTGTAAACCTGCTTTCATCTGTGAAGAGCACAGTGACAAATTTGCCAATCTTGGTGTTCTCTGGCAAATGCCAAACGTCCTGCATGGTGTTGGGCTGTAAACACCTACCCCACCTTTGGACTTCAGGCCCTCATACCATCCTCATGGAGTCTGTTTCTGACCATTTGAGTGGACACATGCACATTTGTGGCCTGCTGGAGGTCATTTTGCAGGGCTTTGGTCACCACCTGCAGAACCACTCCTTTATTGGGGGTAACTGGGGTAACTAGATGACTTGGATAGACTAAGTGTCTGGGCATCCACTTGGCAAATGAGGTTCAATGTGGATAAATGTAAAGTTATGCATCTGGGTACTAAGAACATGCATGCATCGTATGTCTTAGGGGGGATTAAACTGGCAGAGTCACTGGTAGAGAAGGATCTGGGTGTACTTGTAGATCACAGACTACAGAATAGCATGCAATGTCAGGCTGCTGCTTCCAAAGCCGGCAGGATATTGTCATGTATAAAAAGAGGCATGGACTCAAGGGACAGGGACATAATACTCCCCCTTTATAAAGCATTGGTACGGCCTCACCTGGAATATGCTGTTCAGTTTTGGTCGCCTGTTCATAAAAGGGACACTGCGGAGTTGGAAAGGGTGCAGAGACGCGCGACTAAACTAATATGGGGCATGGAACATCTTAGCTATGAGGAGCGATTAAAGGAGTTACAATTGTTTAGTCTTGAGAAGAGACGTTTAAGGGGGGATATGATAAACGTATATAAGTATATAAATGGCCCATACAAAAAATATAGAGAAAAACTGTTCCAGGTTAAACCCCCCCAAAGGACGAGGGGGCACTCCCTCCGTCTGGAGAAGAAAAGGTTTAGTCTAAAGGGGTGACACACCTTCTTTACCGTGAGGACTGTGAATTTATGGAACAGTCTACCTCAGGAACTGGTCACAGCAGGAACAATTAACAGCTTTAAAACAGGGTTAGATACATTCCTGGAACAAAATAACATTAATGCTTATGCAGAATTATAAAACTACATCCCTTTCCCTTATCCCCTTACACCCTTCACTTCAATTCCCTGGTTGGACTTGATGGACGTATGTCTTTTTTCAACCATACTAACTATGTAACTATGTAACTTGCTAATTGCCTATAATTTCCACCTGTTGTTGTTCCATTTGCACAACAGCATGTGAAATTGATTGTCAATCAGTGTTGCTTCCAGAGTGGACAGTGTGATTTCCCACAAGTGTGATTGACTTGGTGTTAAAGAATGGGTCCGCAGCACCGTGGCCCTGTGGGCATGCAAAAATGTGAAACGCTCGTTAGGGTGGCGTGCTCCTGTGTACCTGCAGGTAGTGTTTGGAGACTGACGGGACTTCCCCCTTTTGTAGTGGTGGGGTGGCGCAGTGTGTGCTTGGGTGTTCTATTACAATCACGATAGGATGTACCCATATACTTGGATGGTATCTTTTGTGTCTTAGGAGACCTTTACCTGTTGTGCAATATCTTGTAAGTGCAATAACTTCATATGTACTGTACGGTTACCCTGTCATGCTTTGCACTGATGCACTTAGACACCTTATACCTTTTTGCATTCCCTTTGTTTTCTTTGTCCCCCCTAGTATGGATATATATTTTGCATGTGGCACTTTAGCTTCTGACCTATACAGTCCAAAAGAAAAAAAATAATATTTTTTCTACTCAGTCTGCCCAAATATTCCCTGCAGGCACTTGTTTTTCATGTTCTGTGTATTTTTTACGTGATTTTATTATTATGTAAATTTGTTGTGTGACCTTAATAAAGATTGTCTTCATTTTGCGCATATATTTGAGTCTACCGGTTCTTTGTAGGAGTTGTCCGCAGTACTCAAGTAAGGTGAAAAGAAAATATGTACTTTATTCACCCTTAGTTCAAGATGCAACGTTTCAATGGCCTCTCACCATCTTTCTCAAGCATGCTTGTACTCAGGCTCAAAGTATAGCAGTCAGTGTTTGGAAATTCATTTCATTTTGTATTCAGTCGAGGCTGTTGGTGCCCATATCAGCAAATGTGGCATCAGAAAAAACTTCTTAATTCATAGTTATGTGGATCGTTTGAACATTGGTGCACCAACGCTTTGGCGAACCCGGTTTAGGCTGCCAAAGCATAGGTATGGCACAGGGCCTGCCCAGCACAAGCGTGCATTCACTTGTTAATGGTGAATCAAGACACTTGCCCCAGATCCCCAAGTGAGCAGGTGTTGTTTCAGCTGTATGCGCACACATGTGTGGGAAATCATAACCTCTGCCCCTACGTCACTCATAGGAGCCTGCACTGTGGAGAAAGAAACACATGCCCAAGCTGAACTGTGGTGAAGATTGCTCAATGGAACATGAGGCTACCTACCTACCTATATAGCTACCTATTGACCCACATAGCTACCTACCTGGCTACCTACCTACTATTTTACCTTTCTACCTACTTATTTACCTACCTATCTACATACCTAGCTACCTACTTACCTATGTACCTACCTATCTACATAACTTCTTACCTAGCTCCCTGATACCTACCTATATAGCTACCTACCTACTTATCCACCTAGCTACTTGGCTACCTACCTATTTACATACTTACATAGCTAGCTACCTAACTAGCTAACTTCTTACCTACCATAGCTACTTACCTAGCTACTTGGCTAACCACCACCTACATAGTTTACTACATAGCTACCTGGCTACCGACCTACATAGCTACCTACCTATCATTAAAAGATAGGAAAATGCACCTACTTTTGTAGGCACTGATGAGTCAATGCATTTGAGAAAATTGCATTTTTTTTGCACAATTTTCGGTAGCACATCTTTCAAAGTTGTCTACTCTTTGGTGCACCATACACCACTCTTGCAGTGGAGCGGTATTTGGGAAATTAAATTTAGAAGTGTTTTTTTTTTTTTTTTTTTGCGCAAAGCCTTTTTTTTTTCTTTTTTGCGCAAACCTACACCATCTAATAGGACACATACACAATCTCAGATGGCAGAGCACAAAGCTCAAACCAATTTATGCAGCTCACTGATTTCTATTACTGAGCAAAATTTATCAAGTCCCTTGCGCCTTTTTAGTAAATTTTGAGTAACTGTGCAAACAATACACCAAGCAAACAGGGGTAAAATCTTTGCAACCTTATACCAACATTGATAAATGTCCCCTATTTTGTGATTTTGGCTAAACTTTTATTTCCCATAACAATGTTAAATGCAAAACAATGTACCTTTCTTTTGTAGACACCAGATTAGATTCAAACCCAGAAAATGAAGGTTTAAATTGAAATGTTTTACCCAAAGATTTGATTACAGGTTTGTGGTTAACTTCCGCAGCAACACAGTAGCTATGTGGTAGCATTGTTGTCTTGCTGGGGTTCTGGGTTGAAGTCAAACCAAGGATGACATTTCATTGTAGTTTGCATGTTTCTCTGTTCCAAACTGCAGTGTTAAGGCACAGTTTCTTTTTTTTTTTTTTTTTTTTTTATAAATGACCATGTGTACTGTTAATAGTGTGTTACTGCACTGGGCAAAAATATACATGCCCCTGAGCAACAACATATTTTGTGGCACAAGTAATGAGGATTAATATTTCTATTGCACAAAGCAATGCACAGCCCAGTTTAAATTGCCATGTAGGCTCAATAGCATCACTTTGGGTTATCTGGTGGAGGAGATGACAGTGTGGTATGGAGGAGGAGGGGATGGAGGAGTCTGGGGGAGAAATTGGGGGTGTGGGGAACAGAGGGGTCTGTAAGAGGACAGTACAGGGGTGGGGTGGTGTCCCAGTGCGGGACACACCTGACTACCTGCCTTGTCAGGTGGATGCCACTTTATTGTGTCTGCTCTGGGCCCATTACTCAATTTTATATGTACTGTGTTTCATAATTTATTGCACTGGGATATATATTCTTAAATGGACTTATATGCCTTATTGTCTCATCAAAGGTTAATATTGTCTGTGCAGGAGGATGCACAGAAAACCACATGTATGCTTTGGTCAATCAGGGCCTCCTGTCCTGCTCCCCCAGGTCTGTCTAGATGGGGAGAAGCTAGTCAGTTGTGAGGAGTTCAGTGGAGCATCCAAAAGGGAGTGGAAGTCCAGTCCAGACCTCTGCTGTGGGCCCTGTACCTCACCACATGAGGACAGGCCTTAACCTCTTAACTTCCACCCAATGGACTCCTTTCCACCCACCATTATGTCTTGACCACTCTCTAATCCATCAGCCTCTATGTCTGTTTGATTTGCTACATTGTCCTCCCTCCACTTACCTAGTTTAAATACTCTGCCTCCCGCCCCCCTTCTAGGATTCTCTCCCCAAGCACAATGGACCCCCTTATATTCAGGTGCAATTTATCTGCAGAATACAGTTTGTACCCCAATGAAATGTCAGCCCAGTGCTCTAAAAACCCAAATACACCAAGACTTAAAGGAGTACTCCGGTGGAAAATTGGTTTTTCACCGATGCAAGAAGGTTAAACAGAGAGTTAAACAGATTTGTGCCAGAAAGTTAAACAGATTTGTAAATTACTTCTATTAAAAAAATCTTAATCCTTCCAGTACTTATTAGCTGCTGAATACTACAGAGGAAATTATTTTCTTCATGGAACACAGAACTCTCTGCTGACATCACGAGCACAGTGCTCTCTGCTGACATCTCTGTCCATTTTAAGAACTGTCCAGAGTAGGAGAATAACCCCATAGCAAACATGTGCTGCTCTGGACAGTTCCTAAAATGGACAGAGATGTCAGCAGAGAGCACTGTGCTCGTGATGTCAGCAGAGAGCTCTGTGTTCCAAAAAGAAAATAATTTCCTCTGTAGTATTCAGCAGCTAATAATTACTGGAAGAATTAGGATTTTTTAATAGAAGTTATTTACAAATCTGTTTAACTTTCTGGCACCACCGGAGTACCCCTTTAAGCCATGCCTTTAACGCCCTAAGCTCCCGCTGTCTTTCCTGCGATGCACATGGCACAGGTAGTATTCCAGAGAATGCAACCTTGGAGGTCCTTCCCTTAAGCTTGGCACCTAGTTCTTTATAATTATTCTTTAGGGACCTCCACTTACCATTTATTCTGCTGTTGGTTTCTATGTGATGTGGACCACAACAGCTGGGTCATCCCCAGCCCCCCCCCAACGACAGCTGGGTCATCCCCAGCCCCCCCCCCCCCACGACAGCTGGGTCATCCCCAGCCCCCCCAAGTAATTTGTCTGCCCATTCCACCACATGCTGAACCCTGGCAGACAGCAACCCATTCCGTTAAGGCGGTCTTGGCAAAAAGTTATTTTATCCATCTTCCTGATTATAGAATCCCCTACAACCACTGTCTTGGCCAACCTGCATTACCATCCCCCACACTACTAGTTGGACTGTTCCCCCAGCTGTTAGGGAGCCCAGTATCCACTAGGGTTGCCATTTCTGATAGTGAGACCCTCACATCGTCACCCAACTTGGCAATTTTGCCTGGGAGCTCAGAAGCAGAAGTGTCCGTCCCTTTCCTTGCACCCTTTACAGTCTCTTTTACTACGTTAACCCGGCTCCTTACTTGTTCTTCCTGACTAATTTCTCCAAGCTCCATGTCTACCCAATAAACTGCTCTGCAAGCAGTATGCTCTTTTCGGGATTGTTAATAGCCCTCAGTGTTGCATTTTGCTTCTCCGGATCTGTAATATGAGCTTCCAGGTGGGCAACATACTCAAATCTGCCACCGCGGTATTCATCCTGGAACTGCTGCTCCAGTGGTTTATACAAATGAAACATTGTGCAGTGAAGAAAACCTCCAGTCCTGCTATCCATTATCCCTGGTTACAAAACAGTGATAATAAAGTGTAAAGGAAAAGTTATATTTACAGGGATGTTTAACTCCCTAAACACTTCCAAATCTGAATAAGGGTACGTTCACATGTACAGGATCCTGCGCAGGATTTTATGCTGCAGATTTCATTGTAAACTAAATTACTGAGCACAGCTTCTAATCTGCATTTACAAATCCTGCGAATCAAATCTACGCAGGATACTGTACGTGTGAATAGACCCTTACACTACTCACACTTGACTGCAGAAAATATAGGAGGGAAGACATTTCATGAACTAACTTGTTGCAGAGTAGGTGACATTCTATTACAGTGCCATGCTGAGCTTTTTAAAATGACCCATTTTTTTCAAAAATGTTTGTAAAGCCAACTGCTTTGGTGGCCGCTGATACTATACACCGGTGACAATGAGACTGAATAAAACATCTGAATGAGAGTAGGAGCTGGAGTCGAATACTGATATGCATATAATGTAGGTGATCAATATACAAAGGAAGGAAAAGACACTGGTCGGCGAAGTGTTATTATCCTAGGTTGTTGGTTATAAAGTAGATGAGGTGTTTTCATGCATTTACCTGGTAGCGTTGTGCTGCAGGGTATCTTGTTCAGTGCCAATCAGGATCAAAAGCAAGGAGGACAGTCCTGATTATTAAAACAGGATTGCTTGCTTTATAGGAATACAGATTGACAATGCGTTTCTGTATTGCAATAAAATAAGCAATCCTGTTTTAATAATTGGGACTGCATTCTTTGCTTTTGATCTTGAAACGAGCTGAACAAGATACCCAGCTTTCCTAGATGATCGGATGATAGCTAGAAATAGATAATAGATTTTTTAGATAAATGGTTTATGAGACAGTTATCTTACAATACTACATTTCCTTTTTTTTGTATTGCCTTAGACCCCAAAATAGTTGATATTTGCTTACATTTTGCCAACCTGCATAATCCAAATGGATGTCAGAAAAAGTGTCTGAATATTTTACATTCCTGGCTGGATAAAATAATACAGTGTATTTCCAGGAAAGACTTCTTCTACTGTCAGACTACAGACAAAGAAAAAAATGATAAAACAGTGTATTCACACTTACAGTATACTGCACAGTTTTGATGTGCAGGATTTTCTGCTGCAGATTTCAATGTAAACTAAATGACTGAGCACAGCTTCTAATCTGCAGTTACAAATCCTGCACATCAAATCTGCTCAGGATACTGTATGTGTGAATAGACCCTAAATGACCCTAAATGAATCATTTAGCAGCAGGCAGGGCCGTTGCAAGGATTTTTGTCTCCACAGGCGAAGGTGCATTTTGGGGAAATCCCCCATCACTGACATAACGTGGGTTGGAAGAAACGGGGCAAGGCAAAATATAGTGCTTCCCCCCCCCCCCCCCCCCCCCGTTCCCCATTTTAAACACTGGGACCGGGTGCAGGGCGTACAGGTACGCCCTGAGTTCTTAAGAGGGTAATGGGACTTTACTTATCACTTTTTTATAAAAAAAAATTTGGTAAACAAAGTGACAAAATTATGCAATTCTGGACTTTGGTATTTTTTTATATACGCCATTGACCGTGAGGTTTGATTAACATAATAGTTTTATAGTTCCAACATTTACCCATGCAGCGATACCATATATGTTAATTTTTTCTAAATAAGTAAAGAGGGGGAGGGGTGATTTTAACTTTTATTAGAGCAGGGGTTAAATCACATGCAATCTTCTTTTACATGCAATCTTCTAATTGCATATACTGTTCAATGCTGCTCTTTGGAACAGCATTGATCAGTGTTATCAGCACTCCATTGCTCCAGCCTGCAATGGCTGATTGGAGCATTGAAGCATTGATCAAACGGTGAGGTGGCAGGTAAGGGCCCTCCTGTCGTCCTCTCAGCTGACTGGGATGCCGTGATTTCACTGCGGTGGTCCCGATCAGCCCGAATGAGTAGCCAGAATTATGTTTTTTACATTTTAGACACCACAGTGAAATTTGATTTTGGTGTCTAAAGCGTTAAGGCTGGGCATCACCCTGCATGGGGATGTCTGGCATTAGCCACAGTCATCAGCACTTGGGACCATCCAGCACGCGTAGAAGGGGTGCAGGCACAGGGCCTAAATGTACGCCTTGCATCCTTATGGTAACACCTACCGCAGTACACAAATCCTATAGGGGCTATACAAGTATACACAGTAAAAAAAAGTGATAATTCACAGCTCCTCTTTGTGAGCGGATCATAGCCTGTCCATTCCTACAAAAGCCTCAACATATACCAGAAAGCCCAGAAGACCTTTTTCTAGGCTCAGAGCTATGCTGTAACTGACCTGTATGATAGCAATACATATTTAAAGTTCCATAAAAGCAGCATAACGCCTTTACATACATCCTCAGGGATTAATGGCACACAAGTATACCTACCGGTTGTAACATATCAGCTAACTAAAAAGTGTGTGCAAGTGAAACACATCTGACTTGTAAAGACACTATGGGGGAGAGTCATCAAAACCTGTACAGAGGAAAAGTTGCTGAGTTGCCCATAGCAACCAATCAGATCGCTTCTTTCATTTTTCACGAGCCTTTGCAAAAATGAAAGAAGCCGTCTGATTGGTTGCTATGGACAACTTAGCAGCTTTACCTCTGGACAGGTTTTGATAAATCTCTCCCTTTATGTTTATTTTCCTGATTCAATAAACATGCATTATATCTTCCTAGTTTTGTGATAGCAGCGAACTAAAAAGTGTGTGCAAGTGACATGCATCTGCCTTGAAAAGACTCTATGGAGGATTTAAAGCTTATGAAAGTTGCACAAAAAGTCACATCTGCGCCTAAGCAATTTTTTGCGCAACTTTTGGCTGTAATCAAAAATCTACAAAAGAGCTTACCGAAGCAAATTTCATTTTCACTTTGCAGTGGTCAGGGATTTTTCAAGTGCGACAGTCGCACAAAAGTCGGAACCGCCTCCAAAGCAGTGTAAATGTAAGCCAGCCTGGACCTGGTTTACAGAACTTGCTTTGGAGAGTGGAATTTCATATTTCCCGCCGGGAGCCGAGACCATGGCTCCTGTAGAAAATATGAAATCATTGTGTGTCACTCCTCCTGTGTGTCACTTCCCCCGACCTATCTTTGCCTCGCCGCCGCTCGCAGCATCCCCGCTTCAGATCTCCCACCCACCGGCTAGCCGTTACCGGAGTACAACTCCCAGCATGCCCTTTCAGTGAGGACATGCTGGGAGTTGTAGTTGCAACAGCTGGTAGTTGCGGGCGGTTGGCAGGGGAGCGGAGCTGGCCGGCTGCAAGGAATATAAAACTACACTTTCGGTCTCGGCCATTTACTTTGGTCTCGGCCAATCACAGCTCAGACCGGGAAATATGAAGTTACAGTGTAGTTTCATATTCCTTGCAGCCAGCCAGCTCCACTCCCCGGCCACCTGCCTACAACTACCAGCTGTTGCAACCACAACTCCCAGCATGTCCTCACTGATAGGGCATTCTGGGAGTTGTACTCCTGTAACGGCTTGCCAGCGGGTGGTAGATCTGGAGTGGGGGCTGCTGCGAGCGAAAAGATAGGTTAAGGGGACGTTTCACACACGGGAGGAGAACGGCCAGGGTGGGGGTGCTGGCAATTGGCAGGGGGGAGTGTTGCCAATTGGCAGGGGGGGGGTGTTGGCAATTGGCAGGGGGGTGTTGGAAATTGACAGGGGGTGTTGGCAATTGACAGGGGGTGTGTGTGTTGGTAATAAGTGGGGGGTGGGAGGGTTGGCAATAAGCCACCTGCCTGCAACTACCAGCCGTTGCAACTACAACTCCCAGCATATCCTCACTGTTAGGGCATTCTGGGAGTTGTAGCATTGCAACAGCTAGCGGGCGGGAGGCCGGGGAGCGGCTGGTGCCTCCAGCTGTTGCTAAACTACAACTTCCATGATGGGAGTGGTAGTTTAGAAATGTGCTGCCTCCTGCTGTTGCCAAAATACAACTTCCATGATGGGAGTTGTAGTTTAGAAATTGGGTGCATCCAGTTGCTGCTAAACTACAACTTCCATCATGGGAGTTGTAGTTTAGGAATGGGGTGCCTCCAGCTGTTGCTAAACTATAACTTTCATGACGGGAGTTGTAGTTTAGAAATGGGGTGCGTCATGCTGTTGCTAAAATACGACTTCCATGATGGGAGTTGCAGTTTAGGAACAGGGTGCCTCCAGCTGTTGCTATACTACAACTCCCATGATGGGAGTTGTAGTTTAGGAACAGCGAGACTCTGGCTGTTGCTAAGTTACAACTTATATCTTTCCTTGACAACCAAAGGCTGTCTGGAAATGATGGGGTTGTAGTTTAGCAACAGCTTGAGGCTCCCTGTTAGGAAATGCTAGTTTATTGGCATTTTCTTTAAGGGAGGGCACTATAAATGTACTAACCTATTTTCATGTTTTTTTTTTCATCATTTCAGATCCGTGTATGCAGAGGACTTCTTCGGATTCGGTGGACTAAGTCATTGACCAGCGTTTTTTTTATTTATTTAATATTAATAAAATGGCTAACAAGGGCTTGTGGGGGATTGTTTTTTGGAATAAAAGTTTTTAAAAAGTGTTGTGGGGTTTTTTTTGTTTAAATTTACTTTACAGGCTTAGTAGTGGAAGCTGTCTTATAGACTGAATACATTACTAAGCCAGGGCTTAGCGCTAGCCACAAAAACAGCTAGCACTAACCCCCAATTATTACCCCGGTACCCACCGCCACAGGGATGACGGTACCAACAGGCCCGGAGCGTCAAAAATTGTGCTCCTGGGCCTAGGCAGTAACAGGCTGGCGTTATTTCCTTGCCCACCCTGGTAACGTCAGGCTGTTGCTGTTTAGTTGGTGTCTGGTATCTCATTCTCAGCCAGATACCAACCAAGCAGCAACAGCCTGACATTACCAGGGTGGACGAGGACCATTGTTACTGGCCCTTCCCAGCCTAAATAACGCCAGCCTTTTACTGCCTAGGCCCATGAGTGCCATTTTTTTTACCCTCCGGGCCTGCTGGTACCAGCTTTTCCTGGCACCTCTGTGGCAGTGGTTACCGGGGTAATAATTGGGGGTTAGTGCTAGCTGTTTTTGTGGCTAGCGCTAAGTCCCAGTTTAGTAATGGATTTCGTCTATAAGATGGCTTCCACTACCAAGCCTGTAAAATAAATTTAACAAAAAATAAAATACACTTTTAAAAAAACTTTTATTCCAGAAAACACTCCCCCACAAGCCCTCGTTAACCATTTTATTAATATTAAACAAAAAAATAAATAAAAGCTGGGCATCAACACATATTCCCACAAATCCGAAGAAGTCCTCTGCATAAACGGATCTGAAATAAGAAAAAACACAGAAAATTGGTTAGTACATTTATAGTGCCCTCCCTTAAGAAAAAGCCCATAAACCAGCTTTTCCTAACAGGGAGCCTCCAGCTGTCGCTAAGCTACAACCCCATCATTTCCAGACAGTCTTTGGCTGTCTGGGAAAGATAGAAGTTGTAATTTAGCAACAGCTGGAGTCTCGCTGTTTCTAAACTACAACTCCTGTGATGAACAAAATTAGCCCTCACACATCACCGTATACAAAAAAATAAAAAAGTTAGAGGGGTCAGAAGAGGACAATTTTAAACATGCTAATTTTCATATAAATAGTAAAAAAAAAATTGAAAAAAGCTAAAACTAAATAAAACCTATATAAGGCCCCTTTCACAATGCCACAAACGTCCGTCAATCACTTTTTTTGTGCCTTAATGGACGTTATTTTTGACCGGGCTCAACAGGAAAAAATGGGTCCCAACAGATGCCATCTACTATTATGTAGTAGACGGAAGGTCCTAAAATTACAAAATGGCGTTTTTTTCCCCAATTTTGGCCCACAAATATATATATTTTTTTTGTTTCGCCGTAAATCTTGTGGTGAAATTATTAATGTCATTGCAAAGTAAAATTGGTGGTGCAAAAAACAAGGCTTTATTTGTAAGGTGGAAAATTGATAGTGTTATGATTTTTAGAAGTTGAGGAGAAAAAAACCCGAAAGTGCAAAAATAAAAAAACCTTATGTCCAAAAGGGGTTAACAAATATTTATATTTCACAATTTTGTTTCACAACTGCGATTTTAGAGCAGAAAAGTCACAGAGGAGAGGAGGTGGTGTTACAAAGTGTTGTTCTGAAGTAATTTAATGCTTTTTGCTTACCGTATATACTCAAGTATAAGCCGACCCGAATATAAGCCGAGGCCTCTAATTTCACCCCAAAAACCCAGGAAAAGTTATTGACTCGACTATAAGCCTAGGGTGGGAAATGCATCATCCCCCCTGTCATCATCCAGACCCCCGTCATCACCCCCCCTTCATCATCCCCTCATCATCCCACACCCCCCCTTCATCATCCCCTTGTCATTATCCCACCCCCCCTTCATCATCCCCTTGTCATCATCCCACACCCCCCTTCATCATCCCCTTGTCATCATCCCACACCCCCCTTCATCATCCCCTTGTCATCATCACACCCCCCCTCATCATCACCACATGTCATCAGCCCCCCTCCCCCCACCCCTTCATCATCACCGCTTGTGAATGTCTGATACAGTGGTCTTCAACCTGCGTACCTCCAGATGTTTAAAAACTACAACTCCCAGCAAGCCTGGGCAGCCATCGGCTGTCCGGGCTTGCTGGGAGTTGTAGATTTGAAACATCTGGAGGTACGCAGGTTGAAGACCACTGCGGCCTTAGACATCATCCAGCCCCCCAACCCCCCCTCACCCCCTTTAGTTCTGTACTCACCTCCGCTCGGCGGAACGTTAGGATGCACTGGTCCTGGCCATCTGTGCTGCAGGGACTGACTGGTGCAGAGGGATAGTCGTTCCGGGCTGTCCATCTTCACCGGGGGGGCCTCTTCTCCACACTTCGGGCCCGGAATAGAGACTTTTCCTTGACGACGACGTACAGGGACGTTACTCATGAACGTCCCTGTGCATTGTCGTCAAGGCAACGTGACTTTTCCAGGGTCGGGCCCGAAGCGCGGAGAAGAGCCCCCCCCCGGTGAAGATGGACAGCCCGGAACGACTATGCCTCCGCACCGTACGGTCCCTGCAGCACAGATGGCCCGGACCAGCGCACCCTAACGTCCCGCCGAGTGGAGGTGAGTACAGAACTAAAGGAGGTGAGAGGGGGGGGGGCTGGATGATGTCGAAGGCCGCAGTGGTCTTCAACCTGCGGACCTCCAGATGTTTCAAAACTACAACTTGCTGGGAGTTGTAGTTTTGAAACATCTGGAGGTCCGCAGGTTGAAGACCACTGAGGGCGGAGAGTTCACTCGAGTATAAGCCGAGGGGGGTGTTTTCAGCACGCAAAATCGTGCTGAAAAACTCGGCTTATACTCGAGTATATACGGTATGTGTGCTAAATAAATGGTATTCAAAAGCGATTTATTGTTTTTTGTTTATGTGAACCAAATTTATCAACCCCGTGTGATAGTATGATAAATATGTCACACATAAGCAAAACCAAAAGATCAAACTAACCTCTAAAACTATGTTTGGTAAAGGAATTGTTGGACGAGGTAGAGGATAGAACACCCCTGCAACATCCTCTGCCAGTAAGTATGTTGGTGTTAGGATTCGGCTAGCTGGATGTGGATCCTCTGTGTCAGCAAGGGATTGGCGTGGACCGTGTCGGTGGACCGGTTCTAGGTTGCTACTGGTTTTCACCAGAGCCCGCCGCAAAGCGGGATGGTCTTGCTGCGGCGGCAGCAACCAGGTCGTATCCACTGGCAACGGCTCAACCTTGCTGACTGCTGAGAAGGCGTGGGACAGAAGGACTAGGCAGAGGCAAGGTCAGACGTAGCAGAAGGTCAGGGCAGGCGGCAAGGTTCGTAGTCAATAGCAATAGCAGAAGGTCTGGAAACACAGGCTATGGACAACACTAAACGCTTTCTCTGGCACAATGGCAACAAGATCCGGCAAGGAAGGAAAGGGGAAGTGAGGTTATATACACAGGGAGCAGGTGGAAGCTAATTAGACTGATTGGGCCAGGCACCAATCACTGGTGCACTGGCCCTTTAAATCTTAGAGAGCTAGCGCGCCCTAGAGAGCGGAGCCGCGCGCGCCAGAACATGACAGCCGGGGACCGGGATGGGTAAGTGGCTTGGGATGCGATTCGCGAGCGGGCGCGTCCCGCTATGCGAATCGCATCCCCATCGTGAATGACAGTGCAGCGCTCCCGGTCAGCGGGTCTGACCGGGGCGCTGCAGAAGGAGAACGCCGCGAGCGCTCCGGGGAGGAGCAGGGACCCGAAGCGCTCGGCGTAACAGTTGGTGGCAGTATTAGCACCAGTAGAGGCAGCCAGTAGATAATCTGGCCTTTCTGGACTGGATGAGTCATAAGTATCCTGAGGAGGAGGCTGAGGAATCTGACGATATGACGGTGAGCCACCTGTAAATGTATTCCTCCTCATCTACAGTCACATGTCACAGTAAAAATGTCCATACTACACATAGTGTTTCCTCAGCTGTCTTTGTCACCCCCTCCCCCCCTCCCCCCCCCCCCCCCGCTACGCAGAAGGATAGCACTAGCCACGAGGAAGAGTTGTGTGAGTCAAGCTTTCGAGTGTGTTGCCGAGGCGGTGAAGGTGGATTCAGTGGCCAAATATATCACTAGATGAACTGGTGGTGGAGATACTGTAAGGCATTATGGTGGCTATGCTGAGGGGGAGCAAAAAGCAGACAATGGCTTATATGATGAGGAGTTTGATGTTGACCATGACATCTTGTTGGACAGGACGTGGGAACCAGTTAAGGGAGAGCTGACATGTTCAGAGCAGAAGGGTATTGGCACTGTGAACAAAAAAGAGTGTAGCCGAGGTAGGGGAAGAAGACTTTTGCAAAGTAACAGTAGCAGCTGGTCTCATGAACTCGGTGACGACGACACTGTTGCATGTTTAGCTTCTATTTAAAAAACCTTTCAGAGCAGGGGCACAGTCAGGTGGTGTAGTCCCTGTCTGGTATTCTGCGTGTGTGTGGAAATTCGTTTCTACCTTACCAGTTGCACACAATGTGGCACTATGTCATCTGTGCAAATAGAAAGGGTTTGAGTGTAGGAACTACGTCTCTACGTAGGCATATGGAGCGTCACCACAAGGCTGCGTGGGACAGTCTAGATGCTGCACAATGTGAGGAAAACCTTGCTGCTGCTACTGCTAGGAGCTAATGCTCCTCCAGATCCCTCCCAACTGTCTAGCAGCCAGGCCTTGTCCACACGCAACACATTATATCTCTTGTCCTTAATTCCATCAGTTATCTACTGGCAAATGTATGTCCTCCAGACAACAGTATTCTCCCAGTCACCCTCAATGTGCACCTGGCCAAGTTGTTGGTGTCTCCGGTGCTCCTGTGTTCTATCTGCCACAGGAAATTTCACACAGGGTCTCTGGTCGTGATTTGACATTGGAAATGTGGTCGACGATAATGGCACAAATATCGTCAAAGCACTGTGTCTAGTTGGAATGACACATTCTCCCTGTTTGACACAAGTGCTAAACCCTTATAAGGATAAGCTAGGCAGCCAACTTGCCACAGCTTTCCAGCACCAAACACCTGACAAATGGGGGTCCAGTTGCCACTCTCCTCTGCGGGGTCTGTGGCGGATTTTCCGCAGCAGAGATTCTGCTGCTGAAAATCAGCTGGGACAGCCTGCGGAGCACCCGCCCCTTTCAAACTCAAAAAGGGACTAAAAAGCACCTGCCAATCCAAAGCACATTGATTTCCAAACTTTGTGACAGTTGTATGTGCCTGGATTATCGACTAGCAGGTTCCGGCTCTGTGATTCATCTTTCCTTCCTCCCATAAAAAAATTTAAAAAAGAATTTCTTTTCAGGGAAGACACATGGGCAATAAAATACAATTTAATTGATATAGCAAAAGCCAGACAGACAGTATGGAAACTCAGAACGAGTCACACAGAAAGTATGGGATATGTATACTTAAAAAGATACATTATTCACTGACAAAATATACAGTGCATTGTAATGAACATCTGTACTTTTACACTTACAGTTTGGAAAATACCATCTTTCTGTGTTTCCTTATACATGTTAAAGCTTATGTCTGAGTTGGTCAACCTAACTGTGTGTTTTGGTATGTAGGAGTAAAGCAGACGCCCAGAGGAAACCAGTGCAAATAATGAGACAACATATAGTCTCCATGCTGATGGTGCCATGTTTGCAATCATAGTTACACTTCTCTACTGCTCACTTCTTTGTTAGGTTACCATCCATACTCTTCGGATGCCTACAAAGGATGTAGGCACAAAAATGAAAAAAGCTTAGTCAGCCTACTTGCCTATGTGAATGCACAGTATCTCCATGTATTGGTCTGGTGTACAGATTAAACACTTGGTCTGTGAACAGTAGATATGCATAAAAAAAAACTTCTGTATGTACATAATCCAGCATCCACATCTGAAACATCTTAATGTTTATTAAAATAACATAATTAAAAAACCATGGACAAATGGTGGGCTACCACCCGATATGTTTCAAATCTTGCATGGTTCTTAGTTATATCCGATAAGCTATGAGTAAGAACCTTTCGAGGTTGAAATACGGCAGTAGCACACCATTTTGTACATGGCTTTACATTTTTGCTTTAACCCCTTCACGACCGCGGACGTAAATGTACGTCCTGGCTTGACTTCCCGCACCAGGACGTACATTTACATCTTGTGTATGATTGCGAGCATCGGAACGTGCTCGCGTCATACACGGCAGGTTCTAGCAGCCGGGGACCCGCCCGTAATGGCCGACATCCGCGATCGCGCGGATGTCCGCCATTAACCCCTCAGATGCCGTGATCAATACAGATCACGGCATCTGCGGCACTGAGGTACTTTGATTGGATGATCAGATCGCCCGCAGCACTGCCGCGGTGATCCGATCCTCCAGCATGGCAGCCGGAGGTCCCCTCTCCTGGCTCCGGCCGCCTCCCGGGGTCTTCTGCTCTGGTCTGCGATCGAGCAGACCAGAGTAGAAAATCACCAATAATACTGATCAGTGCTATGTCCTATGGGGACATAAAAAGTGTAAAAAAAAAAAAAAATTAGAAAAATGTAAAAATAAAAAAAAAGTGAAAAATCCCCTCTCCCAATAAAAATGAAAATTGTCAGTTTTTCCCATTTTAACCCCAAAAAGTGTAACAATTTTTTTTTAATAAACATATTTGGTATCGCCGCGTGTGTAAATGTCCGAACTATCAAAATATAATGTTAATGATCCAGTACGGTGAATGGCGTAAACGTAAAAAATAAAAAAACTCCAAAAATGCTGCTTTTTTGTCACACTTTATTCAAAAAAAAGTAATAAAAAATTATCTAAAAGTTTTATATATGAAAATGTGGTATCTAAAAAAAGTACAGATGATGGCCCAAAACAATGAGCCCTCATACCGCCCTATATACGGAAAAATTGAAAAGTTATAGGTGGTCAAAATAGGGCGATTTTAGATTACTGATTGTGTACAAAACGTTTTAGATTTATTTTTAAGCCGTACAAACCGTACAAAAATATAAAAGTATCTAGCCATGGGTATCATTTTAATCGTATTGACTACACAGAATAAAGAACACATATCATTATTACCGTAAATTGTGCAGTGTGAAAACGAACCCCTCCAAAATGGTAAAATGAGAGGTTTCATTACAAAGAACAATTGGTCACGCAAAAAACAAGCCCTTATATGGGTCTGTAGATGGGAATATAAAAGAGTTATGGATTTTAGAAGGCGAGGAGGAAAAAACGAAAACGCAAAAATAAAATTGGCCCGGTCCTTAACCCCTTAAGGACTCAGCCCATTTTGGCCTTAAGGACTCAGACAATTTAATTTTTAAGTTTTCATTTTTTCCTCCTCGCCTTCTAAAAATCATAACTCTTTTATATTTTCATCCACAGACTAGTATGAGGGCTTGTTTTTTGCGTGACCAGTTGTCCTTTGTAATGACATAACTTATTATATCATAAAATGTATGGCGCAACCAAAAAACACTATTTTTGTGGGGAAATTAAAACGAAAAACGCAATTTTGCTAATTTTGGAAGGTTTCGTTTTCACGCCGTACAATTTATGGTAAAAATGACGTGTGTTATTTATTCTGAGGGTCAATACGATTAAAATGATACCCATTATCACATACTTTTATATTATTGTTGCGCTTAAAAAAAATCACAAACTTTTTAACCAAATTAGTACGTTTATAATCCCTTTATTTTGATGACCTATAACTTTTTTATTTTTCCGTATAAGCGGCAGTATGGGGGCTAATTTTTTGCGCCATGATCTGTACTTTTTTTTGATACCACATTTGCATATAAAAACTTTTAATACATTTTTTATAATTTTTTTTTAAATAAAATGTATTAAAAAAGTAGGAATTTTGGACTTTTTTTTTTTTTCCGTTCACGCCGTTAACCGTACGGGATCATTAACATTTTATTTTAATAGTTCGGACATTTATGCACGCGGCGATACCAAATATGTCTATAAAAAAAATTACGCTTTTTGGGGGTAAAATAGGAAAAAACGGACGTTTTACTTTTTTATTGGGGGAGGGGATTTTTCACTTTTTTTTTACTTTTACTTTTACATTTTTTTTAAAACTTGAATAGTCCCCATAGGGGACTATTCATAGCAATACCATGATTGCTAATACTGATCTGTTCTATGTATAGGACATAGAACAGATCAGTGTTTTCGGTCATCTTCTGCTCTGGTCTGCTCGATCACAGACCAGAGCAGGAGACGCCGGGAGACGCACGGAGGAGGGAGAGGGGACCTCCGTGCGGCGTTATGAATGATCGGATCCCCGCTGCTGCGGGCGATCCGATCATTCATTCAAATCGCGCACTGCCGCAGATGCCGGGATCTGTATTGATCCCGGCACCTGAGGGGTTAATGGCGGCCGGGATCAGCCGCGCATGACACGGGCATCGCTCCGATGCCCGCGGTTTTGCTTAGGACGTAAATGTACGTCCTGGTGCGTTAAGTACCACCGCACCAGGACGTACATTTACGTCCTGCGTCCTTAAGGGGTTAAGGTGAAAATGGGCTTGATCATTAAGGGGTTAAAAGGGGACCTTCCGTGGAAAACTTTTTTTTCTTTTCTTTTTTTTTTTTAATCAACTGGTGCCAAAAAGTTAAACAGATTTGTAAATTACTTCTATTAAAATATCTTAATCCTTCCAGTACTTTTTAGGGGCTATATACTACAGAAGAAATGCTTTTCTTTTGGCATGTGTCTGATGTTACGACCACAGTGCTCTCTGCTGACCTCTGCTGTCCATTTTTGGAACTGTCCAGAGCAGGAGAAAATCCCCATAGCAAACATATGCTGCTCTGGACAGTTCCTAAAATGGACAGCAGAGGTCAGCAGAGAGCACTGTGGTTGTGACATCAGAGGAATCCAAAAAGAAAAGCATTTCCTCTGTAGTATACAGCCCATAAAATGTATTGGAAGGATTAAGATTTTTTAATAGAAGTAATTTACAAATCTGTTAAATTTTCTGGTTAAAAAAAAAAAGTTTTCCAGGGGAGTACCCCTTTAACTGGTGCCAGGAAGTTAAACAGATTTGTAAATTACTTCTATTTAAAAATCTTAATCCTTACAGTACTTATCAGCTGCTGTATGCTCCACAGGAAGTTCTTTTATTTTTTATTTCTTTTCTGTCTCCCCACAGTGCTCTCTGCTGACACTCCATTTCAGGAACTGTCCAGGGCTGGAGAAAATCCCCATAGCAAACCTCTCCTGCTTCTGGACAGTTCCTGACATGGACAGTATTACGAAGCCAGAAAAAAATTATTTGTAGGGCAAAACTGAAAAAAAAATATGGAATTGCACAAATTTGTACTGCAATAATTTTTTCGGAGTTCAAAACATGGTAAATCTGACTTGCTATCTTTGTTCTATGGCTAAGTACGATTCCAATGATACCAATCATGAATAATTTTCGAAACCTTGAAAAAGGAAAAAAACGTTTTGTACACAATCAGTAATCTAAAATCGCCCTATTTTGACCACCTATAACTTTTTGCATTTTCGCTTTTCCTCCTTCCTTTCTAAAAATCATAAACCTTTCAATTTTTGCACCTAAAGACCCATGTAAGGACTTGCTTTTTGCGTCCCCAATTGTACTTTGCAATGACATCACTTATTTTAGAATATGACCTGCGGCGAAACCCAAAAAAAATTATTTGTGGAGTGAAATTACAAAATTTGTATGTTTAAAATTGGCATCTTATGACCCCCTATAACTTTTTTATTTTTCCGTGCACGGGGCGGTATGAGGGCTCATTATTTGCGCCGTCATCTGTAGTTTTTATTGGTTTATTTTGTTTTGATGGGACTTTTTGATCGCTTTTATTAATATTTTTATGGTATATGAAGTGACCAAAAATGCACAATTTTGGACTTTGGTATTTTTTTTTACGTGTACGCCATTGACCGCGTGGTTTAGCTAACCTAATATTTTAATAGTTTGGACATTTACGCACGTTGCATACGCCCTGTGACCCCAAGGGGTTAAAGGGATTTCCCAGAATTAGAAAAACAGAGCTGATTTCTTCCAAATAGAGCACCACATCTATTTTCAGTTTGTGTGTGGTATTCCTGCAGGACTTGAGCCCTGCTGGGAGCACATGGTAAGTGTGTTATGTCATCTGTTTACCATGTCTATGTGGTGGCATGATCCAGAGCTTGTGGCTCGGTCAGACAGCAATCTGTCTCTCGATCATTATCCCTATGGGCATTGGCATTGCAGTGGTGGTGGTCACCACCACTTAGGGATGTTAGGGACCCGCTACATACAGATGACGTGGCTAGCGAACTTGCTTCTTATGAGTATAATGTAGATTGACGACCTGTTAGTTATATATGTTTTCTATTCCTGGACAACCTATTTCACCAGGATGTGCACAGATATTTTGGAGGGCAGGGGCTCAAGTAAATAAAAGGGCACTTCTCATGGTCCACTCCGGCAGCAGCCCCTCCATTTACAATGGCAACCAGACCCCTTTCACACCATTGCCCCTGCCCTCATATTTTATTATTTCACACTCACTTAGCAGTAGACTGACCACTCATAGGGCCCCCAGGCAATAGAGGATAATGGGGCCCCCATTCGCATCACCAGGCAGCTCGGCATTATCAACCAATGAGGAGGCTGATGCTGGCAAAGGTGTATGTCTGCTCATTGGCTGATGCTGGCAGCAGGGAATCTCAAGATCCGACTTGTGAGGCTGAAGCGTTATGTGGCTGCGGTTCTAGAATTTTTGAGGCCTTAGGTAAAACTTGAATATAAGCCCCTCATGAACATTCAAGTCATAATTAACCCCTTGAGGATGCAGCAATTTTTCATTTTTAACTCCTCACCTTTTAATAGCCATAACACATCAACATTTCAATATTCAACCTACGGGGCCTTATAAGGGCTTGTTTTATGTAGGACCTATTGTACTTTACCATATCTTCACTCATTTTACCACAAAATATATGGTGAAGCTAAAAAATTATTATTTGTGTTGTGACAACTGGACGATACATAGAAGGGTAAGAGATCTCCGAACACTATCTTAGCTGATCTAGACCCTGAGATCGCACTGCAGAGATCATGATTAGCCTCCATAACTGTCCAGCACCTATTTTTGTGCACCTTTAGATGCTGCAATCAACTTTAAGGGTGCGTTCCCACCTGGCGTATACACAGTGTATTTCACGGCAGCCCTATGCGTGTAGTGAGTTTTGGAGGCGGAGCCGCGCATCACAGTCCCGGCACACGGCCCTGCCTCCAAAACTCACTACGGTCAGATGTTAGCTGTAAATCAATGAGAAATCGCAAAATTCTTTTTCCACTTGGAGTTTTTCAGTCTGGCGATTTTTTAAATCCTTTTGGCATTTTTCAGCTCCTTGGCGGTTTTGCAAAATGGCAGCATGTTGAGCCACTGGTGTTTTTTCCCCTGAAATTGCGGCGTTTTTCTCCCATAGAAGTCTATGGGAGTAAAAAAAATGCCAAGAAATGGCATGTGGGCGTTTTTTCAAGTGGTGTTTATTTTCTTTTGGACTTTAGCAATCCAAAAAAGTGATGGAGATATCTTTTTTAATAAAATTTCATAGGGTACCATTAAAAAAAAAATAATAAAAAAAAGTAGTGATGGGAAAAAAGTGTATTTAACGAAATGTATATTTTTTTATAACAACATTTTAATAAATTTTTAAACAGGGATCAATTTATGTGGGCGGGCAGGGCACTAAAAACATAGCCGACAATAATAAAAATGTAGTGTGTGTGTGTTTTTCACTTTTTATTCTTTATTTTTTAGGTGGTACTACTACTCCCAGCATGGAACACACACTGTTCCATGATGGGAGTAGCAGATCCTGTACGAATTGACAGAGCGCCCGGGTTTCCTTGAGATCCTCCTGTATATTGTATAGATGCAGCCGGCCGCTCTTCTATGGTCCCCTGCACTGCCGTATATATGCACCTATTCATATTTCCCACAGAGTTGTGATTGGCCAGATGGTTCCAGCCAATCACAACTCTCTGCGGGAAATATGAATAGGTGTATAAATACATCAGTGCAGGGGACAATAGAAAAGCGTCCGCATCTATACATTATACAGGAGGATCACAGTGGGTGTCAGGACTGACACCCTGGGTGATATGTCTATTAGTACAGGTACTACTACTCCCATTATGGAACAGTCTGTTCCATGCTGGGAGTAGTAGTACTGCCTAAAAAATGTCAAAAAAGAGAGGGGAAAAATGTGAAACACACACTTTATAAAAAAATGTATTAAAATTTGTTATAAAAAATATAAATTTCGTTAAATACATTTTTTTCCATCACTACTGCATCCTTTTTTTTTTTTTGGTACCCAACAAATTTTGGGTACCAAAAAAACCTGCCAAAGGGGCAAAAAAATGCAATTTCCACACAAATGAAAAAACGCCAGAAAAAAAAACATTTTTTTCTTGTGTTTTTTTTTTTTTTTTCAAATCAAAAAATGCAGGATAAAAAAAAACAAGTAGAAACTTAGCCTTAAGTGTTCAAAAAAGATATGCATATAGTACCTTTACTTCACATTTCACAGGTTACACTGTCATGAATGATACAAATGTCTGCTGCAGCTGTACTGTCTCTGATTGCAGGCTCTCCCTGGGTGACTTGAATTGTGTAAGTGACAGAACAGCAGAGCTGTGTGGAGAACAAATCCCATTAGAGACAACAGTCTAATATGTTCTTTATACATGCTCTGCTGCTCTTTACCCGGGTCTATTATTAAATAGACCTGGGTGAGCAGCAAAGCTGTATAAAGAACTTCCAGAGTTCTGCACATCACGTTATACACTTAGAACAGATGATGTCATGGTGACAAAACTCATAATAAATTAAGGTAATTTTTGTTTACACAAAATGGACGAGAAATTGGTTACATTTAAAGTATATACTCTACAAAAGATTGAACTAGTGCCTGAAACAATAACGCACATACAAATAATTATAGGTCTAATCCTGTGGCATGATACAGCGGTGTGAGGTATTGAACCCCAACACGAAGACCGAAGCCTGGGCCCAATATGTCACACTGCTGATTAGCTGGCACACTGACTGCAGCTAGTGATTGCTGAGCTGCAGTCTAGAGTTACGGGAAGAAAGTAGAGATTTTTCTTTTAATAATTCTGGCAGCCTGGGCAGGATTTTGAAAAAAGCTGTACCCCTTAAATAGCCATAACTCTTTAACCCCTTAAAGGGGTACTACGGTGGAATATTTTTTTTTTTATCAACTGGTGCCAGAAGTTAAACAGATTTGTATATAACTTCTATTAAATAAACATTTATCTTTCCAGTACTTATTAGCTGCTCTATACTACAGAGAAAGTTCTTTTCTTTCTGTATTTCTTTTGTTTTCTGTCCACAGTGCTCTCTGCTGACACCTCTGTCCATTTCAGGAACGTCCAAAGCAGGAGGAATCCCCATAGCAAACCTATCCTACTCTGGACAGTGACTGATACAGACCGAGGTGTCAGCAAAGAGCACTGTGGACAGAAAAAAAAAAAAAAAGAAATTCAAAAAGAAAAGAACTTTCTCTGTAGTAGAAAGCAGCTAATAAGTACTGGAAGGAAAAAGATTTTTAAATAGAAGTAATTTACAAATCTGTTAAACTTTCTGGCACCAGTTGATAAAACAAAATGTTTTCCACCGGAGTACCCCTTTAAGGACCAGGCCATTTTTCAATTTTCCACCTACAGACCCATATGAGGGCCCTTTTTTGCACCACCAATTTTACTTTGTAATAACATCAATCATTTCACCACAAAATCTACAGCAAAACCAGAAAAAAAATATTTGTGGGGCAAATCTGAAAACAAAATGCCATTTTGTAAGTATTAGGGGCTTCCGATTCTATACAGTGCACTTTTCGGTAAAAATTACACATTATCTTTATTCTGTAAGTCCATACGGTTGCAAGCATACCTTATATAGGTTTTATTTTATTTTATTACTTTAAAAAAAATTATAACTACATGCACCAAAATTAGTATGTTTAAAATTGTCATCTTCTGACCCCTATAACTTTTATTTTTCTGCATACGGGGATGTATGAGGGCACATTTTTTGCGCTGTGATTTGAAGTTTTTATCAGTATCATTTTTTATGGGACTTTTTCGTTACTTTTTATTAGTTTTTTTAGGGTATACAAAATTACCAAAAATACACAATTTTGGACTTTGGAGTTTTTTACGTATACGCCATTTACTGTGCAGTTTAATTAACATAATATTTTTATAGTTCGGACATTTATGCATGCGGTAATATGTTTACTTTTATTATGTTTACATATTTTTATATGGAATTTGGGAAAAGGGGGGTGATTTTAAACTTTTAGTATGGAAGGGGTTAATGCACATTTATTAGCTTTATTTCTTTAACTTTTTTTTTTTTACTTTTTTTATTCTTATATTCTGATTGCATACACTGTTCAATGATATGCCATAGCATAGCATTGATCAGTGTGTTATCGGTGCTCTGCTGCTCCAGCCTGTTGAGCAGGCATGGAGCAGCAGATCACCAATCGGATGGAGAAGAGGCAGGTAGGGACTCTCCCCCTATCCTCTCAGCTGTTCATGAAGTCACGCCGGTCCTGAACAGCCCGATTGAGCTGCTGGGAACTGTTTTCTTTCACTTTAGACACGGTGATCAACTTTGATCGGTGATGTCCGGCATTAGACATGGGTCCTGCCGGCTGATAGCCCCCGGGATCACCCGGCTATGACACGGGGTCAGCCAGTGATCCCACGTCATAGCAGGGGAGCGGGACCAGGGCATACAGGCCCTTGGTCCCCAAGGTGTTAAATTTTCCTCTTGCTGACCAATATGAGCCTTGTTGTTTTTTGAGCCACCAATTATACTTTGTAATGACATCACTCATTTTACCACAAAAGCAGAAAATGTTTTATATCACAACATTAGGGGGCTTCGGTTTCTATGCTGTGCAATTTTCGGTAAAAATGACACATTATATTTATTCTGTAGGTCCGAACGATTACAACCTTACCCAATTAATATAGTTTTTTTTTTTTTTTATTTAACTACTATTGAAAAATTATGGGGGAAATGTATCATTGTTGTCTTTAGTGTTTTTTGTGCTTTTTAAGTCATTTATTTTAGCTTTGTTTTTTTTTTACGTGCAACATATTTATAATACTATCGCAGGGGGTTTGAGAAATCTGGTGCATGTCAGAAGAAAAAACCCAATAAATTACTTCAGAACAAGTATGATTCTTCTTCTGTAACTTTTCTACAACTTTTTACCCCGTTGCACAATAAATTTGCAATAAAAATGCTCTCCAAAGGCAACCCGCAGTATGCCAAGAGACAAAGCACTACAACCCCCAGCACGTAAAGTGACAATGCATTACAAGCTCACAACTTCCAGAATGCAAGGCAAGTAGGCACTACAGACTCTGTAGTGCCTTCTTGCTTTGCATGCTGGACGTTGAGTTGGTCTGTATCAGGGGATAACTTGCACTGTTAAGACTTGGGTGAAAGAGTGTGTGGACTGGGGAGGGGGGGATACTGGGTAGTGTGGCATGGAAGATAATTGTGCTGGAAAAAAAAAACAATAAAGGAAAAAGCCAATAAAGGGGCAGGTGCAGAGAAGGGCAATGACTCAAGCCCCCTTTGAGCCCTATGTGTGCATGTCGCTGCATTTCACACATTTGCACTTCCATGAAAAGTTTTAATTGCATTTAAACTTAAAGATGCAAATGTATTGTTAACTATGAGATCCCTTAACACAGAAGGGAAAAAAAAATAATTTAGAAAAACAATCTGTGCAGTAATGATTACAAAAATACATGTGAAAACAGAACTTATTTATATGACATTTTTGTACAGCAGCTAATACTACACGCTTGTTTTTTAACTTTTGGGACAGTTAGGACCCTACTCAAACAGTATAAAGAAAACCCATGTACGAGTATATTTCTGAATTAAAATTTATAATACCATTCCTACTAAAGTATAGGACTATGTACCAACACCAATAGTTTTGAATATATGGTCCATGAAGTACAGTTATTCTCCATTTTCATAGCCAGGGTGACCAACAAGAGACTGTCTTTGCACAGATACTGCCCTGTGGTGCTACCATGGCAGCTACACATCACTCTTTTTATTTTGCGGTCTCAGCCTTGCTCACATTTGTATTTCAAGAATTTGAAGCACGCTTGGATTTATGCAGATTAGTAGATTATCATGGGTATAACCTGGGGAGCCCTGCAAATTCTTCTACTTAATATGACACATAGTAGGTGGGACCATGGAGCTAATTTTTCACTAGGGCCTAGGAGCCTTTAGTTATGCCTCTGTAGATAGTACACATATCTTTGCTTTTATATATTTATTATACATAATGTTAGTTCAGACTGTAACACCTGCAATATGGGCAATTTCCCTAAGGACCTCACTGGCTTCCTGTTCATACTCTGTGGAAAAAAGTTTAGCTTTGTCTATGTTCTTCATGTTTTCCTCCAGGTTTTCCACTAGACGTATTTGATCCAGGTATCCAGTATTCACTTCCTTTATTTTGTCAGCCATTTCTTCTTGTATCTGACTGAAAGAGAACACCATACCTCCCAACTTTGTTTGACTTCCAATAAGAACCTTAGTTGCCCGACTTAGTTCTTTTATTAGTTCTTGGCATTTCTGCAAGTTTTCTGGGATATCCTCGGTTGCTTTTATTTGTAGACTAAAATTGTAACCCTTCATTTGTGTTTGGATGTCGTAACTACCTGCAAAGAAACCACAGAAACTTATATGATCAATGTGTTAGTAGAATTATCTGTCCAGAAAAATTTGGATCCTATTGTGACTTCATGGTGAACCCTCTTCAACATAACCCTGTCTTCTTTTAAAGGTCCTTCTTGGTAATAATACAGATGAGATCAACATATCATGTAAATGAACTAATGTACACTACAGCATTCATCGGAGTAAGAACCCTATTCATTTGGGGCGATTATGAGCTGAGCTGTGTAATAGGCTGTTTAAACAAGCACCATACTAGTTGGGCAGTGATCTGCCTTTTTAATACCACCTTTATAACTTTTTTTTTCAGTCTACAGTTATAATTTATGATTGCCTGCAATGAGTATGCAATGGAGGTTCATTGTCTAAGGGAGGCAGCAGGGAAATGTAAATGCATCATTATGGTGACAAGGAAAATAAGATGTAATACAATGCAAGATCAGTAAAACTACAATAATCGGGTACAGAAAAATATATGCAAATTTTTGTCATTATATTATTCAGATTTTAAATTGTAAAATGAATAAAAGGAGTTCAATACATGAAAGTTACATTTTCTATTATCCAGTATTATTTTTGTGCAAAAACAGTCCCACACCTGTCCAATGGATGTGTCTGGTATTGCAGCTCAGCTCCATTGAAGTGAATAGGACTGAGCTGCAGTACTTATCTTAAAATAACAAATGTTAACAAACAAAAAAAACTAAACTCAAATTCTTGCATAACCCATTAGTGAAAGCTGAGGTGGGTCAGGACTTCGGCCAGTGATTGGCAAACAGGATCTGCAACTGGAGCTACATTCTTATTAAAATGGGTCACATCAAGACCATGTTTAACCATGTTGTTTACCAAGTCATTGGTTTATTATCTAACCAGCAAGTTCTTCTGGCTGGCTGCAGACTTTGAAGGACTTCTTGTGCACCCTAACTTGCGGACTGCCATTTAAGGAGAGCACATTTGTGGGTCAAGATGAAGGCCAGGAAGCAGAAGTTAGCTGTGACCCATGCACCATCGATCAGCAATTGTAGCGGAAAAGTGAGATGAGTACTGTTCTTTAACTGGCCACTATTACAAAAAAAAAATTCGTTCAATTCAATAGATCGCTATAAAATAAGTATATTTCTAAATACATTCAATTATTTAACTTAGAAATTGCTTGTATAAAAGTGGCCACTAGGGGTCCTCACATAAGAGGCCCACGCTGATCTCTGGCCGTTGCTATATGAAAACTGACGGTGGCAACACTCCTGGCCCGTTGAAATACAGGAAGTGAGTGCGGGCTTTAGAAGGCTCTGTGTGTGCTCCCGGCCTGTCACTCAGCACGAGGAGAAACAGAGGGAGGCATGTATTCCCATGCTGTAGCTGCTCGTCCGTCACAGGTACTGCCTGAAGCTATATAGCTGTATCCCAGTCAGAGTAAACGACTGGCTGTGATTTTTAATCCCATTATTAGGGATCGACCGATTATCGGTATGGCCAATATTATCGGCCGATAATCACGATTTTGGGCATTATCGGCAATTACCTTGCCGATAATGCCCTGCCCCCCCCGCACCGCCCCACCACACCGCGACCGCCCCCCCCCCTGACCTGACCCGCCGCACCGCGTCGCACCCCCCACACGCTTCTTCTTGCTCTTGCTGTGTCCTGCGTTACGTTGTGCGCAGCGACGTGACGTCACCGTCAGTGCGCACAGTGACAGTTCAGGAGGACGCCACCCGAGCCAGATGTAGAGTGGACCCCAGGAACAGGTAATTATAAAACCGGGGATGGGGAGGCAATGGGGCCGGGGCGGTGCGGCGGGTCGGGGGGGGCAGTGGCGGTGATAGATCTCAGGACCCCCGGACAGGCAGGGGGAGAGTAGTGGGTGGCGGCGGCGGTCTATGGCACCGCAAAAGCCACTGCAGTGCATTGATTTAAAACGCATGCTATAAATCAATGATCTGCAGCGGTGTCGCGGGGGGATAAATAGCCGATAACTTATACCGGAATATCGGTATAAGTTATCGGCTATCGGCCCTAACCTACACCGATTATCGGCCCTAAAAAAACGATATCGGTCGATCCCTACCCATTATGCAATATGTAAGAGGAGCAGAGGAAAATATATATTATTCTCTGCTCCTCTTCTCTTTCATATTGCATAAGATATTGTGTGTAGAGGACTACAAATCCCAGCCAGTCATGTAAGAGGATCAGAGGATAATATATCTATCTATCTATATATATATATATATATATATATATATATATATATATATATATATATAGCGTAGAAAAGGATTCTGCAGCACTCCAGATCATGAAAATGGTCGCATCTGGCGACCGAAACGTCGCATTTGTTTGATGGAATAAACCTCATTTTTTCATTGCATGATCTGGAGTGCTGCAGAATCCTTTTCTACGCTGTATCCAATACCTGGGACCGGGTTTTTTATCTGCTTGCACCCTCCTGTCTCCTCCTCATATATATATATATATATATATATATATATATATATATATATATATATAAAAGGAAAGTAGGGGTGGCACTGTGTGGGACGGCACTCCAACGATCCAAAATAAAGTGATTTTTATTCACCCAAGATGTATAGCAACGTTTCCACCTACTCAATGAGGTCTTTTTCAAGCATTATCCTCCACGCCTCTTACATATTGCATGACTGGCTGGGATTTATAGTCCTCTACACACAATATCTTATGCAATATGAAAGAGGAGCAGAGGATTATATATATACTAGCTGAGTACCCGGCGTTGCCCAGTTTTTCCTTCCTAATCCTTGTTGGGGAGGAAAATAAACAAAGGAAAAAACTTTTGACTTCATATCCCGTCCTCATATATTGTTGTCATATCCCGACCTCCTATCCCGTCATCATATCCCGACCTCCTATCCCGTCCTCCTATCAAGTCCTCCTTTCTCGTCCTCATATCTCAACCTCCTTTCCCGTCCTCCTATCTCAACCTCCTTTCCCGTCCTCCTATCTCGACCCCCTTTCCCGTCTTCCTTTCTCGTCCTCCTTTCCCGTCCTCCTATCCCATCCATCTATCCCGTCCTCCTATCCCGTCCTCCTATCCCGTCCTCCTTTCCCGTCCTCATATCTCGACCTCCTTTCCCGTCCTCATATCTCGACCTCCTTTTCCGTCCTCCTTTTCCGTCCTCCTATCCAGTCCATCTATCCAGTCGTCCTATCCCGACCTCCTATCCCGACCTCCTATCCCGACCTCCTATCCCGTCCTTCTATCCCGTCCTCCTATCACGACCTCCTATCCCGTCCTCCTATCTCGACCTCCTATCCCGTTCTCCTATCTCGACCTCCTATCCCGTCCTCCTATCACGACCTCCTATCCCGTCCTCCTATCACGACCTCCTATCCCAACCTCGTATCCCGTCCTCCTATCCCGACCTCGTATCCCGTCCTCCTATCCCGACCTCCTATCCCAACCTCCTATATGTGTACCAGTTATTGAAATATCTCCAGCCGTACGGAAGTTATGTGGGAACATACATTTCCCATTGATTTGCATGGGACTTTAAAAAAAAAAAAAAAACGACCCTCACAAATGGAGGTAGTTAATTAACGATCCTTTATGTTAAGTGGACATATAAGTAACATGTGACCAAGTATTATCGAAATACGTACGGAAGTTATGCAGTAACATATATTTCCCATTGACTTGTATGGGACTTTAAACATAAACCCCACCTCTGGTAAATGGGGGTGAGTAAAGGTTAAATCACCTATCCTATGTTTGTTGATGACATATAAGTAACATGTGTGTCAAGTTTCATGTTAATATCTTTAGCCGTTTGGACGTGATGCTGGAACATACACACATACATACATACATACACACACACACACGTTCAGTTTTATATATATATATATATATATATATATATATATATATATATATATATATATATTCCTCTGCTCCTCTTTCATATTGCATAAGATATTGGTGTAGGGCACTACAAATCCCAGCCAGTCGTACACTGACTCTGACAGGGATAGCGGTGTATATATTTATTTATATAGGATAAACAGATGTGTGTGTGTATATATCTATTGTGTGTATATATGTATTGTGTGTAGTGAACTACAAATCCCAGGCAGTCGTGCAATATGTAAAAGGAGCAAAGGAATATATATATATATATATATTCTCTGTTTGTTGTCCTCTTCTCCTCTTTCATGTTGCATAAGATATTGCGTGTAGGGGACTATAAATCCCAGCCAGCCGTTCAATATGTAAGAGGAACAGAGGATGGGGCGATCCAGAGAGGAAAGAGTTACAGAGCAGCCTGCAGTGATTGGCTGACTGCCATGGTTGCTCCCAGATCAGTGACATACAGTGAGGGCGGACGTGTAGGCATGTAGAGTGAAGGCAGAAGAGGGACACGCCCCCTGCCTTTGAGAAGATGAGAATCCAGACTGCAACTGAGGTAGGCTGTTTTTATTAGAAATATAGGGGCTAAACACATAAAACTTAAATGTACATGATCAGGGTGAGGTACTGAGTAACACATAACAATTTTTTATTCGGGGGAGATGATCGGTATGCTTTAAAGGGGTACTCCGCTGCTCAACATTTGGAACAAACTGTTCCGAACGCTGGAGCAGGCGCCGGGAGCTCATGACGTCATAGCCCCGCCCCCTAATGACATCACATCCCACCCCCTCAATGCAAGTCTATGGGAGGGGGCGTGAGAGCCCTTTAAACTTTGGTAATGCTACTAGTTCATCAATACTGGCAACTGTCAATGGAGCAGCCACAGATTTCATTGAATTGTAGTAAAAAAATAGCATAGGATACAATTACGTTTATATATGGACAGACGGCCGGTTTTAGACAGAGTGTGACCCTGGGCAAAATAAAAAATTGCCTGTGTTCGCATGACCAAAGATCACCATGTTGAATTGGGCTATAACAAAATGCATAATAGGGTCAGAATCTAAAATATATATTGAATACTTTCTATGTTTAAAGTGCAACTGCTGTATAAAAATAGGTCAATTAACTGTCAACACAGCCTACAAGCTGATTACTGGTATACTGCAGCCATACCTTTATTTTGTCACCTGTGTCTCCTATGCTGTAAAAACGACTGTAAAACAACATTCAGTGAGATGTGGCCAGGGATCCACAATGCCCCAGGGCCGCAAAGGCTCTCTTTTCCGATGACACAGCACCACAATCAGCACTGCTCGCAAAATCATTGTGCAAGCAATGTAAAAACATGGGCTCTTCTGCCATGAGGGTACTTGTATTAGTTGCCTCAGGTGGTGCCACCTGCTCATACAATAAAATGCCTTTGTATTTCGGGCATGTTATAGTGGCTCTGACCTGATCAGAAGCTGTCTTAGAATACAGAACTATGTCATCTGGTGACCACAGGGGGAGTCTTCTCTGATTGTAGATGTTTTTTTCTCCATCTGGCCCCGGCAAAGATGATGATGTCTTCTAAGGACTGCAGACTATACCAAGACATCTGTGGCCCCTTACTTCCGAAGTCAACCACAAACTCTGGTGGCCTCCGACCTCTGGAACCCCTAACAATCTTAAGAAGGGAGGTCTCTGTTCCCTAGGTGATAGGAGAAGCAGGGCACATGATCCCTTGTCGCTCCATTCATGCTTTATAGGATCTGCATACATGTGAGTTTGACACTCAGCAAGGTTCATAGGCTCCATAGAGAATAAAGGAAGCAACAGGTGATCATGTGCTGCTAACTCACATTACTGTAAACTGTCACTATTTGCACAAAATCTCTGCGTTTTTTGCCCCAATTTTGTGTAAATTGTAGCAAAATCAGTAATATGCCTGTGGTTCTATAGTTGTTGAGGGGGAACTTTGGGAGATGGGGGCCCTAGGCAATTGTCCAGGTTGCCCCCCTTAATGCTGGCCCTGTGAACAGGTTCTTGTAATAAGAAATATTGGGAAAAATACTGCTATCCATTTTATCGACCCTGAAGCCTCTGTCTTTCCCATCACTCTGTATAATTAATTTGTCGGCCGTTTGAGCGTTCTCCTCAGTGTATTAGACCCTAACCTAATGGAATTGCCTCATGAGCCGCCTGGAACTCTGCAAGCTGCTGGTTTATTTTCTTTAATGCGGGTTTGTTTAAGAGTCGTATGTATTTTGGCCACATGTTTGCCTCTTTCTGTGACTGGCTGGACAGATTTATGGCCAGTGAGAAGGTTTTGATTTGCACACACCACCAAAAAATAAAACCTGTAAACTGGCTTGGGATAAGGAAAATTTTAGAAAGCCTGACAAGGCCCCTTAAGTCTCTTACAGAAAAGTTATGATACTAGCAAGATGCTCATTGGATTGAAAACCATACCTTCAAATAGAAGCACAAATAAATATAGATGTCTTATAACTACATATTGAAGAAAAAAAGAAGAAAAAAACAGGAACTTCCTGCTGAGAAAACAAGGTTATTGGCTAGCATGCCCTGACTAGATGTTTTAGCATCACGCTAGGCTCCCAACGTCAGTCAGTCTGTTTCATGGAGGTAATGTTTTACTTCTTATTTTGTAAAAGATGAAGAAAGGAAAAGGGGAAGTATCCTGGGCACCACCATTATTGTACTGTTTAGTGTAAAGGATGGAGCCTTGGAGAAAAGTTCATTCAATATTTTTTTTTAATGCTTAAAGATACAAATGCAACACATTTAGGGCACACCTAACCTCTTCCTGAGATGTTATTGCCCAAATAAAGGGCAACACAACATTTGGGCAATGTAAGACAACATTTGTGCATCTGGAACTTTATTAAGGCAGATTGCAAGTCTCACATGATCTCTGTGTAATACTAGGCAGTCGAAGAATATGGCAAATTTATTAGTCGCTCATGCTGTTTATCACAGTCGTCCAACGCTCACTAGATACACCTACAAATATATATAAATTTTTTTATAATTATTTATTTATCAATTTCCAGTTTTTAATATGAACATGTAACAAAACCTCCCTCTACAGAGGAAATCAAACACAGATCCATTAACAGTGTGGAAGGCTAGGGCAGTCTACGCTTACCAGCCAACACAAAAGGAGCACCCTAACTACCATAACTAACTAAAAGCAACTAAAAGCAAAATAGAAAGAGGGGGAGACGTGAGAAAAGAAAGGAAGAAAAAAGCTGGGTGGGGGCAGATAAAAGAAAGGAAAGAGAAACACCTAGGATTGCGGAGGATTACCCAAGATGCATACAAAACAAAGGAGACATTCACAACTACAACAGGGGAAGGGGGGAGAAAGGACAGGGGTAACCTCAGGGGACTAGGGGAAGTAACTCAGTCGCAAAATAAAGCTCTGTATTCTGAAAGCCCAGAACCAGGTCTTTGTATACCAATCAACATGGGAATGGAGGTGAGCAGTGAGCTCCTCCATATGCTGTATTTTCAGAATCTTAGTAATCCACAACTGTAGAGTGGGAGGTTCCGGACACTTCCAAAGTGCGGGAGTATAAGCTCTGGCTGTATTGACCAAATGACGCAGGATAGAGTGATGGTAGGTTAAAAGAGCAAAATCGGAGAGGTGAAGGAGGAAGAAGGCAGTGGAAATGACAAAACGTGATCTGTAAAGGATGACATTAACTTTGATACTTCCCTCCAAAAGACGGAGAGCAGCGGATATTTCCAGAACACATATAAAATGGACCCAGGGTGAACCGCAACCTCTCCAACAGAGAGGCAAGGTAGTAGGGAATATTTTGTGGAAGCGAGCCGGTACCTGGTACTAATGAGTAAGAAGCTTAAAACCCACCTCTTGGTACCTACTGGAGATGGGGGAGGAATGTGTCCAACAGAACAGAGCACCTCATTAAGTCTCCCTTTCCCAGGCTGCTAACTAGTTGGCGGTGGGGTGGTAGGGGATAGAGTTGAGGGAGGACCCAAACATGGCATAAACCCTGAGAGTGTATGGTGGACCCCACCGGAGGCCAGAACAGAGCAGTTCAACGGGGGGGACTGAGAGGAGAGAAAATGCCAAAGCTGCCAAGCTCCAAGCTTGGCAAAAACCTAACCCCCAGTTTGGCCTAAACCTCAGAGATCGATACACTTGCAAATATATTAACCACCAAAAAATATATTTTACATCCTAGCCAGGTTGCCAAAGAATTAAAAACTTTATTGTTCACAAACCTATCAAATAAAAATATATTTAAAAATATTTAAAACAAAAATATTTAGAACTTAGTAAATAACATAGAATACAAGTGTCTAATGAATTATATAAAATTAGACGATGGAATTGAGTTAATGCATACACGTTAGTACTGTGGAGAAAGGCTAAACAATATTTTTTTGTACCACTGTTGCATGCAAAATCCTATACCCCGGTACTGTAGTACTGTAAGCCAGTGTTTCTCAAGCACGGTCTTCAAGTTATACAATTATGGTCAGTGCATCAGGCATCACCGCAGTTATATCACCTGTGAAAGACTAAGGAAAAACTGAAAACATTACCTGTTGGGGATACTTGAGGACTGCGCTTGAGAAACACTGCTATAAGCCCAGCAGTGTGGCCTCCACCCCAGACTTTGATTCTTTTTTGCACTGCAAGGTTGCATAGGGGGTCCTGAACACGACCGTAACTAGTAAGCCATGTCCATTTGTCACTAAGTCACTGCTCTTGTTTCAAACTAGGCAAAAATTGGCTAAAACATAAATGTTGTGCAAGGCCTGTATGGAAGATTTAGGTCATAATTCTGACACATTTCATATAGCGAATCTACCTCAGTATAGCCTAGAGACCAAACCTACTGTGCAAAAGTGCTCCATGCTAGTCAAAGAATCAGGAAATACTGAATAAGTACATGTAAGCCTTCACTCAAATGTTCAAGGCATTAGAAAAATGTTAAAGGCAGTGTTGAATGGCAAAGATAGAGGCATAGAGAGAAGCTGACATAAGGTAATTGGGGGTCTATTTAGTTGGTTTAAACACAACTATGGCAAGCAAATACTGTATGTGCTAGTCTGTAGAGGCCTTACTATTTAGTTTACCTTACTGGTTAGCTTTATACTTGTACTAGTTTATCTAGTTTGCTTCATAGTTACCAAAATGGTAAATTTGTGTTTCTCACTGTGCACATACTGCACATATACTTTCACTTACTGTACTTTTCCTTTATCTTCTCCATACAACTAGTGAGGTTGGCAGAATCATTGACTTCATTAAGTTCAAATAAATACTTTTTCACAGCCATGTAATTTTCCACCTGGTTGTTGTAGAGCTCAGCAATCTCCACAAATTTGTCATCATATTCCTTGACGTTTACGTTCTTTACAACAAGCTTTTTGCCTTTCTCCAGCACTGAAATTAAATAAAAAATGTAATGTGAGCTTTATAGTCTTAAAGAGGTAAAGAAAGGTGTCTTCGCATGTGACAAATGACAACTTGAGACAAAAATTATTACTAGAAAGACCATGATGCAATCGAGCAAGGACCAAAACAAATATTCTCCGCGCCTAAGTGGGCTATTTGCCAACAATATAGGACCTCCATACCTCTGCATTCTTACTATTTGTAGCTGAATGGAATAGGCAACTGCTTTTAGCTCCATAAAATTATGCTCAGGTCAGATTACACTTTTTTTTTAATCTTACATTTTGTTTTTAATAAACAAACAACAGCGCCCAGAGCCATGCAAACAAAGTAAATCTTTATTGTATGAAAGCCAGCTTTACTTGTGATGCCTTTTTAAAGGAAAACTGTCACTTGTTTTCTCCGGGAGACGCTGATTAAAATGAGCCCTACCTTGTCCGGATCTGCGCCGCCGTTCTCCCGCAAATGTAGTTTTATTATCTGTTGAAATCTTCCTGTAACTGGCATGGGCGGGGCTTCGGCGTTTAACTGGCACTGATGTCAGCGCCGCTTATGAATATTCAACCCCCCAGTTAGGAGCGGCAAAGAGAGGGAGAACTGGAGGGAGGGGGATGAATATTCATAAGCGACGCTGATGTCAGTGCCAGTTAAGCACCGAATCCCCGCCCGTGCCAGTTACATGAAGATTTCAACAGATAATAAAAGTACAATTGCGGGAGAACGGCGGCGCAGATCCGGACAAGGTTGGGCTCATTTTAATCAGCGTCTCTCGCACTATCCAACAGTACCTGTGGATAGTGCGGGACAAAACCAGTGACAGTTTTCCTTTAAGTGCTAATGTGCACTCTTAGTAGTAATTGTATGAACAATAGTGTACATTTGCACTTGTAACTCTACAAAATCTGTTCCTGAAGCTGGCTTTTATACAGTACAATAAAGATTTACCTTGTTTGCACAACTCTGTGCTGTACATTGTTATTTGTACAAGTTTGCTGTGTGCTGCCCTGCACATGTCTGCACTGCAGAGGGACCAAGAAGGTGAGCTTTAGCAAATGTTCATTTTATCTATTTGTTTTTAATTCATTGCATGGAATTCATTCACATTGCTTTCTACAGGTAAACCTGAACATGTTACAAGCACATAGACATGAGGAATCCTAAAACTGTCTAATTCTTAGAGCAAACTTAGATGGACAGACTACAAACACACCATATTTATCACAGTGGCTCAAGGCTGTTTAATAAACCTAGAGACTTTCTAATCTAGGTTTGCACTGTCTAGTTTTAGGCTTAAACAAACTATTAGTTGGTGTACTTTAGGCAAAGGTAATGTGACAAAATGATGGTGTATTTATTAAGGCATGTCATCACATTTTAGGATACACTTCTTTCTGCCCTGGCCACACAACTTTTTTAATAAGTTATGCCCCCTTGTTGGCCAAGGCACATGGTACTGTTGTTTTTTGTGCAGAAAGGACCAGGAAAGAGGAGCATCACTTAGACTGCTTGGGCTGCATTCACACACTTGCAACTAGCAGTGAGAAATCCTCTGTTACTTCACCATTCACTCGTATGGACTTGCGGACAGTCTGCTATAGTGTCGGATTTGCAGACTGCCAGTGGACCCGTTGAAATGAATGGAAATCTTGCAGCAGATTTCCCACAATGGGAAAGCCACTGATGGTTAAACGCATATGAACACACCCTTTATCTTACTGCTAGAGATTAAAAACTATTTTGGCCAGAGAAGTGATTTAAAAGTAACACTAAAAATATAAATCATAAACAAAAGTGTCTGTGCCACAATTTTGGCGCAGTTTGCACCAAACATCTGGCACAGTTGTTGGGAGACAGATTTTTAGAATAAATTAGACAAAGAAAATAGAGTTGTGCCTAATGCTCAGTAAGGTTGGGGGGAGATGTGTGACTAAGCAAAAAGTGGGCATGACTTTGAAAAAGTACTACCAGAAAAGTTCCCAAGGATTCCAGGGCAAAATTGTAATCAACAACCTTTAGGGGTCACCCCCCAAGGGGTAAGCCCTGAAGTAGAAATCCCCCCTAAAATATATAAACTTTATTGAGGATTCATATTAAAATTCTTAACCAAACTTATTGAACAAATATGTATTTAAAATTCCAGACTGACTTCCTAATTCAATTTGCACATCCTGGGTAACCCTGCTCTGTTTCTGTCAGTAGATGCAAATGCTCTGGATGTGCTTTGTTATTAGGTAGGTTAGGACATTGGTCTGATATTAAAATGAATCTCAATTAGCCCCCCCAACGTTTCGTCAGCTACGCTGACTTTCTCAAGGGAATCGGCTAAAGGCTACTTGAGGCCGGACCGTCAGGCTTATATGTGCTCTGTTTGTGACGTTGCCCTGTACCGCATTGGGCGCATCAGGGCTAACCAATAGGCACTTTCCACATCACAGCTCCACTCATACCATCCAAAATAAAAATAAAAACATATATATAAAAATGTTAAAAATAAATACATTAAAATATCTCTAAAAAAGTATAGGATGACGCATAACAGCTTTATAGAGTGTCTAAACTGTACATTGTATAGTCTGTATGACATATCTGTATGAGAATTCACATTGAGCAATATGCATACCATTGAATTAAATTTGCTACTATACAGCTGTCATAATTCCCAAAATTGGGCTAATTTCATTTGTAATATTATGTCAGCTTATAATGATACCATCAAGACTATTCCTCTATAAACGAGCAAGTTTCATTTTATTTTATAGATGCAAAATTAGATATTCTTACGTTTGACACCAAAAGGACACATGATACAGACACATCCACTCTCACATCTTGAATAAATCTCTAAGTACGATGTCATGTGCACATTTAACTCCTCAAATGGGTTAAATGACATACAAACCAGAGTATGGAGTATGCGCAATCTCAGACGTTGATCCAAACGGGATGCCGTCAAAGTCCATTGTCATGCGTGTAATATGCGCAGCCGCAGACATCGATCCGAACGGGATATTCACAAAGTCCACTGTCATGCACGGCGCAGGAAATTCACGTGACGTGCGCGATTACGCACACATAAAGTGACCGATGATTGGACACCAGCGTGTCTATCAAGACACACAATCACATGACTTCTCATACATTGGATGGTATGATTGGAGCTGTGACGTGGAAAGCGCCTATTGGTTAGCCCTGATGCGCACAATGATGTGGTACAGGGCAACGTCACAACACAAACAGAGCACATATAAGCCTGACGGTCCGGTCTCAAGTAGCCATTAGCCGATTCCCTTGAGAAAGTCAGCGTAGCGGACGAAACATTGGGGGGGGGGGCTAATTGAGATTCATTTTAATATCAGACCAATGTCCTAACCTACCTAATAACAAAGCACATCCAGAGCATTTGCATCTGCTGACAGAAACAGAGCAGGGTTACCTAGGATGTGCAAATTGAATTAGGAACACAGTCTGGAATTTTAAATACATATTTGTTCAATAAGTTTGGTTAAGAATTTTAATATGAATCATCATTAAAGTTTATATAGTTTAGGGCTTACCCATTGGGGGGGTGACCCCTAAAGGTTGTTGATTGTGACTTTGAAAAAGGGCACAGCTTGTATGAGCCAATTTTTGCGACACACCTTTAGATTAAACATCAGACAATTTTAAAACAATCTAGAACTTAATATTTCAAACAGCCTGAACCACTGTTCAAAATTTGGAGCACTCTTAGACTGTCTAGTCCAAGTTGAAACTTTCTACTAGATAGGACTAGACAGTTTTTGTTCATCTCCCCTAAGGTATTCATTTGTAGTGAATATATATAGGGGGTCTGCATTGGGGTCCAATATCAATATGGGAGTCTGATATCAATATAGTGATATATATTTATATATAATCTGATATCTAATATTAATTTGGGGATTGGGGGTCTGATCTGAGGCCCGTTATTAATATAGGTATGCCTAAGTATATTAACAGTGTCTGGGGTCTGTAATAAATTCAGGGGGTGGCTCTTCCATTTTGCAGTGGTCCACACACTGTAAAAGGCTCTGTTTGATAGACACAACGATAGTCTGTTCAACAGAAATAATGTATGTTTGTAAATTCTCTCTTTTGATTTAAAAGAAACACAATTAAGCAAGATTGTGCATCCAAATAACTTGTGTAATTCATATCTACAAACGGAGATACATAAATCAGAAGCACTTTTAGTGGTAAGAACTTAGCAGGAGGAGAACCCCATGATTAAAAGTAGTATCACTGGCTTACCCTTACTTTGCCTTGGGGCCTGGGCAGATTTAGAAAAAGGTACAGTCTGCAAAAGAAATAGAAATGATAAATATTTAATGGAAGACAGAAGTCAATGATGCATAGAACAAACTGTAAGGATTCTGATTTTTCAATCATCGGTCTTATGTCAATAGAACAGGTTGTCATTGTAGAGCTACTTTAGATCATTTTTCATTTAGCATTAAATATTAACTTTTTTTAACTATTATTTACTATAAAATAATAGCTTGAGACCTAAGATCCATGATCATAAGACATGCCATGTTTAGTGGCATAGCTATAGAGGTGGCATTGGTCCCAATTGTAAATGCAGGGCTCCCCTGCTATTACACTATACTATTTGCTGCAGGAGCAGGTTGGTCTCTCAGGCACTGCCCGAGGGCCAGGGCCCATCACTGCCAGAATATTTTGTTTTGTTTAGTACATTTATGCAGACAGGGCCAGGCACGGGCCCTTTATAAATCAGTGCAGGGCCAGACAGGCCAGAGGCTGCTGGGAGTAGAAGTGCCCCCCGCAAGCTTGCACATCTGCTCCAAGACCCTGACATGTCCCTTCCTCTGACCTCGCAACATCACCAGCAGTGGCAGCATCGCAACAGCAGCTGTGGAAGGAGCAGCAGCCTCCGCTGCCTCACACTGTGGTAGGGTGAGTAAACTGGCTGGGTAGGGTGTGGAGACCCCACATGGGGTGTGGGGGGTAGGAAGGTGGAGACCAAAGACTGAATTCAGGAGGGGGAGGCTTGAGAAGACCGAGGGTGGGGACGGGGGTGGGGGTTTGGGTGTGAGAAGACCATGGGTAGGGCACATGGAGGGAGACGGGCCATTGGGGGTAAAAGACTGAGGATGTGTTAATGTTTGTATCATGTGTGTATGTATGATGAATACACACATCTATTATACATACACACATCATATATACGTCTATTATATATACACACATCTATCATACATACACACCTCTAATGCATACACCAGTCATATACACATCTATCATACATATACTGTACATCAATATGGAGGGGTGGGGAGCCATGGGGTGATTGGGTATGGGTCGGCCTATATTCAGGGGTTTGGTGTGTGGCAATATTATATTCAGAGGGTGCAGTGTGTGTCAGTATTATATTATGAGAGTACATTGCGTTTCAGTATTATATTCAGGCGGTACAGTGTGTAGCAGGGTTATATTCAGAGGCACAGTGTGTGGCAGGGTTATATTCAGGGGGCACAGTATGTGACAATATTATTATTATTATTATGGGCACAGATTGTGGCAGGGTTATATTCAGAGGGTACAGTGTGTGGCAGTATCATATTCAGAGGGCACAGTGTGGTGCAGGGTTATATTAAGGGGACACATTGTGTGGCAATTATATTTAATATTTAGAGGGTACAATGTGTGGCATGGTTATATTCAGATGGTACAGTGTGTGGTAGTATTGTATTCAGAGGCTACAGTGTGGGGTAGTATTATATTTTGGGGGCACAGTGTCTGGCAGGGTTGTAATGAATATTTTATACATATAGAGGATGAGCATCTGCTAACAAAGTGAGGACCCAATCATGTCTGGTCATCAAACTCTGCAGAGAAGATGTAGCTGGAAGAAGGCATGGCATTTGGACCAGATGAAAAAGAAAAGAAAAGACAACAGAGAAGACGTAACTCAGGTTACTGATATAATTGGGTATTCTGCCTGACTGTTCCATCACTGCTGTAGTCACTTGTAAGTTCTGCAGTGATGATGGGTGAAACTGTACTTTAATCTGTGTCTCTCCAGCTGTTACAAAACTACAACTCCCATAATGACTAAGACTCTCCAGACATGATGGGAGTTGTAGCTTTGCAACAACTGGATAGCCACTGGAACCAAAGAGATTGGAGGGGGACCCAGCAATTTGACCCCACCCAAAAAATGCCCAGGCTTATTTTTGTTCCCGGTCCAGCCCTTGTGTAGTGGAAAGGAGGAGCCCGAGGCAATTTTTTGCACGGAAGCCCTGTGGTTTCCAGCTACACCCTTGGCAATGTTAAATCACCATATGATATAGCAGGTTATTGAAGTTACTGTTACCCTTTCAGGCACACATTTATAAACATGTCATTGCAATGAAGTTGATTCCCCTGGTTGTTGATGAGACATGGAATAACCATATGCTGGTCAGACTCCTTAGCAAAAAGTAGACAGTATGATAATATGGGATATAAATAGCTGAGATTAGTCAGTGTTGTTGGACAAGCTGGGGTGCCAAACTAAGAGTGTGCAGAATTTACAGGTCTAGCTGCCACATCTGTTGGTAAATGTGCTATAAATAAACTGTTCTGTCTCCATACCCAACCATATCTCATCTTGCATACAGGTTAGAGGCGGTCCAACAGGGTACTAGAGTCTCTTGTTACCAATAAACTTATCCTTTCGTTAATATTGTAGCCACTTACATATATCATCATTACATTCACACATCTAAAGTTTTCAATGCCAACTATTTTTTTTGTCAATGAGTGTAATATCAGCCACTTGTCCTGCCATTTGCACCCCACCCCACTCCTCCCTTACAAACCAAATTTAGCTTTAGACCTGCATCCTAGGATAGATTAGGAACAGTCGAACGTGGCACAGACATTATGGTTAGTGTTTCCGTCAGTAAGAAGAGTTGCAATGTGAGAGCTGGGAAAGGTAAGTTCCAATCTTTTTTTTTACATAATTCAGTTATTCAGTGCAGTAGGGAAATGGTGGGAACAGTGTTTGGGCCCATGTGAAGGATTGTTGTTTATTTTTTATTTTTTTTAATAATTTTTGACATTTTTGCACAAGGACATATGTGGCATCATAAACTTCCGCATCAAAAATAGCAGTATCTGTTTTACATGAAACAATAACAAATTCAAATCTTAATAAAACAAAATTGATAACCTCAAACTGAGAAACAATGTGCTTTTTTAAGAAAACATCACTGCAAGATCACAAAAGGTCCAAGAGAGAAAACTTTAGTGTATACATAATAATAATGTTAGGTTTGTCCAAGGCATTTGACCGGTGGGGTGTATAAGAGGATAACAAAGGAAACTCCCTAAACAGTGTACACAAGCATGTAATAACAGAAAAGCGTCTCAAAGCAAAAAAAAAAAAAAGTTAGCCAGACATATACAATTAGGCTATGTTCACACTAGCAGAACAGCACGGACATTCCAGTGAGGCAGAGTCCCATTGATTTCATTGATATTCTGCTGTGCTGTTTACATGCCAGATGTTTTGGCCGCAAAGAAATTACCAGATTTTTTTAAATGTGAACATAGCCTGATTGTACATCTTCCATCTCCAATCATGGACCCAGGGTTCCCTGTAAGGCCTCCAGGGCATATGACTCTGTCATCATATAACGAAGGCTTTTTTTTTTTTTTTTTTTTGTGCAACAAATTTGACTTTGTAATGACATTTTTCAATACCATAAAGTTTACAGGGGGAAAAAAATGAAAAAAATTACTTTTTGCAACATTTCCTTTCCAGGCAGTGCACTTTTTGGTAAAAATGACACGTGATCTTTATTCTGTGGTCCATATGATTACAACGATACCCAATTTATATAGGTTTTGTTTTATTTTATTGCGCTAATGAAATTATAACTTTTGGTAATAACATCAGTATGCATTCGTCATCTTCTGACCCATTTAACGCTTTTATTTTTCCATTTACAAGGCTGTTTGAAGGCTCATTTTTTGCACTGTGATACCATTGTTGTTTTGATGGGACTTTTTGATCGGTTTTTTTTTATTTAAAAAAAAATATATCAATTAATCCCCCCTATTATTTACTCTCTATTTTTAACCACTTGTTACAATCAGAAGTTCTAAGGAAATTGAGGTTTTTGGGATGAGTGGTAAAGAGAATAAGTTACTATTGTATGTGGATGACTTGCTTCTGACCCTTCAAAAGCCTGAAAATTCAGTCCTTAAAGTTATACACTGCTAAAAAATAAAATAAAAGGAACACTTAAACAACACAATGTGACTCCAAGGCAATCACACTTCTGTGAAATCACACTGTCCATTCAGGAAGCAACACTGATTGACAATCAATTTCACATGCTGTTGTGCAAATGGAACAGACAACAGGTGGAAATTATAGGCAATTAGCAAGACACCCCCAATAAAGGAATGGTTCTTCAGGTGGTGACCACAGACCACTTCTCAGTTCCTATGCTTCCTGGCTGATGTTTTGGTCACTTTTGAATGCTGACAGTGCTTTCACTCTAGTGGTTGCATGAGACGGAGTCTACAACCCACACAAGTGGCTCAGGCAGTGCAGCTCATCCTAGATGGCACATCAATGTGAGCTGTTGCAAGAAGTTTTGCTGTGTCTGTCTGCTTAGTGTCCAGAGCATGGAGGCGCTGCCAGGAGACAGACCAGTACATCAGGAGACGTTGAGGAAACCCAGCAGCAGGACTGCTACCTCCGCCTTTGTGCAAGGAGGAGTACTGCCAAAGCCCTGCAAAATGACCTCCAGCAGGTCACAAATGTGCATGTGTCCACTCAAACAATCCGAAACAGACTCCATGAGGGTGGTATGAGGGCCCAACGTCCACAGGTGGGGGTTGTGCTTACAGCCCAACACCGAGCAGGACGTTTGGCATTTGCAAGAGAACACCAAGATTGGCAAATTTTCCACTGGCACCTTCTGCTCTTCACAGATGAAAGCAGGTTCACACTGAGCACATATGACAGATGTGACAAAGTCTGGAGATGTTGTGGAGAACGTTCTGCTGTCTGCAACATCCTCCAGCATTACCGGTTTGGCGGTTGGTCAATAATGGTGTGTGGTGGCATTTCTTTGGGGGCCGCACAGCCCTCCATGTGCTTGCCAGAGGTAGCCTGACTGCCATTAGGTACCGAGATGAGCTCCTCAGACCCCTTGTGAGACCATATGCTGGTGCGGTTGGCCCTGTGTTTCTCCTAATGCAAGACAATGCTAGACCTCATGTGGCTGGAGTGTTTCAGCAGTTCCTGCAAGAGGAAGGCATAGATGCTATGGACTGGTCCGCCAGTTGCCCAGACCTGAATCGGATTGAGCACATCTGGGACATCATGTCTCCCTCCATCCACCAACGCCAAGTTGCACCACAGACTGTCCAGGAGTTGGTGGATGTTTTAGTCCAGGTATGGGAGGACAACCCTCAGGAGACCATCCGCCACCTCATCAGGAGCATGTCCAGGCGTTGTAGGGAGGCCATATGGGCACATGGAGGCCACACACACTACTTAGCCTCATTTTGACTTGTTTAAAAGGACTTTACATCAAAATTGGTTTTCCACTTTGATTTTGAGTTTGACTCCATATCCAGACCTCCATGGGTTGATAAATTTGATTTACATTGATAATGTTTGTGTGATTTTGTTGTCAGCACATTCAACTATGTAAAGACGAAAGTATTTCATACGATTAGTTCATTAATTCAGATCTAGGATATTTTATGTTAGTGTTCCCTTTATTTTTTTGAGTAGTGTATTTTTGAGAATTAAAGATGCACAATTATAGGCATAGCATAATACAGTGAATGCAATCTAATGATTGCATATAAAAGTCGCCTATGGGGGACTTAAAAAGTGTAAAATAAAAAAGTTAAAAAAAAGTTTCTAAAATTATATAAAACCCCTCCCTCCTAATAAAATTTTTTATCCCCCTTATTTTCCCATTTCACAAAAAAAGAATAAAAATTTACATATTTGGGATCACCGCTTGCATAAATATCAAAACTATTAAAATATTATGTTAATAATTCTGCACGGGAAATGGAATAAATGTAAAAAAAAATACCAAACACTAAAAATACTGATTTATAACCACATCATTTATCAAAAAGTCCCATCAAAACAAGAATGGTACTGTTAAAAACTACATATCATGGTGCAAAAAATGAGCCCTCATAACTTCCTGTATACGGAAAAATAAAAAAGTAATAGGGGTCAGAAAAGGACATTTTTTTACAAGTAGTACAATAATAGAAAAACTATATAAATTGTGTATCGTTTTAATCACATTGAACCACAGAATAAAAAGATAATGGCCCAGATTCGTCAAAATAATGGAGAGAAAAAGGTGAGTGATTTTCCCACAGCAACCAATCACAGCACCAGAGCTTGTTAGCTGAGCTGTGATTGGTTGCTGTGGAAAAATCTCTCCAGTTTTTCTCTCACAGTTTGATAAATCTGGGCCAATGTATCATTTTTACCATAATAATCACTGTGTAACAACCAAACCCCCCAAAAGTTGCAAAATTGCAGTTTTCTTATAAATTTTCGCCCACAAATAATACATTCTTGCTTTTGCCGTACATTTCATGGTAAAATGGAAGGTATCTGTAGTCTGTAGGTGAAATATAAAAGAGGGGATTTTAAAAAGAGGGGAGTAAAAAAATGAAAATGCAAAAATGAAAATTGGCCTGGTCCTTAAAGGGGTACTCAGATGGAAACTCTGGGTACTTCTATTTAAAAATCTTAATCCTTCCAGGACTTATCAGCTGCTGTATACTCCAGAGGAAGTTGTGTAGTTCTTTTCTGTCTAACCACAGTGCTCTCTGCTGACACCTCTGTCCATGTGAGGAACTGTCCAGAGCCGGAGAGGTTTGCTATGGGGATTTGTTCCTGCTCTGGACAGTTTGTGACATGGACAAGGTGTCAGCAGAGATCACTGTGGTCAGACAGAAAATAACTATACAACGTCCTCTGGAGCATACAGCAGCTCATAAGCACTGAAAGGATTAAGAGCGGAGGACAATCTCAGTAGAAGCAGGGACTATATTCTTAAAAACCTTGAAACATTATTCTCTTAATAAATCACATTGCATGATGCAACTAAAAATTCAATACAGAGTGTATTACACTCTAAAACAAATGGGATGTGGGGAAGACACATACTTCCCAAAATATCAAGGTTTGGTTGGACTGCAATTCCGTAAATGTTAAGAACTGGCTTATGTTAATATAAAAAATATTGTATTCCCTCTCCCCCCCCCCCTTTTTCTCCATCTGGCTTCAATGGGTGGGGATACATATCAATTTTGGAGTTTTGATATTTTTTATGCATTGACCATACAGTTTCTTTAAAGGAGAACTCCAAATTGTCCCCCCATAGTGACGGCAGTAAAAAGATAAAGCTGTACATACCTTCCTCCGCTCCCCCGGGGCCTCCGGTAACCGGCTCCGGTGTCCGCCGCGATCCACTTCCTGGTTGCCGGTGGTCGGATGAATCAGCCAATCACAAGCCGCAGCGCAGTCCGACTCGGCCGGCGATAGGCTGAGCGGCAATGTGACGTTTTCGGCCCCGACTGCAGGTGTCGGTGTAGTGAAGAATTTTGTGTCCTGAAGCGTTCTCACACTACCGCTCAGCCTATCGCCGGTTGAGTCGGACTGCGCTGCCGCTGGTGATTGGCTGATTCATCCGACCACCGGCAACCAGGAAGTGGATCGCGGCGGAGACCGGAGCCGGTTACCAAAGGCCCCGGGGGAGCGGAGGAAGGTATGTACATCTTTATTTTTTTACTGCTGGCACTATGGGGGACAATTTTTATGGTCTGGAGTTCTACTTTAATATTGTATTTTAATGATTCAGACATATCTGTACGTGGTGATACCAAATATGTTGATGTCTATTTTTGTTTACATGTGACATATGAAGCTATAAACCACTATAAATGTATGGCCTTAATGGGGTGTTCCAGGGGAAAAAAATGTTATAGATCAACTGGCTCCAGAAAGTTAAAGAGATTTGTAAATTACTTCTATTAAAAAATCTCAATCCTTCCAATAATTATCAGCTGCTGAAGTTGAGTTGTTCTTTTCTGTCTGGCAACAGTGCTCTCTGCTGACATCTCTGCTTGTCTCAGGAACTGCACAGAGTAGAAGAGGTTTGCTATGGGTATTTGCTTCTACTCTGGACAGTTCCCGAGACAGGTGTCATCATAGAGCACTTAGACAGAAAAGAATAACTAAACTCAACTTCAGCAGCTCATAAGTACTGAAAGGATTAAGAGTTTTTAATAGAAGTAATTTACAAATCTGTCTAAATTTCTGGAGCCAGTTGATATATATAAAAAAAAAAGTTTTTTCCTGGATAACCCCTTTAAGAGGTTAATCAGCAGAAATGTGTGGTCATGATGTAGCTGTATTTTTTGTCCCTTGCGTTTAATTTAGCAACACTATGGTGGTTATTAGAGATGAGCGAACTTTTGAAAAATTTGATTTGGCCGATTCGCTGAATTTTTCGAAAAAGTCTGTATTAAAAGCGGCTATTTCTGACATACAGAGAGCCTCAATAGGGGTGTAGAACAGTTTGCTTTGTTCTAACATGAATAGGGAGTGTGCTGTGTTAGTGAAATAATACTGTTATTCAGTATGACATGCAGATTACAGGCATTGCTTTTACAAACACTGAGGCAGAGCATCTGAATGTGGCAGCAGGCAGACCATATGGCGTCAAAATTGAAGAGAGTAAATAGATTTTTTAATGTAATTTTTATTTGATTTAATTTGAATTTATTTTTTGAGTACCCATTCTGGTGAGCATCGAGCTGGTGGTTCACCGCAAGGCGAGCTACCACCTGTGCCTCCAGCCCGTGCCTCTCACCGCCCCCCCCCCCCTCCCACTGTCTTACTCTTTTGTGTAACTGCAAAGGTTTCATTTAATCAGTAATGGTTCATTGTGATCGCTTCAACTGGTTTCATTGGATTCTTGTGGTAATTCCACAGCTACTATATGACATCGGCGACCATAGGGCCTCACTCTTGAAAAGATTACATCGATTTTTTTAAATTGAAATTTAAGATTTTGAAATTGAAATTTAAGATTACACTCCCAAGTTTTAATGTCCCGGGCCCTTGCATGTGGTTGCAAAGGACCAAATTTAACAAGGAGTCACATGTCACATGGCGGCACAATGACAGAGCCTGGAGGTGACATCAGTATGAGGAGACCGTATAGTGACTGAATGACCGCCTGGAGTTTGTGTCAGCATGAGGAGACCATATAGTGTCTGAATGGCACAGCCTGGAGGTGGCTGAAGCATAAGGAGAGCATATAGTGGCTTAATAGCACAACCTGGAGTTGGCGGCAGCATGAGTAGAACATATAGTGGCTGAATGGCACAGCCTGGAGTTTGTGGCAGCATGAGGAGACCATATAGTGGCTAAATGGCACAGCCAGAAGTTGGCTGAAGCATGAGGAGACCATATAGTGGCTTAATGACACATCCTGGAGTTTGCTGAAGCATGATGATATCATATAGTGGCTGAATGGCACAGCCTGAAGGTGGCTGAAGCATGAGGAGACCATATAGTGGCTGAATAGCACAACCTGGAGTTGGTTGAAGCATGAGGATACCATATAGTGGCTGAATGGCACAGCCTGGAAGTGGCTGAAGCATGAGGAGACCATATAGTGGCTGAATTGCACAGCCTGGAGGCGGTGAAGCATGAGGAGACCATATAGAGGCCTGAATGGCACAGCCTGGAGTGGGCTGAATCATCAGGAGACCTTATAATGGCTGAATGGCACAGCCTGGAGGTGGATGAAGCATGGGGAGACCATATAGTGGCTTAATGGCACAGCCTGGAGTTGGCAGAAGCATGAGGAGACAAAATAGTGGTTGAATGAGACAGCCTGGAGGTGGCAACAGCAGCATCAGGAGTCCTGAAAGTGACCCGGTGACAGAGTGATACAGCGGGTGGCAATACCAGTACCCAGTGATGAAGGTGGGTGAAAAAAGGTCTGATGTGGAGGAATGTTTGTAATTGAGGAGCAGCGCCTTAAATCTGTTTTGCATTAGCCATATTTGTGAAGTGTTGGTGTGGCACCATGGTCAATCTACTCTGATGCATCAGGCATTGGGGGGTGGAAATCCTGGCTGATCCACGCCTGATTTATCTTCACAAAGGTCAGTCTCTCAACATTTTTCGTGGACAGATGAGTTCTCCTTGGGGTGACTATGGCCACCGCCGCAATAAACGCCCACTCTGAAGGCACACTACTGGCCGGGCAGGACAGCTTTCCCAGGGCAAACTCTGCTAGTTGCGGCCACAAATCAAGTTTGGCTACCCAGAAGTCCAGCGGATCTTCAAGGTGTGTTGGCATGGGCATGTCAAGGTATGCCACCACCTGCGGGTTCAGGTCCTGCTCCAGGTCTACTTGCTGCTGATGAGTTGCTTCACTATGCAGGTGAAGAAAGGTACTTATCAGCAACTCTAGACTCAGGCTGCTGCTGATGGAGCTGCTCCTGCCACCCCACCCCTCCTCAGCAGCCGTGGCAGTGGAGTGAGCGCAGAGGGCCCCCCAATTCAGACCTGCGAGAGGAGGAACGATGACGACGATAGGCATCGGTCAACTGACTACACAGGATGCCTCTGTAGTAGGTCACTTTATCCTTCCTCTCAGTGGGTGTAAAAAAGGCCCCTATTTTGTGGCGGTAGTGAGGGTCCAATATGGTGGAGAGCCAGAAGTCATTCCGCAAGCAAGTGAGCATGCATCATGCCATTTGTGCAAGGGACTCGGAGAGACTCCCTGCCTCCATCTCCACTGCATACTGCCACAGTGTGCCTGGGTCCTCTAAAGGACATGTATTGTCCCTGACCATAGTTACAGCTCCAGATGTCGGCACTGCCGTGCACTTTGGTGCACACTGACAGGCTCAAGGACTGGCCCACCTTCTCTTCCACAAAACGGTGCAGGGCTGGTACTGCCTTCTTAGCCAAGAAATTACGGCTTTGCACTCTCCACCTCGGCTCGGCACAAGCCATCAGTTCTCTGAAAGGTGCAGAGTCCACCACTTGAAAAGGGAGGCACTGCAGCACCAGCAACTTAGACAGGAGCACATTCAGCTTCTGTGTCATTGGATGAGTTGGTGGAATGACTCACTAAAAGTAGGAGGAGCAGGAGCATCTGGAGTGACAGAAGGAGGGTATGACACAAAGCTCCCTTCAGCTGAGGTGGTGGAAAGAGGGAGCAGTGTGCCACATGGTGATGCAGCAGGCTGGATCACTACATCGGAGCCACGGTTCTCCCAGGCCACTTTATGGTGGCACAGCATATGTTGATGCAGGGCCATGGTGCCAACATTGGGACCCTGACCACACTTCACCTTCTGTCGACATATCTTGCATGTGTATAAAGTGGGGGTACACTTTCCTCAAGTCTGGGCTTGATTGTCACCAATAAATGGGTGAATATAAAATATATGAAAAAATGATGTAGATCCAGTGAATTAATTTAAAACAATTTATTATTTCAATGATAGTGCTTGTGGGTTCCTTTGTAGGGCCCTTACATCGGACTCACCACGATAAGCAAGGTAGTGAATGTATAAAATATTCATTCAATGAAATAAAATAAAATAGACATATAATATACAGGGTAAAAAAAGTTCTGGTATCCCAGTGTGGCAAATAGTCTATAGTTCTTATAGATGTATTCACGGAGATTGTGCTTTGTATGGTTGATTACAAATAGTCTGAGTAGCAATGTCTCTGTACAGCTCGTATCTGGTCAGGATACTGCATGCGGCAGCGTGTTGGTAAGGGATTAAAATCAATGCGCTCTGCAGATCTGGAGTTTTCTTGTGTGAATCCCACTCTACCCTGGCGGCACAGGGATAGAGATTGGTGAATGGGATATAGATAGTCTATTAATTGTAATCCTGCAGGTGCATGAGGCAGCGCTCTGCAGCGCTGGAGGCCCCTCAAATGTGGACCACTCTACCCCAGCGGCACAGGCAAAGTTTTGAGTGGATTTGGGGATTTGGCACACTGTGCCTCTTACCAGCAATGTCCTGTAGCCTAGTTGCCGGAAAAAGGTTTTCGCTGGGGAGACGTCCGCTGGCAGCCGGGATGCGTACAACCCCGGAAGCATGCTCTGGTTAATTTCTTGCGATCCGGTGAATGATGGTAAAGATCGTCGGGTTTGCCAATACTGGGGTACAGGTGATAGAGGCTAGATGCGTTTCTGTTTCAATGTTTTTATTATTATTAAGGTGAACAAAAATGAATAAGCATACAAAACGTATAACGTCAGCAGTACACATTATGCCAACTGTAAAGAATTGTAAACTTCAACAAGTAATTAGCAATATATTAGGCATAAGTCCAAAAGGTTCGGATTGCAAAGTCACAATCAGTTGTGGCTTCCCATTAAGGGATTCCTATGAAGGCTCCTCCGCTTGAACAAGAGACACAAGATGAGCCTTTGGAAGGAGTCAACGCTACCTGAATCAACCAGTATATGATCAGACAAATTAGCCCGGTGACACCGGGTTTTAAAAAATACAAAGACAGACACACAAGGGGAAACAGCACAAGGAACGAAACAGGGGAGGGAGAATAGTTCCAGTAGGAGAAAAAAAAAGGAAGGTAAGAGGAGAAAAGAACAGAGACAGAAACTTCAAGAAGGATTACCCAGATAGTCCACCCAAGGTTGCCAGGTAGCCTCAAACGACTGTTGGAAATCATTTAAAAGGCTTGTCAATATGTCATTAGCCATTATCCAATTTAACTTGGGGCGTATTAGCTGAAATTGAATAGAACTTGATTTCCAATTAGTCGCTATGGCTATCTTAGCGGCTAGAAAGATGTAGGAAATAAGTTTGCGTAGTCCCTTCGAGATATTCGGGATTGGGGCATTTAGTAGAGCTTGCTCCAGGGATTTCACGAGGTTCACACCTGTTACCGACAAAATAAAATAATAGACCCGTATCCAAAAGCGTTTTACACGTGGGCAAGCCCACCAAATATGAAACATAATTGGGTACATGGGGTACATTTTAGCTATTCTAGTAGGGACCAAGTACCATCGAAGGAGCACTTTCCAGCCCGCTTCCTGCAAGGATGTGCTAATGGACAGTTTGGAGTTGACAGAGGCGCTAAGGATCCAATCTTTCAAATCAATTTCCTTCCCAAGGTCCTTCTCCCAGACAATCATGTACGGCAATTTGGTGGGGGTAGACAATAAGCTATCATAGTTAGTGGAAATAATGCCCCGGCTAGCGGAAGCTCTCAGGCACAATGATTCATAAGAGGTGCGGGAAGTTATATCCGTCCCCGTCTTCTTAAGACCCGACAAGAAATGAGCAATTTGATTGTAGCGGAATAATTCTGAGTCGGGTAGCTTATAGAAGGCGCGGAAGTAGCCAATTGGTTTGATACCCAATCTATCAATAAAGTCACCTATGCGAAACAATCCTTTGTTCGTCCGCCAAGAGAAAGCCAGTGAGACCATTCCAGGAGGAAATTTTGGATTACGCAATAGTGGCGCCACCGGGGTATGGATTGATTGTAGAGGGAATCTATTGCGAAGGCTATAGCATAATTTTAGCGATTGCGATAAAATAGGAGAGAGGATTGAGGGCCTTTCCTTAACTGGGAGCCAATGTAAAAGTGATATAGGGACGGTGGGTGCAGCTAACTGTTCAATAGAAACCCATTGGGGGCTAGAGTGGTGTATGTGAAACTGGGTAAGCTGACCCAGCCTCGCTGCTTGATAATATTTCTTGAGGTTTGGGACCCCTAAGCCCCCTTGAGAACGGGAAGTAAATAGCGTCCCACGTCCCACTCTGCTACCTCTAGAGCCCCAAATAAACTTGAGCAAATCAGATTGCAAGCTGTCTATGGCTTGAGAGGGAACAGAGATTGGTAGGGCACGGAAAGCGTAAAGTACTCTAGTTAAGAGGTTCATTTTGACTGAGGCAATTCTACCCAACCACGATAGGGGGAAGCTAGTCCAAGTTCGTAAGTCACTCCGAATGTCACGAAACAACTGGGGAAAGTTGGCTGAGTATAAGGAGGAGATTGAGGGGGTCAAATTAATACCTAAGTAAGGAAGACTATGTGCAGTCCATTGGAAGTCAAAGTTAAGTTTCAGTAGTTTAACCGTCCTGTCTGGCAGATTTATGTTTAGAGCTATTGACTTGGAAGAGTTTAATTCCAAACCGGATATCTCCTCAAATTTGGATAAAACATGGAAAATGTTAGGGAGAGAGGTCAAAGGGGAGTACAAAGTCAGTAGGAGGTCGTCTGCAAAGAGAGCCACTTTATGTTCCCCAGTTCCCGCCCTGATGCCTATTATAGAGGGGGAATTGCGAATAACCGCTGCCAATGGCTCCATAGCTAAGGCTAACAGGGCAGGGGAGAGGGGACAACCCTGCCTCGTGCCCCTCCTGACCCGGAAGGCCTCCGAGGCATAACCTCGAACATTAACCGTAGCCCAAGGATCTGCATATAGTGTGCGTAGGAGTCTGAAAACATATATTCCCAATGTAAAGAGTCGAAGGCCTTCCGAAGGTCCAGAGAGAGCAGAAACCCAGTTTGGCGACTAGTATTGCCATCCCAAGGGGAGTGTAAGAGAGAGATCAAATCTATTATTCCTTGAGTCTGGTCTGGGGCCTGTCTACTTGGAATGAAGCCCACCTGGTCCGGATGGACATAGGCCCCTATAAAAGTATTCAGGCGCAAGGCCATAATTTTGGTCAATAATTTCATGTCCTTATTAATCAAAGAAATTGGGCGGTAATTGTCACATACAGAGTGGTCTTTGTTCGGTTTCGGGATGGCTTTTATAACAGCCATGGACTATTCCGGGCCCAAGGGAACCCCTGCCGTATAGCATTAAATAAATCGGTAAGATGAGGTAGCTAGATGCTTTTCGAGGTACTCATCTACCTCAATAGCAATGGCTGACTGGTTGTGGAGAGGTACTATTTATACCTGCAGAAGCTCTGTAATTGGATAGTTCTCATCGTTTTATACACATTGTGTACTGGATTGTTGTACAGGTGATACTGATTGTCTGGTGTTGTGATGCAAAACCTGGATGTGGAAAATTTGTCGTCGACTTCTTGTTGAGTGTAAAGATTTGATTGCAAAAAAAACCAAAAAACATTTTGGTATAGAGAGATGGCATATCGTGGATATGCAAATGATAGAACTTCGCACACCACTCTTCACGGTAAAGTAGATTAGATTTTGTTAGCAATCCAACAGTTAAACAGTATGACGTTTTGGCCCTACCTGGACCTTCATCAGATCTATAAGTTATACAAACAGAGAAATCAATAAAGGGAAAAAAGAAGAAAACAAAATGTCTAGTAACATAATGGTTAAGGAAAGAAAAAATCATATTTGATCAGTAATATCCAAGTAATGGCAGACTAATATCCAATCAATCTCTGCAGTAACTGATTTGATCATCAATTTTCAAAGAACTGGTACCTAATCTATCCCACACACCGTATTGGGATATGTTATTAATCCACCCCATTGTTTGCAATATATTTGAATGAAATCCACCCCATATCTTATAACAAACTGAAATGAGCTGAAGGTGTGTCTCACCTTCAGGATATAAAAAGCCAGTCTGTTATGAGTAGTCAGACTTGCACCACTGAAGAAGGGGTCACACAATCTTTTATAAATTCCCCCGAAACGCATTTGGTGAAATCATACAGAGACCGGAGCATATTGACCTCTGTTCACATTGTAAGAAATACGTGGACTTTGTTTTTTACCATTCTTCAAGGATGACCGCATCATTTGAATACCTGAATACCTGCATACTGCGGCGATGTGCGGTATTAACCCTTTAGAAGCGGCGGTCAAAGCTGACCGCCGCTTCTAGAGTGAAAGTGACCCGACTGCTCAGTCGGGCTGTTCGCGACCGCCGCGGTGAAATCGCGGCGTCCCGAACAGCTTACAGGACACCGACAGGGCCCTTACCTGCCTCCTCGGTGTCCGATCTGCGAATGACTGCTCCGTGCCTGATATCCAGACAGGAGCAGTCAAGCGCCGATAACACTGATCACAGGCGTGTTAATACACGCCTGTGATCTGTGTAAAAGATCAGTGTGTGCAGTGTTATAGGTCCCTATGGGACCTTTAACACTGCAAAAAAAAAGTGTTAATAAAGGTCATTTAACCCCTTCCCTAATAAAAGTTTGAATCACCCCTCTTTTCCCATAAAAAAAATAAAACAGTGTAAAAAAAAAAAAAAATAAACATATGTGGTATCGCCGCATGCGTAAATGTCCGAACTATAAAAATATATAATTAATTAAACTGCACGGTCAATGGCGTACGCGCAAAAAAATTCCAAAGTCACTTTTTATACCATTAAAAAATGAATAAATAGTGATCAAAAAGTCTGATCAAAACAAAAATCATAGCGATAAAAACTTCAGATCACGGAGCATTTCACGGAGCAAAATTAGTCCTCATACCGCCCTGTACGTGGAAAAATAAAAAAGTTATAGGGGTCAGAAGATGACATTTTTAAACGTATAAATTTTCCTGCATGTAGTTATGATTTTTTCCAGAAGTGCGACAAAATCAAACCTATATAAGTTGGGTATCATTTTAACCGTATGGACCTACAAAATAATGATAAGGTGTAATTTTTACCGAAATATGCACTGCGTAGAAACGAAAGCCCCCAAAAGTTACAAAATGGCGTTTTTTCTTCGATTTTGTCGCACAATGATTTTTTTTTCCGTTGCGCTGTGCAGTTTTGGGTAAAATTACTAATGTCACTGCAAAGTAGAATTGGCGACGCAAAAAATAAGCCATAATATGGATTTTTAGGTGGAAAATTGAAAGGGTTATGATTTTTAAAAGGTAAGGAGGAAAAAACGAAAGTGCAAAAACTGAAAAACCCTGAGTCCTTAAGGGGTTAAAGGAAAGAAATTACTCTGGATAGCAACACTTTTAGACCCTAAGAGCATCTTCACCCTGAAGCACATGATGACCAAGTTACAGCATCCGGCATACCCCCTGACATGAATTGTCATCACAGGGATGTAAACTACCACCTGAACAACCAGGTTGAGGCCTACCTCAGCAATGCCCTTTCTCTGACAGACACCATGAGCTCAGACCCCATTAAGTTCTGGGTCACCAGATTAGACCATTAGTCAGAACTTGCCCTGGGTGTTCTGTCTTGTCCACCCTCTAGCGTAGCTTTGGAAAGAATGTTCAAAGCAGCAGACAGCATCGTTACAAGATTGTCAGACAGCAACATGGAAAAACTGACATTTACTAAAATGAGATCAGTGAGGAATGTTAACCTCCTCTGCCAGATGCCACTGATAAGACAGTACTACCACGTCCCCTGCCGTATTCTGGATACCACACAAAAACACCAATCTTCCACCTCCTGACGTGCGCTGATTACTAACAGTAACACCAATCCGCCACCTTCTTCTGTACGCTGACTACAACTAGAAACATCAATCCGCCACCTCCTGCTGTACGCTGACTAATGCCAGTCCGCCACCTGCTGCTGTACATTAACACTATTAGTAAAACCAGTCATCTTGGCTTGGCACACTAAAAAGCTGTTGCTACTCCATAAACGGGATACATTTTAACCCCTTCCCACTATATGACGTATGCAAATGTGATAGCCTGGGGGGGTGTAGGGTATGGGGAGTGTAGCTGTGCAGCAATTAAAGGGTGCTTGTTAACCCTTGCTATTCGTGCCGCCAGGGTGAGGGTTCCTCAATCATGCTTTTCCTACCGCCACCCTTCCCAAGAGCGATAGGGAGGTAGTTAATAAGAATAGATTGTCCACAACCGGAGAGTTTCTGAAACAGCATTAAAGGGGTATTCCAGGCAAAAACGTTTTTTTATTTATCAACTGGCTCCGGAAAGTTAAACAGATTTGTAAATTACTTCTATTAAAAAATCTTAATCCTTCCAATAGTTATTAGCTTCTGAAGTTGAGTTGCTGTTTTCTGTCTAACTGCTTTCTAATGACTCACGTCCCGGGAGCTGTCCAGCTCCTATGGGGATATTTTCCCATCATGCAAGGGATATTCTCCCATCATGCACAGCTGCCGGGACGTGACATCATCATTGAGCAGTTAGACAGAAAACTTCAGAAGCTAATAACTATTGGAAGGATTAAGATTTTTTAATAGAAGTAATTTACAAATCTGTTTAACTTTCCGGAGCCAGTTGATATATAAAAAAAGTTTTTGCCTGGAATACCCCTTTAACGTTTACTGAAGAATTTCTGCAAGCTTCAATAATACAACAGTCTTTAAGTATAACAACAGCTTTTCGTTGGAGATTGACAAAGGTTGGGACTTTAGCATTAAGAGTCTTTTAGTACTCTGTGTATCTCCACTGGATTTTAGAGGTTAGTTGCAGTCCAGTAGTCACGCCAGCATTAGCGTGGATTTAGATTTGAACTGACGGTTTTGGTTCCGCTGAGGCCGGAGGTTTTGAGGCCTAGCGTGTCTTTGAAAGTTGCGTAGCACCGTCCTGTTAGTCCGGCATCCACGAGAGCAGAAACCCAAGAGAGCGATAATTGGACGCAGCTCCCTTATACGGGCAGGGACTGGACTAACACTAATTGGTCCATACTGACGTCAATCACCATTACAGAGATTTGTGGGTAATACGTGACCCAAGGACCTCCTAAGGTCCTACAACATATCATAGAGGTTACTAGCATGGTCACATGACCGAAGGTCCTGCGACACTGAACAAGGTAAGTACTATACACTAACATAGAATATATAATTCTTAAATATATACATTTATTATCACTAAAGATAGACTTTAGGAGAGGCGACTAGGGGCTGTCCCACCTGAGGAACCCTACCTGAACGTAGTTACTCTCACTTTGGGGACCTCTACACTAGGTACGGTATGCAATACGGTACCGGGACATCACATGTACGTCATGAGCAGGCTACCGCGATAGAACGCCGGGTCACACGCTGACCCCACGTCATATTGCGTCGGTCCCGGCGAATATCAATGGCCGGGGACCGCGGCTAATACCAGACATCACCGGACAGTTGATCGCCACGTCTAAAGGGAAAGTAAACTTTGCTGCTTAACTCAGTGGAGCTGTTCGGGACCGCCGCAATGAAATCGCGGTGTCCCGAACAGCTTGTTGAACAGCTGGAGTGTCCCTACCTGCCTCCTCGCTGTTCGATCGCTGAGATCCAGGCAGGAGCAGTCGAGCGGCGATGACACTGATCAATGCCCGGCTATTGCCAGGCAGTGATCTGTGTAGAAGATCAGTGTGTGCAGTGTTATAGCCCCTTGTGGGAGCTATAACACTGGAAATAAAAAGTGAAAATAAAGTGTTAATAAAGATCATTTAAACCCTTCCATAATAAAAGTCAGAATCACCCCCCTTTTCCCAATAAAAAAATAAAACTGTGTAAATAAAAATGAACATATGTGGTATCGCCACGTGTGTAAATGTCCGAACTATAGAAATATAATAGTAATTAAACCGCATGGTCTATGGCGTACACGTAAAAAAATTCCAAAGTCCAAAATAGCGTATTCTTGGTCACTTTGTATACCATAAAAAAAGTGAATAAAAAGCAATCAAAAAGTTCGATCAAAACAAAAATGATACCAATAAAAATGACAGATCACAGCGCAAAGAATGAGCCCTGATACTTTCTCATATGCGGAAAAATTTTAAAGTTATAGGAGTCAGAAGAGGACATTTTTAAACGTATACATTTTCCTGCATCTCGATTTTTTTTCTACGTACGACAAAATCAAACCTATATAAGTAGGGTATCATTTTAACCGTAAGAACCTACAGAATAAAGAGAAGGTGGAATTTTTTACCGGAAAATGCACTGCGTAGAAACAGAAGCCCCCAAATGTTGCAAAATTGCATTTTTTCTTCAGTTTTGTAGCACAATGATTTTATTTTTCCGTTTTGCCGTGGATTTTTGGGTAAAATGACTAATGTCACTGCAAAGTAGAATTGGTGGCGCAAAAAATAAGCCATCATATGGATTTTTAGGTGCAAAATTGAAAGCTTTATGATTTTTAGAAGGTGATGAGGAAAAAATGAAAATGCAAAAACGGAAAATACCCTGCATCATTAAGGGGTTAAAATATCTGGAAACATTTATGCCATCTTCTCAGCTTTGCAGACTAAAAGCTACTGTTTCTACTCCCAAAAAGGGATCATTTTTGCAAGGCTTGGGAAAAGCAACTGCGGCTTCCGATACCTCTGTGTGCATTTTAACACCTGCAGGCATCTACCGACAATCAGGGATACTTGATGCTGCTTTATTTTAGTGTGGATAAGCCTAAAAAATCAGCAAGCGCGTTAAAGAAGCCGTTTACCATGGGTTACTACATGCTGCAATAACAGAGCCTTAAAAACACTTTAAGGGTACGTTCACATGTACGCAGATTTGATGCGCAGGATTTTCTGCTGCAGATTTCAATGTAAACTAAAAGACTGAGCACAGCTTCTAATCGGCAGTTACAAATCCTGTGCATCAAATCTGCGCAGAATCCAGTATGTGTGAACGCACCCTAATACTATTTGAATACATCCCTAGCAGTGTTATACAGGGCTTTAGAGCAGTTATGCAGTGTTAAAAACATGTTTAGGGTCTTCTTTTATGGCTGGTTTGCGTAGAACTGAGCAGAATCGAACCAGCAATTTTGAAAAAGTTTGGTGAAACAGGCGAGACGAACGTTTTAAAAGTTCGCTTAACATTAGTTGGCAGGATATCAGACAGATGTTGGGGTACAAGCTTGGACTATTTTCTTGTATAGAGTATAAGGGACCTCAGAGAAAAGATGAAAGTGGTGGACCTACCTCATTGTTTGCAAATATGCTGGGGCAGGAGACCTTGGTGATATATATCAGAGTGTGCCAACAAGCCACTCTACCCTGTCAGGGTATGTACAGTAGATACATGGCCTAGTGCAGCAAACTAAGTGTTTTTCCATGTTAAAGTATAGGAAAGCAATGTTCCTGGGAAACAAAGTAATGTGCCAACCTTATTTAGCCCCCCACTTCATTGGTTGCATTTTAGTACGGACTTCCAACCCCAGCATAAGATTTATTTTGTATTTACAAGTTCCTATGGCTAAACCATAATAAACTGATCCATGAACTTGTGTAATTTACTATATCCAGGTATGTTAGTCCAAAACTTTATACACCTACTTCTGTCTCCTTTTTAGATTTTTTTTTTTACAGAAATAGTGATATACAATGAAATACAATGACAGTGGCAAACAGAGAACTGGTGAAGGCAGCAACCCTAACATCAACCAGTTCTATATGTGCAAAGTTCCTATTATCAGTCACAGATATGAATGTAAATATTCCCAAAGGTTCTCAGCACTTGAGATATGTGAGGTAAAGAAGTGATAGGGGTTGCTGGACTGCAAAAATGTCCTGTTCATTCAATTAAAGAACATTACAGTCAGCCCCTCCCCAGGAACAGCAGAAGACTAATAACTGTAAACAATCATCTACATTAAGCAGTATTATTAATACAGATATCAGGTTTAGAGTTCCTTTAAGTAATGGATCATACGATTAAAAGTAGTAAAATATCAATAACTTTGTTCCCACCTCATCGTCTGTACTGGTTTGTGGACAGCAGCATAAGGTCAACATTCTTCACACCCCACAAGACTGCAGGAGAAGAGCCACCTTTATGGAAAAATTCAGACTGACAGAGAAAATCACAAGGAGATCACAAGACAGTCCAAAGTGAAACAACTGAGCATTGGTGACGTGACAAAAGAAGTCTAACCAGTTCCGCGTCATGAACACAGTTTGTTTTCCTCATGGACAGAGAAGGGGAACAATAAAGCAAGAGAGAAATTATATGCCTGTTTTATCCTGCATTTAACCCTTTGAGGACTCAAAAAGTAATTTTTTTTGCTTAAATTTTTTTTCTCCTTGGCTTCCAAGAGCCATAATGCTTAAAATTTTTCCCCCTACAGACCCATACAGGGGTGTGGAAATTTTATAAAAAACTACTTGTCCACGGGACTAAAATGGAGCAAAATCTACTTGTCCCTCATGACGATCCACTTGTCCGGGCCAATTTTCGCTTTTACGCTCTCGTTTTTTCCTCCTTGCCCTATAATAGCCATAACTACCTACTATAATGACACCTTTTAATTTTTCAATAACATATTCTCCGAACCCAAAAAATATATCAATATATATTGAGGGAAGTGAAATTGAAATAGTAAATGATAATTTTGCAGATTTGGAGGTTTTTCTTTTCTGCGCCATTTACCTTGTGGTTGAGGTAACATGTTAGTTTTATACTTTAGGCGCCTGATTACAGCAATACCAGATTTGTATCGTTTACGTCATGTTTTACTAATTCTGGACTTTTTCAAATTTTTTTAATTGCCATTTTTTAACCCCTGCAGCTTTATTTTTTTTCCGCATACCAGGCTGTATGAGGGCTCATTTTTTGCGCCATAATCTGTTTTTTGTATCGGTACCATTTTGGTATGGATCTGACTTTTTAATCGCTTTTTAACTTTTTTTTTCTGGGATATTATAAAAATTTCAAATCTGTGGTTTGGTATTTTTTTTACATTTACCGTACGGGATACATAATGTTATTTTCATAGGTCGTACAATTACGCACGAAGCGATAACGAATATGTTTATTTTTATTATGTTTACATGTTTTTATATAGGTAAAGGGGGTGATTTGAACTTTTAACATGGAAGGGGTTAATGCAGCGGTCTTCAAACTGTGGCCCTCCAGATGTTGCAAAACTACAACTCCCAGCATGCCCGGACAGCCAACGGCTGTCCTGGCATGCTGGGAATTGTAGTTTTGTAACATCTGGAGGGGCACAGTTTGAAGACCACTGGGTTAATATGTGTCTTTCAAACTTTTATTAAAACTTTTATTTATTATTATTATTTTTTTTTTGACACTTTATTAGACTTATGAGGAATCATTAGATTCCTCAGACAGATGAATAGATTCTATTGAACTCTATTAATCTGTGTGCTCTGTGATCCATTGATAGAGCCTGGTCCAGCCAGGCTCTATCAATGACAGAGCTGGGACAGTTGGAAGCAGAGGTAAGTCCTCCGGCTACCTCCATAGTGGATCGCCCCCCTGCGATCGCCCTGCGGGGGGGGGGGGTGATCCATCCCACTAGCCCACCAGGGAGCGCTCACATCTCCCTTTAGACGCCGATGTCAGCTTTGACAGCGGCGATCTAAAGGGTTAATAGCCAGCCACGGCGATCGCCGCATGCTGGCTATTAGCGGCGGCCCCCGGCTACTGAGAACAGCCGGGGGCTGCAGAGTATGGAGCGGGCAGAAGTCCGTAGCCCGCTCCATACTCCCCTGTGAGCGCCGCAAGCATCTCCCCGTGCAGACATGCGGGGAGTGAAGGCAGAGGACGCAGGTCTGCACGGGGAGAAATAAGCCACGCCCCCTCATCTCCCCCCGCACGTCTGCAGAGCAGGGGAGAGAAGACACATACACAGCTTCTCCTCTCCCCTGCTCTGCTTCCGAGGACACAGGCTGCAGCGTATGGAGCGGGCAGGAGTCGGGTGCCCGCTCCATACAGACTGCAGATCCGCCGCACTTGTCAGGTCCGGACCTGCTTGCCCGAAGCCGGGCTAAGGGCCGGACAAATTCACCTGCCCGGCGCCCAAAACTGCTAGTCCGGGGCGTCGGGCGATATGAGGGCTTGTATTTTGCACCACCAATTGTACCATGCATTGATATCACTAATTTTACCACCATTTCTACTATGAAACAAAAAATTATTTATGTGGAAAAATTGGAAAAAAAACAAGGAAAAAACGAATTTGCTAATTTTTTTATTTTTATACACTATTTTATTAGTTTGGACATTTACACATGCAGTGATACCACATATGTTTATTTTTGTTTACATTGTTTTAATTGAAAAATGGGGTAAAGAGGGTAATTCAAACACTCATTAGGGAAAGTGTTAATTCCCATTTATAAACTTTTTTTTTTACACATTTTCTCACTACTTTTACAGTATTGATCAGTGTTATTCGTAGCCCATTCATTCAAGCTAGGAAATACTATGAGATGCAGAAACATGGACATACTGTATATACTCGAGTATAAGCCGACCCGAATATAAGCCAAGGCCCCTAATTTCACCCCAAAAACCCAGTAAACGTTAACGACTCGACTATAAGCCTAGGGTGGGATATACATCATCCCCCCCTGTCATCATCTAGACCCCCATCATCATCACCCTGTCATCATCCCCCTCGCCATCATCCCCCCCCATCATCACCGCCTGTAGGACCCTTCATCAGTGGTCTGCAACCTGCGGACCTCCAGATGTTGCAAAACTACAACTCCCAGCATGCCTGGACAACCATCATCCAGACCCCCCTTTAGTTTTCTACTCGCCTCCCCTCGGTGGGAAGGAAGGGTGAGCTGGTCCGGGCCATCTATGCTGCAGGGACTGTCTGGTGAGGAGGGTTAGTCGTTCCGGGCTGTCCATGTTCCCCGTAGGCCCTCTTCTCCGCTCCGGACCGGCCCCTTACTAGTGACGTGGGCTTGACGACGACGTACAGGGACGTTCATGCGCAGGGACGTCACGGACCAGCTCACCCTTCCTTCCCACCGAGGTGAGGTGAGTACAAAACTAAAGGGGGGGTCTGGATGATGACGAATGCCGCAGTGGTCTTCAATCTGCGGACCTCCAGATGTTTCAAAACTACAACTCCCAGCATGCCCGGACTGCCGATGGCTGTCCGGGCATGCTTGGAGTTGTAGTTTTGCAACATCTAGAGGTCCGCAGGTTGAAGACCACTGAGAAGGGATTGACAGGTGGAGAGTTCACTCAAGTATAAGCCGAGGGGGGAGTTTTCAGCACGAAAAATCGTGCTTAAAAACTCGGCTTATACTCAAGTATATACGGTACTAAATAACTGCAATAGGGAATGTCAGTTCTTTCAAAGAAAAAAAATATCCCTGTGATGCCTGCACCTGCTAGTCTGTTTTGAGGCTCTCTGGTCTGGCAAAGGTTACAGATCCTAGCCAGTGAGCTCAGCGGATGCGTTATTTAAAGGGGTACTGTGGTGGAAAACAATTTATTTTAAATCAACTGGTGTAAATTACTTCTATTAAAAAATCTGAATCATTTCAGTACTTATCAGCTGCTGTATACTATTTTTCAATTTCTTTTGTGTCTGTCCATAGTGCTCTCTGCTGTCACCTCTGCCCATGTCAGGAACTGTCCAGAGCAGGAGCAAATCCCCATAGCAAACCTCTTCTGCTCTGGACCGTTCCTGACATGGACAGAGGTGTCAGCAGAGAGCACTGTGGATAGACAGAAAAGAAATTCAAAAAGAAAATAACTTTCTCTGTTTTAAACAGCAGCTGATAAGTACTGAAAGGATTAAGATTTTTTAATAGAAATCATTTACAAATTGGTTTAACTTTCTGGCACCAGTTGATTTAAAATACATTTTTTCAACCGGAGTACCACTTTAATCTCTGCTCAGCCTGCATTCAGGGCTGCTAATTTGATTTGAGATTTAGATTCACTCTTGTTTGTGTGTATGTGCACATTGGAGGAGATTTATCAAAACCTGTCTAGAGGAAAAGTTGCCCTTAGTAACCAATCAGCTTGCTTCTTTCATTTTTAACAAGGCCTCTGCAAAATGAAAGATGCCCATGAAAGTTGCTATGGGCAACTGGGCAACCTTTCCTCTGAAATTTTTCATTTTTGCACTTTGTGCTTGTTCTTTGCGCTAACAATTTTACTTTGTAATACCATTAATAATTTCACCACAAAATCTACTGTGAAACCAGTAAAAAAGTCAGCTGTGGGGAGAAGAGCCAAGTGAGCCGACGGGCCCCATTAGCAAAAGAAGAGGATAATAAGAGTGAAAGCCTCTGGGAGCTCCATTCCATACAAGTCCACCCTTGTGGTAAGCCCTTACACAGGATTTCACAAGTGAAGAGCAGAGTTAGTGATTGTCAGCTCCAAAGTCAAGTCAAGCTTAAGTCACACAAGTCCCAGTCAGCAAGGCAGTCTGTCCAGTTCAAGTCTCATCTAAATGTAATTTACAAGTTAGTCAGCAAGGACTATAAATCCCACCGTGCCAAGCAGCAATTGTGGTTCCTTGTTGCAGCCTTCAGCAAATATTGCACTAAGTTAATCTGTTCCTGTTTGTAGTGCAAATTCACAAGTAAAGTTGAAGTGCTTTCCCCAGCCTGGTATTTGAGGTGTTTCTTTACCTGGCGCTTGGCATTGGCAACTGCTTAACCTTGGTGGTTAACACTCCTGGCGTCACAAACTTTAGTCACGGACGCAGCACCCATAGTGTACACAACACGTCACCCCAGACTGCAGACAGCTGTTTTGGGGTCTTTTCCCTCATCAGTACAGAGCAGGGTGTTCTGGTTTGACTGATGAGATGCCTATCACCTAGGCAAAAGGGGTAGGTATTCTCTTTGTGGAGACACCATTTCTGGTGTGTGGAGATTTAAAGGCCATTAGCACTCCACTAGGCACTCTGGGAAAAGGAATATGTAAAACATCTAAATCACACCACCTTTACAGGAAGATTTATTTAAACATTAGCTTTAAGCTCCAGTTACTGAGTCTCAGAAACTGATTGCGATGTAATACCAAGCAAGAATTTTCTCCCGAAGGAAAGAGATATATATCTGTAAAATGTCACCAATTTGCATTCCTGAATCGGCATCACAATTCAATGGCAATATCACCATGTCTGAATATACCTTAATCTTGTGCTAGAAGTGAAAACACATTGCCACTGGTTACTGTATACTAAGTACATAGTAGCTACAGTGATTTAGTATCAAAATTATCTCCATTGTCCAAAGTTCACTTTAGTAGGGAACCAGATGGAGTTAACCAGACAGTAATCATCTGGTAGGTGGGTGGCTGCTGATAATTTTGGACACTCTGTGATAGTTTTGGACATCTGCCAGCATTTGCATGCGTATGTCCAGAAAAAAAATAATAAGACTGGCAGACGTAGGTTAAACAATATGGTCTTTACAGTGTTGTAAAAGCAGTACTGTGGTTAGTACTGTGGCTATGTATGAGTCTGCAGCAAGCAGTGTTCCAATTAAACGTAACTAGGAATCCAGCAGCCTCCTGCATGCTATAGAAAGTCTCTTAAAGTTGTTACACTTTGCAATAGTTTGTTATTATGGACTTGGAAGGGAGTCCCAACTGGTTTCAATGAGTCAAACAAATAGTATTACTGAGATAGTAATAATCACTACTGTTTTGTGCCCTGCATCTGTGGGGACTCGTCAGGTATTCCTATAGTTTCAAAGATAGTGTCTGACATTTATCAATGAGTTTACACCCTTTTTTCTCCGTACAAAAGGCGCTATTTTGGCGCACTGTGTGTTATTTTGCGCCTTTTGGTGGTAGAATAGTTTAGTCATTCCAGATGTTTTGGAGTAGCAGTACACACTTTTCAATTCAGCGTATGCCGTGCACTGAAATTTATGAACTGCGCCTTTCAGTGGCTTTGCGCAAAAAAGGCGCAAAGCCACTGAAAAGTGTCTAAAACTACACCATCCCAGACCTGGCATAGCTTTTTGGTGTATGTGAAGAGAGAAATTTCAGAAAATGTTTACCTGTACAAAATTTATCAAATGCTCTGTGAACATTTAATACATTTGGTGCTCCTGCACATTATCAGCACACAAAAAAAAAAATTGCCTCACTTACACCTACAATGATAAATGTGGGCCACTGAGTCTCTGTCTTAGACTTCACAGGTCGTATGAGGCTTTGTAACGGACCCTAAACTTAAAGGGGTATTCCGCCCCTAGACATTTTATCCCCTATCCAAAGGATAGGGGATAAGATGTCAGATCGCCGCGGTGCCGCTGCTGGGGACCCCTGGGATCCCCGCTGCAGCACCCCGCTATCATTACAGCACAGAGCGAGTTCGCTCTGCACGTAATGATGGGCGGTACAGGGGCCGGAGCATCGTTACGTCACGGCTCCGCCCCTCATGATGTCACGGCCCGCCCCTTTCAATACAAGTCTTTGGGAGGGGGCGTGGCGGTCGTCACGCCCCCTCCCATAGACTTACATTAAGAGGACGGGCCGTGATGTCACGAGAGGCGGAGTCATGACGTCACACTGCTCCGTCCCCCGTATCGCCCGTCATTACGCACAGAGCGAACTCGCTCTGTGCTGTAATGATAGCGCGGTGCCGCAGCGGGGATCCCGGGGGTCCCCAGCAGCGGGACCGCGGCGATCTGACATTTTATCCCCTATCCTTTGGATAGGGGATAAAATGTCTAGGAGCGGAATACCCCTTTAAGATTTTGTGTATCATTACACTAGTAAACAGAATTATAGTTTTTTGGACGCTGAGTACTTTTTCTTATGTATTTTTCGAGTCCGTCTTCAGAAATCGGCCATCAGGTACCAGTTTTCCATAATTGCATTTTCCTTTGTTGTGGGTTAGACTAACCAGACTTAAAGGGGTACTCCATTGGCCAGCATTCGGAACATTTAGTTCTGAACACTGTGTGCGCGCTGCGGGTGTTGACCACACCCCCTCGTGATTTTACATCACACCCCCTCAATGCAAGTCTATGGCAGGGGCGTGGTAGCCTTCATGCCTTTAGGGAGTGTGATGTCACCAGGGGGCGTGGCCGTCCACAGCAAGCACACAGCGTTCAGAACTAAATGTTCCGAACACTGGTCAGTGGAATACCCCTTTAATACCCTATACTTTCCAAATCAACATTTTTCTCCATGGGTCACCTCAACATTTTTCTCCTCGGGTCCCCTTGACCAACGTGCATCGAATCACACATGTCAGCAAGTCTGAACGGGGAGATAAGGAGAAAATAAGGAGAAATCTTTACTTCTCAGTTTGCCGCCTTTCAGTTCAGCTTCAGTTCAGTGTTTTTTGGTTATCTTGTTTCTGAATATACCTCAAAGTTGTTTGAATCATCGTGGTCATTTCTGTTATGTTTGTGGAGAGCTGACTTTTTAATAGCAACTGCCATTAATATTAGAATTTATGCTATTTTAAAATGTTAACAAATGTGAAAAATATTCGTTTAAAAGAAATTTAACAGCATGTTATTCAAAAACTATACCTGACACACAAATTTGGAAAGCAGATTCAGAATCAGCGGGGAAAAATACTACAAGAATGACCCTATTTGATCAAAGAAACACGAAAGGGAGAAATTTTGTTTGCCAGTGTTTTCAGACTTTTTAATAGAGAAAAGCAAACTAATTTGGTATATTTTAATCCTTCAACTATGCAGGACGTAAATGTACATGCTGGTGCAGTGGTACGTAACGCACCAGGATGAACATTTACGTCCTGTACATGACCGCGGGCATCGGAGGGATGCTGATAGCAGCCAGGGACCCGCCGGTAATGGCCGACATTCGCGATCACGCAGATTTCCAGCATTAACCCCTCAGATGCCGCGATCAATACAGATCACGGCATCTGAGGGAGTTCGGTCACTAAAATGGATGATGGGATCGCCCGCATCACTGCCATGGGGATCTGATCATCCCTATGCATGTCACTGAACAGTATTAGCAATCAAATGATTGCTATAAATAGGCCCCTATGGGGACTATTAAAGTGTAAAAATAAAAGTTAAAAAAATTGTGAAAAATCCCCTCCCCCAATAAAAAATTATAAATGTCCCATTTTCCAAATTTTACCCACCAAAAAAGTGAATAAAAAATAAAAATTTTATAAACATATTTGGTATCGCCACGTGCATAAATATCCGGACTATTAAAATATAATGTTAATAATCCTTTATCAATTTCCCCACACAAATAGTATTTTTTAGGATGTACCATACATTTTATGGTAAAATAAGTGATGTCATTACAAAGGACAACTGGCCACGCAAAAAACAAGCTCTCATACTAGTCTGTGGATGAAAATATAAAAGTGTTATGATTTTTAGAAGGCGGGAGGAAAAACTAAAACGTATAAAGTCCTTAAGGCCAAAATCCAGTTAACGACCCAGGTCGTATGCTTACATCCTGACACCCTGGTACTTAGGGACCCAGGATGTAAATGTACGCCTGTGGGAATTTTGGTCCCTGCCATGCGCGGGGCGGGGACCGGACCGGGGTTACTGCTGACATCGATCAGCAGGCACCCCGCGCAAATGCCCACGGGGGTCATTAAGCCCCCCCATGTCGGCAATTGCCGCAAATTGCCGGTGAATTCACACCGGCAATTTGCGCCGATTCCGGGTCATACGGGTCTAAGGTGACCCGGTCACCCTTAATATAAGGGGGATCAGGGTTGTCGAAGACACCCATGATCCCCCCTGAAGGGATAAGAGTGAGGTGGCAGGGTTGCCACCCCTCCTATCCCTACTATTGGTCATCAAGAAGCGACGACCAATAACAGATCAGGGGCGGGGGGGTTAACTTTCGGTTTCCCCGTTCTGCCCACCCACAATAGGCGGGGCAAAATGGGGAAACCGAGGATGACCGACAATTGGCGGCGGTGATCGGCGGCAGAAGAGGACAGCAAATCGGCTCCCTGGATCCTACGGAAGCCAGTGAGTTGCCTAGCAACATCTGGAGGGCTAGAGTTTGAGACCACTATACAGTGGTCTCCAAACTGTAGTCTTCCAGATGTTGCAAAACTACAACTCCCAGCATTCTCAGACAGCTGTTTGGGCATGCTGGGATTTGCAGTTTTGCAACAGCTGGAGGGCTACAGTTTGGAGATCACTGTGCAGTGGTCTCTAAACTGTGGCCCTCTAGATCTTGCAAAACTACAACTCCTAGCATGCCCACACAGCAGTTTGCTGTCTGGGCATGCTGGGATTTGTAGTTTTGCAACATCTGGAGGGCCACAGTTATGAGATCACTGTGCAGTGGTCTCTAAACTGTAGCCCTCCAGATGTTGCAAAACTGCAAAACCCAGCATGCCCAAACAGCTGTCTTGGCATGCTGGGAGTTGTAGTTGTGTACCTCCAGCTGTTGCATAACTACATCTCCCAGCATGCCCTTCGGCAATCAGTACATGCTAGTTTTGCAACAGCTGGAGGCACACTGGTTGGAAAATACTGAGTTAGGTAACAGAACTTAACTGAAGGTTTTCCAACCAGTGTGCCTCCAGCTGAGGCAAAAGTACAACTCCCAGCATGCACGGTCTGTCAGTACATGATGGGAGTTGTAGTTTTGAAATAACTGGAGGTTTGCCCCCCACAGGGTACATTCACACTGGTGGGTTTACAGTAAGTTTCCTGCTTGAAGTTTGAGCAGCGGCAAATTTTTTGCTGCAGCACAAACTCCTAGTGGGAAACTCACTGTTAACCTCCGCCTGTGTGAATGTACCCTAAAAACACTACACTACACTAACACATAATAAAGGTTAAAACACTACATACACACCCCCTTACACTGCCCCCCCCCCCCCCAATAAAAATGAAAAACGTGTTGTACGGCAGTGTTTCCAAAACAGAGCCTCCAGCTGTTGCAAAACAACTCCCAGCATTTCCTGACAGCCACTGACTGTCCAGGCAGGCTGGGATTTTAGCAACAGCTGGAGGCACCCTGTTTTGGAATCACTGGCGTAGAATACCCCTATGTCCACCCCTATACAATCCCTAATTTAGTCCTCAAATGCGCATGGTACTCTCTCACTTCGAAGCCCTGTCGTATTTCAAGGAAACAGTTTAGGGCCACATATGGGGTATTTCCGTACTCGGAAGAAATTGCAATGCAAATTTTGGGGGGCTTTTTCTCCTTTTACCCCTTATGAAAAGGAAAAGTTGGGGGCTACACCATCTTGTTAATGTAAAAAAATTAAAATGTTTACACTAACATGCTGGTGTCGTCCTATACTTTTTATTTTCACAAGCGGTAAAAGGAAAAAAAAGACCCCCAAAATTTGTAACACAATTTCTCCTGAGTACGAAAATACCCCATATGTGGGCATAAAATGCTCTGCGGACGCACAACAAGGCTCAGGAGTGAGAGTGCACTATGTACATTTGAGGCCTTAATTGGTGATTTGCACAGGGGTGACTGATTTTACAGCGGTTCTGTCATAAACACAAAAAAATAAATACCCACATGGGACCCCATTTTGGAAACTGCACCCCTCACGGAATTTAACAAGGGGTATAGTGAGCCTTAATTTTCATTAAAGTTGGATGGGAAAATGAAAATATTTTTTTTTACCCTAATTACCCAAATTTTTTCATTTTCACAAGGGAAAATAGGAAAAAAGCCCCCCCCCCATAATTTGTAGCCCCATTTTTTCTGAGTAAGAACATACCCCATATGTGGATGTAAAGTGCTTTGCAGGCGAACTACAATGCTCAGAAAAGAAGGAGCACCATTGGGCTTTTGAAGAGAAAATTGAAGGCCACGTGTGTTTACAAAGCCCCCATAATGCCAGAACAATGGACCCCCCCACATGTGACCCCATTTTGGAAACTACATCCCTCATGTATTGTAATAAGGGGTGCAGTGAGCATTTATGCCCCACAGGTGTCTGACAGATTTTTGGAACAGTGGTCCGTGAAAATAAAAAATGTAATTCAAACCTTTTGAATGTCATTTTGAATACTTTGAGGGGTGCAGTTTTTATAATGGGGTCATTTATGGGGTATTTCTAATAAGAAGGCCCTTCAAATCCACTAGAAAACTGAACTGGCCCCTGAAAAATTGCTGCTATACTTTGAAGCCCTTTGATGTCTTCCAAAAGTAAAAACGTGTCAACTTATGATGCAAACATAAAGTAGACATATTGTATATGTGAATCAATATATAATTTATTTGGGCATGACCGGTGATGCGCCGGCACTTATGAATATTCAAATCTAGCCAGCTGGACCGCCTCAGAGCGCAAGTGAGCGCAGGAAGAAGGGGGACCTTTGGATGATCGGGGTTCCAGACTGCAGGTAGGTATAGCAGTCCGAGACCCCGCATCAGTCTCCTGTTCACCCTTATTATAACCCCGTGTATCGGGTTATAGTGCGAGTGAACAGGTGACCTTTTCCTTTAATCCACAACAAATCTGGCAAGTCACATTTGCCAAAGGAATTTCGGGAGATTCACTTATTATTTGATTTACACAAGCAGCCCAAGATAACAAAGTAGCGAAGGACTTTGAAAACTTATGTTCACATACTGCAGCTGAAAATACATTTTTATTTAAAACCTCATGCTTTTGTCATGGATTTGCCTCTCCCCCCCTTAAATTAATAATCAAAAACTGTAGTATTAAAAGACATGTAAAATAAACATACTTAGGTCATGTTACTAAATGAATTTGAGGTAAAAAAAAAAAAAACAACAACTTTTTAACAGTTTGTTAAAGTTATGCAAAACACAATTTGGAGATTGGCAGACCCAGAACGGTGGGCAACAGAATCCCTACATCCGTATACTTTCTGTTCTAAGAATAAATTCACAATGCATATGCAATATGTCATATAACAAAAATCAGTTCACACATAGCACATTTGCTGCATTTTTAGTTAAAGAAAGGTTTGAAGCAGAATCCAGTAGCAGCAAAGTGGAAGAGATTAAAAAAAAAATTGCTTCAGAAATCAATAAGGAGCTAAGATTTTTAACCCACAGCATACTTATTCCTTTTTTTTTTTTTTTTAATAAACTTTCATCAAGGATTTCATCTTTTGCAATGGAAAGGATGAAATTCACTACAAATCTATGGTGGAAAGGTTCTATCATGTGTGAACAAATACAAAAAAAAAAAAAGGCACAAGCAGATACACAATTTAGGCTACATAAGAAGTATCTGTGGAAATAAATATGTAAGAAAGACATGGTTTAAAAATATATCACAATGCACAAGAGTTTTGTGCCTTATTGAGTTTATTGTGACATAAATGCATACAGTACTATTAATAATAATTAGCATTATTAGTATTATTATTATTACTACTATTATGTTATGAAAGTATGAGCCTGTCCTATATATATATATATATATATATATATATATATATTTAAGTAGCTACATGTTGCATAGCTAAAATAATGATACAAACAATAATATTATTAAAAATAACACTAAATATAAATTCTTAGTGTAAATTCCTAAGTGTCTCTTGTAAAGGAAAAACCTCACTGCAGAGGGAGGTATTTGTGAACCCAATCAGTACAGTGAATGAGAGCCATATGCCTTGGGCTCTGTGGTTTTAGTGCACACCACAAACACCCATGCGAGCTGTCAGATCCCTCACACCCTGTGCCCAGGCTCGCGGGCTGCGCAATCCCAGGTTCTCGTGTGACAAAATGTGGGGTGATTAATCAGGTGGCCCTGCAATCAAGATACATATTTTCTAATTTGTTTAAAATAGATAAAAGCGTTTATTCATTGTGTTACCACGAAAACAGCCGACACGGCGAGAGATGGATGATGACCAGCTGACCTCCATTTTATTAACTCTGAGAGTCCAATAAAGCACAACTGAATAAAGTTGAGATATTATAATGTAGATTTGTAGAACACGTTGTAATCAAAACTTATCGCATAAAGCTTAAGAGCCTAAAAATAATCAAAAACCCAAATCTCACCAGGCTTATTTCTTAATAAATCTAAAATGTCATAGGATGCCAGTTGTGGTGATTTTTGCCTGTGAAAGCAGCAGTTTCTACTTAGAGAGCGATCATGCTCTCCCTTCACAGAGTAGCATTCCCCTTTGTTACCACTTTATATTTAGATTATGTATAAATATGAAGCAAATTTATTTTACCGGAAAATTACAAAATTCATTGTGGCCAAAGTTTTCACATTCAAGGGAGCTTTTTCAAGCCTCCTTTAGTGCACAGGCTTAGCTGCAAGCGCAAAGGCTTTTATTTATGTAGAGGCAAATAATCGCACAACATGCAAATTATCACACAACATTTGCAGCTAATGCAGAAATTGTGCGATTATTTACTGTTTTCGCTAGACATCAAAATAGTCAAAATAGTCGCAAATTATAAACTACCGTATTTATCGGGGTATACCACGCACCGGCCTATAACACGCACCCTCATTTTACCAAGGATATTTGGGTAAAAAAAGTTTTTTACCCAAATATCCTAGGTAAAATGAGGGTGCGTGTGTGTGCATGTGTATACCCCGATACACTGTTTCTTACCCTGCAGAAGCCCCCAGGAAAGGCAGGGGGAGAGAGGCTATCGCTGCCCGCTTCTCTCCCCCTGCCTTTCCTGGGGTCTAGAGCCCTGCTGCCGCCGCTTCTCTCCCCTTGTCGTCACTCGTCATTGCGCCGCGCTGTGCAGCGCATAGCAACGACGCAGGGGACGCGCACCGGAGGCCTGAAGCAGCGCGGACCCGACCCCGGCAACAGGTAATTATACAACCAGGGATGGGGGAGGCAACGGGGCAGCGGCAATGGGTGCCTCAGGGACCCCAGGACAGGCAGGGGCAGAGAAGCCGGCAGCGCTGGCGGTCTCTGCACCTGAAAAAGCCGCTGCAGTTCATTGATTTAAAGTGCCCGCTTTAAATCATTGAACTGCAGAGGCTTATCGGCGTATAACACGCAGGTAGACTTTAGGCTAAAAATTTTAGCCTAAAAAATGCGTGTTATACGCCGATAAATACGGTATATTAGGAATGGAAAAATCAGCAATTCTTAACCATAGTTTGTTACCTTTATTCTATGGGATGGTACAATTATGGCATTACCAAATTTATTCAGTGTTATGTTTTACTACTTTTGTATAATAAAAACTCCTTTACAAAAGTTTTAATGTCACCAGATTCCAAGAGCCATAACCTTTTTTTTCCCCATAGATGGAACTATGTTAGGGCTTAATATCTTTTCTTTGTAACATTTTTGAGTATATATAATCTTTTACCACTTTTATTCAGCTTTTAAGAATTTTTTTTTCCGTTTATTATATGTTTTTAAACAATGTGCTTAACTTTTTTTTTTTTTAAGTTCAAGGGGGCTTGATTGTGGGATCACCTGCTTGCTGTTAAAATATACAGTAATACTTCTGTTTTTGTAGTGTATTTTACTTGTCGGTGTAACATGGACAGGAATCCCATTAGAAGCCTAATACTGACAACCTATAAAGACCAGCTTTCTACACTGATTTTCCAATGAGCTTGCAGTGGACTTGTGTTTATTCTCAGAAACCAATCAGAAGAGACAGAGCTGTAGGGAGAGAAGTAAAGCAATAATATTAGCAAATCATATTGAACTCACTTTACTATATATATAACACTTCTGAGCTCACAAGTGGGCATCAGCTGTGACTCTTTAAGGGTGCAGCTTATTTTGGCTGTGAGCATGCAGCATATTTTATGTAAAAGTTTAATTTCTATCTTTTTTTTTTTCTAAAGTAAAATGTTCAAATTCATCTGCTTTTTTGTGTTTCTTTTTTCCATAATTTTCTGAACACCTGAAATAATGTTTTAAATTTATTGTACAGGTTGTGACAATTAAATGAATATATAATATATGTATATCCCACAAGGGGACTTTTACTTTCCAATATTACTTTTTTATTATAATGTGTTGGAATGCCTAACTACTGAGCACTCCCTCGCTACCATGTTATTTAAGTAATGAAAAAAATATTATAAGTGGAATAAATGTAAATTGCACTTTTTTTCAAGTCATTTTTTTAAACCCTTTCTTTAAATAAATAAACACATGTTATAACTACTATTATATTTTTCTGTATAAGCATTTATACTATTTATTTATCTTTTTTAATATTTTATTTTTGTACTGTACTATTGTTGAAAAGCCACATGATGATGTAGACAGCACTGACACCTGCAGGTACATAATGAACAGAAAATCAGTTTAATTTATCCATGTTAACCTCTGCCCATTCTGAGCTAAGTAGCTCAAGTATGCATATACAGGGAGTTGTCAATCACTGAGTAGAAACGGACACTTAAAGGGGTACTCCGGTAGAAAACTTTTTTTTCTTTCAATCAACTGGTGCCAGAAAGTTAAACAGATTTGTAAATTACTTCTATTAAAAAATCTTAATCCTTTCAGTACTTATTACCTGCTGAATGTTACAGAGGAAATTCCTTTCTTTTTGGAACAATGATGACATCACTAGCACAGTTCTCTCTGCTGACATCTCTGTCCATTTTAGCAACCATGCATAGCAGATGTATGCATAGCAGATGTATGCTAAGGGTGGCAGCATGGTGGCTCAGTGGTTAGCACTGCTGCCTTGCAGTGCTGGGGACTTGGGTTCAAATCCCACTAAGGAAAACAATAAATAAAGAGTTATTATTATAATAACGTCAGCAGAGAGAACTGTGCTCATGATGTCATCAGAGAGCATTCCAAAAATAAAAGAATTTCCTCTGTAGTATTCAACAGCTAATAAGTACAGGAAGGATTAAGATTTTTTTAATAGAAGTAATTTACAAATATGTTTAACTTTCTGCCACCAGTTGATTTAAAAGAAAAAAGGTTTTCACCGGAGTACCGGCCATGCTTGCCAGCTTTTCTCAGGGCCCAGCTTGTTCTGCCTTCATCCCATACTGCCAAAGTTGATCATGGTCCTCGTCATCATCAGTGTGGTCTTGCGAAGGGTCCCCGTCCCCTGTCCCTTGCACAGAGTCCATCGTCAAATCCTGCTCCTCTTCCTCAGATCCCACTTTCTCTACCACCTCATCCAACTCCTCCTCCTCAAAGAGAACATTTTTAAATTCTGGCAGACAGAATTTCTGGCGCAATGTGCCAGAATCTGGCGCACAGCCCGACAAGATATGTCGGGTTTGCAATAGTAAATGAGGGCCAGTGTCTGCGACATGTCTGCGCCAGTGTGTGACAGTGTGCATCAGAAAAATCTGACAAACCTGACATTGCATTGTGAAAAGCCGAAAAAAGGGGAGTAGTCTGTCGCAAAAGGGGGCCAGGTCAGCCTGAAACCTATTTACCATTGAATTCACAAAAAATCCTGTGAATAAGTGGCTGGAAATTTCCACCTAGAAATAGCTTGTAAATATGTGAATCCCCATAGTAAAAGTCGGAAACAACATTTCACGCTAGTAAAAAACAAACACTCTTAGTAAATGAGGGCCATTGTCTTTTTTTCTTTCAATCAACTGGTGCCAGAAAGTTAAACAGATTTGTAAATTACTTCTATTAAAAAATCTTAATCCTTTCAGTACTTATTAGCGGCTGTATACTGCAGAGGCAATTCTTTTCTTTTGGGATACTTTGCTGTCACGACCTATATGCTCTCTGCTGACACCTCTGTCCATTTTAGCAACTGTCCAGAGCAGTATATGTTTGCTATGGGGATTTTCCCCTGCTCTGGTCAGTTCCTGACATGGACAGAGGGGTCCGCAGAGACCACTGTGGTCGTGACAGAAAATAAATCCCAAATGAAAAGAATTTCCTCTGTAGCATACAGCCGCTAATAAGTACTGGAAGGATTAAGAATTTTTTGTAGAAGTAATTTACAAATCTGTTTAACCACCGGAGTACCACAGGAGTACCCCTTTATGCAAGAACTATTATGAATTTGTGTTCAGCTCAACCAGTGTAAGAAGTTAAGTAGCAATGAATACCTTCATGGCCTATACAGAAAGCAGTGATGTCTTGCGCATTACTGCCCACTGTACAGGAGCTACGAATTCTGGCAAATTGCCAAATTATCTGCTCCTCAAGCTAAAATCGTGTTTTTTGACTGGCTTCCCTGCTCCCATACACCGAGTAGCTCTATGTCTTGCTGCACAGATAAACAGATTGAGTAAATACATAAAGTAGAGAGTACCAGCTCTAAAAAAAAATGTGATAGATGCAGCATCTGGCTTCTCCCATATTAAGAAACAGCTTTGGTTTCACTGCTTGTCACATGGCCAGGATGAAGCCAAGGGAAAACCACAAAAAATTGGATTCAAACAAATTAAAATCTTTTGGAAAATTTGCAATCAATTTTCTGTTTTGCAGTCTGTTGAGTGGTCATATAAAGAATGATGTTACAAAAAAAATAATGGCAAGTGCCTAATAACCTAATAACATTGAAGGAGATTTATCAGATATACTTGCGCATGTGCGACTTTTCCATACATACTGCGACTTTTTGATTTTTCCAAAGCACATTTATGAAATCTGCTCACGTAGTAATTATTATTTTTTGTACTTTGCAGTGGTCATGTATTTATCATATGAAAAAAAAAAGTTGCAGCCCCGTATAAAAGTCGCATTTGTATTCCAGTTCCAACCTGGCTTACAGAAAGTGCATATGTCCACAGAAAAGGAAATTAACACCCACTTTAACAACTGTTCTTGTTCTGCATCATGAAACAAAGCTACTACATTAATGTTAATTATAGAAAAAATTTATTATATAACTAATTATCTACATTTTATGGTTGAAAATACACACTGCACACCTTGTTAATTTTAGGACACGTACATGCTGTCGTACCCACTCCATTTTAAAATTAATGTTATGTTAAAATAGAATAAGGCACAAAATAATTGTGTTAGAATTTTTACAGACTATGTAAATAACCCATATGTGGCACTAAAGTTTTTCCTTAAAAAAAAAAAAAAAAATCCATAGTTATACAGCTTCATGCACATTTTGGGGTTGGTAACATAGCGATTTTTTTTTTTGTTGCTTCACTATTGTTTATGTGTCTGTTGGTGCTGCGCTGTCGTCCTTCCTGACGTAAACTCTGAAACGCAAGACTCCGCCCACCAATGTCACAAAATGCGGGCTCAAAATGAAATATAAAAAACCTCCAGAGTATGGATATTCAGATTTTCATGGTGCGGCATTGTATGTATTTCTGAGGAGGGTTTATGGGTTGTTGCGGGATAGTTGGAGTTTAGCTATTTAGTGCCAGGCAGGTCAGTCAGGGTGTCACCCAATGCGGTACGCCCCCTCCCCGTCACTCTCTAGCAACGCCACTGGTAATAAAGGGTAGATAAAGAACTTTGGCTATTAACATAAGGGAATACTTTTCTGCTTAAAAAACTTCACTGCTTATGTGCGATTTATTTATCAAGGTCTTGCGACTATGTGATAAATAGGTCGCACGTAAGCAAAAGTAAGTTAAAAAAAATTGTCATATAAAAGCCATATGTTTGAAAATAATGATTTGAATTAAATCTCCTTCATTGTTATTTTATAATTTGTGCACTTTTTTATGTTATTTTTCTTTTCCCATATTTTTAGTCCTACTTGGGGATTTGACTGTGTGATTGCTTAATTGCTCCTACAATACACTGCAATTCTTCTGTATTGCAGTGAATTATGAATATCAGCATAACATTGACCAGCATCCTATTAGGTCCTGGATGGGCAAATATGTATACAAGAGTAACAGGCCTAGGGGCATCCATTAGGTTCTGAGATGCCATGGCAATACAGTATATTAGTATTCCACGATCTCTTGGGATCAATGGGATCACAGAAGAAGCACCCTGTCTCTGTTTCTTCACTTTGAAGCTGCAAATACTTTTTAATGTGTATTTGTGAGACACACAAACTTTGTAGCCACTCTGGCTATAGAAAAGTATTTTGAGACTGGGGTCATAGCTGGGGGTCATGTCCTGAAGCTCAACTATTTAAAAAAAAAAAAAAAAGTTTTTGGTGTGTGTGTGTGTGTGGGGGGGGGGGGGGGGGGGGGGTCAAAGAAGATGTGGAGATTATCATCCAAACTTTCCAACTATTTATTGATTATGGCCAATATTTTCCCTTATCTAATACTAGTTTATAGGTAGGTTGCATCTGCCTTTCTTATACGAAAAATACTTTTAAGGAACTTTTGAAGAAGAAATTATTAATTACAAAACCCTGTTTTTTTTTTTTTATATATATCTGAACATCTATATTTGGATTCAAGCCCAGTATAATATCATCTACTGTGTTATCTATAATCGAGTTGCTATAATGGAATTATGGTTGTTGTACCAATACAACAATTAAACTGTATACACAAATAACGCATTTATGGCGGTAGAAGCACACAGAAAAGCCCATTGCCTCTACATTTCAATGTTTCAAGCCTTTGCCAAAGCACAGCAAACAACAAGTCATTTTAAACAAGGACGTGAGGTCTTTTGGTTAACTTGACAGCTATACACATTTATGACTGGGAAAGCCAAAGAAATAAGGGGATTAAATCAAGGATTAACAGAGATTGCCAAAAAAAAATGAGGGCAACGTTATATAGTCGAGAAACAATAATAACTTTGAAAGGAAACATTAGGATAAAGTTACTTTCCATTAGGGACTGTTCATGGCTCCAAATCTACAAAACCACAGGAGTATAGGGGAGCGAGAGAGACGTTAGTAATGAACATCAGTCATTTTGGCGATTAGGACAATGGTGATGCATGCCAAAAGTCAGAGTAGACTGTGCTACCATTTTCCACGGTCTCTCAAAATTTTCGGTTCAGCATGAAGCCTCACGCCTATTACTGCACACAGGAAATAAATGAGTTTCTAGAGCTTTAATAGAGTCTCTAGTGAGTGCTTAATGTCACACACACACATATATAAGACATAATATGGTATCAGCAGCTCCCAGCTAGTGGGACCCAACTGCTGGGATTGAGGTGATATTACAGGTCAGGCTTGAGGTTCTCTGGCACAGTTTTTCTTACGGAATTTTATTTGGCTACTTTAAAGCTACTGCTATTAGTTTCATATGTGTCTACTTAGCTTTTCCATTTTACCTTCAAGCCATCTAGTCTTCAAACAGCACATATTTCATGATTACCTGACACGGGGTAGAGTGCCTGTATCTTATACCAGGGGGCTTAGAAACCTGAACACCAACATAACAAAATGAAGGGGAGAAAGGGGAGATTAGTGGTGAGAATGTATTGGCAATCTGGCTCACGTCGTATGGAGGTTTTGGTTTCAGCTTCTGTAGAGCAAAGCCACAAACTCAATACATGACACGAGTCAAAAGTAGACCAGGACTATAGATGCAAATTTAGAATGACACTGGGTACATGTATAAGGGTACTGGTATTGCCTCGTCAGGTCATGACCAATATTGAGGACATGTTGAGGGATATAGCACTCGAGATATACAATATTATACTGTAGAATTGTATTGTAGTCATATCCAGTGGTCTGTCATATTGAGTGTTATAGTCCTCTCTATGTATACAGAGTATTATAGAATGTTATCATTGTCCTGTCCAGTGGTCATGTCCCGTTTGAGGTTATTTTTTTTCTATATAAAGTATAAAAGTATTATGGTCATGTTCAATAGTAAGACCATGGTGACTGTTGTAGTGACCTATGTATAGGCTACAGTTTTGTTTTCAGTTCTACTGTTCTATGTTCAGACTACAATAGAAATGTATTATGGTCATGTCCAGACAGCAGGTTTTGTTGGAGGTTGTAGTGTTATATTTAGAGAATATAATAGAATTGTACAGTTGTTGGTCATGTTTTGGGCTGGAATGTTTTATATGTAGAGTATGATTGTAGAAATGTATTTTATATAAATGCCCTCCAGTGCCTGGATCTTTTAAAAACATATTACAAAATAAGAGTCCATTATCATATGAGGTGCCCAATATGTATGTATTTCAAACTATTACAGCTTTATTCACAGCATATTGTATGGTAGTATTTTATATATAGTGTATAACAGAATTTTATGTTCATGTCAAATGATCAGCTAATGTGGGTTGGGGTGGTAGTTTTAGATGTAGAAAGTATAATAGAATTGTGTTATGGGGGAGAATGCTTTGGCTTGGGGAAAATGTGTGTAAGTAGGTAAGTAACTGGTTTAGTGATAGGATACAGAGGGTGGTTACTAATCGTACATACTTTGGTTAGGTCACTGTTACTAGTGGGGTACCACATGGGCCAGTTCTAGGCCCTATTCTTTTTAATCTATTTATAAATGACCTTGTAGAAGGATTGTACAGTTAAGTGTCAATCTGTATAGATTATTGTAAAGTAGTTAACACAATATCAGACAATGCACTGTTACAAATTGATCTGGAGAGGTTTGAGGCTTTTCAGGCAGCTGCTGCCAAGGCAAATATATTAATAGGGTACATCAAAAGGGGCATAGATATACACAGCAAGAATTTTTTTTTTTTTTCACTGTACAAATCACTACATGGAATACTATGTACAGTACTGGGCACCAGTGTACAAGAAAGATGTAGTGGAGCTGGAGAGGGTATGTATGAATATATCCAGGGGCAGTACAGAGATCTCTGACATTATCTATTTATACCCAGGACTGTATCTAAAACAAGGGGGCATCCTCTACATCTAGAGGAAAGTAGGTTTCTACACCAGCACAGACAGTGGTTCTTTACTGTAAAAGCAACGAGACTATGGAACTCTCTGCCAGAGGAAATGGTCATGGTGAACTCAATGAGTTCAAAAGAGGCCTGAATGCATGCTAGAGAGTAATACCATTTCAGGTTGTGGATACTAGATTTTTGTGGACTGAACTTTAATCCAGGGATTTATTCTGATTGTCATATTTGGAGCCAGGGAGGAATTCTCCCCTGGCATGCAGCAATCAGCCTCATAAGATTTTTTTTTTTTTTTTTTTTTACACTGGATAAACACAGTAAGGATATTGGATGAACTTGATGGATGTTTGTCTATGAACTATGTTACTGTGATGGAATTGCAAAATGATCACAGTAATTATGACAATGATCGGGTCATTTATATGGTACATGTCTCTGTAACTTGGACTACAATATACTCATGTCTGATGTAACCATGTTTAAGGGTAAATTTGCTCTGCTTATATAGATCAGGCCTGGCATTAGACTCATTTGAATTATTTCCTTACAGTGATCAATTACCATATGTGGTAGACATTTCTGGATCTCTTAGGGTCCTGGATTGGTCAATAATGTTTTCACTTTATTATATGTAGAATGTTTCCATGTGAATATTTGATACAAAGCGACTATTTTGACCGTGTTAGTTGTTCCTGCCATATGATTTAACCAATAAACCTCTAAAGCACAGGGGAATGGTAACACTGTTACACTGTCTGATGCAGTCCTACAATCTCAGTTGACACGCTATAGGGTAGACAAGAGAAGCCCTTCCTTAGTGGTTTGTGCGTGTTACAGAAATGTTACATGATATGCAACCCCAGCCCACACTTTCCAGCAAGTTTTTTTTCTTCTTCTCAGTAGCTTTGCCTTGCTGTCTTCAGGGCTGAACCAAAACCTAATTATGACAATGTTTGCTTTCCAAACTATTTCCTTTTCATTGTTCAGCCCTGGCCTGCCTTCTTTACATCATTCCCAATGGCCAATGTCTCCTTAAGAGAAAAGGAGAGATTATTTTACTTCACCATAAGGGTTTCTTTATGTCTATTTTACCTTTTCAAATAACTACCAGATTACTTGATTTGCCATTGGCAACAAGAAAACGAATTGCATTGGCAAGCAAATACAAAAAAAATAATGTTTCATACTGTAGTGTAATAATTAGAATATTTACATTGCAGGAATGCAGAACTATCTAGTAAATCTGTCTTTGGGGATGTCATGTGCCTCAGTAGGAATTATAGTTTTTTTTTTATCTTTTAGTGGATTTGTCTTGTAAGTGCGATAAGTTTAGATGATCTGCAAAGAAATCTTCTAGTCTAGAGTCGTAACTACATCATCCTAATATCGGTATTATGGTGATGAAAACAATCCTTTGCATATTGTGGGTCTTTCTAAGACCATATAATAATGTTACTTGGGGAGCCAGCAAGCAGGTGTTATCTTTACCGCATAGAAACAATGGAAATAATTGGACATCCATAGATTTCAAAGGAGTACTCCAAAGGATAGGAGATAACATGTCTTAAGACTGGGGGTCTGGCCAATGGACCCCAGGCTTCCGTGTTCATAAAGCGGCAGTGCTGGCCTGGAGATTGCAGGGGGTTCCAAGGGCCGAACCCGCTGCGATCAGACATGTTATCCCCTATCCTTTGTTTAAAGTTCTTTATGTTCCTATGAATGTTCTTGAAAACTTAGCATCCTCAATATTTAATTAAAAAGAAGCTTTTTTAGTTTCATAGCTGCTTTTATCTTTTTAACTGAAGTTACAACCATTATCTACCATTTTGGAGTTCATGGAGAGTTGGTTGTGTAGTCATCTGGCATGCATACTAGTATAAATGTAGTGTTTTCTGCTTTTCACCTTTCTCTTCTGTATTTTACTTTAAACATGCACAATTAGAAGGCACTCCTACCATGAGTACCCACATTCTTAATGGGACCTAACAATTGTGCCTCTTCCTATAAACGTGTCCATTCATTACATGTACACCTTGCAAAGAAAAACTAGGTAGAAATAGCTACACTTTCATTGTGCCAAGACTGAGTGGGTGCAAAGGTTTTTTTTCTTTGCTGTTCTAAGAAGTTTGTTTCCTTTCTAAGAATCAGTAGGAAATGTTCTGTCTTCCTGGCTATCACTTACACTAAATGCCAATCTCCGGGAGGATTTGAGAATATGTTCCATGAAGCTACTGTGCGGTTTAGGCAGGAAGACGTTGCCCAGTGTTTGCTGTACTAAAGTAATCTGCAATCACTGGGAAGCAGCATGAGATTTTCAGCTGATCTAAAATAAAATACACTGTGTGACTTAGAAGAGTTAGCGTTACAAGTGTTCCACTCATCTGTCAGGAGGTCTATACTGATTTTGGATCTTTCTGATGATAATTCCTCCAAGTGTAGTTACATAACTCACTGCATAATAGTTGTGAGATGGTGTATGGTCCTGTTCCTGAGTACAGCCATACAGACTTTGGGGATTGTTCATTATTCCTGTTGATATCTGTCGAGGGTATGTATGTATTGTATGTATGTGGATAATAGTTCACAGTGACCACGTGTGTTATCAATACCACAGCAATGGTGTTTGCAGTGGGGAATGGATATATATAGTGAGGTGTAAAATTTCAAATGCTACATCATGTTTAGTGCTGGCTTGGCTGAGGTGCAGAGTCCAAGGAATCCCTGTTGTTAGGATGCATTAGGACAGGAGATCAGCTTGAGCATAGTCAGGGTCGTAGCCATGGGTGAGAGCCAGGAATCACACAACAGGTACCAGGAAGACAATCCAGGGTTAGGGACATATCATCATCAATAGCATTGCACAGGAGCAAGATCTAGGGAAGGCAAAGTACTGTAGTGTGAGGCCCGTTTAAAAAGGTTTTCTTGGCCTGGCACCATATTCTGGGGTAAGTTCTCTTAGCAGCCAGACAACACTGTGTAGTGTGAACAGCAGTGATGTAAACTGGAAGAACTACCATATTTTAGGCGTATAAGACGACTGGACGTATAAGACCACCCCCAAATTTTAAAGTTAAAATATAGAGTTTGGGATATACTCACCGTAGGTTGTAGTTCCCCCACATTAGGTTGTCAGTATAGTTCCCCCCACATTAGGCTGGCAGTATTGTTCCCCCCACATTAGGTTGTAGTTCCCCCACATTAGGTTGGCAGTATAGTTCCCCCACATTAGGTTATAGTTCCCCCACATTAGGTAGGCACTGGACCCCACAGACATACAGCCTTCAGCCATATACAGTGTATGGTTGGAGGCTGCATGTCTGTGTAGTGCCCCACTTGAGTGCTTCTCCGGTCCGGGGTCAGCATCTACTGCATTGGCCTATGGATAATCCATACCCCGGGTGTCCCGGCCGACTGCAGCACCCGGCATATAAGACGACCCCTGACTTTTGCGAACATGTTACAGGGTTAACCAGTCATTTTATATGCCAGAAAATACGGTACACCTGTTCAAACCTGTTAGATCAGCTGATTGGGCCGATGTCCGGCATTAAAGGGGTTATCCACCATAAGGTGATTTTAGTATGTACCTGGCAGACAGTAATGAACATGCTTAGGATGGATCTGCGCTTGTCTTTTGGCTAAATGGCTATGTCATGAGATTACCATAACACTGTGGCTAGCTTTTTATGAACTTGTATTTCCTGTTTGACTTATGTTTTTTTGACTACAAATCCAACAATGCCATTTTCCTCCCTTTCACACATCAGCCACCCCACCCATTGAAACAAAAGACCTGTGGTTTTCAATCAGGGTGCCTACAGCTGTTGTATTAGTTGCAGATTGATCCCTCCATCCATTGAAGCAGACAGGCTCCTTGTCATCAGCTGACTAGTGAGTGAGGTCTCGGCCGCATTGCAAGCTGGGAAAAATCCGAGACAGCAGTCATTTTGTCTGCTGGTAAAAATAAATAGTGGGGTGAAAATCACAGAAGAATTGTGAGAAAACCGTCACAGGAACAGACACTATATTATGAATTACACTAACTTTACAGCCCCTGTAGCATAGTCAAATAAAAAAAAATCCAGAATTACCCCTTTAACCGTTTAGAGGCCGCAATCAAAATTGATTGCAGCGTCTAAAACAAAAATAAAATTATCCTAACAGCTCAGCAGAGCTGATCAGGACCATCGGAGTGAAACAGCAATGTACGATCAACTGAGAGGATGGTGGGAGGGTCTTTACCTGCCTCCTTTTAGCAGCAGAGCACTGATAATACTGATCATTGCCATACTATGGCATAGCATTGATCAGTATATGCAATCAAAATATTGCATGGTATTAAAAGTGTTAAAAAAAAAAGTTAAGAAAAGTAAATTGACCCCTTCCTAATAAAAGTTTAAATGCCCCCTTTTTTATTTTTTAAATTAAATAATGTAATAAAAAATAATCATTTATGGTACCGCCGTGTTTGTAAATGTCCAAACTGTTAAAATATAATGTTAGCCAAACTGCATGGTCGATGTCGTACACGTAAAAAAAATACCTAAGTCTAAAATTGTGCATTTTGGTCACATATACAATAAAAATAAATTATTAAAATGCGATAAAAAATTCCCTTCAATGCAAAAATGGTACCAATAAAAAGTACAGACCACGGAGCAAAAAATGAGCCATCATATAGCCCCATATGCGGAAAAAAAAAAAAAGTATATGAGTAAGAAGAGGACAAATTCAAACATACTCATTTTAGTGCATATAGTTATAATTGATATGTAGGGGTTAAGGAGTGGTTTGGGTGGGAATAGGGGCGGACAGAGGTGGGGCCAAGGGTGGAGTCCCACTGGGGGCCCTTGCTTTATTTGGTTTGGGGGCCCTGAGTGGTGTCAGTCCGCCCCTGATATGGACCATAAGGCCATGCCCAATCCCCCAATATATTAATCATATTTTATGTGTACCTCTCAGTTCACTTCTATTTGTGTTAAGACAACTATTTCCTAATCTCATTTTGGCCATCATTCGTCTAAAAGTCAAGGTTGTGACTAGCTTGATAAATAACTAGATGTACCTGAATGGGGTCTTGTCTACATGATTCAGCTATAATAATCACAAGTGTCGGATCTGCTGATTTCATGTTGTTTTCCTAACAAGAACAAATACCTCAATCAGATTCCAGCCAGCAAAACTGCAATTGACTGCATTAAACTGGAACTAGCCTTCCCAGGGCTCGCTAAAACTACTGTTATCTTATTATCGACTTTTTGATAGAATGAAAAGGAACACCTAAAATGCATCCAGGCAAACAAGGTTCAGCTTAAACTTTGCATTTCATAAGCTTAAACTTTGCATTTCATACAGTTTTATTACTAACTGTATTAGGCCTCTGGAGATTATTTTTTGAGTTGACAGGGGGACTATCGTTTACTAACCAATTTAAAAAAGTAAATTAAAAAAGTTGCCTTAATCATCTCGGGCACAGCCTAGTAGTTGCCCTCTTGATGCCCACCATGTAGGTCTGCTCCCAAGAGAACACATGGGAGATATCGGTTTACCGGCTTAAGGATATTGCCTCAGTCTTTAAGGAAGGAAAGAAACACAGACTCTAAAAGTTGCCAGGGCACTTGCAAGTTTTTTTGTGGTTTCCTCCTAAAGTCATATCAAAACCATACCTCTGCCAATTCCAAGCACTGGCAAAGTCATGGTGTCTGGAGAAAGTTCAGCTTAACTTGGGAATGAAGACAGAGTCATATCCTTATAGCTATTTAGGTAATATTCTGTAAATCATCGGCCAACAAGAGTTGGAAGGGAAAATAAGTTCCTACCAACAGTGCAAACAAGAGAGTCTGGAATACATTAAAATCCTATTACAAGCATAGCTCTCTTCCCGAAATTTAAATAATGACTAAGCCATTTATCAGCTCTTGAGCATAAAAGTTCTATATATTGTAAACCCCAGAAAACATGCTCCTCCCAGTCTGGAAAGCTTGTCAGCTCTATTTTGCTGTGGATGATGCCATTATGTTTTTTGAACATTAGCTGTAGTTGAATGGTGCCTCCACTGAAGGTAAACTCCTTCACAAAAGCCTATAGAAGAGACCTCTGTGTTTCGGAGCCAATAAATACAATACGCACTGTGTCTACTGTGGCAGAGAGAAGTCAGTATTGATGCACACTGCAGGTTTGTTCTTCAGGCACTTTCACGTGTCAAGAAAATACTTAATTATTAAATGATTTATAATGCTCTACATCACAACCGGGCAACATGATAAAGTTTAGGGGCCTTCAAAGTGGACACTAGTCAAGAAGGAGACCACACAGATCAAAGGCATGAGGACATACTAAGAGAGTAGAGTACCATCATAAGTATTTTCAGAACCAAAAAAACTAAGCAACCAATATAAGACTTATTATGTGAATACACTGCATAACTTTAAAGGGACAAAACTAGAAGTGAAAAAAACTGTGAATCTAAATTGTAATGGATCAAAATGAAGGAATCAACATAGAATTAGGAAAATATATTACCGCTTAGTAGCTTGTAACACCCCATCAGGTCTGGACCCGATGTGCCACCTATCAGTCTCCATGTAAGATCTGGAACTACATAAGAGAATCCCACCAGTTATCTTAAGGCAGCAGGACCATAGTCACCTAGAAAACAATTGGTGACAGACTACACCGTGAAGGACTGAAATCCAGAAGCACCCATAAGGTCCCCTTGCTCAGGAAGGCACATGTACAACCCTGTCTGAAGTTTGCCATCACCATGTAAATAATAAATCTAAAAAATAATCTAAATGTTTGGGAGGACTTTTACATTTACCTGGAGATGCTCTTTAAGGATATACTTTACAGTTATTTTATTCCACCATGTTTTGTTAATGCCCCTTCCTATTTTAACCCCTTAAGGACCAGGCCATTTTACACCTTAGGACCAGAGCGTTTTTTGAACATCTGACCACTGTCACTTTAAGCATTAATAACTCTAAGACGCTTTTACCTATCATTCTGATTCCAAGATTGTTTTTTCGTGACATATTCTACTTTATGTTATTGGTAAAATTTTGTCGATACTTGCATCGTTTCTTGGTGAAAAATTCCCAAATTTGATGAAAAAATTGAAAATTTTGCATTTTTCTAACTTTGAAGCTCTCTGCTTGTAAGGAAAATGGATATTCCAAAAAATTATTTTTTTTATTCACATATACAATATGTCCACTTTATGTTTGCACCATAAAATGTACGAGTTTTTACTTTTGGAAGACATCAGAGGGCTTCAAAGTTCAGCAGCAATTTTCCAATTTTTCACAAAATTTCCAAAATCACAATTTTTCAGGGACCAGTTCAGGTTTGAAGTGGATTTGAAGGGTCTTCATCTTAGAAATACCCCATAAATTACCCCATTATAAAAACTGCACTCCCCAAAGTATTCAAAATGACATTCAGTCAGCGTTTTAACCCTTTAGGTGTTTCACAGGAATAGCAGCAAAGTGAAGGAGAAAATTCACAATCTTCATTTTTTACACTTGCATGTTCTTGTAGACCCAATTTTTGAATTTTTACAAGGGGTAAAAGGAGAAAATGTATGCTTATATTTGTAGCCCAATTTCTCTCGAGTAAGCACATACCTCATATGTCTATGTAAAGTGTTCGGCGGGCGCAGTAGAGGGCTCAGAAGCGAAGGAGCGACGAGGGGATTTTGGAGAGTACGTTTTTCTGAAATGGTTTTTGGGGGGCATGTTGCATTTAAGAAGCCCCTATGGTGCCAGAAGAGGAAAAAAAAAACACATGGCATACCATTTTGGAAACTAGACCCCTTGAGGAACGTAACAAGGAATAAAGTGAGCCTTAATACCCCACAAGTGTTTCACGACTTTTGCATATGTAAAAAAAGTTAAAAAAATTTCAAAAAAATGTGTGTTTCCACCCAAATTTCACATGTATGCAAGGGTTAATAGCAGAAAATACCCCCCAAAATTTGTAACCCCATCTCTTCTGAGTATGGAGGTACCCCATAAGTTGACCTGAAGTGCACTACGGGCGAACTACAATTCTCAGAAGAGAAGGAGTCATATTTGGCTTTTTGAGAGCAAATTTTGCTCGGGGGCATGTCGCATTTAGGAAGCCCCTATGGTGCCAGGACAGCAAAAAATACCCACATGGCATACCATTTTGGAAACTAGACCCCTTGAGGAACGTAGCAAGGAATAAAGTGAGCCTTAATACCCCACAGGGGTTTCACGACTTTTGCATACGTAAAAAATAAAAAATACAAATTTCACTAAAATGTGTGTTTCCCCCCCAAATTTCACATTTTTGCAAGGGTTAATAGCAGAAATACCCCCCAAAATTTTTAACCCCATCTCTTCTGAGTATGGAGGTACCCCATAAGTTGACCTGAAGCGCACTGCGGGCGAACTACAATGCTCAGAAGAGAAGGAGTCATATTTGGCTTTTTGAGAGCAAATTTTGCTCGGGGGGCATGTCGCATTTAGGAAGCCCCTATGGGGCCAGAACAGCAAAAAAAAAACACATGGCATACCATTTTGGAAACTAGACCCCTTGAGGAACGTAACAAGGGGTACAGTGAGCATTTACCCCCCCACTGGTGTCTGTCAGATCTTTGGAACAGTGGGCTGTACAAAATTTTTAATTTGCACAGCCCATTGTTCCAAAGATCTGTCAGACACCAGTGGGGTGTAAATTCTCACTGCACCCCTCATTACATTCCGTGAGGGGTGTTGTTTCCGAAATGGGGTCACATGTGGGGTTTTTTTTTTTTTGCGTTTGTCAAAACCGCTGTAACAATCAGCCAGCCCTGTGCAAATCACCTCAAATGTACATGGCGCACTTTCCCTTCTGGGCCTTGTTGTGCGCCCCCAGAGCACTTTGCGCCCACATATGGGGTATCTCCGTAGTCGGTAGAAATTGCATTACAAATTTTGGGGGGCGTTTCTCCCTTTTACCTCTTGTCAAAATGAAAAGTATGGGGCAACACCAGCATGTTAGTGTAAAAAAATTTTTTTTTTACACTAACATGCTGGTGTCGACCCCAACTTCACCTTTTCATAAGGGGTGAAAGGAGAAAAAGCCCCCCAAAATTTGTAACACAATTTCTCCCGAGTACGGCGATACCCCATATGTGACCCTAAACTGTTGCCTTGAAATACGACAGGGCTCCAAAGTGAGAGCGCCATGCGCATTTGAGGCCTGAATTAGGGATTTGCATAGGGGTGGACATAGGGGTATTCTACGCCAGTGATTCCCAAACAGGGTGCCTCCAGCTGTTGCAAAACTCCCAGCATGCTTGGACAGTCAACGACTGTCCGGCAATACTGGGAGTTGTTGTTTTGCAACAGCTGGAGGCTCCATTTTGGAAACAGTGGCGTACCAGACGCTTTCATTTTTATTGGGGAGGGGGGCTGTGTAGGGGTATGTGTATATGTAGTGTTTTTTACTTTTTATTTTATTTTGTGTAAGTGTAGTGTAGTGTTTTTAGGGTACAGTCACACGGGCGGGGGATTACAGCGAGTTTGAGCTGCCGCGCAAAATTTGCTGCATCGCAAACTTGCAGCCTGATACTCACTGTAAGCCCCCTGCCCATGTGAATGTACCCTGTACATTCACAGGGGGGGGACCTCCAGCTGTTGCAAAACTACAACTCCCAGTATGCACAGTCCATCAGTGCATGCTGGTAGTTATAGTTTTGCAACAGCTGGACGCACACGGGTTGGGAAACACTGAGTTAGGAAACAGACAATGTTTCCCAACCAGTGTGCCTCCTGTTGTTGCAAAACCACAACTCCCAAACATTCTCAGGCATGCTGGGAGTAGTAGTTCGGCAACATCTTTAGAGCCAGATGTTGCCGAACTACAACTCCCAGCATGCTTGGAGTTGTAGTTTTGCAACATCTGGAGGACTACAGTTTGCAGACCACTAATACAGTGGTTCCCAATCTGTGCCCTTCCAGATGTTGCAAAACTACAACTCCCAGTATGCCAAAACTGTCCAGGCATGCTGGGAGTTGTAGTTCTGCAACATCTGAAGGGCCAGATGTTACAGAACTACAACTCCCAGCATGCCTGGACAGTAAGGGCATGCTGAGGATGTGTAGTTTTGCAACATCTGGAAGGGCACAGTGGTCTCCAAACTGTGGACCTCCAGATGTTGCAAAACTTCAACTCCCAGCATGCCCAGATGCCAAGGGCTGTCTGAGCATGCTGGGAGTTGTAGTTTACAGGGTCCCATTACAGCAATGCATGTCGCTTTACGGCGACGTGCATTGCTGTAAAGGGCCCGACCGCGGCTGAAGAGGAACTCACCTGTCGCCGCCGCCGCCGTCTCCGCCGCCAGGATCCGGGTCTTCAGGGACGAGATAAGTACCGGGGCCGGTCCCCAGCACTTCCCCGTCCCCCGCCGCGTCCTCTGGTCTTCCTCCCGTCCTCTCCGGACTTCAAGGGGCCGGGCAGGGCGGGAGGAAGTAAACGCCCCCCCCCCCCCTGCGATTGGTCGGTTAGTTAACCGACGGATTGCAGGGGATCGGAGGAGGTGGCAGGCTTGCCACCTCGCTCCTAGCCTCAAGCATGGTCCTGGCTGTCTGTGACAGCCGGGATCATGCGAAATTACCGGGCGGTCGGGTCCCAGAGACCCGATCAGCCCGGTATCGCCGCAGATCGCAAGGGCGATTTCCCTTGCGATTTGCGGCGATCGCCGACATGGGGGGCCTACATGGCCCCCCTCGGCGTTTGCCCTGGATGCGGCAGAGACCGGAAAACGCCATGACGTTGTGGTCCTTAAAGCCCAGGGTGCCATGACGTTCCACAACGTCATTGGTCCTTAAGAGGTTAAATTAATTTTAGGGCATGAAGACCATTTCTCCAGGCTATGGTCACATCACCTCACTGACCAAACTAAACATCAGACATTTTAGTCCGGAACACAGTGTTTGGAACATGATGAGTTGCTGCCTAGGCTGCGATGTGAACACGAGCTGCGAGCTGACCACTTGTTACGCCCTCATTTCGGTCATGTTTACCCTTCGAAAGAAGAATTAATAGGAGCCAGGGACATTCTTTAGCAGCCTATCATTACTACTCTTTAATAAAGCATTACAAAGTTATTACCATGCATATCATTATTTCCCAATTCTTGGCTCATAATTACAGAGTTAGGGATGGAGTTCAATACTGTGCCTGTTGTACAGAGGTTTTGACTGCAGAGAAACTGGCGCATGGAAAAAAGGAAAACGTCCATTTATGCCTCAGATTTAATGAAGTCAAATTATCACAGGCGACAGTCTCTAGAGCTGCAATTTAGCAATGTGGTCCGTCTTTCAGGAGTGAAGGGTAAATTTAAGTTGTTTTCATAGCAAATAATAATAATTGGAAAATAAAGCTGATATATTGCGGCTAATTTAATACCTTGCAATTGCCATCCAGACAGATTTTAAAAGAAAAAAAGGAAGCAACATGTGCCCACCGTTAAAAATGTTATTTAGGATTAGATAAAACATAGCTGCTTTCTTCTACTGTGTGGTATCGCAGCTCAGTTTCAATGGAGTGAATAAAGTAAACCGAGTTGTAATACCACACACAACCTGAGAACAGGTGTGACACTGTTTTTGAAAGAAAGCAGCTTTCTGGATTTATGGATAAATAACATGGACTACCTAGGAGGAGGAGTTCACATTTATAGCAACTTCATTGTTGCCAACTTCTATTCTTACTATTCAGGTAGGCACTATGGAGGGAATTTATCAAGGGTGGTATAAGTGAATAATTTTTCTGGTTCAATAGTTTTTATTAGGAGTTTTAAAGTACAAGTCAATACAATAATCATAAAACAAACCAACAAAATAAAATGACACATAAGATGCATCTCATGTGTACTCAACAAAGTTGTGAAGCAATGTATAAGGCTGGGTTCACATATGTCTGGCGTCTGGCATAGTTTCCTTCCGGCATGCACCGGAGGGAAACTGATGCAAGAACTGATCCCATTCATTTGAATGGGACAGTTCACAATCATCCTGTACCTCAATTTTGCTGCGTTCCCCTGCCCGGTATCCAAAAACAATGGACGCCGGATGCCATACAACTAATGTCAACTGATGCATGTTGTCATCAGTTATGGCATCAGTTGCGTCGAGATCTAGGCTTAATTCACCTATGCTGGATGCCGGACAAATGTGAACCCAGCCTAATACATTGAGGAGTAATGAGTCTGAGGTAGGGTAATCATTTCATACAATATATAAAATGCACAATATCTAGAACAAATACAATAATGTTAAAGCACACTAGGATAATAAAGGTAAGTATAGTAGATGTTCAAAGATAATTAAGTGGTACAATAAGGGGAATTAGCCCATTGAGCCCATCTAGATTTAAAGGAGGAATAAGTGCCATTTCCTAATGTAATTGTTTTGAGTGGTAATAATCCCTGAAATAATTTCTACAATGACTGGAATAGTTTTAGATTTCCAATTACATAGGGTTGCTCATGTAGCTATATAGGTCATAATGCAAAAGAGAGGTCTGCTAGATGAGGGAAATTGGTAAATTATTTTTCTATGCTTTTACTTTGTGTGGTGGTAATGTGTATGTGCATCACATTTATTTTAAATTCTTACATAGCTTGTGATAAAATATGGTGCTAGTACACATTTTTTTTAAATTACACTTCAGTACACCACTTTGTATGATTCATCCTCTGCAACTTTTTCTGCACCTTTTTACCCCTTTAACGCCAAAATGTACAATTTGTAGGTCTGGGCTGGTGTAGATTTAGGGGTAACTGAGGACTTTGACATAAATCATGCAATAAATCGCACATGATATCTTCATGACCACTGCAAAGAGTTAACCAGATTATGGTCTAAAAAGTGAATACCCACAGCACAACAGTGAAAAAAAGTTGTAGTTTATTACATTTTTCAGTGTTAACCTCTTGGGGACGAAGGGCGTACAGGTACGCCCTTGCTCCCTGGTACTTAAGGACCAATGGTGTACCTGTATGCTCGTGGGAATTTCGGTCCCGGGACAAGGGTGACTGCTGTTATCTATCAGCAGGCACCCCGTGCAAATGCCCAGGGGGGTCCTGAGACCCCCCATGTTGGCGATCGCCGCAAATCACCGGTGAATTCACACGGGCGATTTGCGGCTAGTCATACGGGTCTCCGGTGACCCAGAAAATAAGGGGGATTGGGGTTAGGAGTGAGGTGGCAGGGGTGCCCCCCCTCCTATCCCTGCTATTGTTCATCTAGAAGCGACGACTAATAGTAGATCGGGGGCGGGGGGTTAACTTTCCACAGTAGGCCGGGCAGAACGGGGAAACCAACGAGGAGCGGCACCGAAGGTCTACCCACCCACCGGCGCCGGCGGCAGCGGGTGGCGATCGGCTGCAATAATTGGCAGCAGAAGAGCACGGCAATGCGGCTCCCTGGATCCTACGGAAGCCGGTGAGTTGCCTAGCATATACAGTGGTCTCTAAACTGTAGCCCTCCAGATGTTGCAAAACTACGACTCCCAGCATGCCCAAACAGCTGTTTGCTGTCTGGCCCTGCTGGGATTTGTAGTTTTGCAACATCTGGAGGGCCACAGTGGAGATATACTGTGCAGTGGTCTCTAAACTGTAGCCCTCCAGATGTTGCAAAACTGTAAATCCCAGCATGCCAAAACAGCTGTCTTGGCATGCTGGGAGTAGTAGTTGCGTACCTCCAGCTGTTGTATAACTACATCTTCCAGCATGCCGTTCAGCAATCAGTACATGCTGGGAGTTGTAGTTTAGCAACACCTGGAGGCACACTGGTTGGAAAATTCTGAGTTAGGTAACAGAACCTAACTGAAGGTTTTCCAACCTGTGTGCCTCCAGCTGTTGCAAAAGTACAACTCCCAGCATGCATAGTCTGTCAGTACATGCTGGGAGTTGTAGTTTTTAAACAGCTGAAGGGCTACAGTTTGGAGATCATTGTGTAGTGGTCTCTAAACTGTGGCCCTCCAGATGTTGCAAAACTGCAAATCCCAGCATGCCCAAACAGCTGCCTCGGCATGCTGGGAATTGCAGTTGTGTACCTCCAGCTGTTACATAACTACATCTCCCAGCATGCCCTTTGGCGATCAGTACATGCTGGGAGTGGTTGTTTTGCAACAGCTGGAGGCACACTGGTTGGAAAATACTGAGTTAGGTAACAGAACCTAACTGAAGGTTTTCCAACCAGTGTGCCTCCAGCTGTTGCAAAACTACAACTTCCAGCATGCATGGTCTGTCAGTACATGCTGGGAGTTGTAGTTTTGAAACAGCTGGAGGTTTGCCCCTCCCATGAGAGTGTACAGGGTACATTCACACGGGCGGGTTTAAAGTGAGTTTCCTGCTTGAAGTTTGAGCTGCGGCAAATTTTTTGCTGCAGTGCAAACTCCTAGCGGGAAAATCACTGTAACCCGCCAGTACGAATGTACCCTAAAAACACTACACTAACACATAATAAAGGGTAAAACACTACATATACACCCCCTTACACTGTCCCCCCCCCCCCCCCAATAAAAATGAAAAACGTATTGTACGGCAGTGTTTCCAAAACAGAGCCTCCCGCTGTTACAAAACAACAACTCCCAGCATTTTCGGACAGCCACTGACTGTCCAGGCATGCTGGGAGTTTAGCAACAGCTGGAGGCACCCTGTTTGAGAATCACTGACCTAGAATACCCCTATGTCCACCCCTTTGCAATCCCTAATTTAGTCCTCAAATGCGAATGGCACTCTCTCATTTTGGAGCCCTGTCGTATTTCAAGGAAACAGTTTAGGGCCACATATGGGGTATTTCCGTACTCGGGAGAAATTGCACTGCAAATTTTGGGGGTCTTTTTCTGCTTTTACCCCTTATGAAAAGGAAAAGTTGGGGGCTACACCAGCCTGTTAGTGTAAAAAAATGTAAAAAAAAATTACACTAACATGCTGGTGTTGCCCCATACTTTTTATTTTCACAAGCAGTAAAAGGAAAAAAAGACCCCCAAAATATGTAACGCAATTTCTCCTGAGTACGGAAATACCCCATATGTGGGCGTAAAATGCTCTGCGGACGCACAACAAGGCTCAGGATTGAGAGCGTACTATGAATATTTGAGGCCTAAATTGGTGATTTGCACAGGGGTGGCTGATTTTACAGTGGTTCTGACATAAACCCAGAAAAATAAATACCCACATGTGACCTTATTTTGGAAACTACACCCCTCACGGAATGTAACAAGGGGTATAGTGAGCTTTAACACCCCACAGGTGTTTGAAGAATTTTCATTAAAGTTGGATGGGAAAATGAAAAAAGAAAAAAAAATACACCCCTCACGTAATGTAATAAGGGGTACAGTGAGCATTTATGCCCCACAAGTGTCTGACAGATTTATGAAACAGAGGTCCATGAAAATGAAAAATGTAATTTTTAATTTGCACAGCCCACTGTTCCAAAGATCTGTCAAATGTCAGTGGGGTGTAAATACTCACTACATCCCTTATTACATTCTGTGAGGGGTGCAGTTTCCAAAATGGGGTCACATGTGGGGGTACACTGTTCTGGCATCACGGGGGGCTTTGTAAACGCACATGGCCCCTGACTTCTATTCCAAACAAATTTTCTCTCTAAAAGCTCAATGGCGCTCCTCGTCTTCTGAGCATTGTAGTGCGCCAGCAGAGCACTTGACATCCTAACATGGGGTATTTCCATACTCAGAAGTGATGGGGTTGCAAATTTTGGTGGGCATTTTCTCCCATTACCCTTTGTAAAAATTGTAAATTTTGGAAAAAAACTGCACTTTAGTGAAATTTTTTTTTTCATTTACACATCCGACTTTAACGAAAAGTCGTCAAACACATGTGGTGTGTTAAGGCTCACTGGACCCCTTGATATGTGCCTTGAGGGGTGTAGTTTCCAAAATGCTTTGCCATGTGTTTTTTTTTCTGCTGTTCTGGCACCATATGGGCTTTCTAAATGCGACATGCCCCTTTAAAACCATTTCAGCAAAATTCACTTTACAAAATCGCATTGTTGCTCCTTCCCTTCTGAGCCCTCTACTGAGCCCTCTACTGAACACTTGACAAACACATATGAGGTATTTCCTTACTCAAGATAAATTGGGTTACAAATTTTGGGGGGCTTTTTCTCCTATTACCCCTTGTAAAAATTCAAAAACTGAGTCTACAAGAACATGCGAGTGTAAAAAGTGAAGATTTTGAATTTTCTCCTTCACTTTGCTGCTATTCCTGTGAAACACCTAAAGGGTTAACACACTTACTGAATGTCATTTTGAATACTTTGGGGGTGCAGTTTTGATAATGGGGTCATTTGATAATGGGGTCATATAAAGGCCCTTCAAATCCACTTCAAAACTGAACTGGTCTCTGAAAAATTCCGATTTTGAAAATTGTGCGAAAAATTGGAAAATTGCTGCTGAACTTTGAAGCCCTCTGATGTCTTTAAAAAGTAAAAACATGTCAACTTCATGATGCAGACATAAAGTAGACATATTGTATATGTGAATCAATATATAATTTATTTGGAATGTCTATTTTCCTTACAAGCAGAGAGCTTCAAAGTTAGAAAAATGCTACATTTTAAATTTTTTCATAAAATTTTGGAATTTTTCACCAAGAAATGATGCAAGTATCGACAAAAGTTACCACTAACAGGAAGTAGAATATGTCACGAAAAAACTGTCTCTGAATCAGAATGAAAAGTAAAAGCATCCCAGAGTTATTAATGCTTAAAGTGACAGTGGTCAAATGTGCAAAAAACGCTCTGGTCCTTAAGGTGAAAATGGGCTTGGTCCTTAAGGGGTTAAAGAAAAATGCAATGTTTCACTTGTGACTTTTTTTTTAGACTTTTTAACAACTTAAGCACCAAGAGCGTACCTGTATGCCCTGGTCCTGCTCCCTTGCTATAATGCGTGGTCCTGGCAGCTATCAGCCACCAGGACCGTGGCTAATTCCGGAGATCACCTATCGTGGTAATGCCCGACATTAACCACTTAGACATGGTGATCAAAGTTGATCGCCGCATCTAAAATGAAAATAAACTGTTCCCGACAGCTCAGTCGGGCTGTTAGGGACCACCACGGTAAAATCACGGCATCCCAAACAGTTGTATGGACAGGGGAGGGTCCCTACCTGCCTCCATCTCCATCCCATCGGCGCTCTGCTGCTCCATATCTAAGATGCAGGCTGGAGCAGCCGAGCTCTGATAACACTGATCAATCCTATGCTATGGCATAGCAGTGAACAGTGTATGCAATCAGAAGATTGCATGTAATAGTCCCCTATGGGGACAAAAAAAAAATGGTGTAAAAATAGTTTTAAAAAAAAGTTAATAAATGTAATTCAACCCCTTCCCAAATAAAAGTTTGAATCACCCCCCTTTTCATATTAAAAAAAAAATATATATATATATATATATATATATGTATATATATGTATATATGTAAACATAAATAAACATAAACATATGTGGTATTGCCACGTAAAAAATTCCAAAGTCCAAATTTGCGTATTTTTGGTCATTTTATATACCCTAAAACTATTTATAAAAAGTGATCAAAAAGTCCCATCAAAGCAAAAATGGTACTGGTAAAAACTTGAGCCCTCATACATCCCCGTATGTAGAAAAATAAAAAAGTTATAGGGGTCAGAAGATTTTAAACATATTAATTTTGGTGCATGTAAGTAGTGAAATAAAATAAAACCTATATAAATTAGGTATCCTTGTAACCCTATGGATCTACAGAATAAAGATAAGGTGTAATTTTTACCGGAAAGTGCAGTGCGTAGAATCGGAAGCCCACAAAAGTTACTAAATGGTGTTTAGTTTTTTCAGTTATGCCCCACAAATATTTTTTTTCTGGTTTTGCATTTTGTGGTGAAATGATTGATGTCATTACAAAGTAAAATTGGTGGCACAAACAAAAAAAGGCCTCATGTGTCACAAAGCAAAATGGAACACTTAATCTCAGGCTAGGGGCACTGAAGATCTGGCAGGGATGTGTGGGAGGTGCAGGGACTTGCAATAATGGAGTGTCAGGTGCAAACACTAATTATGGGCGCACTGGCCCTTTAAATGTCAGAGCTCCGACGCGCGTGCCGGAGCTGAGACACAGAGGCAGCGGAGTGAGGTGAGTGACGGGCTGGGATCCACATGCGGGCACGTCCGCCATGCGAATCCCAGCCCCGCCGGCAGACGGGGACCTCGGTACACTGAGCTCACGGCCAGAGCTTGCGGCCGGAGCACAGAGTGTGACAATATGGGTTTGTAGGTGGAAAATTGAAAGTGTTATGATTTTTAGAAGATGAGGAAGAAAAACAAAAGTGCAAAATTGAAAAATGGCTCGGTCCTTAAGGGGTTAAAAGTGTCCTCCAGGCCTGACCTGGCATAGGTTTGGCACTTTTTGGAGGGGTTTTCGACTTTTTTATGCCTGTGCAACAATCTCACTTCATAAATTTATGACCACTGCAAAGTAAAAACTGAAAGTTGTTTAGTTAAGGCTGTTTGGTGCTCTCTGCATACCCACAGAAGTCACAAAAGTGCTTAGGCACACGTGTGACATTTTGTGCACACAGCGTAAGAAAAAAAAATGCAAAGATACATTTCCCCCATGGTAATTTCATGAAGATTTTATGGTGATTTCAACAAGATCTTATTTTATTTTTTTATGTTGTATTTAAACTTTGCATTCAAAATCAAATAATTTTCTATGCATTGATGTTTTTTTTTTTTTTTTTTTAATTGATTTACTTGGGAATTTATCGCTGTGTAAATCTGTAACAGACCTATTCTTCAATTAGAATGAGAACTCTTTGGTGTCAAGCTAGAAATGAATCTCTTGTTGCAAATCTTTGTGGAAGTGACGGGTTAAGCCAAAAGTGATTAATTTTGAGTTAGCCAAACTTGTTTTGAGGAACTGGGGTGTGAATGCTGTTCTTTTTTAACCTTCTTACAACACATGCATGCTGAACACTGGACAGGCTTGTTCAACTCAGCTCTCGTTTTCAACCCCCTTGAGTTTAATATGCTTCTAAATGAAGTGTTACAAATTTGTATTTTATCTGTGGCAAGAATTAACTCCAACTGTTTTGTTTCCCTGCCTAAGGAATATGTCTCCCAGTGACAGCTGCTGCTCTACAGTCCCTGATAATTGCATATTAAAAAATATTTTTTTTTTTGCAATCATGTTGGCATAGAAATTAGACAATAATTTACTGGATGCGCATGTTATTTTTACACTGATATACCTTGGGAGGAAGGAGAGGTCTGGACACTAGAAATGTGCAAATTTCCGATGATATGTTTCTTATCAGATTCTTTAAATCCGTCAGATTCAATTCAGATTTTAATGTGCATCTATTGTCCTGTGATTGGCCACACACAGTATATATTGAAACATATACTCCTGTCAAAGCAAAGGTCCCTGCTCCTGTACAGTACTCTGAGAAGCTTGGCCAGGTGCAATGTGCATAATCCAATACGCTCCAATGCATACAGTATTGCTGCTTACCTTTGGGCAGCTCAGTGTACAGAAGCAGGGGAAAAAGGGAATCTGAAAATAATTTGTTACAAATTTAATGTTTTTGTCAAATTGGGACTAATTCTGATTTGTGTAAAATATTTTCCCTTATCTCTACTGCCCACATTGCAATGTCCCAGTGCTACCTCCCAGCTGCTGAAGAGTGAAGTTGTTGGGTGGTTGAGAAGTTAATGGCCCAGATTTATCAAACTGTGTGAGAGAAAAAGGGGAGGGATTTTCTCATAGCAACCAATCACAGCTCAGCTAACAAGCTCTGGTAAAGTGAAAGCTGAGCTGTGATTGGTTGCTGTGGAAAAATCACTAAATGTTTACCCTCAAACAGTTTGATAAATCTGGGCCAATATCTTTAAGTCTCTTATCGCAAGTTTAAATATACATAACTTGCTATGATCTCTATAACATTTTCCACTACTGCTTACACTTAGGTATTATGGCTATTTAAGGGTTAAATGGGCACTGTTATTTAAAAAAAAACAACTTTTTAATCAGTTTGGGGCCTGAGTGATCAGACTGCGACGATAGCTAGAACTAGCTAGGAGAAGAATGTGCTAAACGAGACAAACTTACAATGTAAAGTGTAAGGCTATGTTCACACAATTGAATGTGCGGACATTCCACCGACAGTGGAGCACGGGCAGAACATGCATTGTCTAGGACCGGTCGGAAATGTGGGAAATGGTCCAAATGAAGTCACTATTGGACTGTGTTTGGGCCATTAAATGCAGTGGGCCCCTTGACAGTATATTGCAGTATATATCTGCATCTCATTTTGGCTGGATGCTGCCATACACTTGCTGCTAAAATTTGCTCCAATCCCAGCAGGTAAAATGGGTTATCCAGGTTTAAAAAAAAAAAAAAAGTTAAACGCATTAAAACAACAAACCAACAGTTACTCATCTTTCAGACCCATTCAGGCTTTGGTTCGCACCCCAGTCTTTCCTTTGGAGCAGACGTCAGGTGGCCGCTGCAAGCTGGTATAGCAGTCATGTGGCATCCTCTCCAGAAGGAATGCTGGAGTGCCGACTGGAGCCTTAATGGGGGACAGGTGAGTAACAGCTGGTTCGTTGTTTTAATGCATTTGGGGTTCTTTTACAACATTTTTCAAAACCTGAATAGCCCTTTAGAGCTATGTTCATATGTACATTGGAGGTTCCTGTAGGAGCTTTCATCACAGATTCCATAAAAAATTAGGTACAAAACTGCCACCACTATACAGTAACCCCCCAACATGCAATGGCCCTGACATATGATCAAATCGACATACGATGGCCTCTCAGAGGCCATCGCAAGTCAATGTCAACATCGACATATAATGCTTTTATATGTCGGGGCCATCGCATTAACTGCTATCCGACAGCGCAAAATGCTTAACCCCTTAACGTACGCGTACGTCATGACACCCTGGTACTTAAGGACGTCATGGACAATTCCGGCCCCCCACCATGCACCGGGTGGGGATCGGACCGGTATGCCTGCTGAAATCATTCAGCAGGCATCCCATGCAAAGGCCCAGGGGGGTCATCAGACCCCCCCATGTCTGCGATCGCGGCAAATCGCAAGTGAATTCACACTTGCGATTTGCGCAATTCCGGGTCATTACGGGTCTATGGTGACCCGGAATAGAAGGGGGATTGCGCGTGTCCATGACACCCACAAGCCCCCTGAAGAGATAGGAGTGAGGTGGCAGGGGTGCCACCCCTCCTATCCCTGCTATTGGTGGTCTAGACGCGACCACCAATAGCAGATCGGGGGCGGGGGAGTTTACTTTCGTTTTCCCCGTCCTGCCCTCCCACAATAGGCAGGGCAGAACGGGGAAACCCGACAGGAACCGGCGCCGAAGATCCACTTACTGATCCGGAGGCTACAGACGACGGAGATCGGCGGGCGGCGACATCGTGCGGCTGGATCCTACGGAAGCCGGTGAGTTGCCTAGCGACATCTGGAGGGTACAGTCTGAGACCACTAGATAGTGGTCTCTAACTGTAGCCCTCCAGATGTTGCAAAACTACAACTCCCAGCATGCCCAGACAGCTGTTTGGGCATGCTGGAATATGTAGTTTTGCAACAGCTGGAGGGCTACAGTTTGAGACCACTATATAGTGGTCCCTAAACTGTAGCCCTCCAGATCTTGCAAAACTACAACTCCTAGCATGCCCAAACAGCTGTTTGCTGTCCGGGCATGCTGGGATTTGTAGTTTTGCAACAGCTGGAGGACACACAGTTTGGAGATCACTTTGCAGTGGTCTCTAAAACTGTAGCCCTCCAGATGTTGCAAAACTGCAAATCCCAGAATGCCCAAACAGCTGTCTCGGCATGCTGGGAGTTGTAGTTGCGTACCTCCAGCTGTTGCAAAACTACAACTCCCAGCATGCACGGTCTGTCAGTACATGGTGGGAGTTGTAGTTTTGAAACAGCTGGAGGTTTGTCCCCCCCCCCCCCCCCAGGTGAATGTACAGGGTACATTCACACGGGCAGGTTTACAGTAAGTTTCTTGCTTCAAGTTTGGGCTGCGGCAATTTTTTGCCACAGCACAAACTCCTAGCGGGAAACTTACTGTAACCCGCCAGTGCGAATGTACCCTAAAAACACTACACTACACTAACACATAATAAAGGGTAAAACACAACATATACACCCCTTACACTGTCCCCCCAATAAAAATTTTAAATGTATTGTACGGCACTGTTTCCAAAACGGAGCCTCCATCTGTTGCAAAGCAACAACTCCCAGCATTTCTGGACAACCACTGACTGTCCAGGCATGCTGGGAGTTTAGCAACAGCTGGAGGCACCCTGTTTGGGAATCACTGGCGTTGAATACCCCTATGTCCACCCCTATGCAATCCCCAATTTAGTCCTCAAATGCGCATGGCGCTCTCACTTCAGAGCCCTGTCGTATTTCTAGGAAACAGTTTAGGGCCACATATGGGGTATCTCTGTACTTGGGAGAAATTGCACTACAAATTTTAGGGAGCTTTTTCTCCTTTTACCCCTTATGAAAAGGAAAAGTTGGGGGCTACACCAGCTTGTTAGTGTAAAAAAATAAAAAAATTTACACTAACATGCTGGTGTTGCCCCATACTTTTTATTTTCACAAGCGTTAAAAGGAAAAAAAGACCCCCAAAATTTGTAACGCAATTTCTCCTGAGTACGGAAATACCCCATATGTAGGCGTAAAATGCTCTGCGGGCGCACAACAAGGCTCAGGAGTGAGAGCGCACCATGTACATTTGAGGCCTAAATTGGTGATTTGCACAGGGGTGGCCGATTTTACAGCGGTTCTGACATAAACGCAAAAAAATAATAATACCCACATGTGGCCCCATTTTGGAAACTATACCCTCACGGAATGTAATAAGGGGTACAGTGAGCATTTACGCCCCACAGGTGTCTGGCAGATTTTTGGAACAGTGGTACGTGAAAATGAAAAATGTAATTTTTCATTTGCACAGCCCACTGTTCCAAAGATCTGTCAAACGCCAGTGCGGTGTAAATACTCACTGCACCCCTTATTAAATTCTGTGAGGGGTGTAGTTTCCAAAATAGGGTCACATGTGGGGGGTCCACTTTTCTGGCACCACAGGGGGCTTTGTAAACGCACATGTCCCCTGACTTCCATTCCAAATTTTTTTTCCCAAAACCTCAATGGCGCTCCTTTTCTTCTGAGCATTGTAGTGCGCCAGCAGAGCACTTGACGTCCACACATGGGGTATTTCCATACTCAGAAGAGATGGGGTTTCAAATTTTGTTGGGCATTTTGTCCTATTACCCCTTGTAAAAAATTTAAATTTGAGGGAAAACTAGCATTTTTGTGAAAAAAATAATAATTTACACATCCAACTTTCGCGAAAAGTCGTCAAACACCTGTGGGGTGTTAAGGCTCACTAGACCCCTTGTTACGTGCCTTGAGGGGTGTAGTTTCCAAAATAGTATGCCGTGTTTTTTTTTTTTTTTTGCTGTTCTGGCACCATAGGGGCTTCTTAAATGTGACATGCCCCCCAAAAACCATTTAAAAAAAACTCACTCTCCAAAATCCCACTGTCGCTCCTTCCCTTTTGAGCCCTCTACTGTGCCCACCGAACACTTGATATATACATATGAGGTATTTTCTTACTTGAAAGAAATTGGGTTACACATTTAGGCCGTGTCCTTCAGTGAAAATTGGCTGGGTCCTTAAGGGGTTAAGCTGCTGTTGGATAGCAGTTTAAGTATCCCGGACAGGTTCGCTTACCTAACCCTGCTGCTCCGGGTCCACTTCGGGATCCTCCGGCATCTTCTGCATCTTGTCCAGGGTCCGGGCCTCGCTTTTCAGCGCCGTTATTACGTCGCTATGCACTCCGTCCTGGGGCAGCAGCGTAATAACGTCACCAGAATGCGAGGCCCGGACCCTGGAGAAGATGCGGAAGACACCGGAGGATCCCGAAGAAGATGCCGGAGCAGCGGGACAGCATCGGGAGCCCCTGGGAGACCATCGGGAGCGGTGAGGATGTGGTCCAGAACGTCAGGGACTTCCTATACTTTACATTGCACGAATCCCTCAACATACGATGGATTCGACAAACGATGGGTCATTTGGAACAAATTACTATAGTATGTTGTGGGACCACTGTATATTCCAAAGCATTATATTAATGATCAGAAGATCACTACTTTAAGTTCCTTATGGGGGACAAAAAAGTAATGTTAAACAAGGTTTCATGTGGGGGGGGGGGTGTTATCAAAACCTGTAACAGTATGGTGATAATAAGTAATGGTAATATGTGGTAATGGTGTGGTGTTATTATTTGGTCTTTAGATATGTTGCTCTTGGTTCAGTGTGTCATGTTTAGTAACAGTGGGGGGGGGGGGGGGGGCATTTAAATTCTTACCTCAGTCAGCAGAAACGCAAGGTTTGTACCTGACTGCTCTCCTCTTTCACAGGGGCAGATTATATTGATTATATTATAATCTTCCCTCATTATAATTCGTTCTGCACTGCTTGTTGCCCTCAGACGTCACAGATCTTGCTTTCACTAACAGTAACACTGGCCCTGAGAATCAGGTAGGCAGCAAGCTCTGCCCCCCCACAGAGAGTGGAGTGTCTTGCTCCTGGGAATCCTTGTCACCTCAGGAACCATTTTCACTACTAGGCGGGGGAAGTCATGAGTAGAGCTCAGGAAGCCCGAAGTAATAACCATAGGCAACAGCAATCTTTCTGGGGGCAAGGGGGTCCCCACATAAAATACGGGGAAGACGTACCTATGAAATGGGGGGCCTACCTACTGGTGAGACACACCATGTTATGGTGGACCTACTGGTAAGATGAGAAAGACCGATGTAATGGGGGAAGCCTTGTAGAGCGCGGCATCTAAGTGTGTTAAAATACAGTTCCGGTTAGCTATGGGGAGATGATCGGTAAAATCCTGGTGTCCCAATTAACTCAGTAGACGAACAGTGGGTCCCTACCTTTGTCCAGCTCATGAGATCGGTACACCAATGGTGCCGAAAGCCTAAGCAGACTGCACTTATGAAGCTCCAATAACACTAAATGATGCTGGGCTATGGTATAGAATTCTTCATTGTATGCAAGATTTTATGTAATATCTAATAATTAGTGAAAAAATGTGTAAAAAAAAAGTTAATAAATGTGAATAAGCCCCTCCACTTACTAAAGTTTGAATCACCCCTCCCTTTTACCAGCTTTTCACCCCTTGGCAACACGTGATGAATCTACTGGTTGTGATCCACTGTAGAAGTAGCCAGAGGACTTAGCTCTCCTTTTGTGCTGTTTGTGGCTCTTCATTCGATAGAGCCTGGCGGCACCAGACCCTACCAATGAAGCACAGATTATACAGTTCAATGCAGTTCATGTGAACTGCATTGATCTGTATAAGGAATCTAATGACTCCTCCTAAAAGCCCCCAAAGGGGACTAATAAAGTGGAAAAAAAAAGTTCTATAAAGGTTTGAAAAAACACATTAACCCCTTCCATATTAAAAATTCAAATCACCCCACTTTCCCACTTTCCATATAAAAAAAATTTAACATAACAAACATATTAGGTATCGTGTGTAATTGTCCGACTATTAACCCCTTAAGGACCAGCCCAAATAAATCATGAAATTTAAAAAAAATTACGATTTTTTTGCTATTTTAACACTAATAGGTTGCGTATATTTATACATACTGACTAAATTAACATTTTAAATTAATTAGAAGCATAACAATTGAACTTGAAATGTTGAAAATTTAGAAAATTTGAAAAGTACATCTTTTTTTTGTGTGCTATGCAAGGTTTGCAGAAATTTTAAGGTAGTAGAACATAGGAACACCCCCCAAATTACCCAATTTTAAAAACTAGACCCCTCAAGGTATTCGCTAGGGGGTACAGTGAGTATTTTAACTCCATCGTTTTTTGGCAGGAATTATTACAATGTCAGTGTTAAAAATTCGAAATTTGCCTTTTTTCACAAATGCATCATTTGTGGGGCATATTTTTTGTACATCACTTCAGATATTGCAAGAAATGCACCTTATATTTTATTGAGCTTCCCGTGTTTGGAAATACCCCCGCTTAGGCCATATTTGGTTCCTTGGCAGCGTGGTAGGACCCCAAAGGAGAGGAGCCCCCTTTGGCTTTCAGGGCATCATTATATGAATAGTCCCCATTCATACAGCGAATAGTCCCCAATCATTTGCAGTATAGGTGTCCGTTGTCATGTCAAAAAAGGGATCCAATGTATACTGTACCGTCTCATTCAGAAATAAATGGAGCTGCTACAGTATACATCAGCATCACTCTTTTTGACATGATGCTGACAGATACCTCTAACACTGCGGAAACGCAGTATGAATGGGACGCAGTGTAGGGTCACATAGAGTGCATCCGCGGCATATTTCACACTGCAGATGCCCCCGGCAGTCACAAGGGTGAGATCACTGCTGTGGCTGGGTAGCTCAGTGTGTCCGCTCATGACTGCCGGCGGGCAATCCGCCGCTATTAGTGGACACACAAAGCTACCAAGCCGTAGCAGGGAGCTCATTATTGTGACTGTTGTATTGTGAATGTTATATGCTGCGGATGTGTGCCGTGTGATCGTTATTTTTTACTATATTTATTTAATAAATGTATTTTTTTTTTTACACTTTTTACACTTTTTTTCACGCTTTTTTTTTAAAAAAATTTTTAAATTTATTTTTTAACACTGTTTTTTTTATACTTCTTGTTTTTATACACTTTTATTTATTTTATTTATTTTTTCACTTTTTTTAATGCTTTGGAATACTTAGTATTCCAAAGCATTGCAGATATATGCTGCCTTCTAGTTTTACACTAGCAGGCAGCATATGAGGACGTGCCTCTGGGCAATAACCGGGGCAGACCTGGGGGTCCTTGTAAAGACCCCCGGCTGCCCAGGTAAGCAGCAGCACCCCGCGATCATTGTGGGGTGCTACAGGAGAGAGACAGAGGGAGCCCCCTCCCTCTGTCAAAACTTCTTACAGCTCGCGGTCGCTTCCGACCGAGGCTGTAAGGGTTAAACTGCCGGGACCGAAGTTGTCTTCGGTCCCGGCAGTGCGGCAGGTCCCCACTCGCCGGGGATTACACACAGCACCCCGCGCTGCGGGGTGCTGCAGGGGTGACAGAGGGAGCTCCCTCCCTCTGTCATAACACTTACAGCCAGCGGTCACTTCCGACCGTGGCTGTAAGGGTTAAAATGCCGGGACCGAAGTTTACTTCAGTCCCGGCAGTGCGGCAGGGTCCCAGCTGTGTGTTACAGCCGAGTCCCTGCCGCGATCTCGTGGGTGCACTGGGCAGCACCCACGAGAACCATGGACGAGTATACACATCCTGGTGCGGGAACGTTCATCCTGCCTGGACGTCCATGGTCGTTAAGGGGTTAAAATATAACATTATTTGTCCCTTATGGTAAAGTACGTAAACATAAAAAAATACCAAACCCCAGATCTGTATTTAATTGATCACGTCACATCCCATAAAAACATTACTTAAAAAGAAATCAAAAAGTCTGATTAATACCAAAATGGTACTGATATATATATATATATATGGCACAAAAAATTTGCCCTCATACAGCTCAGTAGACAGAAAATTAAGAGCGTCATAGGGGTCAGAAGAGGATAATTTTATGCATACTAAATTTTGTAGTAAAATATAACAAAACCTTTATAAATTGGGAATCTTTTTATTTGTATTGTCATACAGAATGAAGATTTTTTTTTTTACCGAAAAGTGCACTGTGTAGAAACAGAAGCCCCCCAAAGTAAAATTTTTTATTTTTTTTATTTTGCTCCACAAATAATTTTTTATGTTTCACAGTAGATTGGTAGTAAAATGGTTGATGTCATTACAAAGTACAGTTGGTGGCACAAAAAACAAGCCCTCATATGGGTCTGTAAGTGGAAACTTAAAAGCGTTATTATAGGACAAGTAGAAAAAAGTGAAAGTGCAAAAATGAAAAATCCTTTTGTCCTTAAGGGGTACAATTAAATAATGTAGCCAAAGATAAACATGTGTGGTATTGCGAGGTGCATAAATGTTCGAACTATTAAAATATAATGTCCATGGCGTTAACCCCTTGTGGACCAGACCATGCTTCATTTCAACAGCTATGCTCTTGGTCCTTAGAGGGCTAATGTAAAAAATACCGAAGTCCAGAATTGTGTATTTTTGGGCACTCCATGTACCAGAAAAAAAAACATTATAAAAAGTAATCCAAAAGTCCCATTAAAACAAAAATTGTACTCTACAGATCACTGCACAAAAAATGAGCCCTCATACAGCCCCGTATACAGAAAAATAAAAGTGTTATAGTGGTCAGAAGTTCAGACATACTAGTTTTCAAATGGCCTGCAACTAATGTAAACATTGAGGAGGTACGAATACTGCAGTCTCTTCAAATAGCTGACTGTCGGCAGACTGGGTGTTGGACACCCACCAATGTAATATTAATGGCCACAGGGATTTCCCAACCCAGTGTCAAAAATGAGGTTTTGATCACTATAGAGAGGTTTTAATGAATTAATCAGACAAAAGGACATTAACATGAAAAAAAAAGTTAATGTGGTAATGGAATGACATTTAATTCAAGACTGAGATATTGCTTGTCTCTTCTATAGAACAAAGAGACCATGACATTGCCCTTTGATGAATCTGGTAAATTATACAGAAACATGTTAAACTTACACATTAACTTTTCACACAGTAAAGTCTAAATTTATTAACCTGGATGTGTTTTATTCAGTTGTCCATACCCAGTTTTTGATATCATCAGTTTTTGAAGATCTTTTTCATAGAGGACCACCTCCAAACATTGTCTTCCAGTACATTCTCCAACATGATGTCCCCCACATGCAAAGTCCTCTTGGTAAGCAAGAGTGGATGGATACCGTTCCAAACCTCAGTAGATTATCAGAATCTCATTGATCCTTCTGTAGTGAACCAGACTCTACACTTGCCTTACTGCTCTACAAAGTGTCTTAGTTTTTTGCATTCTATTGACTTTTACTTACTTTGCTGCCTAACAAATCATTTCACAGAAAAAAAGAATCAATTAGTCAATGAAATAGCCAGACTTGTTTCGACATGAGCGGCGGTTCAGCTTGTTACGCATAAAAACCTTGCACCAATGAAAACAAATAAATGATTTGCAAAGCAGCCATCGAGCCGTCCTCCGTAATTAAATCCCATTTGTTTCTTCTCTCGGCCTCTTCGTGTGCACAATCAGGACCTTGTGAGAGGCAGCATTTATTAAACAAGGAAAGTGCCAGCGCGGCCTGCGCTCCAGGTAACTTAAGATGTTAACTAGCAAGTGGATGTTTCAATCATTTACTTTCTCCATGCAAGAGGAAAAGGCCAGTCTGCCAGCTTTCTTAGAAATATTGCTCCTTTCCATCTCGCAAATGAATCTGAAGACTTCTTGTCCACCGCCTCAATCAATTATATAGTTATTCAAGATAAAGCAAACAGTTTTCCAAGGAGCTGCACACATATTGGTGGTTAGATGTGCGGGCAGGGCGGAGGAAATAAGGAAATTGTTGGAAAATCTAACTTTTTAGACACATACAAATGGAGATTGCTTTAAAAGTATGCAGCGAATTAATATCTCTAACCTCAGACCCATAGCTGTCAAAGCTTCAACTAACAAGAAAATGTGATATATAAAAACTGTCAGGATTATTTTAAATCACAGGACTTAACCTGTTTGGGGCATGCCAAGGAATGGAGATAATGCAGTTTACTCTCCAGGACCTACCGCAAAGGCATATATATACAGTCATGGCCGTAAATGCTGGCACCCCTGAAATTTTTCAAGAAAATTAAGTATTGTCACGATTCGGCTTACGGGTTGTGGATCCGCTGTGTCAGCGAGGGATTGGCGTGGACCGTGCTAGTGGACAGGTTCTAAGAGGCTACTGGTTTTCACCAGAGCCCGCCGCAAAGCGGGATGGTCTTGCTGCGGCAGTAGCAACCAGGTCGTATCCACTAGCAACGGCTCAACCTCGCTGACTGCTGAGAAGGCGTGGGACAGAAGGACTAGGCAGAGGCAAGGTCAGACGTAGCAGAAGGTCGGGGGCAGGCGGCAAGGTTCGTAGTCAGGATGGATAGCAGAAGTTCAGGTACACAGGCTTTGGACACACTAAACGCTTTCACTGGCACAAGGCAACAAGATCCGGCAAGGGAGTGCAAGGGAGGAGATCAGATATAGCCAGGGAGCAGATGGAAGCCAATTAAGCTAATTGGGCCAGGCACCAATCATTGGTGCACTGGCCCTTTAAGTCTCAGAGAGCTGGCGCGCGCGCGCCCTAGAGAGCGGAGCCGCGCGCGCCAGCACAAGACAGCAGGGGACCGGGACGGGTAAGTGACCTGGGATGCGATTCGCGAGCGGGCGCGTCCCGCTGTGCGAATCGCATCCCCGACGGCCATGACAGTGCAGCGCTCCCGGTCAGCGGGACTGACCAGGGCGCTGCAGGGAGAAAGACGCCGTGAGCGCTCCGGGGAGGAGCGGGGACCCGGAGCGCTAGGCGTAACAGTACCCCCCCCCCTTAGGTCTCCCCTTTTTTTTGTCCGGTAACTGCCTCCCCTGGGATGAGGACACCGGGAAAGAATGGAGGGTTTCCTCAACGGCAGGCAGTGCAGCAGGAGTTGGAATGGGGAGGGAGGGCAGAGGGTGAAGCTTGGCACGGGGCAGGGTGACACAAGGACGGGAGCCATGAGGAGGCACAGAGGCTTGCCTGACGGGACTGGGAGGGGGGGAGAGGCACTTCCTAAGGCAGGCAGAGTCCCAGTTCTTGATCTCCCCGGTGGTCCAATCAAGGGTGGGAGAATGAAGCCGGAGCCACGGCAGACCGAGGAGGACCTCAGAGGTACAGTTGGGGAGAACGAAGAGCTCAATCCTTTCGTGGTGGGGTCCAATACACATCAGGAGGGGTTCTGTGCGGTAACGCACGGTGCAATCCAGTCTGACTCCATTGACCGCGGAAATGTAGAGCGGCTTGACGAGACGGGTCACCGGGATGCGGAATTTATTAACAAACGACTCCAAAATAAAATTTCCAGAGGCACCGGAGTCCAAGCAGGCCACGGCTGAGAGGGAGGAGTTGGCTGAAGGAGAAATCCGCACGGGCACCGTGAGACGTGGAGAAGCAGACTTGGAACCAAGAGACGCCACACCCACGTGAGCTGGGTGCGTGCGTGCGTTTCCCAGACGTGGAGGACGGATAGGGCAATCCACCAAGAAATGCTCGGTACTGGCACAGTAAAGACAGAGATTTTCTTCCCTACGGCGATTCCTCTCTTCCTGGGTCAGGCGAGACCGATCCACTTGCATGGCCTCCTCGGCGGGAGGCCCAGGCGTAGACTGCAAAGGATGCTGTGGGAGAGGTGCCCAGAGATCTAAGTCTTTTTCCTGGCGGAGCTCTTGGTGTCGCTCAGAAAAACGCATGTCAATGCGGGTAGCCAAATGGATGAGTTCTTGGAGGTTGGCAGGAATCTCTCGTGCGGCCAGCACATCCTTGATGCGACTGGATAGGCCTTTTTTAAAGGTCGCGCAGAGAGCCTCGTGATTCCATGATAACTCGGAAGCAAGAGTACGAAATTGGATGGCGTACTCGCCCACTGAAGAATTACCCTGGACCAGGTTCAACAGGGCAGTCTCGGCAGAAGAAGCTCGGGCAGGCTCCTCGAAGACACTCCGGACTTCAGCGAAGAAGGCCTGGACTGTGGCTGTGGCAGGATCATTGCGGTCCCAGAGCGGTGTGGCCCAAGACAAGGCCTTTCCTGAAAGAAGGCTTACTACAAACGCCACCTTAGACCGTTCTGTAGGAAACAAGTCCGACAACATCTCCATATGCAGGGAACACTGAGACAAAAATCCACGGCAGAGTTTAGAGTCCCCATCAAATTTGTCTGGCAGGGACAAGCGGAGGCTAGGAGCGGCCACTCGCTGCGGAGGAGGTGCAGGAGCTGGCGGAGGAGATGGTTGCTGCTGTAGCAGAGGCAGAAGTTGCTGTAACGTGGCGGTCAACTGCGACAGCTGCTGTCCTTGTTGGGCAATTTGCTGCGATTGCTGAGCGACCACCGTGGTAAGATCAGCGAGACTTGGCAGCGGCACCTCAGCGGGATCCATGGCCGGATCTACTGTCACGATTCGGCTTACGGGTTGTGGATCCGCTGTGTCAGCGAGGGATTGGCGTGGACCGTGCTAGTGGACCGGTTCTAAGAGGCTACTGGTTTTCACCAGAGCCCGCCGCAAAGCGGGATGGTCTTGCTGCGGCAGTAGCAACCAGGTCGTATCCACTAGCAACGGCTCAACCTCGCTGACTGCTGAGAAGGCGTGGGACAGAAGGACTAGGCAGAGGCAAGGTCAGACGTAGCAGAAGGTCGGGGGCAGGCGGCAAGGTTCGTAGTCAGGATGGATAGCAGAAGTTCAGGTACACAGGCTTTGGACACACTAAACGCTTTCACTGGCACAAGGCAACAAGATCCGGCAAGGGAGTGCAAGGGAGGAGATCAGATATAGCCAGGGAGCAGATGGAAGCCAATTAAGCTAATTGGGCCAGGCACCAATCATTGGTGCACTGGCCCTTTAAGTCTCAGAGAGCTGGCGCGCGCGCGCCCTAGAGAGCGGAGCCGCGCGCGCCAGCACAAGACAGCAGGGGACCGGGACGGGTAAGTGACCTGGGATGCGATTCGCGAGCGGGCGCGTCCCGCTGTGCGAATCACATCCCCGACGGCCATGACAGTGCAGCGCTCCCGGTCAGCGGGACTGACCGGGGCGCTGCAGGGAGAAAGACGCCGTGAGCGCTCCGGGGAGGAGCGGGGACCCGGAGCGCTAGGCGTAACAAGTATTTCTCACAGAAAAGGATTGCAGTAACACATTTTGCTATACACATGTTTATTCCCTTTGTGTTTATTGGAACTAAACCAAAAAAGGAGGAAAAAAATCTAATTGGATATGTCACACCAAACTCCAAAAAAGGGCTGGACAGAATTAACTTAATATTTGGTGGCACAACCTTTGGAAAAAATAAGTGACATCAGTCGCTTCCTATAACCATCAATAAGCTTCTTACACCTCTCAGCCGGAATATTGGACCACTCTTCCTTTGCAAACTACTCCAGGTCTCTTATTGGAAGGGTGCCTTTTCCCAACAGCAATTTTAAGATCTCTCCACAGGTGTTCAATGGGTGTTCAATTGCTGGCCACTGCAGAACTTTCCAGCGCTTTGTTGCTATCCATTTCTGGGTCCTTTTTTACATATGTTTGAGGTCATTGTCCTGCTAGAAGACCCAAGCTCTTGGACGCAAACCCAGCTTTGTTACACTGGCTGTACAGTGCGACCCAAAATCCGTTGGTAATCCTCAGATTTCATGATGCCTTGCACGCATTCAAGGCACCCAGAGACAGCAAAACAACCCCAAAACATAATTGAACCTCTACCATATTTCACTGTAGGTACTGTGTTCTTTTCTTTGTACGCCTCATTCCGTTTTTGGTAAACAGTAAAATGATGTGCTTTACCAAAAAGCTCTATCTTAGTCTCATCTGTACACAAGACTTTTTCCCAGAACGATTTTGGCTTACTCAAGTTCATTTTGGCAAAATGTAGTCTTGCTTTTTTATGTCTCTGTGTCAGCAGTGGGGTCCTCCTAGGTCTCCAGGATAGTTCGTGCTGACACTGATGCTCCCTGAGCCTGCAGGACAGCTTCAATATCTTTGGAACTTGTTTGGGGCTGCTTATCCACCATCCGGACTATCCTGTGTTGACACCTTTCATCAATTTTTCTCTTCCGTCCATGCCCAGGGAGATTAGCTACAGTGCCATGGGTTGCAAACTTCTTGATAATGTTGCGCACTGCGGACAAAGGCAAATCTAGATCTCTGGAGATGGACTTGTAACCTTGAGACTGTTGATATTTTTCAACAATTTTGGTTCTCAAGTCCTCAGACAGTTCTCTTCTCCTTTTTCTGTTGTCCATGCTTAGTGTGGCACACGCAGACACACAATGCAAAGACTAGGTGAACTTCTCTCCTTTTATTTGCTTTCAGGTGTGATTTTTATATTCCGCACACCTGTTACTTGCCCCAGGTGAGTTGAAAGGAGCATCACGTTTGAAACAATCTTATTTTTCCACTATTTTGAAAGGGTGCCAATAATTTTGCCCAGACCATTTTTGGAGTTTGGTGTGACATGTCCAATTTGCTTTTTTTCCTCCCTTTATTGGTTTAGTTCTAATACATACAAAGGTAATAAGCATGTGTATAGCTAACCATGTGTTACTGCAATCCTTTTCTGTGAGAAATACTTCATTTTCTTGAAAAAGTTTAGGAAGCATCTACATATATGGCCATGACTGTGTATGTGTGTATATATATATATATATATATATATATATAATCTCATACTTTAGACTGCTATGAGGTCACTGGAGAGAGGTTGCCCAGTCGGAGATGGAGTTATCTCAATTTAAATGGGAGGTGCTGCTTACTACCCCACACTACTACTTAACTGAGACTGGATTACTGGGTGCCTTCTAGCCCATTTTCATGACTTGAATGCAGAGCTGGTCCAAAGATTGTTGCCACCCTAGGTGACAGCTAATTTTGCCACCCATTGACACCCCCCCCCTTACTACTGGGGTGACACGCTGTAGCAAACCTCCTCCACATGGGGCGAGTGTATGAAGGCACACACAATGTCCGGACCTGCCTGTCTGGCCTCAGAGGTGGCACTGTGCCCCTCCAGCAGGCTGAAGAATGCACCATATTATGGTACTGGGGCGGGAGGGCGGGTGTGATGGTAGTCCTGGCTGAGCGGCTTTGGATGCTAGCTGGCTACTAACTTTCTTGCAGTGGGCAGAGCGGCACCCCCATCAAGAGGGTGCTTTAGGCAGCTGCCTATTTTACCAATAGGCAGAACAGGCCCTGCTTGAATGCATCGTCTACATTCTTGTTCCCTAATATTGTCATACTTGTGGAGACTACACACAGGGATACAATACATTTTAGAAAGCAAATAGCTAAACAATGTCCTACAGTCATAACTAGAGGTGCACCGAAATGGAAATTTCAGAACCGAAACGGAACCAAAATAAAAAAAAATGTCCGGCCGAAACCGATACCGAAAATGACTTCTCCCCGTCTTCTGGTAAAATGCAGCGCTCCGCTCATTAGATTAGATTCCCCCACATTAGATTGCCAGATCCCCCACATTGGGTCGGGAGTTCCCCCACATTAGTAGGCAGCTCCCCCACAATAGTAGGCAGCTCCCCCACAATAGTAGGCAGCTCCCCCACAATAGTAGGCAGCTCCCCCACAATAGTAGGCAGCTCCCCCACAATAGTAGGCAGCTCCCCCACAATAGTAGGCAGCTCCCCCACAATAGTAGGCAGCTCCCCCACAATAGTAGGCAGCTCCCCCACAACAGTAGGCAGCTCCCCCACAACAGTAGGCAGGTTCCCAAATTAGGTCAGCATTTCCCCCACAATAGTAGGCAGGTTCCCAAATTAGGTCAGCATTTCCCCCACAATAGTAGGCAGGTTCCCCACAATAGTAGTCAGCTCCCCCCAACAATAGTAGGCAGTTCCCACATAATATTAGGCAGCTCCCCCAACAATATTAGGCAGCTCCCCCCACTTTTTTAGGCAGCTCCCCCCCACATTAGGTCAGCAGTTCCCCCACAATAGTAGGCAGGTTCCTCACAATAGTAGGCAGCTCCCCCACATTAGGTCAGCATTTCCCCCACAATAGTAGGCAGCTCCCCCCAACAATAGTAGGCAGTTCCCACACAATATTAGGCAGCTCCCCCCAACAATATTAGGCAGCTCCCCCCACATTTGTAGGCAGCTCCCCCCACATTAGGTCAGCAGTTCCCCCACAATAGTAGGCAGGTTCCCCACAATAGTAGGCAGTTCCCCCACAATATTAGGCAGCTCCCCCCACATTTGTAGGCAGCTACCCCCCACATTAGGTCAGCAGTTCCCCCTCAATAGTAGGCAGGTTCCCCACAATAGTAGGCAGCTCCCCCCACAATATTAGGCAGCTCCCCCCAACAATATTAGGCAGATCCCCCCCACATTATTAGGCAGCTCCCCCCCCACAATATCAGGCAGCTCCCCCCAACAATATCAAGCAGCTCCCCCCCCAACAATATTAGGCAGCTCCCTCCCCCCCACAATATTAGGCAGCTCCCTCCCCCCCCCCCCACAATATTAGGCAGCTCCCTCCCCCCCACAATATTAGGCAGCTCCCTCCCCCCCACAATATTAGGCAGCTCCCCCCCCCACAATATTAGGCAGCTCCTCCCCCCCACAATATTAGGCAGCTTCCCCCCCCCCACAATATTAGGCAGCTTTCCCCCCCCCCCCACAATATTAGGCAGCTTCCCCCCCCACACAATATTAGGCAGCTCCCCCCCCCCACAATATTAGGCAGCTCCCCCCCCCACACAATATTAGGCAACTCCCCCCCCACACAATATTAGGCAGCTCCCCCCCCCCACACACAATATTAGGAAGCTCCCCCCCACACAATATTAAGAAACTCCCCCCCCACACAATATTAGGCAGCTCCCCCCCCCCACAATATTAGGCAGCTCCCCCCCCCACACAATATTAGGCAGCTCCCCCCCCCCCACACACACACAAAATATTAGGTAGCTCCCCCCCCCCCACACACAATATTAGGCAGCTCCCCCCCCCCCCACAATATCAGGCAGCTCCCCCCAACAATATTAGGCAGCTCCCCCCCCACAATATTAGGCAGCTCCCCCCACATATGTAGGCAGCTCCCCCCCACATTAGGTCAGCAGTTCCCCCACCCCACAGACATACAGCTTCCAGCCATATACAGTGTATGGCTGGAGGCTGTATGTCTGTACTGCTGCCCCCACAGTGTTCCGGTCACCGCTCCTCCGGCCCGGGGTCACATCTACTGCTATGGCCCATGGACCATAGCAGTAGGTGCCGGGACCGAAGGAGCGGTGACCGGAACACTGAAGAAGATGACGCGGTCACTTACCAGGCCCCGGCCGGCGTGCGTTCTCCCGCGACGATCCTGCGGTCCTCCTGCGTCTCTATGGTTGTACGCACGGGACGTCAGTGACGTCCCATGCGTACAACCATAGAGGCGGAGAAGCGAAGGACCGAAGGAGGATCGCGGGAGGACGCCGGGGAATGGTGAGTGACCGCCAGACATCCTTATGTCCCGAAAAGATTTTTTGGGACACAGGGATGTCCGGGATAGGATTAGTAATACTTCTTTTTACGTGCCCGGGCCGGCTCCCGTGTGTGGCTGCAGGCGGGGGCCGGCCAGAGCATATAAAAACTAATACTGTATACTAAAAAACAGGGGGCCTCCAGCTGTTGTGAAACTACAACTCCCAGCAGGCCCCCCTGCACCCCCCACGAGTGCCTCTGCCACTGGCAGTGTTTGTAACTTGTGCTGTGGGCGGGCAGGGGAGGTGGTCATTATCGGCACTTTTTTTGTTGTTTCGGCATTTTGCCGAAATAGCTATTTTCGGCCTATATGTATCGGCCGCCGATATATCGGTGCATCCCTAGTCATAACATTGAGATTATGACACCAGGTCTTTCTGTCATTGGTGGGTTAGCAGTGTGGTGGTATCAAGCAGCACCTGAAACGGGTCTAATTTATATATTTTCTCTGGGGATCCCTGACTTCTCTGTACACCACAGTGATGTCCCACTATGGATGATGTGGCCCCGTACTGTCCTCCTGCTCTGTCAAGCAGAGTCTCTGCATGTCCCCAGGGCACCCCTGCAGCACACCCCCATTATGTATATAGATTTGCCTCATTTAATAATGTACTGTTGCTTTAATGTTTGTACCACATGATTGTTATCCAGTGGGCTCCAGTGACCAGATGACCCCCAACTGACCTATGGGCTCCTTGCACAGCCCCCCTATATAACCAGGGAGGGGCTGAAATGGCTCTCTTCTGCTCTTCTGCTGTATGCTGAGGTCCAGTGCAGTCATCTCAGTGTCTGTGTCCAGAGCATTGGAGGCCTCAAGCCTAAAGTCCTGCAGCCATAAGTCGGTCATCAGTAAATCAAGTCATCTTAATGTCAGTCACCATCTCTGTCATGTCAAGTCCATCTGTAGTCACCATGGCCTCCACTAAAGTCAGTCTAACTACTGCAGGTCCCAGCAAGCCTGTGAGGTCCCCCTGTGTAACTGGTCACCTCCCTGGTATATTTGGCTGTACTGCAAGGACTATATCACCTGTCTTGCCTCAGTAAAGCTGCCATTATCCTTAATCTGGCATTGGTGTCTTCATTGCCTCTGCCTAACCCAGGATCAGCTGTATTACCTTTGGGTGGTTAAGGCTAAACCACGTCATGGCATCATGACAAGAAGGGGTTAATACAATCAGACGCTTGGGCCATAACATCAGCCCTGCATTGCACTTCAACTCCACACCCCTACCTACACAAAAAAGGTTTTCAGGTGTTTGGTGTATTTATTAGTATGCAGCATATATTAAATGGCTACTCCACAAGGTAATATAAGAACTGCAGCTTTGCAACAGCTAAAGAGCTACAAATTGCAAAATCTCGAATCTAAGGGACATGAATTTTCATTTATTCAAGTGATCTGGGTCCTTATGTTAAAGATACTTTTTTGAGCAAAGCTATTCATTTTGAAAGTATGGCTTTAAGATAGAACCCCTTCGGTTGTGGAATGGTTGAATTTGGTGGGTAAATATAAACACGAATATCTTATGGCAACAGGGAACCCAAAAACGAGAAATGGTGTGGAAATATCTGGTTTAGTTGGTCAGCTAAGCGTGCTCTGTGATAAAATAATAGCTTTTTTTGTTTTTTTTTTGTTTTTGTTTGGCACTCTCTTCCTCTCTATAGCTTTGGATATTCTGGATATTTTCTTGTTTTGTATTGAGAAAATTAATAACATTTAATAAAACTGAAAAAGTCATGTTCTGTAAACATGTAGGAGATTGTCAGCAGAAAAATGCCACCTGGTCCATTTCGTCTGCTATATTATTTAGTTTATTTTTGTCTTAGGATAGATACATTTTTATTCCAGGTATGTTTAAATTTCTGTGCTGTTTTTATACAATGTTTATGAGGAAAGTATAGATTAAAGGGTTATTCCTATCTAAAGCAATTTATACCTATCCTTTGGATAGATCATAAATGCTAGATAGGTAGGGGTCCGACCACTGGGACCTCTCTTTCATTCCAAACAATAACAATGATAAAATATAGCCAAGTGTCACAAACAGCGCTGCAGTCAGACTTTCTGACCGCAAGCGCACCCATGTCCCTGCTGCCAGTGCTGCTGCAGTTTGCATCCCACGATGCGAATGCATGCGACCACCGGGTCTCCCCTCACCGCCTGTCTCCTCCGCTTCCCATGTCTGCCGGCACTTCCTATAATCCTTGCCGGATCTTTGTGCCTAGTTTGCCTAAGAGAAAGCATTTCCTGTGTCTTGACTCGCCGTGAATGTGACCCCTTGCTACATATTCTGACCTTGCTCCTGTGCCGCCTGCCTTCTGACCTTCTTGCTACATGACCTGACCTTGCTTCATTGCCGCAAGCCCTGACCTCCTGCCTGTCCTGACTATGTCTGTGCCTCTACCTTCCTGTGCCACGTTATACCTCGGACGAGTCTTACCAGGGGTAGCAACCTGGGTGCCGCCTGCCGCAGCAAGTCCATCCCGCTTTGCTGCGGGCTCTAGTGAAAACCAGTGGCACCTTAGACACCGCTCCCTGGTACGGCCCACGCCATCTTACTCACAGTTCAGTGGATTCACCTTACCACAGCCGTAACAGTAAGATCCGGCCATGGATCCCGCTGGGGTGCCTCTGACGGATGTCCCAGACCTCTCTTCTATTGTGGCCCAGCAGTCCTAGCAAATTGGGCAACAAGTGCAGCAGCTGAATCAACTGTCAGTATTGATGCAGTCACAGCCCAGTAGCAGCAACTACAGCAGCAGCAACAACAGCAGCAACTGCCGCAAACAGCTCCAGTGGTTCCTCCAGTGTCTGCAGCATCCCTCTGTCCCAAACTTTGTTTATCCCTGCCGAGTTAACATTGTATTTCCATGGTGATGGAAGACCTAAAGTCAAACTTCTTTCTCCTATCTCTTACATGAAATATGATATATGTTTAAACTTTGAAGAAGAGAGACAAAGTCCAGTGCAGCAAATTCAGCAGATTGTGCGGTTTATTTAATCACACACATGTACAAGACAGACATGGCAGGGACGCGTTTTGGCTGGTGGCACCCAGCCTTACTCATATGTTTAAACTTTGTTGCATAAAAAGATAGAATGTTGGCTCCTGTTATACAATGTGTGTTGTGGCCCCTACTATATTCTATGTCCCAAAATGGCATCCGGGGACTAGCCAATGCCCTAACATTCTGAAAAGTGGGCTTGTCTTAAAGGTAGCTGTAATATAATTATTGCTTTATCCTTCACAAATGTTGCCAAAAAGGGGAGGGGCTTATATTTTATAGCAGGAGAATTTTTGAATTGTTTAGTAAATTATGTGCAATGAATAGTGCTTTAATAAGTGACAAAAGAGATAATTTCATGGGATAAAAGGTAATCAATATTTGCAGTAATACATTTAGTAAATGTAAAATATTACCGGATTAATGGAAATTCTGGAGTATGTAAACCTGCTTCTGTTATTTTCAAGGATACCCAGCTGCAGCACTGAACTTCTGTGATGCCCCCTCCTATAGGCTTTCATTGAGGGGGAGGAGCGTGACCTCACACGGGGACGGGGCCAAGATGTCACAATGCTATGGCCCCCGTGATCGCCAGTAATCTGACCCGAAGTAAACGTGCTCTGGGGACTGATTGTAACGGGGTGCTGCGTGCAAGATCATGGGGGTCCCCAGTGGCGGGACCCCCGCGATCAGGCATCGTATCCCTTATCCTTTGGATAGGGGATAAGATGTCTTAGCACCAGAGTACACCTTTAATCCTGTGTCTTACAAACTCCATCTGCCTCCTTCTCTACGCATTCAGAACTCATTTCACGTCTCTCTCCTCAAACCTATTATTCTTAATCGTTTTTCTCATGGGGATGTCTCTTCCACTCCTATCTCTGGATCCTCTGACATCTTTGAAGTTAAGGAGATTTTGTCCTCCAAGATCGATAGAGGAAAATGCTTCTTCTTGGTGTATTGGAAGGTGTTCGGGCCTGAAGAAAGATCTTGGGAACCTGAAGAGAACATACTGGATCAAGGTCTGATTCATCGGTTACTGTGGCCCAAAAAGAGGGGAGCGCTGCGGTAAGACTTGCTGACCACGAGCGCATCCATGTCCCTGCTGCCGGCGCCGCTGCGGTTTGCATCCCGCGATGTGAAGGTCTCCTCTCACCTTCTGGCCGTTCTTCCGCTTCCCTATAATTTAAAGGGCCAGCACACAATTGATTGGTACTGGTTCCATTTGATCCTATTTAACTCCACACTTCCTGTGATCCTTGCCGGATCTTTGTGCCTAGTTTGCCTAAGAGAAAGCGTTTACCTGTGTCTTGCCTCGTCGTGTATCTGAACCCTTGCTACGTATTCTGACCTTGCTCCTGTGCCGCCTGCCTTCTGACCTTCTTGCTACGTGACCTAACCATGCTTCATTGCTTTATAGCTGCTTATACACATTGGATGAAATGGTCACATTTGACCATCTTGGCCAGTGATTGCATGATGCTGTTTAACCATTTTTATCTGATTTTGTTCTTAACAGAAAAAATAATTTTTAAGATAATTTGGTCCAATCTGTATCTAATATATTTTGGCAGATTATGTGAATCTACAAGTGTAACTTGAAGCTCAGCATCTGCTGGCACACCAGGCTGGGATGACTGCTCCGTCCTCCTGACATTGCTTACCCTTGTGTACTAATCTGAGCCCCTCTTTGTGTGATCCAGGCCTGAAAGCGTACCTGTCAGATCCCACAAAAAAAAATATGATATGTTACTCAGTACCTCATCCTGATCACGTACATGTAATTTGTATTTCTTTATCACCAATATTTCACAAAAAATTGCATATTACAGCTGCCCACTGTCTTTTTCATCTATCCAAAGGGTAGTGTCCCTCTCTTCCCTGCACTATGAAGACTCCTCCCCCTCCCTCCCTCTGCTGACTCACTGCTCTCTGGATGGAGCCTGACAGCCTTACTCTGTAACTCTTTCCTCTCTGGTTGCATGCTGTACACACACACACACACACACACAATGATTATTGGAGATTGCGTGTCCTTTAACAACAATATGGTGAGCATATAACTTATATCTTCCTAAATTAGTGCAAAGGTTTAGTTTAAAAGTATAGTGGTTTTTAATGCATACTTTTTATATATTTTCCCTTTGTCATTCATGTGTATCATCCTTTGCCAGTCCTGTAAAGCTGGGACTTTTAGTTTGGAATAGTTGGAGGTACAGTGTTTGGATAACTCTTTTTTTTTTTTTTTTTTTTTTGCAGCAGTGTTGCCTTCAGCTGCATGCGTACAGCTTTTGCAAAACTACAATTCCCAGCATGCCCAGACATCCTTTAGCCGGAGGCACATGATTGGTAAAACTCTGTGTTACAGTAATGTTGCTGCAGGCTGTGTTCCTCCTGGAGCCTTGTCAATCAGCCATCTCGTGTCCATGACCCTTGGACTCCTCCATGCTTCTATGGGACTCATAAGGGTCCCAGGAGGTATGGGGACCCCTAGTGGTGAGATTTTCAAAGGCATTTTCTTTAATAAAATGTGATTTTTTTTTTTTTAAGAAGTATATTAGAAGAACTTTTATTTAAGTTTTTATATCTGACAGTGCCCATTAAACTTGTGCTATCTGCCAAGTCTCCTCTGTCAGAACCCATACATTTATATAACTTTTTAACAAAAAATAAACAAAATACTCTAAAAAAGCATTTCTCTAGTAGGTCTGTGGATTATATGTTATGTATAATTTCACTACTAGTAAAGTATGTAGTCTTTGGTAGTGTTTTCTTGTAGTATTAGCTGATCTGTGAAGTTCAAAGTAGCTGAAAGTCTGATAGATAATTTAGCATAATATAAAGACAAAAATCATAACCTTGTTGAGAAGCTTTTAAATAATCTTTTTGAAAGCTTATTTTATACAATAAGAATAGGATATGTATATATATATATATATATATATATATATATATATATATATATATATATTTGATGCACAGTGTTTGAAGCTGCAGATTTTAAAGCTACAGAGTTAAATGTAAACTAAAGGACTGAACACAGCTTTTAATCTGCAGCTTCAAATCCTGCACATCAAATATGTTCAGGATACTGTACGTGTGGATTAGGACAGTTTTCATGTCTGGTTCATATTATTACAGTGTATATTGTCATCTCTGTGTGTCACTTGTCCTACATAAAGTCATAATAGTACTAAATTATTACCTCCCCCCTCATCTTCAGAGTAATCCTCCATTATAGTGTAATGAGAGACTTTATATGGGAGGTAACTATTGTGTGTAAGTAGAATGCGCCTAGTGTCTTTAAGCCATTGTGTCATTTTGGTTTGAGGGATTGGTGGACTAGAAATGAGTCTATAAAGGTTCAGTTCCCAATGTTATTCTACAATTTTTAAAAATTAAAGAATCAATCTGATTGGTTGCTATAAGCAACTGGACAACTTTTCCTCAGCACAAGTTTTGATAAATCTCACTTGTGGTCGGGTTAACATGTGATGATGTATGATGAAATACCATACCCTGATAAAGAAGATAACAAAATCATTATGTGTGATGATAATAATATAACTAATATAAGCCTGAGGTGTGCCTGGGAGGCCATATAAGGTAGCCTGAAAGAAGAGGGCAAAAAAAACAGCTATTGGAAGCAATATATTTTATTAACCATAACTTAGACATTGGCCAACTGGCTAAAGGCTCTAGCCATTTCTACTTGCGCATCAGGGATATACTTTTGGTAGCAAGGTGAGCTCCACCGACCCAATTTTTTTATGATGTGGGAAGGTATGGCGTGCTTTGAAGCTGAAGACGCGGCCCAGATCCTGAATGAATGCCCCGACACTGAGGTTGGATCCATTCCTGCTTGGTGTGCTAGAATGCAGACATGCCTCACAAAATCCTTGGTAGTTAATGGAGAGGCTGGAAAAGGGAGCAGCGGATAATCAGAAGGTTTGTTGCTTAGTAGTTTTAATAGTTGCTGGAGAACATTAACTGGGCACCACTTGTTGTAAATCGGATAGATGTTAATTTCTACGTGTTTTAGTTGTTGTGTTTTAGTGTGGCCTAGCGCTAGTTTGAAACCAGCTGGTGATAAGTGTTTGATTTGGAGTGTACTGGATTTATAAGAAATCTTGGTAAATTCACCTGGTCTAAGAAAGCCATAGAAGGCCAGGTAAATAGCCGCCTTGATAACCAAGCTAGCAGAGTGACCGAAGGGAGCACCGTCAAGGATATTGCTGAAATTGTCAGCGGATACTGGGACCCTGGAAGTTGACCTCCCTGACTTCTCAATCCCCTTCAAGGCTGCCTTGATCGGGTGTGTGCCAAGGATGGAGGGAAGACCAGGGAAACTGAGGTTACGGTAGTGTTGTATGCCGGCTAGATATAATCTAATGGAGCTATGGGACAATTTGAGGGATGAGTGGCAAAATGATACATACGCTAATATGTATTGTATATCAAAAGGGGAGGTGGAAGGATGTCTGAGTAAGAATTTTTGAAAAGCATTCCATGCAACCTTGTAAGATTTAGCCGTGTTTGGAGCTAAAGAATGATTAATTAAATTTAGGGCCCTTGACAAGTGAACATTTAGTCCATTATCAATGAGCTGAGAGGGGGCGCTGGTGTGGCCGCTCTGTCTGCCTCTGGCATGACTTCATTAAACACTTGGAATTTAAAGCAGGAGAGAGCATCAGCAGCTATATTCAGACTCCCTTCAATGTAAACACATTCTATATGAAACTCCCTCATGAGAGCCGTATGCACAAGTCTACGCAAAAAAGACATGATGGTAAGTGACCTGAATCTTCCCTTGCTGATGATGTCACGGGTGGCAATGTTATCCGCGTGAAACACAACTGGCTTACCCTGCCACAGATGACCCCATGTTATTGCAGCTGCCACGATTGGTACAATCTCAAAAAGGGCTGAAGTAGTGGCAAAATCAGGCAGAGCGAGGAGCTCAGGAGACCACCGTTCGGCTAGCCAATAATGCGTGCCGCAAATGGCTGCATAACCCACTGAAGCTGCAGCGTCAGTGATAACCACCAGCAAAAATTTGTCAGCTAAAGGGATGAACATCGACACCCCATTCCATCCTGTCAAGAACTGATCCCACATGATTAGGTCGTCTCTGGCTGCTTGGTCCAAGACTATTGAAGAATCCATCTCAGGAGCTGAAGGCAGCAAGGCAAGTAACCTGGAAACAAACGCTCTACCCTGAGGAATGATTCTCATGGCGTAGTTCAGCATACCCAAGACTCAGGAGCTGATGTCTGTCCGTTGCCGGAGAATGAGTCATGCTGTGTATCACTGCCCGGATGCGCTCTAGTTTCTCTCTGGGAAGTCTGGCCACCATGTCTACAGTGTCTAAAATTATCCCCAAGAAGGTGAGAGATGTCGCCGGGCCCTCAAGTTTTCTCTCTGCCACCGGGATGTTAAGGCAGGAAAAAACGGACAGCAGGGTCTGTAAGTCTTTAGGTTCCCTATTCGGACTCTCTAGCAATAGGAAATCATCCAAATAATGTAGAACGTTGATGTAGGACCAATGGCTGATCAAAGACCATTCTAATGCTGAGGCAAAGGTATCAAACAGCTGGGGGCTGCTCTTGGCACCGAAGGTGAGGCTAGTGGCAAAATAATATAGCCCCCCCATTTGATACCGTGCCATTGCCATAGCTCGGGGTGAATCGTCAATAACTTGAAGGCATCAGAAATATCCGCCTTTGACAACCAGGTGCCATACCAAGATTCAGGATCCGCTGGATGGCTATATTCACAGACGTGTACTTCATTGTGAATTCCTCTGAAGGAATTAGGGAATTAATGCTGGGAGTGCCTAAAGAATTGGGAGTGGACGAATCATATATCAGACGGTATTTATTGGAAAACTTCCCACAAGCTACACCAATGGTACTGATCCTCCACTGGTTGAAAGGAGCCCTAGGAAAAGGGCCAATAACGAAACCTTTGGTGATTTCATTCCTTAACAACTCAGCCACTACTTCCGGGTTTCTGGATGCTGATTGTAGATTCTGACACTCAAATGTCTCTTCCGGAAGGCTGACTAGGCCGGTGTGAAAACCCTCATTGAACCCTCTGCAAAGAAAATCTACCAAATCTGGGTCTTGATGGCCGTGCAGATAGGCCCTAAGAACCTGAGTATTGACTCCGTCTATTCATGCCTGTGGGCCAGATTTTTTAGGACACTGAGTTTTGGTGTGTGCTCTATGACAGATACTACACACGTGCAGCAACCGGCACTGGCTAAACCTGCAGGATGAATGATTAAAATTATTACAAATTTGTGCGTTCCCCATGTAATGCACCGGTCTGCCAAGCTTATCTACTGCCGGTCCTGGAAGTGGCCTAGGAACAGAGCTGCCCTCAGCCGCAGATGTGCTGGCTTTGGTGTTGGGGCACCGATTGGCAGCGTGGGTAGATGACTGACAAACATCACAAAGTGGTGCCCTAAGACCGGCGAAATGCCTGCAGAACAGCTCTGTATCCAGAACTGCCCAGTTAGTGGTCTGCTGGAACTGGAACAAAGTGGCAGTGGCTTTGGCAGAAAAGGAACGATGGTAATCGTCAAATGAAAATCCGCCGTACTTATATCCCAAGTCAACCAGTTTGTGGAGGTACTGGTCTATATCACATCCCTATAGAGACCGAATGCTAAAACAAACTCGGGGAGGTTTAGTTTTCTGTTAATCCTAGGGTCTCTAGCCTTAACTATAACAGATACCTCGCAACATGAAAAAGTCTTGTTATCCAGGACATCATGCAAAGCCACCAGGAGAGAGGCCAAGTTGACATCTTTCTCCTCAAGGATATCTCTCCTGATGGCTTTGGGTATAAAATAAGCCGGGATAACACTGACTGACGAGGATGACGTACCTGAGGGAATTAACCCAGAGGTCTGCTCAGTAGTAACAACAGCGTTCCCTGACCCTGATGAGGCGGGGCAGACATGGGAAAGGTAGGTGTGGCAGAAGTAGCTGGTGCCGGGTTAGTATCGGAGCCTGCGGCGCCGGATGCCATCGCAAAAACCACTGGTGTGACAGGTGCAGAAGATACCGGAGGAATGCTGGTGCCGAGAGGGAGCCACGAGACTCAAGTTCTCTCAACCTATCCTGCACCGAGGTGGATAGAGAATTAAGGATGGTGTGAATCTGAACTAAGGATGGGGGGTCACAGTTAGACTGATCCTGAGGGTCCGGGGTCCCCTGAGAATGTAATAGTTGAAAAGACTAGCTTAGTGGGCAGGTCCATGTCTCGCTTGTTTCTCATGCCCCTCTGGAGACAGCTGGGCTGGGACAGGTGGGACAGCTCCATCCCTTACAACTGGAATGCTCCCTGGTTCTATGGGGATGTTGTCCGGTTTGTGAGGGAGCACCAGCTGGAAGGACTGAAACCTGACCTATGGAAGCCGAAGACAATCTACAAGCTCATCCGAGCTAAGGACTTGACTGAGCTGGTACCGGGACTCCCCGCAGCCACTGCAGAGACAGTTTGGACTAATGTGGCCTCAAAGCGGCTTACCAATGGACACAAGGACTTGTCGTGGATGGCCGTCAAGGGAGGACTCGCTCTCAGGTCGTTCATGCATGCCCGCAACCTGTGCACAACCCGGTGCCCCTATGTGGAGGAAATATCCTTGCACGTGTTTTGGCAGTGCCCCTTTGCACAGGGTCTGTTGCACGCCCTGGAACATGAACTCAGAGACTCTGTACCCAGGAACTGCCTATCGTACCATTCAGTGTTTTACACTCTGTTCCCTGGGACCCACGGCGTGGAGGCCATCCAGGAGGCCTGGCGCCTTATGAACTGTTTTAAGGACGCAGTGTGGCTTGCCAGGAACCGCCTCGTGATCAACAGGGAGAACACGTCTGTCCGGGACTGCCGCAGGTTCATCAAGAGCCTGCTTAGAGACTATTCCCTCTTGGACAGCCAGGCCGTTGATGAGGAAGAAGAGGAGTGAAGACCCCTCTCCTTCTCCCATGTCTCCTTGAAGATACAGCCCAGCAGTTTGGCCCTGTGATCCGCCCCCTCCCCACCCCCACATAGTCGCCCATACACCCCCGCCCCACAGCCCACGCCCCTACCCTGATCACAGATTGCATTGTTTTGTTATTCGATCTCTTGTGCTTTTCTATTACAGGATTGAGCGGAGTGTTAGAGTAGCATGATGTGCGATGTATAGCTTAGGGAACCTTTGCTGTGTATTGTACTGTCATGCTTTATGTGATTGTAATTTATTGTATGACTTGTAATGACTGAACGGACAAGAAAGCTCTTTCAATAAACCCCTGAGAATGTAATAGTCTAAACAGTTCGGCTTTCCTCGCCGTAGCAGGGAAAGGGATCCCCCGACGACGGAGTTCAGCCGTGATCTTTGGGAAGATCTAGCGGGTGTAGAGGGAGCCGCTGCCCCTTACATGCTCTCAGAGACGTGAGACATCCCCTGGAAAACAATAAAGTGCTATCAGGAAATTACCTTCTACCCTGGGATCCTGCTAAAATAGACAAACAGGGAGACAGACATGAGTTGCGTGGATTGAAATTCAATCTGCCTCTAGTAGTGCACCGGGACAAGACAGGTGAACTATATATATACCAGAATCCGAGGCGCAAGGACTGTCGAGGGCAATCCACCTCTACTGGCACAGTGAGCCTACCCCCCCTAACTTAACCACACCCTGAAAGAGGACTCGAGGATTGACCCGGCAATCCGCCTCAAAAGACATAAGAAAGCGTGCTTAAAGATAACACCCTAAATTTTTATTTTTTTTTTTACGGGGCCTGTCTTACGATTCACTAGTGTCTTACTAGTACTTACGATTCACATTTGGCATGCTAAGAAAGGAAAACAAAGCTCATAATGAATTGTGCCCCGACCGCTGTCAAGTAAACAATGTGAAATAAACAATATGCTACCTTGCAACAAACTGGTAATGGACCAGCAAAGATATGAAAGAGAGAGACCTATAATGACAGAAAAAAGAAGGAAACTATGACAACCTGCTCACAGTGAAAACATTGGATAATAACCCCCTAAGCAGACCAGAAATACACACTCAAGATACCCTAATGCAGCTGACAAGTGGAACCTTGAGACACTCGTGAACAAAATATTGACCAAGAAATCTGTAAGAAACGGAAGCTAAGTGTATCAAGCCATGAAACATCTGTAACCATACACTAATGCTTATGACAATTGCAGTGCACAGATTTATAAGCAGGGTGACATTATATATATATATATATATATATATATATATACCTATTCATGGTGAAAATAAAGCCAGAGCCTGACCAGATTCTCCAGCCCCCCCCCCTCTCCTCCCTGAACAGAGCAGGGCCCCTCAGCTCCCCTGCTCTTCCCCTTACCCTCGGTATACAGGAACAACATCCCCCCCCCATCTCTACGTGCACAGACGCCGCCCCTCCACCTGATCAACGCAACCCCTGATCCCGGAGCTCAGACATGCGGCCACATGACGAGCGGTAAGTACTGTTGAACGAGGTCAGGGAGGGCACAGAGGACTCCGGTAAGTCCCGAGAGCAGCACGCCTCACTTCCTTTTGTGCCTGAAGCTCGGCGCCGTGCACGTGATGTAAACACCACCACGTGCACGGACGCCGCGCCCCCCCTGCACGCCCAGCGCATCGAGCGCTGGTACTGTGGAGGTTTGAAGAAGTGCGGCCGCCCAATGGTCGCAGGTGCAACCACAGGAACGCCAGGAAACCGGTGAGCTCCCTGGAGCGGCGCCCCTTGTCGCAATGCCACGGGACACCCGATGCTGTGCCCGTAATGTATAACAGTCACGTGCACAGCCGCCGCCTGCAATGTGCCATACCTAGCGCTCGATCACTAGGGAGATCGGGGAGTATATGACTGCCTGACGAGCGGCTACGTGGGCTACCGTGCCCCGACTTTTGATGCAAAATATAATAATAATTAAGAGCCCAGACGGGCTGAGCACTTACCTGATCCCCGATGAGAGAGTATAAACCCGGAAATGCAACAAGAACCGGAACAGGAAGCATTGCAGTACTGTAGCAGAGACCCAAGCCTCGGGGTCTCTGCTTAAGTAATGCCCTGACCCCTACCACAAATGAGGTTAACTGTTTTCAGCTAACCTCCACTAATTGGTCTTCTGTATGCCTTTGCATAGAAGTGAGAGAAAACCATTCCTTTTTTACACATCTTATATCAATTCTATACAGCCATTCTGCTGGATTATGTGACAATTAAATAAAACTGCAAACTATTTCCCGATAGCTCAATGAATACAGGGCAGTGGCCTGCAGACACACATCACACAGACATGTGTCTCACAGCACTACAAGATTACATTGCACTAGAGCAGGGACAAATTGCCCAAGGTAGCTCCTAAAATGTAATTTAGCCCAGGCTGTTAGAACAACTGCCTCCAGTCAATACTTGTGTCTGCAGAATTTGCCCCCAGGCATCCTTAGCTTCTCACTTATTTAGTTGCTTTTCTACCTTTTCCAAAACATCTCATCCTGATCTAAGCTCTTTACTTCCAATGGCTATATGATGCCCCTTAGAGACAATTCAGATTTTTCACCGGACCCAGGCTGTGATATCTTTCTTACCGCACACCCTAAGTGTTCTTTAGTGTTTTTTTTTGGGTCCTCCAATCGTCCTCTCTGCAGACCCTTGCTGACATTGTTAAAGGAGTACTTCAGTGGAAAACTATTTTTTTTTCATATGAACTAGCTCCAGAATTTAAACAGATTTGTGAATTACTTCTATTAAAAAATGTTAATCCTTCCAGTACTTATCACCTGCTGAATACTACAGAGGAAGTTGAGTTGTTCTTTTCTGTCTGACCACAGTGCTATCTGCTAAAACCTCTGTCTGTGTCAGGAACTGTCCAGAGTAGGAGCAAATCCCCATAGCTTACCTATCCTGATCCAGACAGTTCCTGACATGGACAAAGGTGTAAGCAGAGAGCACTGTGGTCAGACAGAAAAGAACAACTCAAACAACTCTTCCTCTGTATATACAGCTGCTGATAAGTATTGGAAGCATTAAGATTTTTTAATAGAAGTCATTTGTAAATCTGTTTAACTTTCTGACACTGGGTGATTTGAATATAATTGTTTTCCACCAGAGTACCCCTTTAAGGACCAGCCGCCTACCTAGTTACTTTCTCTGCAATACTCTAAGCTGCCACACTTCTCTGATGTGTCAAGGCAGACCCTGGCTCTCCATAAAAACCTGACATGCTTGGAGAGTGTTTCCTGGACAAGGAGCGTCCTCGACACATGGTCTCTTACGCAATCCTTCACCAACGGACCTCTTCCACACAACTCACATATCAAGCTAGTTGGGCCCGGCAGTTAATTAAAAGAATGTCTGGCTGATCTGGAGTGTACCTCTGAGCGATAATTTGCTCGATGGGGACCCTTGATTGAATTCTTGTCTTCACCGCATCACAGCTCCCAAAGTGATCCTCAATAGGGTTTGACTGATTTCCACTTCTCCAGCCGTATGCCAGCAGCATATTCTGTCCTCCCTCTTTCCTGTTCTCCTTCTGGTTTACCTTAACTTACCTATCCTTTTTTGTTTCTTTGTTCAGTCTGTAGAGCAGAATAACTTTGTCTTTGTTTTAGGCAGCTTTTTGTCCGATCATATCTCCCTATGGATATTACACATTTGTTATCTGCTGTGTATGTCTTAAACGTGCCCCTTTCCTCCCTGGTTTTCATTATGTACACCTTCTTGTCATAATTTCTACTTTAATAAAGTTTGGAATACCTAAAAAATAATTATTATAGAATCTCCTCTATGCTGTGCAACCGATAGAAGTTGTATACACATTTTTATATAGAAAAAAACGGGGCACTCACCATGTGACTTCTGCTTCAGTAAAAGTTTTTTGAAGATCCTTTAATACATCAGGCGCGATACAGACATTCGCTCATGCAGGGGGGGGTCTCTTTGGGCAACAATGCCACTTCGCAATGGAATTGTGCTTTAACAGGCCCAAAGTGCAGTTTCAGCATGCAACTGCACTGTTGCCAAGAAAGACATCCCTGCATGAATGAATGTCTGTATCGCGCTTGATATATTAAAGGATCTTCAATAAATTTTCCCTGAAGCTGAAGTCACGTGGTGTGTGCCCAGTTTATTCTATTCTGTGGATGTGTATACAGTATTTATATGGACTGTTAAAGGGGTACTCTGGTGGAAAACTTTTTTTTGCCAGGAAGTTAAACAGATTTGTAAATGACTTCTATTAAAAAAATCTTTACCCTTCCAGTACTTTTTAGCAGCTGTATGCTACAGAGGAAATTCTATACTTTTTGATTTTCTTTTTTGTCTTGTCCACAGTGCTCTCTGCTGACACCTGCTGCCCGTATCAGGAACTGTCCAGAGCATGAGAAAATCCCTATTGCAAACCTATGCTGCTCTGGACAGTTCCTGACACGGGCAGCAGGTGTCAGCAGAGAGTACTGTGGACAAGACCAAAAATAAAATCAAAAAGTATAGAATTTCCTCTGTAGCATACAACTGCTAAAAAGTACTGAAAGGGTAAAGATTTTTTTAATACGAGTAATTTACAAATCTGTTTAACTTTCTGGCACCAGTTGATTTAAAAAAATAAACTGCGACAGTGAGCACCACCTGAAGGAACAGTGAGAGGATCTGAGTCTGTACTGAGCGAGTTACCCGGTGGGTGTAGAAAGCGTAGAAGTGCAGCTCTTACAGAGTAAGATAGTAGTTGTGTTGTGTACAACTGATGTTGATCATATTTTCCTTCCACACAAACTGTTCTCAATACCCCGTTTTTATACAAAGATTGCTCTCCATGCCATCATCTACACAGGATGGCCCTTCCCCATGCAGACTACTCCTTATGCCCCCTCTGTTACACTGACTGCTCCCCCCTCCACACAGACTGCTTCACATGATCCCTCTTTATCACAGATTGCTCCCATAGCCCCTTCTTTATCACAAAGACTGCTCCCCATACCACCTCTTTCTCATACAGACTAATTTCAAATCATATCACTATTTGTGTGTTACAGAATATTTCATATATTTATATATTTTTTCAATTTTTGATTCATACAGTTTAAACCTAAAATATGGAACATATAAAGTGCACATCTCATTTTTGTTTAAATATGTAAATAACTTCACGATAAATTTCCAGATTTAACACTTGTGCGCTCCGATTTTTTACTGGTTTCAAAAATTAGTTTGTTTTAAGTTTTGGCACCAAGTTTGGACTTTTCCCACCTTGCAAGTTTAATATTGCACACCTGCCAACCTTAATATTCACACGTTGAAATGGCCCAAACCATGAAAAGTGGAAGACTGTATTCACAGTCTGCGGCATAAAACAGCAGTGTGATTAGTGGGAAAGCAACAAATGCATGCCTTGAAACTATCCTAATGTTAAGGATAAAATTCATTAAGTGCAGAGCTTTGATAAAACTGGGGAAATAGAGAAAAAACAATATTTGCAATATTTCTATATTTAATTTTTGAGATCCCATATCATGCATTCTGCAAAGTTATAGACATAGATGAATAGGATTAATATTTATATTATAATATATATATATATATATATATATATATATATATATATCTGACATACCAATATGTCAAAGCTCCTGTACTGTACCCCAATGCATAAACCTTAATATTGCACCAACCTTACACTTACAAATATATATTTTTATATAGTATACGTTCTGTTGACCCTCTCAAGCACCAGGTCCCAGGCGTAACTCTCTATAGCCATATGATCTTAAATATATACTATTAGTGACCGAATTTTCCCATTTTAAGTGGGGCAAGAATAGCCCAGCACAGGTTTTCAATGCTAGGTATAGAAGGAGTTTGAGTGTTCCTTGACAGCAAAACTGCCATGCTGTTTACCAGTAATAAAACAAAAACCTCAAATATTGGTAGTTTAAGACCTTAGATGCCTCGGTCAAGTGGTGACAATAGCATCTAAATGGATTCGGTCTTCTAGCTGGTTGCTAACGGGTCTCCATGGTAAAAATGCAATCTGCCTTTACAAATTGTCATAAACAATCAAAGCCAGAATTGCTGTATTTTTTATTTTTATTTTTTAAGAAAAAAAGTTACATGCTAATTGTTACGCCGAGCGCTCCGGGTCCCCGCTCCTCCCCGGAGCGCTCGCTTCACTCCCTCCGCTGCAGCGCTCCGGTCACGTCCTCTGACCCGGGGCGCTGCGATCCTGCTGCCAGCCGGGATGCGATTCGCGATGCGGGTAGCGCCCGCTCGCGATGCGCACCCCGGCTCCCCTACCTGACTCGCTCCCCGTCTGTTCTGTCCCGGCGCGCGCGGCCCCGCTCCCTAGGGCGCGCGCGCGCCGGGTCTCTGCGATTTAAAGGGCCACTGCGCCGCTGATTGGCGCAGTGGTTCCAATTAGGGTTTTCACCTGTGCACTTCCCTATATTACCTCACTTCCCTTGCACTCCCTTGCCGGATCTTGTTGCCTTAGTGCCAGTGAAAGCGTTCCTTGTGTGTTCCTTGCCTGTGTTTCCAGACCTTCTGCCGTTGCCCCTGACTACGATCCTTGCTGCCTGCCCCGACCTTCTGCTACGTCCGACCTTGCTTCTGCCTACTCCCTTGTACCGCGCCTATCTTCAGCAGCCAGAGAGGTGAGCCGTTGCTAGTGGATACGACCTGGTCACTACCGCCGCAGCAAGACCATCCCGCTTTGCGGCGGGCTCTGGTGAAAACCAGTAGTGGCTTAGAACCGGTCCACTAGCACGGTCCACGCCAATCCCTCTCTGGCACAGAGGGTCCACTACCTGCCAGCCGGCATCGTGACAGTAGATCCGGCCATGGATCCCGCTGAAGTTCCTCTGCCAGTTGTCGCTGACCTCACCACGGTGGTCGCCCAGCAGTCACAACAGATAGCGCAACAAGGCCAACAGCTGTCTCAACTGACCGTTATGCTACAACAGTTGCTACCACAGCTTCAGCAGTCATCTCCTCCGCCAGCTCCTGCACCTCCTCCGCAGCGAGTGGCCGCTCCTGGGATACGCTTATCCTTGCCGGATAAATTTGATGGGGACTCTAAGTTTTGCCGTGGCTTTCTTTCCCAATGTTCCCTGCATCTGGAGATGATGTCGGACCTGTTTCCCACTGAAAGGTCTAAGGTGGCTTTCGTAGTCAGTCTTCTGTCCGGAAAAGCCCTGTCATGGGCCACACCGCTCTGGGACCGCAATGACCCCGTCACTGCCTCTGTACACTCCTTCTTCTCGGAAATCCGAAGTGTCTTTGAGGAACCTGCCCGAGCCTCTTCTGCTGAGACTGCCCTGTTGAACCTGGTCCAGGGTAATTCTTCCGTTGGCGAGTATGCCGTACAATTCCGTACACTTGCTTCAGAATTGTCCTGGAATAATGAGGCCCTCTGCGCGACCTTCAAAAAAGGCCTATCCAGCAACATTAAAGATGTTCTGGCCGCACGAGAAATTCCTGCTAATCTACATGAACTTATTCACCTAGCCACTCGCATTGACATGCGTTTTTCTGAAAGGCGTCAGGAACTCCGCCAAGATATGGACTCTGTTCGCACGAGGCGTTTCGTCTCCTCGGCTCCTCTCTCCTCTGGTCCCCTGCAATCTGTTCCTGTGCCTCCCGCCGTGGAGGCTATGCAGGTCGACCGGTCTCGCCTGACACCTCAAGAGAGGACACGACGCCGTATGGAGAACCTCTGCCTGTACTGTGCTAGTACCGAACACTTCCTGAGGGATTGTCCTATCCGTCCTCCCCGCCTGGAAAGACGTACGCTGACTCCGCACAAAGGTGAGACAGTCCTTGATGTCTACTCTGCTTCTCCACGTCTTACTGTGCCTGTGCGGATGTCTGCCTCTGCCTTCTCCTTCTCTACAGTGGCCTTCTTGGACTCTGGATCTGCAGGAAATTTTATTTTGGCCTCTCTCGTCAACAGGTTCAACATCCCAGTGACCAGTCTCGCCAGACCCCTCTACATCAATTGTGTAAATAATGAAAGATTGGACTGTACCATACGTTTCCGCACGGAGCCCCTTCTTATGAGCATCGGATCTCATCATGAGAGGATTGAACTTTTGGTCCTCCCCAATTGCACCTCGGAGATTCTCCTTGGACTTCCCTGGCTTCAACTTCATTCCCCAACCCTGGATTGGTCCACTGGGGAGATCAAGAGTTGGGGGTCCTCTTGTTCCAAGAACTGTCTAAAACCGGTTCCCAGTAACCCTTGCCGTAACTCTGTGGTTCCTCCAGTAACCGGTCTCCCTAAGGCCTATATGGACTTCGCGGATGTTTTCTGCAAAAAACAAGCTGAGACTCTACCTCCTCACAGGCCTTATGATTGCCCTATCGACCTCCTCCCGGGTACTACTCCACCCCGGGGCAGAATTTATCCTCTCTCTGCCCCAGAGACTCTTGCCATGTCCGAATACGTCCAGGAGAATCTAAAAAAGGGCTTTATCCGTAAATCCTCCTCTCCTGCCGGAGCCGGATTTTTCTTTGTGTCCAAAAAAGATGGCTCCCTACGTCCTTGCATTGACTACCGCGGTCTTAATAAAATCACGGTTAAGAACCGCTACCCCTTACCCCTCATCTCTGAACTCTTTGATCGCCTCCAAGGTGCCCACATCTTCACTAAATTGGACTTAAGAGGCGCCTATAACCTCATCCGCATCAGAGAGGGGGACGAGTGGAAAACGGCATTTAACACCAGAGATGGACACTTTGAGTATCTGGTCATGCCCTTTGGACTGTGCAATGCCCCTGCCGTCTTCCAAGACTTTGTCAATGAAATTTTTCGTGATCTGTTATACTCCTGTGTTGTGGTATATCTGGACGATATCCTAATTTTTTCTGCCAATCTAGAAGAACACCGCCAGCATGTCCGTATGGTTCTTCAGAGACTTCGTGACAACCAACTCTATGCCAAAATTGAGAAATGTCTGTTTGAATGCCAATCTCTTCCTTTTCTAGGATATTTGGTCTCTGGCCAGGGACTACAGATGGATCCAGACAAACTCTCTGCCGTCTTAAATTGGCCACGCCCCTCCGGACTCCGTGCTATCCAACGCTTTTTGGGGTTCGCCAATTATTACAGGCAATTTATTCCACATTTTTCTACCATTGTGGCTCCTATCGTGGCTTTAACCAAGAAAAATGCTGATCCCAAGTCCTGGCCTCCTCAAGCAGAAGACTCCTTTAAACGACTCAAGTCTGCCTTTTCTTCGGCTCCCGTGCTCTCCAGACCTGACCCTTCCAAACCCTTCCTATTGGAGGTTGATGCCTCCTCAGTAGGAGCTGGAGCTGTTCTTCTACAAAAAAATCCTTCCGGGCATGCTGTCACTTGTGGTTTTTTCTCTAGGACCTTCTCTCCTGCGGAGAGGAACTACTCCATCGGGGATCGAGAGCTTCTAGCCATTAAATTAGCACTTGAGGAATGGAGGCATCTGCTGGAGGGATCAAGATTTCCTGTTATTATCTACACCGACCACAAGAACCTCTCCTACCTCCAGTCGGCCCAACGGCTGAATCCTCGCCAGGCCCGGTGGTCTCTGTTCTTTGCCCGATTTAATTTTGAGATTCACTTTCGTCCTGCCGATAAGAACATTAGGGCCGATGCTCTCTCTCGTTCCTCGGATGCCTCAGAAGTTGATCTCCCTCCGCAACACATCATTCCACCTGACTGCCTGATCTCCACTTCTCCTGCCTCCATCAGGCAGACTCCTCCAGGAAAGACCTTTGTTTCTCCACGCCAACGCCTCGGAATCCTCAAATGGGGTCACTCCTCCCATCTCGCAGGTCATGCGGGCATCAAGAAATCTGTGCAACTCATCTCCCGCTTCTATTGGTGGCCGACTCTGGAGACGGATGTTGGGGACTTTGTGCGAGCCTGCACTATCTGTGCCCGGGATAAGACTCCTCGCCAGAAGCCCGCTGGTTTTCTTCATCCTCTGCCTGTCCCCGAACAGCCTTGGTCTCTGATTGGTATGGATTTTATTACTGATTTACCCCCTTCCCGTGGCAACACCGTTATTTGGGTGGTCGTTGATCGATTCTCCAAAATGGCACATTTCATCCCTCTTCCTGGTCTTCCTTCTGCGCCTCAGTTGGCTAAACAATTTTTTGTACACATTTTTCGTCTTCACGGGTTGCCTACGCAGATTGTCTCGGATAGAGGGGTCCAATTCGTGTCTAAATTCTGGAGGGCTCTCTGTAAACAACTCAAGATTAAATTAAATTTTTCCTCTGCATATCATCCCCAGTCCAATGGACAAGTAGAAAGAATTAACCAGATCCTGGGTGATTATTTGCGACATTTTGTTTCCTCCCGCCAGGATGACTGGGCAGATCTCCTTCCATGGGCCGAATTTTCGTATAACTTCAGGGTCTCTGAATCTTCCTCCAAATCCCCATTTTTCGTGGTGTACGGCCGTCACCCTCTTCCCCCCCTCCCTACCCCCTTGCCCTCTGGTCTGCCCGCTGTGGATGAAATTTCTCGTGACCTTTCCATTATATGGAGAGAGACCCAAAATTCTCTCTTACAGGCTTCTTCACGCATGAAGAGGTTCGCGGATAAGAAAAGAAGAGCTCCCCCCGTTTTTTCCCCTGGAGACAAGGTATGGCTCTCCGCTAAATATGTCCGCTTCCGTGTCCCTAGCTACAAGTTGGGACCACGCTATCTTGGTCCTTTCAAAATTTTGTGTCAAATTAATCCTGTCTCTTATAAACTTCTTCTTCCTCCTTCTCTTCGTATCCCTAATGCCTTTCACGTCTCTCTTCTCAAACCACTCATCCTCAACCGTTTTTCTCCCAAATCTGTTCCTCCCACTCCTGTTTCCGGCTCCTCGGACGTCTTCTCGGTCAAGGAAATTTTGGCTGCCAAAAAGGTCAGAGGGAAAAAATTTTTTTTAGTAGACTGGGAGGGTTGTGGTCCTGAAGAGAGATCCTGGGAACCTGAGGACAACATCCTTGACAAAAGTCTGCTCCTCAGGTTCTCAGGCTCCAAGAAGAGGGGGAGACCCAAGGGGGGGGGTACTGTTACGCCGAGCGCTCCGGGTCCCCGCTCCTCCCCGGAGCGCTCGCTTCACTCCCTCCGCTGCAGCGCTCCGGTCACGTCCTCTGACCCGGGGCGCTGCGATCCTGCTGCCAGCCGGGATGCGATTCGCGATGCGGGTAGCGCCCGCTCGCGATGCGCACCCCGGCTCCCCTACCTGACTCGCTCCCCGTCTGTTCTGTCCCGGCGCGCGCGGCCCCGCTCCCTAGGGCGCGCGCGCGCCGGGTCTCTGCGATTTAAAGGGCCACTGCGCCGCTGATTGGCGCAGTGGTTCCAATTAGGGTTTTCACCTGTGCACTTCCCTATATTACCTCACTTCCCTTGCACTCCCTTGCCGGATCTTGTTGCCTTAGTGCCAGTGAAAGCGTTCCTTGTGTGTTCCTTGCCTGTGTTTCCAGACCTTCTGCCGTTGCCCCTGACTACGATCCTTGCTGCCTGCCCCGACCTTCTGCTACGTCCGACCTTGCTTCTGCCTACTCCCTTGTACCGCGCCTATCTTCAGCAGCCAGAGAGGTGAGCCGTTGCTAGTGGATACGACCTGGTCACTACCGCCGCAGCAAGACCATCCCGCTTTGCGGCGGGCTCTGGTGAAAACCAGTAGTGGCTTAGAACCGGTCCACTAGCACGGTCCACGCCAATCCCTCTCTGGCACAGAGGGTCCACTACCTGCCAGCCGGCATCGTGACACTAATGTAGTAAAACTTTAAAAAGTATGTAAATTTGGTATCAATGCAAATAATATGGAAAACAAACTGAGAAAAAACAGAGAAAGGAAAAAAGAGGTAATACAAGTTGATCAGAAAATAGTGCCAAAAAAAATAAAAATAAAAAGCTCTTGTGTCTTTAAAAAAATAATAATAATAAAAAAGTTATGACTCTTGGAATGTGAAAATCAAAATATGAAGATAATAGCTTGGTCTGGGTTTTTTGTTGTTTTTTTAATTCCATTAAATTTTCCTTTTTCATGTGAGTGACAATACATAGATCAGTGTGTCTCCTTGATAAAGCCACATTATACAGTAGTGGCAAAACATGTAGGTTAGGCAGTTTTAGATTTTAGCAGCAGTCTCTTTTTCTCCATTCTAGGATATTAGTATTGAAGGCCAAAAATATTACGGCACAATGGTTATTCACAGCTGTTGCCACAGGGGTTATTCACAGCCTGTAGTGCATGACAGGTCTGTGATATGTCAGACACAGAACAGTGGTGACATTAAGGTAATGATGTCCATCTTTAGTATCAATATGTGGCAGTAGTGAGTGACATATACCGTGGGAGGCTATATATGCCCCACCCAATCATAAATATCTGGATACTAACATATAGAGAGACTACAGAGACTGTGGTTCTAATCCTAATTTTTTTTTACTCACTTGACACATTTTAAGTATTGTTATATTTTATTTACTGACATCTTCCCAAGTCCATCTTTGCAAATTTAGAATGTAGCAAATACATTATTCAAATTTACTTATAAATACAGTAAATCAATAGGACAAGCTTTTATTGTGAACATTTTAGGATGCAATTTAAAGAAGCACTTACCCCTATCATGCTCACTTACCAATACACAGGAATAGTCATACAACGGCATCTTTAGTTTCAATGTTTTTTTTATCAGGTTTTGGGGCTGAATTTTGCACCTGAAAATTCCGATAAACCTGACCAACTCTCCACTTTACTCGGAAAACCTGAAAAAGGGCTTATCCTCCAGGGGGCTTGACCCTGACAGAAGGGGCATAAAAAATACCTGTTGGGAGGAAAAAAAAACACACACACACAAAACAACCCCATTGTGTTTTTTGTTGTGTAAGGGTATGTTCACAAGGGCAGATTACCTGAGGAATTTTCGCAGCATATCAGCAGATTTTGCTACCATTGACTTCAATTGGTCAACAGAAAATCCATTAAGAGGTAGATTTTCCTTTGGACCCATTGAAGTCAATAGTACCAAAATCCGCTGCGGAAATGACACATGTAATCTGCCCATGTGAACGTACCCTAATTGCTGTTCTTGCTATAATTTTACCAACAATGTGGCAAAAAATGGTCATATCTTACCTCAACTGTTCACATTACGGTAAATAATGTGTGATTTTGGAAAAACACAGCAGAAACAGGCAAAATGCAGTATAAGTGAGTGGAAAAAGGAAGTAAAAAGGCAATGTGTGAACACAGCATAAAGACTTCAACTCTTCATAAAACACTTTAATTGTGATTATTAGTCAAATCTCTTTCTCATCATGGCAATATCTCTCTAAATAATGCACCCTGAATAACAAAAAAACATATTAATCTCATGCCTGCTACATTAAGGCATATACAAGAATCTTAACTTTATTCTCCAATAATAGCCCATGCTGCAATATATAATATATTCTTTTAAGTGAGACAACTTTTATTTTTCTCTCCATATGGTTATCATCATATGATGTGGTGTTTGTGCTGCAGAGAGATGCACATTAACTGTACCACATCTAAGACTACAGGAATTTTGCTTTAAATTACAGTAAGGATTTAAGAATATATTGCCTACTGTATATACTGTACAGCACATCACTAAGTACCATATATCAGCTCATAGAGTCACTGCGACACTGCTGAGGTTGCATGGTTTCCACTTCCATAGCATGTAGTGCCGGTTTGAGATATACAGGATTTAGCACATTGTACAGCTCACTACTAGCTTACAGTCTGCAGCATGGTATAGTAGCATCATCTAGCCTTGGTGTTCTAGAAAACTCTCTAGAAATTTCTAGCTACTGTATGTTTATGTGGTACCACTGAAAAGCTGTGGTGGAGAATCTGTTTTGCAATTGTTTAACATGTATGATTATCCTTTGCTTTATTTTCCACATGTGATATTGGTATGATTGTCGCAATGAAAAAATGGTGATGAGTAGGATGGCTGCAGTTTGGTACCAGCTGGTATGGTGAGGTGGGCAGGGTGAGGTTTATATAGGGAGGAGAATCCGCCCTGAGTAGTGAAACCAGGCTACTCACGTTGTGCAATCCGACATCCCTGCAGCCTGAACCGGATCCAAGTTGAAACCTCACAGCAGCAGGCCCACAGCTATTATTGCAAATGCCTAGGACAGTGGAGATAAGTGAGTCTACGTGGCTGGTATAACTTGCAAGGGGAAAAGAGCATGAGAATGTGGGTAAGGGAAGAGCAATATCAACCACAGCAGATCAAGAGTAAGGCCATGTTCACATGTCTGAATTTACGTGCTGAATTTCGTATTGGAATTCTGCATGGTGCACTGTGCACATGGCGGAATTGTTTCAGGCATGGAAATTCTGATTTATGTCTCTGTGGAAAGAATGAACACTAATCCTTTCTCAGATTCTGAACGGAATGCATAGCTGTCCATGAGGCGGCACATTCCTCTGCGGTCCTAGCGCCGATGCCATCAGTTTGCGGAATATCCACATGTAGATTCTCCATGTGGACATTCCGACGTGAGAACATAGCCTAAGAGTCATAACCACTGGTTTATGCAACATTTTTTTTGTTATACAGGTTGTGACTTCTTTCCTCTTTTTTTTTTTTGCAAAGGTTGTGACGTTTGCTTTGTTGTAAAGGTTGTTAATACCGGTAGTATCCATCCATATTTACTGTTTTACTCTGGTAACAGCAGGTAGAAGGTTGACATCTTGTCAGGACAGTCAAGTTTAGAGTGGTGAGCATGCCCTACCAGTCATTCCCACCAACTGGGGAGTCACCTTTCTACTTCAAATTTGTATTTATGGATTATAATGAATTTTTTTCTTAATTTCTTGAGCAAAGGACAGCTGCTTAAAATCAAGTTAAAGGAGTACATTTTCAGTGCAAAACAGTCTTTTCAATGTATAGTATCCTGAGACACAGTTGTAGAAAGATGCCTTTTAGCATAATATTGTACTTGAAATGTATCCAAGTATTTGATCACTGCAATCTGACAAACCCATTAATCAACCAAGTTCGTATGCAGTCGCAACCATACAAAAATATCTTCAGGTAATTAAATGAAAATGTTAATAAGCTGCATCTGATTAAACAATTAAAATGGACTTAGTAATTGATAACATTTGGCCGAGGAGCTAAGGTAGAATATTCGGTAACCACTTGTCCTAGAATTAAGAGGTAGTAATTATATGTTACACATGATGTTTATTAGATGTGGGTATTGAAGCGTAAAACCTATTAAAGAAAAATATTGTTAATTTTGTCATAACAAACCGATTGCATAACAATTCAAATTGTTGAATGTTTCCTGGACATTTCAAGGGTTACATCCTACCCACTAAGTTTGGGTCAATTCATCTTTTAATTTCTGTGCTCAGTAGCCATGCTTTTTCTCTATGGCTTGACCATTGGATAGCTTTCTGTTTTAGAAGCAGAGAGGCTGAAAAATAGCTCACTACAGAAAAAGTTACCCAAGGAGACAGTAATTTCTCTCCCTGCCTACTTGCCCATCCATCCCAAGCGATGGATCGACAACTTGGAGCCAGTCCCTACCTGCACTAATGTGCAGTGGCGTAAAAACACATAATATACATAGTCGGTCACAGGCCAGAACAAACGGAAAACTACTAGACAACCAGATATATCAAACAGGATACAAATACTAACAGAGCAGAATATAAACAGGCAAACTGATAAGAAAACATAGGACACTATTCACACTATGACACAGGGCAAACAAACTGGAAACCCCACTCCACAAAAGGAGTAACCATTAATAAGAAAGCCAAATAAACTTCTGGCCAGCAGGCGCTCTCCACCATGTGGTCAGGATGATGACCCAGTAGGAAAGATAAATATAAAACACAGAACTTAATTAAAATGGATACAAGAACACCAAACTCTACAACGTAGAGGAACACTGGTCAGGATCCTAAACAGGATATTTCTCAAGATACAAGACTAGAACTGGATGAGTCTTAATAGACTCCAGGACACCAAACAAGAATTATAAAATACAAAGCACGGATAACACTAGCAAGACTAACTCAGTGTGAACACAGACAAAGCAGGACGAACAAACATAATCCTAAAACCGACTAAAGTAACAGACTAAAATACAAGGAGCATGCTATTTAACCATGGCTAAACCCCCAGATAAAATCACAAGATAAATACAAGGTAAATGCTCAGACAGACATAGTCAGACACAGGCCCTGATTTTCTAAGAATGGAGTGTAGGTTTCTTTGTGGGTTTTAATTTCCTACAAGTTTTTTTTCCACGATATTTAGTACATTTTCCCTACATTTTGCACTTTCCCCTACATTTAGCTTTTTTTACACATGCTCTGATCTGTTAGTTTTTTGTGAAAATGTCGGGAACACGCTCCTTTTTGTGACCACGCCCCTTTTCCAGATTGCCACACCCCTTTTCGGGTTTTTCTCAGTAAAATGGAGAGATACACGGGTTTTTCCTCAATTCTGGTACAAATTCTGGCACAAATAGAATTTCTGGCGCAATGCACCAGAATCTGGCGCACAACCCGACAAAACATGTCGTGTTTGCAATAGTAGATGAGGACCATAGTGTATTCCACTCAATAACCAGCACTGAATGCAGAAGAAGTCTGGCTTAAAATAGACACACCCGAGTTCTCATTTGTTCAGAGCGTTATCCATTCCCTATCCAGGGAAAATAGAAAACTGCTCTGAACATCCTAGTGTGTGAATACACACCTAAACAGAAAAATACAAAAACAAATAAACAGACATTACAATATAAGAAGAGATAGGGAGGCAAAACTATCTGTACCCATATAATTTTCAAGGAAAGGCAGTACTATCTGTACTTACAAGGTGAAAGAGGGATGCAGTACTATATGCACCTACATCATTTTCAAGGAAAGACATAGATACAGTATAATCTGTACTTGTAACATTCATAACAAGAGACAATGATGCAGTATATGTGTTTACATTTTTTATATGTATAGACAATGACACAGAATTAACTGTGCCTGCATATTTATCAAAGATTTATCAAAACTTGTACAGAGGAAAAGTCGACAAGTTGCTCATTGCAACCAATCAGGTTGCTTCTTTCATTTTTGAAAAGGCCTCTGAAAAATAAAAGAAGCAATCTGATTGGTTGCTATGGGAAACTAGTCAACTTTTCCTCAGCACAGGTTTTATAAATGTCCATCCATAAATTTCTGTCCTGGGTGGCAAAATCAGACCCAATAAAAGGAGGTCCATTTTGATATTTGTGTCTAAGTACACCATTGCTTCTTTTTCCACTTTGCATTTTTCAGTTTGGCGTTTTTAAATCCTTTTGGTGGTTTTTCACTCTTTTTTTAAGCTCATTGACGGTTTTGCAAAGTCACAGCATGTTGAGGCTATGGCGTTTTTTTCACTGAAATCATGGCGTTTTTCTCCCATAGAAGTCTATGGGTGTAAAAAAAACACCCCAAAAAATTACATGTGGGTTTTAACTTTGACGTTTTTACAGGCGGTTTTTATTCTTTTTTGGACTTTAGCAATCCAAAAAAGTGATGGAGATAACTTTTTTAAATAAAATTTCATAGGGTACCATTAAAAAAATATATTAAAAAAGATACAGTAGTGATGGGAAAAATTGTATTTAATGAAATTTTAATTTTTTATAATGAAATTTTAATACATTTTTAAACATGGATCAATTTATGTGGGCAGGCAGGGCACTAAAAATGTAGCCGACAATAATAAAAAGTAGTGTGTGTGTGTGTTTTTCACTTTTTTTTTTAAAACATTTTTTAGGTAGTGCTACTACTCCCAGCATGTAACACACTGTTCCATGATCGGAGTAGTAGTACCTGTACTAATTGACAGATCGCCCATGTCACTTCTGACACCCATTGCGATCCTCCTGTATAATTAATAGATGTAGCCGGCTGCTCTGTATAGATGTACTGCCGTATATATTCACTCATTCATACCACTCACTCATTCATATTTCCAGCTGAGAGCAGGGATTGGCTGCCATCATCCGGCCAATCCCCACTCTGGACGGAAAATATGAATGAGTGATGTGAATTTGTATTCACATCACTGGCCTGCCCGGAGTATAGTGCAGAGATGCGAGTGCTGTATAGAGCCGCTCCGCATCTCTGCTATATTATGGATAATCGCATCAGGTGTCAGAAGTGACCCCCCCGGGACCATCTGTCTATTAGTACAGGAACTACTACTCTCATCATGGAACAGTGTGTTACATGCTGGGAGTAGTAGTACTACCTAAAAAATATAAAAAACAAAGAAAAAAAAGTGAAAAACACACACACTCACACATTACATTTTTATTATTATTGGCTACATTTTTAGTGCCCTGCCCACCCACATAAAAATTTATTAAAATTTCGTCATAAAAATATAAATTTTGTTAAATACATTTTTTCATCATTACTGCATCCTTTTTTTTATTTATTTATTTTTTTGGTACCCAACAAATTTTGAAAAAATGTCAGAGGGGTCAAAAATGCAATTTCCCCTCAAAGGCAGAAAATGCCTTTTTTTGCCACAAAAAATAATAAGTCGAAACTTAGCCTTACTTTCATGGAAAGGCAACACTACCAGTGCCTACATGATTTACTCCAGGGTAAGTTTACCTGCAATGGTGCACTGTACATATATGGTTCAGATACATGTTAGATAAAATTCAGTGAGCCAGGGCTCAAAAATGACTTTGGTGTTTTTTTTTTCCTGCATTTTATAGAACATTCCCATTCTCATGTAATCACACTACAAGTCCTGGTCTATAGCTTTCTGCAAATATGGTGAGTCATGACCTCTTTTTTCTTATTTACTACATGTATGAAAAACCTCTATGAAAAAGTTGCAAGACTTGGACCATAGGCGTTTTCCACAACAGATCTTTTCTGAGTGACCAGGATATCTAGCCTTGACTAAACAAGATTGTCTTTATAATGTCTATTTTTCTAGTGCAGAAACAATGATCTGCCCCACTTTTTACTTGTGTCAAAAGCCATATGCTATGACATTTATGGCATTCATAATCCATTCTTATTTTCCTTCTCAGACAAGTCATTAGAGATCTTAAAGGGGTATTCCAGGCAAAACCTTTTTTTATATATACCGTATTTATCGGGGTATACCACGCACCGGCCTATAACACGCACCCCCATTTTACCAAGGATATTTGGGTAAAAAAAGTTTTTTACCCAAATATCCATGAAAAAATGAGGGTGCATGTGTGCGCGTGTATACCCCGATATACCCCCAGGAAAGGCAGGGGGAGAGAGGCCGTCGCTGCCCGTTTCTCTCCCCCTGCCTTTCCTGGGGTCTAAAGCGCTGCTGTCGGCCCTTTTCACCCCCTGGTTATCGGCGCCGCTGCCCGTTCTGTCCCCCTGACTATCGGTGCCGGCGCCGATAGCCAGGGGGAGAGAAGGGGCAGCGGCACCCATTGCCGGCGCCGCTGCCCCGTTGCCTCCCCCCATCCCCGGTGGCATAATTACCTGAGTCGGGTCCGCGCTGCTCCAGGCCTGAGTCGGGTCCGCGCTGGGGACCGGCGTCGTTTCTATGCACGGCGCGGCGCTCTGACGTCATGCGCCGCGCCGTTCAGCGCATAGCAACGACGGAGGCCTGGAGCAGCGGAGCAGCGCGGACCCGACTCAGGTAATTATGCCACCGGGGATGGGGGGAGGCAACGGGGCAGCGGCGCCGGCAATGGGTGCCGCTGCTCCTTCTCTCCTCCTGGCTGTCGGCGCCGCTTCTCTCCCCCTGGCTATCGGCGCCGGCACCGATAGTCAGGGGGACAGAACGGGCAGCGGCGCCGATAACCAGGGGGTGAAAAGGGCCGACAGCAGCGCTCTAGACCCCAGGAAAGGCAGGGGGAGAGAAGCGGGCAGCGACGGCCTCTCTCCCTCTGCCTTTCCTGGGGGCGGTATCGGCGTATAACACGCACACAGACTTTAGGCTAAAAATTTTAGCCTAAAAAGTGCGTGTTATACGCCGATAAATATGGTATATCAACTGGCTCCGGAAAGTTAAACAGATTTGTAAATTACTTCTATTAAAAAATCTTAATCCTTCCAATAGTTATTGGCTTCTGAAGTTTTCTAACTGGTCAATGATGATGTCACGTCCCGGGAGCAGTGCATGATGGGAGAATATCCCCATAGGAACTGCACAGCTCCCGGGACGTGAGTCATCAGAGAGCAGTTAGACAGAAAACAACAACTAAACTTCAGAAGCTAATAACTATTGGAAGGATTAAGATTTTTTTAATAGAAGTAATTTACAAATCTGTTTAACTTTCCGGAGCCAGTTGATGTATAAAAAAAAGTTTTGGCCTGGAGTACCCCTTTAAAGTATATGACCACGTAGTTCATTGGTTCGACTTTATGAGTTAAATAATTTCTTTTTAATTAGTTGGTTAGTTAACTATATCCTTTGGATAGGGGATAAGATGTTTGATCGCGGGGGTTCCGCTGCTGGGGACCCCCGCGATTTCTCCTGTAGAACCCCTATCATCTGGTGCACGGAGCAAGCTTCGCTCTGTGCCTGATGACTGGCGATGCAGGGGCCGGAGGATCGTGACATCACGTCCCCGCCCCCTTTTAATGTCACACCCCGACCCCTCAATGCAAGTCTATGGGAGGGGGCATGGCAGCTGCCACACTCCCTCCCATAGACTTGCATTAAGGGGGCGGGGTGTGATGTCACAAGGGGATGGGGCCCTGCACCGCCAGTCATCAGGCACGGAGCACAGCACGCTCTGTGCATCAGATGACAGGGGTGCTGCAGGAGAAATGGTGGGGTCCCCAGCAGCAGGATCCTTTGGATAGGGGATAAGATGTCTAGGGGCGGAATACCCCTTTAAGACCTTTACTGGCTGTGGTCCATTGATTTCAGATTATTTTTTTTCTTTAGGACCCTCACATTCCCCCACAGTCAGCAATATTACATTTGGTGCCCAATGTTAATTGATTAAAAAATGGTACTTAACTCTAACATAATCTCACGATATCAAACTTAGACCAGATGAAAAAATTTGTTTTATTGGACCACTATGAATGAAGGTGTATACTGATTTATTATTAAATTCAATGAATAATATATAAACCTACACAAATCAAGTTGTACCTTAAATGAAGCTTGGTATGCACAGTCCAATAAAAAAAAAAAATAGTTTGTCTCTGCTCACACTGCACCAGAGCCTTTCCCTGGGCAATTCTTTGAAGATATCTAATGACATATGTCGCCAAAGAACATATTGAAAAAACATACTACTCTGTATACACTTTTGGGTCCCTTTGAATAGAATTGTGCATTTTTTTAAAGAGAAAAAAATTATTATGCATACTGGTCTGGAATATGCCATAAGGAAATATATATATATATATATATATATATATATATATATATATATTATTATTTATTTTTTTTTTTTTGCGTATATGACAGGTTGAGGGGTATTTTTTTTAATAAATGCTACTTGAGGGTTCATAAAAGTGGTGTGAAGGTGACTTAAAAGAAATGTTCAGATTTAGTCAAGAAACATTTCAGTCCTGTTACCTGTAAATCTCCTTTTAAGTTCTATATTTTTTTTTCTTTCTTTTTTTTTAAATAACAAAAACCACTTGTGATGATTTCTGTTACATCAGCACGCAGGATGACATTTAGGCATCTTATGTTGTATCCATAAAGATTAACTGTAATAGCAGAAATTTTCACCATGCTTAATGCACAACTTCTGCAATATTTTCATACATCAGCAAGATGTCAGTCAGGTTACTTGGGGGTTATGTTAGAAAACTGTAAAATTCTCCTCTTCTCTTGCTCGTATGGCAATGGTTAATCGGAAATGATGCGGCATCTCTCGTCTCCTGACAGCACACGCCTTCTTCATCACCTTTAATCTGGCACCCGTACGTTCTCATAACAAATGCACCCCGCCAGACCAGTCTGCTCCCATTTGGATCCTACTCTGCCCAGACAAATCGGCGACAGCAGATTTAACCTGCAAAAACATTTGCTGAAGAAAACATTGATTTGTTTGCAGCTGGAAGGGGGGATTGAATGATTTTCTAGTTCCACCTAATTTCTTTCTCAATATTTTTTTCATATATTTTTTTTCTCCCAAAGAAATTATTGGTAGCAGCCAGACCTAGGAGTAATTAGTGTTACATCACTCTTGTTTATACAGATTTAAACAATTTAAAGGGAATACGCCACAGTGTGCTGTATAGGAGCACTGATCCTAGGAGCAGCAGACTAGGGATGGCTGTGGTAATGTAAAAGAAAATATATTGGTTTTGTTGGCCATCTACAACAAATTATTTGTAAGGTAATGAGCGAGACACAGTTGCAAACAACATGACAGCATGTGTGAAATATAACTATATATATATATATATATATATGTATATCTTTTCATGTAACAACTGTTACGTTATGCGCTTCGGCAGCACATGCTGGCTGTGAGCGCATGGTCCCGTCACCTGCTGCTGCCGGCAGGGCTGGGATTCGCATCCCGGGACGCACCCACATGCGATTCCCAGCCCGTCACTCTCCTGGTGCCGCTCCTGCTCCCGCCTCTGCCTCTCTTCTCCGGCGCATGTGTCCCCGTCCCCTAGGGCGCATGGGTGCTAGAGCTTTGTGATATAAAGGGCCAGTTATCAGTGAAGTAACACCTGTGGTGCATTGATAAATTCCTCCACCTTCCACACTTCCCTGCCGGATCTTTGTTGCCCTAGAGCCTTAGAGAAAGCATTCCTGTGTATTGCCTTGCCATGTATCATACCCTTGCTCCGTGACCTGACCTTGCTCCTTTGGCGCCTGCCTACTGACTATTTGCTACGTTCCTGACTGCGCTACTGTGCCGCCTGCCCGACCTCCTGCTATCCAAGACTACGAGTTACCTTATCTCACCTGTGTCTCAAATCTTCTCAGCCGCCTGTGTGGTCGAGCATGCCAGGGGTAGCGACCTGGGTGCTGCCTGCCACAGCAAGTCCATCCCACTTTGCGGCGGGCTCTGGTGAAAACCAGCAGCACATTAGTCTCCGCTGCCTGGTATGGTCCGAGTCATCTACCACACAGGTTAAGCGGACCCACTATCCTCTGTGTTCCAGTCTACTGAAACGTGTTACAACAACACTGCAGAAAATACCCTCTGCTACAGTATAAAATAGTGACTGCACAGCCTGTATTAAAGTGTTAAATGTTGCTCTCCCCTCAAAATAACTCATCACAGCCTTTTATGTCTAGCCCTTCGGCAAAAAAAGTGATTACACCCTTAAGTGGAAATGTCCAAATTGGGCCCAGTTGGCCATTTTCTCTCCTGGTGTTATGTTACTTTTTAGTGTAACAAGGTATCAGGGGTCTTGAATTTGGTGCTATCACTCTCACACTCTCCAATACTGGCCACTGTAAGTTCAACATGGCACCTCATGACAAAGTCATTTCTCAGGGAGCTGAAAAAAATGTTGCTCTATTTGAAGATGGCTTAGGCTATAAGAAGATTCCCAAGAACCTGATATTGAGCTGAAGCAGGATGGACAAGACCATACAGTGGTTTCATAGGGAAGGTTTCACTGAGAACAAGCCCAACCATGGTCGACCAAAGATGTTGAGTGCACACACTCAGCATTATATCTAGAGACTGTCTTTGGCATATAGACGCATGAGTGTTGCCAGCATTGCTGAAGAGATTAAAGGGGCGGAAGTCATCCTGTCTCAAATTGGTCTGCATGCCTGCATGGGAATCCTCTTCTAAAGATAAAGCACAAGACAGCCTGCAAATAGTTTGCTGAAGACAGCAGACTAAGAACAGGAATAACTGGATTCATGTTCTGTGGTCCAATGAGATCAAGAGCAACTTATTTGGTTTAGATGGTATCAAGCGTTTGTTGCAGCAACCAACTGAGGAGTATAAAGACAAGTTCTTGCCTACAGTCAAACATGGTGGTGGGAATATCATGATCTGGGGCTGCATGCGTCCTACTGGCTCTGGGGAGCTGCAGTTCATGAATGCCAACATGCACTGTGACGTACTGAATCAGAGCATGGTCTCCGTTCTTCGGAGGCTGGACTGCAGGACAGAATTCCAACAAGATGACAACCCCAAACATACCTCCAAGACCACCACTGCCAAGCTAATGAAGCTTAGGGTTAAGGTGGATGACTGGCCAAGCATGTCTCAAGACCTAAACCCTATCTGTGGGGCATCTTTACATGAAAGGTGGGGGTGCAAGTACTCTAACATCTACCAGCTCTGTAACGTCATCATAGAGGAGGGAAAGACGACTCCAGTGGCAACCTGTGAAGCACATAAAATATTGATGTTTTGGGCCCAATTTGGACATTTCCACTTAGGGGTGTACTCACTTTTGTTGCCAAGGTTTCCACATTAATGGCTGTGTGTTGAGCTATTTTCACCACTTGGGGACCAAGGGCGTACCGGTACCTGATACTTAAGGACCAAGGGCGTACCTGTACGCCTGTGGGAATTTCAGCCCCCGCCACTCGCCGGGCAGGGACCTAACGGGATGACTGCTGATATCTATCAGCAGGCACCCCGTGCAAATGTCTCGGGGGTCATTAGACCCCACCCCCCCCCCATGTCGGTGATCTCCGCAAATCGACGGTGAATTCACACCAGCGATTTGCAGCGATTTGAGTCATACGGGTCTCCGGTGACCCGGAAAATAAGGGGGATTGGGTTGTCTAAGACACCCACGATCCCCCTGACAGGATAGGAGTGAGGTGGCAGGGGTGCCACCTCTCCTATACCTGCTATTGGTCGTCCAAAAGTGACGACCAATAGCAGATCGGGGCGGGAAGGTTAACTTTCCCTTTCCCTGTTCTGCCCACCCACAATAAGCGGGGCAGAACGGGGGAACCGACAAGGATCGGCGCCGAAGATCCACTTTGCTGTGTGGGCATGCTGGGATTTGTAGTTTTGCAACAGCTGGAGGGCTATAGTTTGGAGATCACTGTGCAGTGGTCTCTAAACTATAACCTTCTAGATCTTGCAAAACTACAACTCCTAGCATGCCCACACAGCAGTTTGCTGTCTGGACATTTTGGGATTTGTAGTTTTGCAACAGCTGAAGGGCCACAGTTTGGAGATCACTGTGCAGTGATCTCCAAACTGTAGCCCTCCAGCTGATGCAAAACTACAAATGCTGGGAGTTGTAGTTGCGTACCTCCAGCTGTTGCATAACTACGTCTCCCAGCGTGCCCTTCGGCAATCAGTACATGCTGGGAATTGTAGTTTTGCAACAGCTGAAGGAACATTGTTTGGAAAATACTGAGTTAGGTAACAGAACCTAACTGAAGGTTTTCCAACCAGTGTGACTCCAGCTATTGCAAAAGTACAACTCCCATCATGCACGGTCTGTCAGCACATGCTGGGAGTTGTAGTTTTTGAAACAGCTGGAGGCTTGCCCCCCCCCCCCCCATGTTAATGTACAGGGTACATTCACACGGGCAGGTTTACAGTGAGTTTCCTGCTTCAAGTTTGAGCTGCGGCAAATTTTTCACCGCATCGCAAACTCCTAGCGGGAAACTCACTGTAAACCTCCGCCTGTGTGAATGTATCCTAAAGACCCTACACTAACACATAATAAAGGGTAAAACAATACATATAAACCACCTTACACTGTCCCCCCAATAAAAATGAAAAATGTATTGTACGGCAGTGTTTCCAAAATGGAGCCTCCAGCTGTTGCAAAACAACAACTCCCAGCATTTCTGGACAGCCACTGACTGTCCAGGCATGCTGGGAGTTTAGCAACAGCTGGAGGCACCCTGTTTGGGAATCACTGGCATAGAATAGCCCTATGTCCACCCCTATGCAATCCCTAAAATAGTCCTCAAATGCGCATGGCACTCTCTTACTTCGGATCCCTGTCGTATTTCAAGGAAACAGTTTAGGGACACATATGGGGTATTTCCGTACTCAGGAGAAATTGCACTACAAATTTTGGGGGGCTTTTTCTCCTTTTACCCTTTATGAAATGGAAAAGTTGGGGGCTACATCAGCCTGTCAGTGTAAAAAAACTAAAAACTAACATGCTGGTGTTGCCCCATACTTTTTATTTTCACAAGTGGTAAAAGTAAAAAAAGACAGCCAAAATTTGTAACACAATTTCTCCTGAGTACGGAAATACCCCATATGTGGGCCTAAAATGCTCTGCGGGCGCACAACAAGGGTCAGGAGTGAGGGCGCACTATGTACATTTGAGGCCTAAATTGGTGATTTGCACAGGGGTGGCCGATTTTACAGTGGTTCTGACATAAACACACAAAAAAAATACCCACATGTGACCCCATTTTGGAAACTACACCCCTCACGGAACGTAACAAGGGGTATAGTGAGCCTTAACACCCCGCAGGTGTTTGAAGAATTTTTATTAAATTTGGATGGGAAAATGAAAAAAACACTAAAATGCTGGTGTTACCCTTAATCTTTCATTTTCACAAGGAAAAATAGGAAAAAATCCCCCCAAAATTTGTAACCCTATTTCTTCTGAGTAAGAACATACCCCATATGTGGATGTAAAGAGCTCTACTGGTGAACTACAATGCTCAGAAGAGAAGGAGCGCCATTGGGATTTTGAAGAGAAAATTTGGCCGGAATTGAAGGCCACGTGTGTTCACAAAGCCCCCATAGTTTCAGAACAATGGACCCCCCACCCACATGTGACCCCATTTTGGAAACTAAACCCCTCATGTAATGTAATAAGGGGTACATGTGTCCCACAGGTGTCTGACAGATTTTTGGAACAGTGGTCCGTGAAAATGGAAAATGTAAATTTTCATTTGCACAGCCCACTGTTCCAAAGATCTATCAAACGCCAGTGGGGTGTAAATACTCACTCCGCCCCTTATTAAATTGTGTGAGGGGTGTAGTTTCCAAAATGAGGTCACATGTGGGGGGGGGTCCACTGTTTTGGCACCACGGGGGGCTTTGTAAATACACATGGCCCCTGACTTCCATTCCAAACAAGTTCTCTTTCCAAAAACTCAATGGCGCTCTTCCTGTTCTGAGCATTGTAGTGCGCCAGCAGAGAACTTGATGTCCACACATGGGATATTTCCATACTCAGAAGAAATGGGGTTAGAAATTTTGGGGGTCATTTTCTCCTATTACCCCTTGTAAAAATTGTAAATTTGGGGAAAAAACAGCATTTTAGTGAAAAAATATTTTTTTCATTTACACATCCAACTTAAACAAAAAGTTGTCAAACACCTGTGATTTGTTAAGGCTCCCTGTACCCCTTGTTACGTTCCTTGAGGGGTGAAGTTTGCAAAATAGTATGCCTTTTTTTTTTGCTGTTCTGGCACCATAGGGGCTTCCTAAATGCGACATGCCCCCCAAAAACCATTTCAGCTAAATTTGCTTTCCAAAAGCCAAATGTGACTCCTTCTCTTATGAGCATTGTAGTTCGCCCGCAGAGCATTTTACATCCTAACATGGGGTATTTTCATACTCAGAAGAGATGAGGTTACATATTTTGGGGGGCTTTTTCTCCCATTACCCTTTGTAAAAATGGTAAATTTGGTGAAAAAAAAATGCACTTTAGTGGAAATTTTTTTTTTCATTTACACATCCGACTTTAATGAAAAGTCGTCAAACACCTGTGGGGTGTTAAGGCTCACTGGGCCCCTTGTTACGTGCCTTGAGGGGTGTAGTTTCCATAATAGTATGCCATGTGGACGGTTTTCTGCTGTTCAGAAAAACTCACTGTCCAAAATCCCATTGTCACTCCTTCCCTTCTGAGCCCTCTACTGCGCCCGCCGAACAATTGACATACATCTATGAGGTATTTCCTTACTCGAGAGAAATTGGGTTAAAAATTTGCAGAGGATTTTCTCCTTTTACCCCTAGTAAAAATGCAAAAACTTGGTCTACAAGAACATGCGAGTGTAAAAAATGAAGATTTTGAATTTTCTCCTTCACTTTGCTGCTATTCCTGTGAAACACCTAAAGGGTTAACACACTTACTGAATGTGATTTTGAATACTTTGAGGGGTGCAGTTTTGATAATGGGGTCATTTATGGGGTATTTCTAATAAGAAAGCCAATTCCACTTCAAACCTGAACTGGTCCATGAAAAATTCAGATTTTGAAAATTTTGTGAAAAATTGGAAAATTGCTGCTGAACTTTGAAGCCTTCTGATGTCTTCCAAAAGTAAAAACATGTCTACTTTAGGATGCAAACATAAAGTAGACATATTGTATTTGTGAATCAATATATAATTTATTTGGAATATCTATTTCCTTCAAAGTTAGAAAAAGGCTACATTTTCAATTTTTTCATCAAATGTGGGAATTTTTCACCAAGAAATTATTTAAGTATCGACAACATTTTACCACTAACATAAAGTAGAATATGTCACGAAAAAACATTCTCGGAATCAGAATGAAAAGTAAATGCATCCCAGAGTTGTTAATGCTTAAAATGACCGTGGTCAGATGTGCAAAAAAACACTCTGGTCCTTTGACTGTATAGCACAACCCACATTTCTATCTAATATTGTAAAAGCAAAAACAAAAAAATAAGCAAAATGACAGTCTAAAGACTGTTGCACACAACTCCTTTTTACAACTTCATCCACACTGAGAGTTGCATGCATTCATTTGTATGGGACTCTACCAAGGGAGGACTGACAACACTCAGGGCCCAATTAAAGCAAGGGCCCCCTGCGAGACTCAACCCCTGGCCACACCTCTGCCCCTCCCCTATTCCCCCACTTCTACACACAAAATAAAATGTAATATATATATTTTATACACAGCTTTAGGCTATTTTCATCATAGTGATTGGACCTCCATTCACTGATTCAGCTAAAATGACAAGACTTTAGCGCAGAAAAAAACCCTGCATGTCAGTTTATTTTCTCCGTTAAATCTTGCAAAATAATAGATATCTAGCGGAAACCCAAATGAGCCCCATTCAAAGTAAATGTCTTGTTCCGTTCAGTTGTGACAACCTCTGTCCCAATTTGTTCTTTTTAAACATTTCGGGACAGAGTATTTGTTTCATTATTACACTATTTATGCCGTGTTTAATTGCTCTATTAGTTTATAAAATTTCTAAAATCATTAAAAAACACAGCAGTTTAACCCCTTAAAGATGCATCAATTTTACATTTTTTCCTCCTGTTTCTTGCCCCACCAATTGTACTTTGTCATGACATCACATATTTTACCATAAAATCTATTGCAAAAGCAAAAAACAATATTTTTGGGTTGAATTTTCTTTTATAAACAGCACAGTTTGCAAATTTTGGAGAGGTTTATTACTATACAGTGCAGTTTTTAGTAAAAATGACACATTGGGGGAAATTTATTCAAACCTGTCCAGAGGATAAGTTGCTAAGTTGCCGAGCAGATTGCTTCTTTCATTTTTCAGAGGCCTTGGCAAAAAATTAAAGAAGGGCTCTGATTGGTTGCTATGGGCAATTCAGCAACGTTTCCTCTGGACAGGTTTTGATAAATCTCCTCCATTATCTTTCTTCTGTAGGTACGATACCAAATTTATATAGGTTTTTGTAGGAAAATGTTTATGTTTCACATCATCTTCTTACACCTATAAGGCTGGGTTCACTTATGTTCGGCATAGGTAAACTCAGCCTAGATCTGGACGCAACTGATGCTCTGGAAGGAGTATAGGGGAACGCAGCAAGCTGCATTCCCCTGTCCGGTCGGCGTGTATCCAACCATCTGGTGTCAAAATTGCGATGCTGGATGATTGTGAACCTTCCCATTCAAATGAATGGGATCAGTTCTAGCATCAGTTTCCGAAGCTATTCCGGATGCCTGATATATGTGACCCCAGCCTAATTCTTATTTTTCTATATATGGGGCTGTATGAGCATGATCTGTAGTTTTTTTTTTTTTTTTTGGGGATCAAAGTTTTGTATAGATGGGACTCTTTGATCGTGTTTTGTACATTTTTACACATGAAGTTATATGAAGTGAACATAACTCAGCAATTCTGGACTTTTGCATTTTTTTTTTTATGTTTGTCGCTCACTGTGAGGTTTCATTAAGGGCATATAGTTCAGGCATTTTTGCACGTGGTGATGCCAAACATGCATGACGACATGCATGACGACTTTTCAACCCTGGAAAATTTTCCAAAAGTCAGTTGTTGTCTTATACGCCGGGTGCTGCACCCGCCCCTTGCAACCCCCCCCCCCCCCCCAATAACATTCGGGACATCCCTGTGTCCCGAAAGATGTTTTCGGGACACATGGATGTCCCAGTAATCTTTCTGCGGCCCCGCGTTAACTTTAAAAACGCAGGGGCTGCCAGGAGGTAGGGGCTGCCGCCCATGGAAGCAGCAGAGCAGTGCGGAGCAGCGAGGACGCGTGGGTATGATATGTTACCAGCACGTCATCGTCGGTGCTCCGACCTCCGGTCCTCCGGTCCCTACTATAGGCCATAGCAGTAGATCATGACCCCCGACCGGAGGAGCGGTGGTCGGAGCACTGAAGTGGGGCAGTACACAAACATACAGCCTCCAGCCATACACTGTATATGGCTGAAGGCTGTATGTTTGTGGGGGCCACTGCCTACCAAATGTGGGGGGAACTATCCTGCCAACCTAATGTGGGGTAACTATACTGCCAACCTAATGTGGGGGAACTATACCGCCAAACTAATGTGGGGGAACTATACTGCCAACCTAATGTGGGGGAACTATACTGCCAACCTAATGTGGGGGAACTATACTGCCAACCTAATGTGGGGGAACTATACTGCCAACCTAATGTGGGGGAACTATGCTGCCAACCTAATGGGGGGAACTATACTGCCAACCTAATGGGGGGGAACTATACTGCCAACCTAATGTGGGGGAACTATACTGCCAACCTAATGTGGGGCAACTATGCTGACAACCTAATGTGGGGCAGCTATGCTGACAACCTAATGTGGGGCAACTATGCTGACAACCTAATGTTGGGGAACTATGCTGACAACCTAATGTGGGTAGTACCAAGAGGGGCAGTCTTATACGGCGAGTATATCCCAAACTCTATATTTTAACTGTAAAAGTTGGATGTTGTCTTATACTTCCAGTCGTCTTATACGCCGGAAAATATAGTAATTTTTGTTCACAATATCTTATTTTTAAAAAAATGGAAAAGGGGTGAGTTTACCTTTTTTTTTAAAGGAAAGGGGCATTTTCACATTTATTAAAAAATGATCACGATTTTTAGTCCCTATAGGGAACTGTCACATGTCCCTATTGTTTGCAGTACTACACAATACTGTACTATATAGCATAGCATTGATCAGTGTTATTGATGTTCTACTTACATAGGCTGCTGAGGCTGCCTGAATCTGACAGCACTGAGCTAGGTAGGGCACCTTTAGCCACCCTCTCAGCTGATCGGGACCCTGCGCTTTTACCTCAGTGGTCCCGAATAGCATCCCTAACTGACTGGTACATGCATTTTAACAATGTTAGACACCGCCATTAATTTTGATAGAGGGTTACTGTCCGACATCAGCCTGATCGTGATATCCAGCAATAGCGAGGGTGCACCAGTGGGGTCACTTTCCCTCCTCCAGATTGCCAACAGGTTACATTAGCAGAACAATTTTGTGGAAAATTGCAGCAAAAATGGCACGGTTTTATCAGGATTTTTTGAAATTACGATAAAACTGCGCCATTTTTGGCTCATTTAAAAAAAACTATTCTGGTAATAGGAACTATTGGCAAACTGAAGGAGGGAAAGTGACCCCATTGGGCTGCTACTTTACACATCACCCAGCCCTAGGTTACAATGCTAATCAGAGATACAGAGACAGGACACACTGACAGAGCCTTACCCTCATATGAAGCAGCTGTTCTGTAGCGTTCCTAGGAGGCCTGTCAGCTCTCGGCCTCCTTCCTCTTCCTGTGCTTGGGGGCAGAGCCATAAGTCAGTGACCCTTCATCCCTGCGCTGCTTCTGCGTGTCTCTGCTAATGGCACAGGGAGCAGGAGCAGCGTAGGAATATTTAGATCAGGAAAAGGAAGGTCCAACACACAAGTGACAAGTGATCTGGATCCCCAGTAGCGGCGGCATCGGGCCATTTACCAGCTGAGCATTCTGACCACGTTCGAATGGACCAGCTGTTCAGTCCACCCCTGGACTCTACTGTACCCAGGGCTGTATTTATCTCGAAGCACTGCAGGGCCTGTGCCCTCTGCATGAGGTGGCAATTTGCAGGAGGTGGCACATATATTTATAATCTATCTATCTACCTTTTTGAATGTTAATTTATTTTCTTAAAACCTCAGCACCCCTAGCTAGAATTTAATGTGGGGTAGCAGTGCAAACCCTCAGGTAAGGGTAGGGACGGCTCCGTCCCCGCGATTGCCAGTAATCAGACCCAGAGCGAGCACGCTCCGGGGGGCTGATTCTAACGGGGTGCAGCGTGGAAGATCACGGGGGTCCCCAGCGGTGCGACCCCCGCGATCAGGCATCTTATCCCCATCCTTTGGATAGGGGATAAGATGTATTAGCGCCGGAGTACCCCTTTAAATGAGTTTTTACAGAGGCACATTACCTATATGGTGAAAGTGAGATGTTATCAATTTCTTGGAGAATTGGGGGCATCGGACAAACTTTTGCTACTGTCTGTGCTCTCCATTTACCCCTAGTCTCAAAAATACATAGATTTTCCTAAAATGTAATACCCAATGCTGAGGTTTGTTAAAGCACAGATACCTGTCTTACACCAATAGCCACCAGGTGGTGGTGCACAGGTTCTTTCTAATCAAACTATGTTAATAGTTTACTGTGTAATTTATATGTACACAAATCATCTAGGATCGCTTTGTGTATAGTAGGACAATATTCATGAGTAACTGTAAAGTTTTAAATAATATAATTAGATTGACTTATGAAAATTAAATGAAAACGAAAATACCTTGAAATAGCTTCTTTCTTTTTTTTACTATTATTATTAAACATAATAATAATATATTTAATGTATGTCTTATAAATTCTTTGTTTTATGCATAATGTTGGTATTTTTTTGTTTTTGTTTTTATATTTTAATCTTTTTTTCAAAAATATTTTTTCAAGTCAATCAAGATTTTATTATTTAATCGCTTCTAAGCAACCTGCTTTATACAGACTATGACTACCCATACAACACTACCTACTCTATATATGTTTGTTACTGTGTGTGTGTGCCATGGGCAGGGTTAGCTTTGGAAAGGTTTGCTCAAGTTCTATATTTTTTTTCTTACGCATGAAATGAGGTATCCCTTGGGACAGGCAGGAGCCTGAGGTTGCCCCACCTGAGTCTGTCTTGGGACGCAGCCCATTAAGAGGGGAAACAAAAAATAATGCTCTGCAGCCAAGAAAATCAAGCAGTGCTAAACAGCCAAGCTGGGTCCGCCTCGTACCCTGTCTGCCTTCCAAATGGGTAGCAGCCTCCTCCTATTCTATACAGCAGCATATTCATCTGCTACTTATAAGAGGGACAGTAGCAAGACTGATGAGCAATTACATTCCTGGTTGGTCACGGTCCACTGTCCTGTATCTGACATATTTATGCCTTTAGGCAACCCTTGCTTTTATATAGCTGTGTGTGAACAAATATTTCATTAGAAAATTCTGAATTCAAAATTCAGGTTAGAGCAACCAGGATTAATAAGGCCCCCTTGAGGTTGATATTGGTCCTAAAGCAACAGAGTTATTGCAAGCCTTCTCTTTACATTACCCTCATAGACCTATCTACTTTGTAAAATGAGAACTAATTTCTGCTTGGAAATAACTTACATTAAATATTGGGGAATTTTTCACTAAATTTGTCAGGGACTCCTTAGTGCAGTTGGCCCTGACATTTATTCAGCCTTAGCAGATTTTGGAACAGTTGTGGTAGACTTTTTAGGCACCCTATAACTTGTTTATTAAAGGGGTACTCCAGTGGAAAAAAAACATTATTTTTTAATCAACTGGTGCTAGAAAGTTAAACATATTTGTAAATGACTTCTATTTAAAAATCTTAATCCAGTACTATTCAGCTGCTGTATGCTCCACAGAAAGTTCTTTTCTTTTGTAATTTATTTTCTGTCTAACCACAGCGTTCTCTGCTGACACCTCTGTCCATGTCAGGAACTGTACAGAGCAGTATAGGTTTGCTATGGGGATTTGCTCCTGCTTTGGACAGTTCCTGACATGGACAGAGGTGTCAGCAGAGATCATTGTGGTCAGACAGAAAAGAAATTAACCCCTTAAGGACCAAGCATTTTTCTGTTTTTACACTTTCGTTTTTTCCTCCTCACCTTTTAAAAATCATAACCCTTTCAATTTTGCACCTAAAAATCCATATGAGGGCTTATTTTTTGCGCCACCAATTCTACTTTGGAATGACATGAGTCATTTTACACAAACATTTATGGTGAAACGGAAAAAATAATAATTGTGCGACAAAATTGAAGAAAAAACACCATTTTGTAAATTTTGGGGGCTTCTGTTTCTAGGCAGTACATTTTTTGTTAAAAATTACACTTTATCTTTATTCTGTAGGTCCATACGATTAAAACGATACCCTACTTATATAGGTTTGATTTTGTCGCACTTCTGGAAAAAATCATAACTACATGCAGGAAAATTTATACATTTAAAATTGTCCTTTTCTGACCCCTATAACTTTTTTATTTTTCCACGTACAGGGCGGTTTGAGGGCTCAATTTTTTGCGCTGTGATCTGAAGTTTTAATCGGTACCATTTTTATTTTGATTGGACTTCTTGATCACTTTTTATTCCTTTTTTTATGGTATGAAAAGTGACCAAAAATACGCTATTTTGGACTTTGGAATTTTTTTGCGTGTACGCCATTGACCGTGCGGTTTAATTAATGATATATTTTTATAGTTCAGACATTTACGCACGCGACGATACTACATATGTTTGTTTTTATTATGGTTACATATTTTTAATATGGAATTTGGGAAAAGGGGGGTGATTTAAACTATTAATGAAGAAGGGGTTAATGTGTGTGTTTTTAAACTTTTTTTTTTTACACTTTTATTCCCCTTTGGGGACTTTTAGGAGGAATCATTTGATTCCTCATACAGATGAATGGGATTGAATACAATCCCATTCATCTGTGTGCTCTGCGCTCGATTGATAAAGCCTGGTCCTGCCAGGCTTTATCATTCAGAGAGCCGGAGCCGACACAGGAGGAGAGGTAAGCCCTCAGGCTACCTCAGCAGTGGATCGCTCCCCCGCGATCGCGCTGCGGTGGAGCGATCCACCCCACTGGACCACCAGGAACTGTATACAGGCACCTTTAGACGCCGCTGTCAACTTTGACAGCGGCGATCTAAAGGGTTAATAGCCGGCCGCGGCGATCGCCGCATGTCGGCTATTAACGCCGGCCCCCAGCTACAGGAATCAGCTGGGGGCTGGCCGGTATGACGCGGGCTCGAGTCGGGAGCCCGCGTCATACCCCGGTAACGGCCATTGGACGAGTATAGACGTCCATGGTCGTTATCGGGTTAAAGAAAAAAAACTCCTGTAGTATACAGCAGCTCATAAGTACTGGAAGGATTAAATCTTTTAACTTTTTAAATCTGTTTAACTTGCTGGCACCAGTTGATTTAAAAAAATATATATAAACTCAAACCCAAGAAATAATAAGTGCACTCACCGCAAGATAGCTGCTACATCTGGTAGTTTTGGGGGCAGGTATATTGGGGCACAGAAAGGGGCCAAACAACTATATGATGGTACATAGATGCCTACTATATGGAGACACAGAGGAGGCCTAGTACTGTATGGAGGCACAGAGGGGCTTAACTACTATATGGAGGTACAGAGGAGACCTAATACTATATGGAGGCACAGAGGAAGCCTAATACTATGTGAGGACACAGAGGAGGCCTAATACAGACTGGGGGCACAGAGGAGCCACACTACTAACTGTCTGGAACTGTCCAGAGCAGCGTATGTTTGCTATGGGGATTTTCTCCTACTCTGGACAGTTCTTAAAATGGACAGAGATGTCAGCAGAGCAGAGCACTGTGGTCGTGATGTCAGCAGAGAGCTCTGTGTTCCAAAAAGAAAATAATTTCCTCTGTAGTATTCAGCAGCTAATAAGTACTGGAAGGATTACGATTTTTTAATGGTAGTAATTATAAAATCTGTTGAACTTTCTGGCACCAGTTGATTAAAAAAAAAATAGTTTTCCACCGGAGTACCCCTTCAACCCCTTCCCGCTATTGGACGTATGCATACGTCCAGGCGAACTACACGTTGTCAATCACAGCCGGAGTCCCACCGCAGCTGCCGGGGTCGCGATCGCGCCGGTCCTGGCAGCATTAACCCCATAGATGCTGTGATCAGCTCTGATCACGGCATCTATGGTGTTTGCAGGGGGAGCGCTCTCCCTCTGCCCACTAACTGCGGCGTCGCGATAAAATAAGGGGGATCGGGGGTGTCCAAGACACCCTCGATCCCCGTGAAGAGATGGGAGTGAGGTGGCAGGGGTGCCACCCCCTCCTATCCCTGCTATTGATCGGCGGAGCGACCGACCAATAGCAGATTGGGGGCGGGGGGGTTAAAGTTCAGTTCCCCCCCCTATGCCCACCCATCGGTGTCTGGGCACAGCGGGGGGAACCATGTAGTAGCCGCGGCGGCGGTCACTTACCCGGCGGCGGAGCTCCAGATGACGGCGGCGGCTGTGATCATGGTGGCAGTGGAGGTGAGTATGGCGGCGGCGTGTCCGGGAGTCTGTTGCCTAGCAACATCTGCAGGGCGACAGTTTGGAGAGTGGTCTCTAAACTGTGGCCCTCCAGATGTTGCAAAACTACAACTCCCACCATGCCTTGACAGCTGTTTGCTGTGTTGGCATGCTGGGATTTGTAGTTTTGCAAGATGGAGTTCAGGCTAGAGATCACTGACAGTGGTCTCTAAACTGTAGCCCTCCAGATGTTACAAAACTACAACTCCCAGCATGCCCAGACAGCAGTTTGCTGTCTTAGCATGCTGAGATTTGTAGTTTTGCAACATCTGGAGGGCTACAGTTTAGGGACCACTGTCAGTGATCTCCAGCCTGAACCCCTCTAAATCTTACAAAACTACAACTCCCAGCATTCAGGAAGAGCAAAAGGCTGTCTCAGCATGCTTGGAGTTGTACTTGCGTGCCTCCAGCTGTTGCATAACTACATCTCCCAGCATTCCCTTTGGCAATCAGCACATGCTGACAGTTGTAGTTCTGCAACAGCTGGAGGCATACTGGTTGGGAAATACTGAGTTAGGTAATAGGTTCTATTACCTAACTCAGTATTTTCCAACCAGTGTGCCTCCAGCTGTTGCAAAACTACAACTCCCAGCATGCACGTTCTGTCAGTGCATGCTGGGAGTTGTAGTTTTGCCCCCCATCCCATGTGAATGTACAGGTTACATTCACACTGGCGGTGGATTACAGTGAGTTCCCCGCTTCAAGCTTGAGCTGCGGCAAATTTTCCGCCGCAGCTCAAACTCCTAGCGGGAGACTAAGTGTAATCCGCCATCAGTGTGAATGTAGCCTAAAAACACTACACTACACTAACACAAAATAAAGAGTAAAACACTACATATACACACATACACTCTCCCCCCCCCCCCCCCCCAATAAAAGTGAAAAACGTATCCTACGGCAGTGTTTCCAAAACGGAGCCTCCAGCTGTTTTGCTGGAGGCTCCGTTTTGGAAACACTGCCGTAGGATATGTTTTTCATTTTTATTGGGGGGGGGGGGGGGGGCAGTGTATGTGTGTATATGTAGTGTACAAGTCCAAGCATGCTGGGAGTTTTGCAACAGCTGGAGGCACCCTGTTTGGGAATCACTGGCTTAGAATACCCCTATGTCCACCCCTATGTAAATCCCCAATTTAGGCCTCAAATGTGCATGGCGCTCTCACTTTGGAGCCCTGTCGTATTTCAAGGCAACAGTTTAGGGCCACATATGGGGTATCGCCGTACTCGGGAGAAATTGCCTAACAAATTTTGGGGGGCTTTTTCTCCTTTTACCCCTTATGAAAAGGTAAAGTTGGGGTTTACACCAGCATGTTAGTGTGAAAGAAAACATTTTTGTACACTAACATACTGGCGTTGCCCCATACTTTTAAATTTCACAAGCGGTAAAAGAAAAAAAGACACCAAAATTTGTAACGCAATTTCTCCTGAGTACGGAGATGTGGGCGCAAAGTGCTCTGCGGGCGCACAACAAGGCTCAGAAGGGAGAGTGCACCATGTACATTTGAGGTCTAAATTGGTGATTTGCACAGGGGTGGCTGATTTTACAGCGGTTCTGACATAAGCGCAAAACAATAAATACCCACATGTGACCCCATTTTGGAAACTACAGTCCTCACAGAATGTAACAAGGGGTATAGTGAGCATTTACACCCCACAGATCTTTGAAACTGGGGTCTGTGAAAATGAAAAATAACATTTTTAATTTGCACAGCCCACTGTTCCAAAGATCCGTCAAATGCCAGTGGGGTGTAAATTCTCACTGCACCCCTTATTACATTCCGTGAGGGGTGTAGTTTTAAAAATGGGGTCCACTGTTCTGGCACCACGGGGGGCTTTGTAAATGCACATGGCCAAATTCTCTCTCCAAAAGCTCAATGATGCTCCTTCTCTTCTGAGCATTGTAGTTCGCCCCAAGTGCACTTCACGTCCAATTATGGGGTATTTCCATACTCAGAAGAGATGGGGTTACAAATTTTGGGGGGTATTTTCTGCTATTATCCCTTGCAAAAATGTAAAATTTGGGGGAAAACAAGCATTTTAGTGTAAAAAAAAATATTTTTTTTACATATGCAAAACTCGTGAAACACCTGTGGGGTATTAAGGTTCACTTTACCCCTTGTTATGTTCCCCAAGGGGTCTCGTTTCCAAAATTGTATGCCATGTATTTTTTTTTTGCTGTCCTGGCACCATAGGGGCTTCCTAAATGCGGCATGCCCCCAGAGCAAAATTTGCTTCCAAAAAGCCAAATGTGACTCCTTCTCTTCTGAGACCTGTAGTGCACCAGCAGAGCACTTTTCATCCCCATATGGGGTGTTTTCTGAATCGGGAGAAATTGGGCTTCAAATTTTGGGGGGTATTTTCTGCTATTACCTTTTTTAAAAATGTTAAATTTTTGCTAAACCAAGCATTTTTGGTAAAAATGTATATTTTTTTTTTACATATGCAAAATTCATGAAACACCTGTGGGGTATTAAGGTTCACTATATCCCTTGTTACGTTCCTCAAGGGGTCTAGTTTGCAAAATGGTATGCCATGTGTTTTTTTTTTTTTTTGCTGTCCTGGCACCATAGGGGCTTCCTAAATGTGACATGCCCCCCAAAAACCATTTCAGAAAATCCCATTGTCGCTCCTTTGCTTCTGAGCCCTCTACTGCGCCCGCCGAACAATTTACATAGACATATGAGGTATGTGCTTACTCGAGAGAAAATGGGCTCCAAATTCAAGTATAAATTTTATCCTTTTACCCCATGTAAAAATTCAAAAATTGGGTCTACAAGAACATATATATATATGTTGTCCCTACCAGGGACTGAGGTGCCTTTTAAAATATAACTTTTAATGGTGTATTTAAAAAATACCGATCCACAAACAAAAAATATTAATAAATAATTATAGTATCTTCAAGAAGTGATATTAACACACTATTGCGACTATTGAGACAAATGACGCGGTAGGTATAGCACCAGTGGTTAGGTACACACCATGCTATAGTATTGTAATCATAGATGATATGTTTACAATATCACATATAGTATTCAAATCCCATCCTGGATAGGATGTTGACACTATCACATAGAGTATTCAAACAATATTAATCGATATATTTTCCTTTCTCCCTCTCCCAACGCGTTTCCATGTAGGGGTTAGAATATATAGTTATCCCCCACACTTCTTCAGGGGATTAGGTATATGGTTATAGCAGACTCTGGAGTCAGGTATCTCGTTAATATGTCACTGTGTATATCTCTTTAAAAGCAGATTTGTCAACTAATGACACCCAGAGAGTAACCACCATAGAGTAAACTGCGTCAAAAAGAGCTCCGACTCTGTGATTAGCTATCGCGTCCAGAGACCAGATAGGGCGTTTCTCACCATCCCGGTTAGTGCCTATAACGATAAGAAGTTATGGACATCTCCCTTAGTAACCAGTAGATGACTTACCCTTCTTTGCTGTTTTTCGTGCATTAGCGAGTGGGTACTTACTGTCTACTGGATCAAATAAAGTAAGAGAGCCGGGCACTGAAAATAATAATATGCCCTTATTTAGAATCACATTCAAGCAGAGTGTGTGGAGCATATATAGAAAATAGCCGCATAATAACTAGCAAGAAGTAGGTACTAAAGTGTTATCTGAACTACTTACATTCAATTGTTCAAGACAAAGTGCGTCTGAGTCGCTGCTGTGGCAGCGAGTACCGGAGCGGTGTCCGGGCTGTCTGCGTGTCAGGTGAACACGCCGGCGTCTCCATCAAGCCGAGGCGCACCCTATTTACGTCATTGGAGGCCCGTCCCCATGACGCCGCTCAAGGGGGCGTGGTCCCCGCTCCAGTCCCGATATCGGGATAGATCGGGTTCAGCAATATTCACACGTCGGATGCGTTATCGGCTAAGTTGTGAGCATATAAATGAATAAACAAACACTGACTTAGGCTAAAGGCATGGAACAGGTACTAGCTTATAAATAAGATAATAATGCACAGTATAGAGTCCGTTGTGTCTCCATCTGTGCGCTGTGATAGGCATCTTTAATGATCCAGTCCTGGATGTCAGTATGCCTATTACACAATTGTGACCTTCTCTCTGCATAACACATAGGTTATCAGTATATCTAGATACAGTTAATAACAAACCGCCATAAACCAGAGTTTTAGTCCTGTGTTGGTTACATAGGCAGTAGGTACAATCCTCACCCTGATCCAAGTTTTTATCCCACTCCCACCCATATTTTAAATGATACATTGGAATGTTTCATAGAAGTCTATACTGGAGGACATAGTGATGTCTTAAATTAGAATGTAAATACTAGGTTTCTAAATCATTGGTAGAGATGGGTACAAGCAAAAAGACAACAAAAGTAGTATAAATGCATATTAGCAAATCGACCATAGAAAAGAAACTTTATTTATATAGATATGTAGATGTGTAAAAGGGGAATATAGTAAAGAAGAATAGTTTATGGTTTAGTGTTGTTATTAGGGGGGGGAAAATCAGAGATCCACGGAATGATTAGTGGACTAAATAACCCTATTTTAGAGAGAGAGGAGGGGGGATTAGAGTGGACCTAGGGAGACCTGTTCTAGCCCTGTTGGGTCCTGGTCTGGATCACCTCAACCTAAGCGGCATGGACGCCCTAAAAAGGGCGGTACCGAAGATCAGGAACCTCCTGTTGCACCCTAAGTTTCCCTAGCTATATGGGTGGCACCTAAATCCTTAAGATCCACTGGGATCTCCCCTGACTACCTCAAGTAGGCCACCCTCAGTAGGTCCTGTCCGTGGATCTCTTCCCAACACCTCTAAATGAAACAAGAAAACGATAATTGTTCATTAAGTCCCTTTGGGGCCATGGTTTGTAATTTGTAGATCCATCTACATTCTCGTTGCAATATAGATCTATCCCAATCTCCACCCCTCTGTAGTGGCTTAACCAAATCAATACCAATGAATTTTATATAAGATATATCACTGTTGTGCATGGTATTTATATGCACTGCGACTGGGGTATTTCTGACATTCCGGACATCCCCTACGTGCTCCAGTACTCTTCGACGAAACTCACGTATCGTTTTGCCAACGTATCTCTTACCACATTGGCACACAGCCAAGTAAATGACCCCTCTAGAGCTACAATTGATGAAGTGCTTGATGTAGATTTTATTACCTGATTCTATATCCTCAAAAACTTTTGTTTTGCATATATGAGAACAGGCACGACAGTGCCCGCACTGAAAACAGCCCTTTGTGCTCCCTACCCCCAACCACGTTTTGGGAGTATCAACTTGAAGATGACTGTGGACGAGTTTGTCTCCCACACTTGGTCCTTTACGATATGTGATTAAGGGTCTCGGGCCTATCACTTCTCTCAGATCTGGGTCCATTCTCAATATGTCCCAGTGCCGATGGATGATATTCTTCACCTCCTGGGACATATTATCGAATGTCCCTATTATTCGTGTATATCTACTCTCCTCCCTTTTGGGTTTTGGTGTCAGGAGTGATGTTCTGTCCTGAGTCAGGGCAAATTTGTAGGCCTTACGTAGTATATGGTCGGGGTAGCCACGTTGGATGAAGCGATTTCTTAGATCTTTAGACTGTTGTACGAACTCCTCCCTATCTGAACAGTTCCTCCTGAGACGGAGATACTGCCCCCGCGGTATGCCCCTTTTAAGGGGCACCGGGTGGCAGCTCTCCCATCTCAGGAGGCTGTTCGTGGCTGTGGACTTTCTATAGACCGTGGTGTCCAGACTGCCCCGTGTATTCTTTTTAACCATGACGTCCAAAAAGGCAAGTTGTTTATCCTGGATCTCAAACGTAAAAGTCAAACCGATTTGATTACGGTTCAGACAATTAACAAATTTCTCAAAATTCTCCTTACTGTCTAGCCATAAAACAAAAACATCATCAATATATCTAGACCAAAGTATGGCTTGGTTAGACAGGTCTTCTTGCTCTCCCACAAATGCTATAGTTTCCTCCCACCAGCCTAGGGTCAAATTTGCATACGATGGGGCACAGGGGCTCCCCATCGCGGTGCCCCTAAGCTGGTGGAAGTAGCGTCCCTTAAACAGAAAATAATTGTGGGTGAGTGTATAAAAAAGGAGATCCAGGATAAATCGATTATGTGCCTGATGTTGGAGGCCACGGGAGGAGAGAAAATGAGATACCGCTTGCAGTCCCACTACGTGGGGGATCGAAGAATATAACGCCTCGACATCAATCGAGGCTAGTAAGACACCCTCGTCCACAGTAAGATCTTCAAGTTTACTTAGTAGGTCTAATGTATCCCTGGTATAGGAGGGTAGAGAAGTCACAAATTGTCTTAGCACTTTATCAAGATAAATCCCCACGTTCTGTCCCAGGCCCCCAATTCCTGCCACTATGGGTCGGCCTTTTAGGGGAGTCACCCCTTTGTGTATTTTGGGGAGGGCATAGAACGTGGGGGTAGTGGGGGTCCTAGGTAGCATAAAGTCATATTCTTCCTGAGAAATGACATCACTGTTTTTAGCCATATCCAGGATGAGTTTTAACTCATCCAGATATTGACGGGTAGGGTTATTGGGGAGAACCTCATATGTCTGGGAGTCATTCAACAGACGATTACACATTTCCTCATATTTATTCATATCAAGGAGCACAATATTCCCTCCTTTGTCGGAGGGTTTTATTAAAAGATTTTTGTCCATTCCCAGGGTATCCAAAGCTCTCCTCTCGTTAAATGAGAGGTTGTGGCGAGATTGGATGGACAGCCTGGGAATGGATCTCAAATCTCTTGAAACCAAATCCTTAAAGACATCAATACAGGAAAGGTCATTTAGGGGAGGAAATGACCGACTCTTTGATTTACAGCCCGTATAGGGACCCCGACCCGGGACCCTCTCATTATCCGTAAGAAGTTCTACCAGATCTCGGGTTACCCCCAAATCATCAACCGTGATTCCCTGGTCTCTAGCTATTCTCCTATCTCTAGCCTTAAAAAATTTATGCCAAGAGATTTTCCGTGCGAACAAGTGTATGTCCTTTGTCCATAGAAAGGGATCAAAATTGGTGGTAGGGACAAATGATAAACCTTTACAGAGAACATTTTTTTCTTGTATCGTAAGAATATGGCTAGACAAATTTACGACCTGGGAGGTTTGGTCCGAAATTAAGCTGGGTATCTTCCTCGATATGGTCGTTCCCGTAGTTGGTATGAATCCCTGGGGACCTCTAAAAAACCCACAGAGGAGGATTGAGATGCATAAGACTGTCCGGATGTTGGATAGGATTGTCCTGATGTCGTGTTTTGGGGTGGCATCCCCGAATTTCTCCCTCCTCCCCATGCCTGCTGTGTCTGGTTGTGATAGTCCTGTGGGGGCAGTGTTCTATAATAGGTGTTATTTCTAGGTTTATAGGAACCCCTAGGTCGGCGACCCCGCTGTGTGGGACGTCCCCTATCAGAACGTCCTGTATTCCTTTCTGTTTCTGATACGTCCGTATCAGATGTAGAGATGTCGGTTTCAGTGTCCCTTGATGTTTGTTTTGTCAGAACGGAGTATGCCTTATTCTCCCTAAAATCTTGTAAGTCACGAATATATTGTGAATGCTTACGTTCTTTTAGGAAAAATTGAAATCTTTCAATTGTTGCCTGGAGCTGTGTCTCCTTTGAGGCAAATTCCGGATCTGACTTAAATTTGAGTACAATTTCCTTCTGCTCAGCTAGTTTCTTGTCAGCCAGGTCCAAGTGTATTTTTTCCTCCTCCAGTAGGGTAGTGAGGAATTCCAAAGAACACTTTGTCGCTGATTCCTCCCACTTTTTAAGTACTGTGGTCGACCTAAGTCGCTGAGCAGGAAGAATTGGCACTCTTAGACCCCGAGGAACTATCTGATTTTTAATATAATTTTCAAAGCACTGAACCTCCCAGAACGAGGTAATGAAAGATTTGTGACAATTCTGTAGCTCTCTAAACGCTGAGCGCAAGGATGGAGAAGGTTTGGGTTGTGAGAAAACTTTCTCTGAAAAGATATCCCTGGCCTCTGTTAGCCAGTCCTCATAGTTCACTGTCCCTGTTACAAAATTAGCCATATCAGGTAACTTCTTAGACTAGAAATATTAATGTATGTAATGTTTGGCCATACATATACCCGGGTTAGTACATAGTTCCTCTCGGCAGCAAATCAAGAAAAAATATATATATGTTGTCCCTACCAGGGACTGAGGTGCCTTCTAAAATATAACTTTTAATGGTGTATTTAAAAAATACCGATCCACAAACAAAAAATATTAATAAATAATTATAGTATCTTCAAGAAGTGATATTAACACACTATTGCGACTATTGAGACAAATGACGCGGTAGGTATAGCACCAGTGGTTAGGTACACACCATGCTATAGTATTGTAATCATAGATGATATGTTTACAATATCACATATAGTATTCAAATCCCATCCTGGATAGGATGTTGACACTATCACATAGAGTATTCAAACAATATTAATCGATATATTTTCCTTTCTCCCTCTCCCAACGCGTTTCCATGTAGGGGTTAGAATATATAGTTATCCCCCACACTTCTTCAGGGGATTAGGTATATGGTTATAGCAGACTCTGGAGTCAGGTATCTCGTTAATATGTCACTGTGTATATCTCTTTAAAAGCAGATTTGTCAACTAATGACACCCAGAGAGTAACCACCATAGAGTAAACTGCGTCAAAAAGAGCTCCGACTCTGTGATTAGCTATCGCGTCCAGAGACCAGATAGGGCGTTTCTCACCATCCCGGTTAGTGCCTATAACGATAAGAAGTTATGGACATCTCCCTTAGTAACCAGTAGATGACTTACCCTTCTTTGCTGTTTTTCGTGCATTAGCGAGTGGGTACTTACTGTCTACTGGATCAAATAAAGTAAGAGAGCCGGGCACTGAAAATAATAATATGCCCTTATTTAGAATCACATTCAAGCAGAGTGTGTGGAGCATATATAGAAAATAGCCGCATAATAACTAGCAAGAAGTAGGTACTAAAGTGTTATCTGAACTACTTACATTCAATTGTTCAAGACAAAGTGCGTCTGAGTCGCTGCTGTGGCAGCGAGTACCGGAGCGGTGTCCGGGCTGTCTGCGTGTCAGGTGAACACGCCGGCGTCTCCATCAAGCCGAGGCGCACCCTATTTACGTCATTGGAGGCCCGTCCCCATGACGCCGCTCAAGGGGGCGTGGTCCCCGCTCCAGTCCCGATATCGGGATAGATCGGGTTCAGCTAAAGGGTTAAAACACTTACTGAATGTCATTTTGAATACTTTGGGGGTGCAGTTTTTATAATGGGGTCATTTATGGGGTATTTCTAATATGAAGACCCTTCAAATCCACTTTAAACCTGAACTGGTCCATGAAAAATAGCGAGTTTGAAAATTTTGTGAAAAATTGTAAAATTGCTGCTGAACTTTGAAGCCCTCTAGTGTCTTCGAAAAGTAAAAACACGTCAATTTTATGATGCAATCATAAAGTAGACATATTGTATATGTGAATCCCCCCAAAAATTTTTTGGAATATCCATTTTCCTTACAAGCAGAGAGCTTCAAAGTTAGAAAAATGCAAAATTTTCAAATTTTTCATCATATTTGGGGATTTTTCACCAAGAAAGGATGCAAGTTACCACAAAAATTTACCACTATGTTAAAGTAGAATATGTCACGGAAAAACATTCTCAGAATCCGATTGATAAGTAAAAGCATCCCAGAGTTATTAATGTTTAAAGTGACAGTGGTCAGTTGTGCAAAAAAGGGCTGCGTCCTAGAGCTGAAAATGGGCTGCGTCCTTAAGGGGTTAAACACAGTCTAAGAATTTGCTGCGTTTCGCAAACAGCTCTATGTGGAAATTTTTCTGGTAGTTTTTTTTTGGGGGGGGGGGGGGGGCCAAAGCCAGAAGTGAAAATTTTAAAGGAAGAGATTATACCTCTCTTTCCTACTGGATTAACTTTTGGCTTTAAAAAAAACAAAACTAAATAAACTTAAAGCGTACCCGTCAGATCCAACAAAAAAAAACATGTTTTTAACCCCTTAAGGACTCAGCCCATTTTAGCCTTAACCCCTTAAGGACACATGACGTTCTCATACGTCTCCATTTCCGAGTCCTTAAGGACACATGACGTATGAGAACGTCATGTGTTTTACCGGCCCCCCGCAACCATCTGGAGCGGAGCCGGTCCCCGATGCCTGCTGAAATCGTTCAGCAGGCATCGGGGCATATCGCCCAGGGGGGTCATTATGACCCCCCATGTCGGCGATGGCCGCAGATCGCTGGACAATTCAGTCCAGCGATCTGCGGCGGATTCCGGGTCAATCGGGTCTCCAGTGACCCGGTGACCCGGAATTATTGGCTGATCGGGGCCGTCAGAGACGGCCCCGATCAGCCAGAGCCAGCAGGGGTGAGGTGGCACTGGTGCCACCTCACGATCGCCCTGATTCGTCGGCCGGATTACCGGCCGACCAATCAGGGCGCCTGCTGCGGGTGTCACTCCCGCAACCCGCTCCGCCCCTCTTCCGGAGGACGTGAGCGGGTGCGGGACGTGCACCCCGGGTGCTGGGGACCCCGATCCCCGGCGCCCCTGTTGGGATCGGGGCCCCAGGAGCGACGGCCGCGGCGGAGACGACGAGGGACTGACCTGTGCGGCGAGGATCGTTGGAGGTGAGTGACAGCCTCCTGCTGTTGCTTAGCAACAGCTCCCAGCATGCAACAAGGGCATGCTGGGAGCTGTAGTTATGCAACAGCAGGAGGCAGACCACCACAACTCCCAGCATGCCCTTATGGGCATGCTGGGACTTGTAGTTTTGCAACAGCTGGAGGCACATTCTTTCTATGGAAAAGTGTACCTTCAGCTGTTGTGTAACTACAACTCCCAGCTTGCACAATCAGCTAAAGTGCATGCTGGGAGTTGTAGTGGTGCATCTGCTGGTTGCATAACTACAACTCCCAGCATGCCCGTTGGCTGTCGGTGACTGCTGAGAGTTGTAGTTTTGCAACAGCTGAAGGCACACTGAGTTAAGTAGCAAACCAGTGTGTCTCCAGCTGTTGCATAACTACAATCCCCAGCATCCCCAGCCAAAGTAGTATGCCTCCAGCTGTTGCATAACTACAACACCCAGCATGCCCTTCCGCTGTCCGTACATGCTGGGGGTTGTAGCTTTTGCAACAGCTGAAGGCACACTGGTTGCAAAACACTGAGTTTGTTACCAAACTCGGTGTTTCACAACCAGTGTGCCTCCAGCTGTTGCAAAACTACAACTCCCAGCATGCACTGATAGACCGTACATGCTGGGAGTTGTAGTTTTGCAACAGCTGGATGTCCCCCCCCCACAATGTGAACGTACAGGGTACACTCACATAGGCGGAGGATTACAGTAAGTATCCGGCTGCAAGTTTGAGGTGCGGCAAAATTTCTGCCGCAGCTCAAACTGCCAGCGAGAAACTACTGTGAACCCCCCGCCCATGCGACTGTACCCTAAAAACACTACACTACACTAACACACAATAAAATAAAAAGTAAAAAACACTACATATACACATACCCCTATACAACCCCCCTCCCCTCCCCAATAAAAATGAAAAACGTCTGGTACGCCACTGTTTCCAAAACGGAGCCTCCAGCTGTTGCAAAACTACAACTCCCAACATGCACTGATAGACCGTACATGCTGGGAGTTGTAGTTTTGCAACAGCTGGATGTTCCCCCCCCCCCCCCCCCCCCAATGTGAACGTACAGGGTACACTCACATGGGCGGAGGATTACAGTAAGTATCCGGCTGCAAGTTTGAGCTGCGTCAAATTTTCTGCCGTAGCTCAAACTGCCAGCGAGAAACTACTGTGAACCCCCGCCCGTGCGACTGTACCCTAAAAACACTACACTACACTAACACACAATAAAATAAAAAGTAAAAAAACACTACATATACACATACCCCTACACAGCCCCCCTCCCCTCCCCAATAAAAATGAAAAACGTCTGGTACGCCACTGTTTCCAAAACGGAGCCTCCAGCTGTTGCAAAACAACTACTCCCAGTATTGCCAGATAGCCACTGACTGTCCAGGCATGCTGGGAGTTTTACAACAGCTGGAGGCACCCTGTTTGGGAATCACTGGCGTAGAATACCCCTATGTCCACCCCTATGCAAGTCCCTAATTTAGGCCTCAAATGCGCATGGCGCTCTCACTTTGGAGCCCTGTCGTATTTCAAGGCAACAGTTTAGGGCCACATATGGGGTATCGCCGTACTCGGGAGAAATTGGGGGGGGGTATTTTCTGCTATTACCCTTTTAAAAAATGTAAAATTTTTGGGAAAACAAGCATTTTAGGTAAAAAAATATATATATTTTTTTACATATGCAAAAGTCGTGAAACACCTGTAGGGTATTAAGGTTCAAATTACCCCTTGTTACGTTCCCCGAGGGGTCTAGTTTCCAAAATGGTATGCCATGTGTTTTTTTTTTTTGCTGTCCTGGCACCATAGGGGCTTCCTAAATGCGGCATGCCCCCAGAGCAAAATTCGCTTTCAAAAAGCCAAATGTGACTCCTTCTCTTCTGAGACCTGTACTGCGCCAGCAGAGCACTTTTCACACCCATATGGGGTGTTTTCTGAATCGGGAGAAATTGGGCTTCAAATTTTGGGGGGTATTTTCTGCTATTACCCTTTTTAAAATTGTAAAAATTTTGGGAAACCAAGCATTTTAGGTAAAAAAAATATATATTTTTTTACATATGCAAAAGTCGTGAAACACCTGTAGGGTATTAAGGTTCACATTACCCCTTGTTACGTTCCCCGAGGGGTCTAGTTTCCAAAATGGTATGCCATGTGTTTTTTTTTTGCTGTTCTGGCACCATAGGGGCTTCCTAAATGCGGCATGCCCCCAGAGCAAAATTTGCTTTCAAAAAGCCAAATGTTACTCCTTCTCTTCTGAGACCTGTAGTGCGCCAGCAGAGCACTTTTCACCCCCATATGGGGTGTTTTCTGAATCGGGAGAAATTGGGCTTCAAATTTTGGGGGGTATTTTCCGCTATTACCCTTTTTAAAAATGTAAACATTTTGGGAAAACAAGCATTTTAGGTAAAAAAAAAAATTTTTTTTTTTACATATGCAAAAGTCGTGAAACACCTGTAGGGCATTAAGGTTCACGTTACCCCTTTTTACGTTCCCCAAGGGGTCTAGTTTCCAAAATGGTATGCCATGTGGTTTTTTTTTGCTGTTCTGGCACCATAGGGGCTTCCTAAATGCGGCATGCCCCCAGAGCAAAATTTGCTTTCAAAAAGCCAAATGTGACTCCTTCTCTTCTGAGACCTGTAGTGCGCCAGCAGAGCACTTTTCACCCCCATGCGAGGTGTTTTCTGTATCGGGAGAAATTGGGCTTCAAATTTTGGGGGGTATTTTCTGCTATTACCCTTTTTAAAAATGTAAAATTTTTGGGAAACCAAGCATTTTAGGTAAAAAAAATATATATTTTTTTTACATATGCAAAAGTCGTGAATCACCTGTAGGGTATTAAGGTTCACTTTACCCCTTGTTACGTTCCCTGAGGGGTCTAGTTTCCAAAATGGTATGCCATGTGTTTTTTTTTGCTGTCCTGGCACCATAGGGGCTTCCTAAATGCGGCATGCCCCCCAAAAACCATTTGTCGCTCCTTCCCTTCTGAGCCCTCTACTGCGCCCGCCGAACAATTAACATAGACATATGAGGTATGTGCTTACTCGAGAGAAATTGGGTTTCAAATACAAGTAAAAATTTTCTCCTTTTTATCCCTTGCAAAAATTCAAAAATTGGGTCTACAAGAACATGTTAGTGTAAAAAATGAAGATTTTGAATTTTCTCCTTCACTTTGCTGCTATTCCTGTGAAACACCTAAAGGGTTAATACACTTACTGAATGTTTTTTTGAATACTTTAGGGGGTGTAGTTTTTATAATGGGGTCTTTTATGGGGTATTTCTAATATGAAGACCCTTCAAATCCACTTCAAAACTGAACTGGTCCCTGAAAAATTGTGAGTTTGAAAATTTTGAGAAAAATTTCAAAATTGCTACTGAACTTTGAAGCCCTCTGGTGTCTTCCAAAAGTAAAAACTCATAAATTTTATGATGCAAACATAAAGTAGACATATTGTATATGTGAACCCAAAAAAAATATATTTTGAATATCCATTTTCCTTACAATCAGAGAGCTTCAAAGTTAGAAAAATGCAAAATTTTCATTTTTTTCATCAAATTTGCGGATTTTTCACCAAGAAAGGATGCAAGTTACCATAAAATTTTACCACTAAGTTAAAGTAGAATATGTCACGAAAAAACAATCTCGGAATCAGAATGATAACTAAAAGCATTCCAGAGTTATTAATGTTTAAAGTGACAGTGGTCAGAATTGCAAAAAACGCTCCGGTCCTTAAGGTATAAAATGGCCTGGTCCTTAAGGGGTTAAGGACTCAGACAATTTAATTTTTACATTTTCATTTTTTCCTCCTCGCCTTCTAAAAATCATAACTCTTTTATATTTTCATCCACAGACTAGTATGAGGGCTTGTTTTTTGCGCGACCAGTTGTCCTTTGTAATGACATAACTCATTATATCATAAAATGTATGGCACAACCAAAAAACACTATTTTTGTGGGGAAATTAAAACGAAAAACGCAATTTTGCTAATTTTGGAAGGTTTCGTTTTCACGCCGTACAATTTATGGTAAAAATGACATGTGTTCTTTATTCTGAGCGTCAATACGATTAAAATGATACCCATTATTGCATACTTTTCTACTATTGTTGCGCTTAAAAAAAATCACAAACTTTTTAACCAAATTAGTACATTTATAATCCCTTTATTTTGATGACCTCTAACTTTTTTATTTTTCCGTATAAGCGGCGGTATGGGGGCTCATTTTCTGCGCCATGATCTGTAATTTTTTTTGATACCACATTTGCATATAAAAAACTTTTAATACATTTTTTATAATTTTTTTTAATGTATTAAAAAGTAGCAATTTTGGACTTTTTTTTTTTTCGTTCACGCCGTTCACCGTACGGGATCATTAACATTTTATTTTAATAGTTCGGACATTTACGCACGTGGCGATACCAAATACGTCTATAAAATTTATTTTTTACGCTTTTTGGGGGTAAAATAGGAAAAAACGGACGTTTTACTTTTTTATTGGGGGAGGGGATTTTTCACTTTTTTTTTACTTTTACATTTTTTTTACATTTTTTTTTACACTTGAATAGTCCCCATAGGGGACTATTCATAGCAATACCATGATTGCTAACACTAAGTATCCAAGCAAGATACAGCTCACTCCTGCAATGCGCACACCTGTGTCTCGGACCCGCCGGCACCGCCCCGGCTTCCACAATAGATCCAACACAAACGAATGTCCAGCACTGGGTATGCGAATGTCGCATACCCAGTGCTGGACATTCGTTTGTGTTGGATGATTGCTAATACTGATCTGTTCTATCGGTGATCTTCTGCTCTGGTCTGCTCGATCTCAGACCAGAGCAGGAGACGCCGGGAGCCGGACGGAGGAAGGTGAGGGGACCTCACTGCGGCTTTCTGAATGATCGGATCCCCGCAGCAGCGCTGCGGGCGATCCGATCATTCATTCAAATCGCGCACTGCCGCAGATGCCGGGATCTGTATTGATCCCGGCACCTGAGGGGTTAATGGCGGATGCCCGCGAGATCGCGGGCTTCGGCCATTGCCGGCGGGTCCCTGGCTGCGATCAGCAGCCGGGATCAGCCGCGCATGACACGGGCATCGCTCCTATGCCCGTGGTTATGCACAGGACGTAAATGTACGTCCTGGTGCGTTAAGTGCCACCACACCAGGACGTACATTTACGCCCTGCGTCCTTAAGGGGTTAAAGATATGACTCAGTGTCTAGCACCTTTATTTATTTTTATATTACACTTTTAATTTAGCTCATTAGTCTGAATTCCTCTTAAAGGGAGGGGGCGTGGCCTCACTGTGCAGGTCTCCGCCCCTCCCTCAGTATGCTGTCTGCTCACATCTCCCCTAGCATTAGCAAAACTACAACTCCCAGCTTGTCCTCACTGACAGTAGCCGGACACAAGCTGACAGTGGGAGGATTTTTCCTCCAGCTGAGAGCCCTGCGCTCACAGCTGTCAATCAAGGAAACATGTCCATGAATGACATAGGTGATGACGCATGGACACAGCAGGACTAGTATGTGTCCAAGCAGGCAGGGGGGGGGGGGGGGCAGTTGTTTTACTGGCTTCTTCAGTATGAAATACTGAACATTTTCTAATTAAAGCAATTTGAAAACCTATTGGTTATACATGCTTCACAACATATCAAAAGATTTTGTATCTGACAGTGCCCATTTAATGAAAAACTGCCACAAAATACTATGTTTGAGCCCCCCCCCCAACAGTGTCTCAGCTTGTTTTAAAATCTAGCATATCTTTAGACTGTTTAGTTTGCACCATCTATTTAGTCAACTTAGTTATACTTCAAAAATGTGCGCCAAAATGTACTTATTTTTTGGGTGTATTAAGCCACACCCTTACATTGAGGCCACACAAACACTATACAGTAATATAAAAAGTTTCATAAAAGGTTATGTTCACACGTGACAGATACATAGATAGATTTCGACTTTCCTATAGAAGTTATCTGGGAAAATCTACAAGTCGTCAGCAAGCAAACATCCACTAAAATACATAAAAAATGTGGTGCAAGTCATGTAAGCAAACAAAATGCATAAAGCACAAAAAGGTTGCAGTTTTTTTAGGTGTAATTTTAAGTCAAATAACAATACCTGAAGGAGGGCTAATAAAACAAAAAAAAAAAAAACAACTAAAGTAGCTGAAGTAAAAGATTACTGTAGAATGTGATGCGATATACAGTAAATGAAGATTATTATACTAAGTTCAGCAACATGATATATTCAGGCACATCTTGTGTGGTGCAACTCGGCGACAGGGAATCATGTGACACAAGTTACTTTGTAAAGCTGAATATCTGGAGGAATAGAGCTGCTTAATTCTCCTTTCTCCTGTAACTGACTTGCCTTTGTAAATCCACAATTTTTTTTTCTTGTGGAAATATGAGTGTCACCTTGACCTTGTAGCCAATAGTAGGTGTAAAATGGTTTGACAGGTTGAAAACCAAAAGGTCGTCTGTTTTGCTGTAGTTTTACAAATGGCATCGTGCTGACATCACAACCACAAAAATAATCATCGGGAGCTCGAAATTTCCTTAGCTTGTAGAATACCATATTCATCGCCACCAAGCCTTTTATTAATATAATTTATCCCAGAACTTTAAGAGGTTACGAAAGAGTTTGGCTGTGTTTGACCTCACTCTCTCCCTTAATGCAGATCCTGTGAAACTAGACCTCAGGCATCCTCAGGCAATGCAGTGAAGCTGAAACTCAATCTTCCCTCGGACTTCTGTGAAAATTAAACCTTTTTAGAGGATTATGTATAAATGCAATAGGTTTTCTGCTCACCTACGCGATGACAGATCCTCTCCTTCCTGCAATTTCAAGCGCCTTATTATTACACCACCTGTGTACCTGATTAACATGTTCCGTGTGCAGGAGCAAATATACTGTTGTCTCTTATATTGTAGGTTGTCCAAAGATTGAAGAAAATAGAAAGAAAATAGAAAATTGAACAAGAAACTCTAAAATATTTTAAGTTTGCCTAAAAACATAGTTTCCATAGTCTCCTTGTGTTAACATGGGCTTACTTTTTTTGTTTTCTTTCTTTTTTCCTAAATCTCAAACCTTTTTCTTGCTGAATTGTGGGTTCTGAGTGATAAATAATTATGTGGTACAGTGTAATTGGGTATGGTTCTAAAATAGCATTTTAACCCCTTAAGGACATGGCCAATTTTGGAACGGGACAATTTTCATTTTTGCATATTCAATTTGTTCCTTAACTCTTTTATTTTTTCACCTACAGACCCATATGAGGGCTTGTTTTTTGCGTGACCAATTGTACTTTGTAATGACTTTTTTCATTTTACCATAAAATGTACCGAGAAACAAAAAAATTGTTATTTGCGCGTGGAAATTTATAATAAAATATTAATTTTGCAACTTTGGGGGGTTTGATTTTTACGCAGTGCACTTTATGGTAAAAATGATACATTAATTTTATTCTCTAGGTCAACACTATTAAACCAATACTTATGGTTTTTCTATTATTGTACTATTTAAAAAAAAAAAAGCAAACTTTTTTCAACAAAATTGGTATGCATAAAAGTATCATTTTCTGACCCCTATAACTTTTAAATTTTTCTGTATATAGAGACGCATGAGAGCACATTTTTTGTGCTGTGATATGTAGTTTTTATTGGTACACTTTTTGTTTTAGTGGGACTTTTTGATCGCTTTTTATAAACGTTATATTTAAAGAGTAGCTCCCACCATCTGTTATTTGTTTTCTTCTGTCCCTACCTATTGTTAATCTATCCCTAACCCCCTTCCTGCCTTTAAAAAAAACTTTTTTTCAACTCAAAGTCGTCATCTTCATCTCTACTTTCCTGCTGCGCTGTCCTCTCCTGGGAGCCGGCTTCCCCAGCAGACGTGACGTCACTGACGACTGCTGGGCGCCGACTTCGGCCCTTACTTCATCTTGTGCTGCGCTGCAGTCGGGAGCACGCATAGATGATCAGTGAATCGCACGGCAGGCTGCTCCGGGATCTCGGTCTCCCTGTTTAGCAGTGCATGTGCTACCCAGGGAGGAGGAGTAGCCTGCCTATAAATATACACCTGCCGAGACCCGTGTAAAGTTGTAGTGGAGCTTCAGCGCGGTACAGATAACTAGTGTGCGTGCGCTGTCTCCACTGCACTTTTCATGCCGGGAGTGGGGATGTGCTGCGTGCGAATCTAGGCAGCCAATGCGTGCAGCCCCGGCATTCACTGCGCTCGCTCCCGCCTGTCTGATTGACCGGAAGGGAGCGGGCACAGCCTGAATGAATTAGGACCGATTGCACAGCCGGCATCGGTCGGAATTCAGGCGTGACGTCCGCCAGGCTGCAGCTGGCCACTAGGAGGGAGACCCCTAGTGGCCGGTTTTCAAATGTAAAATACACCATGTTAACAAAAAAATATATAATGAAACTATATTAGAGATATGTTGTAATACATAAGTACTATAACATATTTAAAAAAAGTTGGTGATAGTGACCATTTGAATGGTTTGGACATTTATGCATGCAGTGATACCAAATATGTAAATTTTTACATTTTTTGGTAAAATGGGAAAATAAGGCCCCTTTCATACTATCGTTATCCTACTGTAAAAGCCTCCATCATGAACTCCCGTCAGATAGTCCTAAAAACGGCCGCCAAAAAATCACATTCATGTCAATGGGATTTTTTGACCACTCTTTAGCGTCAGTTATGTTCGTTATTACTAACGTCCGTTATTTTTGATGGCACAAAAGATAGTGCATGAACTAATTTTTGTTCTGTCAAAAAAAATGGTGGAATAATGGCAGTTAAAATTTAAGTCTATGGGTGACGGATGTTCACAAATGACATCCGTTATTGTCCATTTTTTTATGTTCCATTATGACCAGTTATTGCTACCAAGCATGCTCAGTACAGCATCACAACCAGGAGGTCACATGAAAATAAAATAACAGATTATAACAGGTGATAACGGATGGCACATGTCCGTTATTTTGACAGAATGTCCATCACAATTGGTCATCAGTTATCATCCATTGTTTTTAGTTATTTCATCCATGTTTTCATGACCCTTTACGGGTGTCAGAATGCAGGAACATAACGGTTGTGGGAAAGGGGCCTAAGAGGGACTTCATTTTTTTTATTGGGGGAGGGGGAGTTATATAAATGTAGAAACTTTTTTTTACTTTTTAATTTTACACTTTTTAATTCACCATAGGGAACTTTTATATGCGATCATTAGATTGCATCCACTGTAAAATTCTATGCCTATGGCATAGCATTACACAGTGAGATTGACAATCCACTGATATAGCCTGGCTAAGCCCAGGCTACATTATTGGATCGATAATTGACAGGAGGCAGGTTAGGGGACCCTCCTCCGCCATTTTAGCTCACGGAACACCATTAATTACATGGTGGGGGTTCGGTGAGCTCCACTGAGCTACTGGCAAGTTCCACTTTCACTTAAGATGCCATGATCGGCAGGTTAAAGGGGTACTCCGGTGAAAAACATATTTTTTTTAAATCAACTGATGCCAGAAAGTTAAACAAATTTGTAAATTACTTCTATTAAAAAAAAAAATCTTAATTTTCCAGTACTTAACAGCTGCTGTATGCTCCAGAGGAAGTTGAGTAGTTATTTTCTGTCTGACCACAGTGCTCTCTGCTGACACCTCTGTCCATGTCAGGAACTATCCAGAGTAGGAGCAAATCCCCATAGCAAACCCATTCTGCACCGGACACTTCCTGACATGGACAGAGGTGTCAGCAGAGAGCACTGTGGTCAGACAGAAAATAACAACTCAACTTCCTCTGTAGTATACAGCAGCTGATAAGTACTGAAAGGATTAAGATTTTTTAATAGAAGTAATTTACAAATCTGCAAATGAGTGTTAAGCTCACAAACCAAAAATCCGAGGATATATCTGGTTATATGCCAAAACCCAATGGCCAGAGATAAAATATATAAGAAAACATTGTCTAACCAATCCTTCAAGGATCTTTTTTGGGGTAAAATCCTTGAAGGATTGGTTATACAATTTTTCAACAGTTTTTTGTGCCAATTGGTCATTTATTTCCAGCAGTTTTTGGTATTTTGCAAATGTTCCAAAAAATGTATCAATTTTTTTTACTGCAGCAAATGCTGTAGTGCAAACAGTAAGGGTATGTTCACACTACGTAATTGCCGCAGAATTTCCGGGCGGAATTCTGCGGGCGCAATTCTGCGGTGTGAACTTTAACATTAGTGTGAACGGGTCTCCGCGAGACCCGTTCACACAGCGGAATTTCAGTGGCGGACATTTCCGCCGCTGAAAGTGTTCCGCGCAAAGAAAGAACATGTTCATTCTTTGTGCGGAATCCGCGAGCGGACCATAGACGTCAATGGTAACAGCTCAGTGCCCCGCGGCATGAGCGCCGAAGGATTCGGCCAGGCGGAATCCGCAGTGTGAACGAGCCCTTAGGGAAGGGTCAAACGTTGCATATTTTGCTGTGTATTTTCCTACCCATTGAAGTAAATGAGCTTAATTTGCTACTTATTGACTTCAATGGGTAGGAAAATATGCAGCAGCAAAATAAGGCACATGGGACCCTACCCTAAATTTGATATTTTATGGGATCAAAACAGCCCAAAAAACACATTTAAAAACAAATGTTTAAAAAAAGAGTAATTTTTGGAGCTGTAAAAGCACCTTGCTCTGCCAATAGTCATCGCAATTTGGTCCCTATTTCTGAGCTTTAAACTGTTTGTTTTTGGGTTGTTTTAAGGCTCAAAAAATTGTCCATTACTGTATGTGAACATAGCCTTAGATTTCAACACAAGGTAAGAAGTGAAGCATTCCCTGATATGTAATTGAGATAAGAGGTGTAGTATGGTCCCCTAAATTGTGATGACTATTGTAATATGGCCATTGCCAAATGAACACATTATAATAGTAATAAATAAGATAATGCAGAAACCTTATTTTCCAGCATAATTCGACCGCAGTTTATGTTGTACCATGTCCAACTTTTGAAATGTTTAGCATTTTTTTATTGCTCCTAGTTAATTTTTTTATTTGCCCCATACTAGCTCCTACAGCCGAAATATCTGCCCACCTGTACAAATAAGCATGTGTTATCAAATAAAATCACACGTTAACAAGTGTGTATTAATTTCTTATGCTTTCGTCATCATATGCAGAATCCTAGTGCTGACTTTGAGACAGGAGGGGGGTTTGGGCGGGTTTTGATGGGGGCTCTGAAGTGAACAGATGCAGCAGATGGAACACATTAATGTATTATTTTCTTTTCTTTTAACCCTCTGAACCCTGTTATGGCTATGGGACCTGACTACCTGCTGCTTCTAATAAGGGCAGCAGGTAGTCAGGTAATTATATTTCTCGCTAATCTGAAGCCCTCCATGGCAGCTATATGTGACAGCTGAAACCCAAAAGGGACCATTTACCAAAGGTCCTTCAAAACCAGGAGACCGCGAGTCGCAGCTGATGCAAAGTGACAGACGCAGCTATTAACTGTTGTCCACACTGGATGTGTCTCACGGATATGTCACACTGCGCCATAACATAATATTTACCAGCAGCGGCTTGCAGCAGAGCTAGATGCCAGCTTTAATTTGCAGAATTTAGTAAACTGAGCCTCCACATCAGAGGCATAGCGTGGGGGGTGCAGGGGGGGGCGGCCGCAGCGGGTGCAACATCTGGGGGGGCGCACTCGCAGCTCTCTCCCCCTGCCTGGCTCACTCACTCTCTCTGCAGTGCTGGCTGTGCGAATCCGATCCGAGCCGCCGGGTCGCTGCCCACTGTGGAGGCAGTGGCGGATCCAGGGGGGGGCAATGGGGCAATTGCGCCCCCCCCCCCTCCCGAGATTGTTGCCCCTCTTCCTGAACTATCGCATGGTGGAGCGGGAGCTGTTGGCTGTCCCGCTACACCACCCCTTTCTAACGCCCGTAACCTTGCTATCACATGCCGCGGCTGCTCCATTCCTGCAGTCAGTGAGAGCCAATCACGGCAGGCCGGCGCAATGACATCACATCATCACGCCGGCGCCCAGAGATCACGTCCCCGCGGCTCTCACTGACTGCAGGAATGGAGCAGCCGCAGCGTGGGAGAAAGGTGACGGGCGTGAGAAAGGGGAGGGGGGAGCAAATTATAAGTGAAAGGGGCAAATGATGAGTAAGGGGCACATGTCAGGGGGCATTATATGTGGGGGGCACATGACAGGACCCCCCCTGTCATGTGCCCCTCATATATAATACCCCATGTCCTGTGCCCCTCACATATAATGCCCCCCCTGACATGTGCCCTTCAAATATAACGCCCCCTGTCCTGCCCCCTCAGGGGGCATTATATGTGAGGGGCACATGTCAGGGGGCATTATATGTGAGGGGCACAGGACATGGTGCATTATATGTGAGGGGCACAGGACAGGGGACATTATAAGTCAGGGTCACATGTCAGGGGGGCATTATATGTGGGGGCACATGACAGGGGGGGCATTATATGTGAGGGGCACATGTCAGGGGGCAATATATGTGGGGGCACATGACAGGGGCCCCCTGTCATGTGCCCATATAATGCACATATAATGCCCCCCTGACATTTGCCGCTTACTTATAATACCCAAAGTCATGTGCCTTGGATCATCTCCAGGGTATGGTTCCATTTTGAAGTTTAGTTTTTGTTCTTGATATTTTTTGTCGTTTACGATGATTTTGAGACGACATATAATAGCATGGCCCATGCTAGGTTACTACATTTGTAGATTTGTATTCATAGACCTGCTGAAAATGTGGAGAATATGTAATGCATGTTCGCACTCAATTCAAAGTGTTTGAAAATAAACTTGTATTTAGATGCATTTTACTTTAATTACATCAGTATTTTCATAACAAACAATACATGTGCTTAGGGGGTAAGGCTTTCTTTAACTAATCTAGTGGAAGAGACTCGAGTGCTAAAATCCACGGGTTAGGGGGCGCAAATTACTTGCCTTGCCCCGGGTGCTGACAACCCACGCTACGCCACTGCTCCATATTACCATCTGCATTTTTATATTTTCATTCTACCTCAAACATGCACAGGTCAGATGTACTATAACAGATCGGAATTTGTCTTTAGCTGTTTATGCATTGCACTTTTATAATAATATAGTGGTCCCCAACCTGTGGCTCTGATTGCAAGCCATTAGCTTTAAGGGCATACTGAAAGTTTTGCAACAGTTGGAGAGACGCAGTCTATCTCACTGTGAATTGTCCCAAAATAAAATTTTGCTCTACTGCATCTGTAGGTACATTGATAAGCTGTACCATTAAAACCACCCACCAAAACATCTTTAGCCCACTGATTCGTGCATCTCTAACGGTGTCCTGTGGTATCTAGCAACAAGATATAAAAACAGATACTTTAGGTTCGGTAAATTGAGATGTTGGACCTCCATGGATGGATTACAATTTTCAATCGGGTTGACATCTGGGGAATTTGGAGGCCAAGATAACATCCCAAATACATCAATAAACTTTGGGTGCCCATGACCCTGTTGCCAGTCACTGGTTGTCCTTCTTTGGCAGGTACTAAATGTTGCATACCAGGAACAGCTCACAGGACCAGGCATTTAGAAAATGCTCTGATCCAATTAAGCCCTTGTATCACAGCATCACCACTTACCTTTTCACAGTGGTGCATAGTGCATCTCTTCTTACGGTACAGGAGCAGGAACTGTAAAAACAACAGGTCTAGAGAAATGGGGGGAGAAATAAAGCACAATGCATTAAGATGGAGGGGGGAGAGGGATAATGGAAAAGGGGATCAGAGGGAGGGGGGATAATGGCACAAGGGGATTAATATGGAGGGGGAAATGGCGCAAGAGGATCAGAGGGAGGGAGGAATAATGGCACAAGAGATTAAATTGGAGGGGGGAGGGTTAATCATTACTCCCCCTCTCCATCTCAATCCCCTTGTGCTATTATTATCGAATATGGCAAACGGGGATCAGAGGGAGGGGGAAATAAGGCACAATGCATCAAGATCGAGTAGGGGAGAGGGATAATGGGGGGATGATGGCACAAGGGGATTAATAGGGAGGGGGGGGGGGGTTAATCCCCCCCTACATATTAATCCCCTTGTGCCATTATCCCCCGTCCCTCTGATTCCCTTTTGCCATATCCGATAAAAATAGCACAAGGGGATTAAGATTTGAGGGGGGAATATTGGCACAAGGGGATTAATATGAAGGTGGGGGGGAGTAATGATTAACCCCCCCCTCCATCTTAATCCCCTTGTGTCATTATTTCCCCCTCCCTTTGATCCCCGTTTGCCATATCCGATAATAATAGCACAAGGGGATTAATATGAAGGGAGGGAGTAATTATTAACCTTCCTCCCCTCCATCTGAATCTCTTGTGCCATTATTCCTCCCTCCCTCTGATCCTCTTGTGCCATTTCCCCCCTCCATCTTATTCCCCTTGTGCCATTTTCCCCCCCTTCCTCTGATCCCCATTTGCCATATCGGATAATAATGGCACAAGGGGATTCAGATGGAGGGGGGGATGGCACAAGGGGATTAAGTTGGAGGGGGGAATAATGGCACAAGGGGATTAATATGGAGGAGGCAATAATGGCAAAAGGGGATCAAAGGGAGGGGGGGTTGTTTACCCCCCCTCCATTTAATCCCCTTGTGCCATTATTCCCCCTCCATCTTAATCCCCTTGTGACATTATTCCCCCTCCACCTTAATCCCCCTGTGCTATTATCCCCCTTCCATCTTAATCCCCTTGTGCCCTAATTATCCGATTTGGTAAGGGGATCAGAGGAACGGGGGAAAATGGCACATGGGGATTAAGATGGGGGAGGGGGGAATGGCGCAAGAGGATCAGAGGGAGAGAGGAATAATGGCACAAGAGATTAAGATGGAGGGGGGAGGGTTAATCATTACTCCCTCCCTTCATATTAATCCACTTGTGCCAATACCCCCCCCCCCCCTCTCCATCTTAATCCCCTTGTGCTTTTATTTTCAGATATGGCAAACGGGGATCAGAGGGAGCCCCTTGTGCCATCATTCCCCCCTCCATCTTAACCCCCCTGTGCTATTATTCCCCCTCCATCTTAATCCCCTTGTGCCATTATTCCCCCTCCATTTTAATCCCCCTGTGCTATTATTCCCCCTCCCTCTGATTCCCTTTTGCCCTATTGGATTATAATGGCACAAGGGGATAAAGATGGAGGGGGGAATAATGGCAAAAGGTGATCAGAGGGAGGGGGGGAATAATGGCACAGGGGGATAAAGATGGAGGGGGGAATAATAGCACAGGGGGATTAAGATGGAGGGGGAATAATAGCAAAGTATAGCAATAGCATTAAGTATCGCATTAGTAAGAAAGTAAGAACATACTTTTTGTCTGCGGGTACCCTTCATGCATAAATTCCGTGCTAGGGGGTTCTTTCAGCCTTAGGGGGTACAGTCACCAAAAAGGTTGAGAACCACTGCACTAGAGCACTATAGTTCTACAAAGGAATGAGTTAAATGGCAATGCATAGCATATTACTGCTTACTGTAGAGGAGCAGGGACTCCTGTCAAAATGACAGGAGATTCTGCCCCTATCATTGTAGAGTATTTAAAAAAAAACACTCAATCCCTGATCTTGTCTGTGGCCATGCCAAAGATGTTTTTTTCTGTGGGAGTCTAGTGACCACTAAGTAAGTTAAAGTAAAATGCTGGTCTCGGCCTAACTGCACACAGGAGTGAAGAGTAGATAAGTATTTTTACACTACATAGGTAACTATAGAGTATGCCTTGTATTGGGTTCTGTCCTATTTAATATATTCATTAATGACCTTGAAGAGGGGTTGAATAGTAAAGTAGCAATCTTTGCAGATGATACTAAACTCTGTAAAGCGGAAAACACAATAGAGGACAGTGAACTGTTACGAATGGATCTGGATAGGTTGGAGGTTTGGGCTAGGAAGTGGCAGATAAGGTTCAACACTGATAAATGTAAGGTGCACATGGAGAAGAAAAATCCGGGCTGGGGTTATGTATTAAATGGGAGCACACTTGGGACGACTGACGTGGAAAAGGACTTGGGAGTCTTAGTTAACAGTAAATTTAGCTGTAGTGACCAGTGTCAGGCAGCTGCTGCCAAGTCAAATAAAATCATGGGGTGAATCAATAGGGGCATGGATGCCCATGACAAGGAAATAATTCTGCCGCTGTACAAATCACTTGCCAGACCACACATAGAATACTGTGTACAGTACTGGGCACCAGTGTACATGAAAGATATAGTGGAGCTAGAGAGGGTTCAAAGATGGGAAACCAGAGTAATACGGGGAATGGGAGGACTACAGTACCCAGAAAGATTAGCAGTATTAGGGTTATTGAGTTTAGGAAAAAGAAGGCTTATAACTATGTATAAATATATCAGGGGACCTTACAGAGATCTCTCCCATGATCTATTTATACCCAGGACTGTATCTCTAATAAGGAGGCATCCTCTACGTTTAGAGGAAAGAAGGTTTCTACACCAGCACAGACGGGGGTTCTTTACTGTAAGAGCAGTGAGTGTTACGCCGAGCGCTCCGGGTCCCCGCTCCTCCCCGGAGCGCTCGCTTCACTCCCTCCGCTGCAGCGCTCCGGTCACGTCCTCTGACCCGGGGCGCTGCGATCCTGCTGCCAGCCGGGATGCGATTCGCGATGCGGGTAGCGCCCGCTCGCGATGCGCACCCCGGCTCCCCTACCTGACTCGCTCCCCGTCTGTTCTGTCCCGGCGCGCGCGGCCCCGCTCCCTAGGGCGCGCGCGCGCCGGGTCTCTGCGATTTAAAGGGCCACTGCGCCGCTGATTGGCGCAGTGGTTCCAATTAGGGTTTTCACCTGTGCACTTCCCTATATTACCTCACTTCCCTTGCACTCCCTTGCCGGATCTTGTTGCCTTAGTGCCAGTGAAAGCGTTCCTTGTGTGTTCCTTGCCTGTGTTTCCAGACCTTCTGCCGTTGCCCCTGACTACGATCCTTGCTGCCTGCCCCGACCTTCTGCTACGTCCGACCTTGCTTCTGCCTACTCCCTTGTACCGCGCCTATCTTCAGCAGCCAGAGAGGTGAGCCGTTGCTAGTGGATACGACCTGGTCACTACCGCCGCAGCAAGACCATCCCGCTTTGCGGCGGGCTCTGGTGAAAACCAGTAGTGGCTTAGAACCGGTCCACTAGCACGGTCCACGCCAATCCCTCTCTGGCACAGAGGGTCCACTACCTGCCAGCCGGCATCGTGACAGTAGATCCGGCCATGGATCCCGCTGAAGTTCCTCTGCCAGTTGTCGCTGACCTCACCACGGTGGTCGCCCAGCAGTCACAACAGATAGCGCAACAAGGCCAACAGCTGTCTCAACTGACCGTTATGCTACAACAGTTGCTACCACAGCTTCAGCAGTCATCTCCTCCGCCAGCTCCTGCACCTCCTCCGCAGCGAGTGGCCGCTCCTGGGATACGCTTATCCTTGCCGGATAAATTTGATGGGGACTCTAAGTTTTGCCGTGGCTTTCTTTCCCAATGTTCCCTGCATCTGGAGATGATGTCGGACCTGTTTCCCACTGAAAGGTCTAAGGTGGCTTTCGTAGTCAGTCTTCTGTCCGGAAAAGCCCTGTCATGGGCCACACCGCTCTGGGACCGCAATGACCCCGTCACTGCCTCTGTACACTCCTTCTTCTCGGAAATCCGAAGTGTCTTTGAGGAACCTGCCCGAGCCTCTTCTGCTGAGACTGCCCTGTTGAACCTGGTCCAGGGTAATTCTTCCGTTGGCGAGTATGCCGTACAATTCCGTACACTTGCTTCAGAATTGTCCTGGAATAATGAGGCCCTCTGCGCGACCTTCAAAAAAGGCCTATCCAGCAACATTAAAGATGTTCTGGCCGCACGAGAAATTCCTGCTAATCTACATGAACTTATTCACCTAGCCACTCGCATTGACATGCGTTTTTCTGAAAGGCGTCAGGAACTCCGCCAAGATATGGACTCTGTTCGCACGAGGCGTTTCGTCTCCTCGGCTCCTCTCTCCTCTGGTCCCCTGCAATCTGTTCCTGTGCCTCCCGCCGTGGAGGCTATGCAGGTCGACCGGTCTCGCCTGACACCTCAAGAGAGGACACGACGCCGTATGGAGAACCTCTGCCTGTACTGTGCTAGTACCGAACACTTCCTGAGGGATTGTCCTATCCGTCCTCCCCGCCTGGAAAGACGTACGCTGACTCCGCACAAAGGTGAGACAGTCCTTGATGTCTACTCTGCTTCTCCACGTCTTACTGTGCCTGTGCGGATGTCTGCCTCTGCCTTCTCCTTCTCTACAGTGGCCTTCTTGGACTCTGGATCTGCAGGAAATTTTATTTTGGCCTCTCTCGTCAACAGGTTCAACATCCCAGTGACCAGTCTCGCCAGACCCCTCTACATCAATTGTGTAAATAATGAAAGATTGGACTGTACCATACGTTTCCGCACGGAGCCCCTTCTTATGAGCATCGGATCTCATCATGAGAGGATTGAACTTTTGGTCCTCCCCAATTGCACCTCGGAGATTCTCCTTGGACTTCCCTGGCTTCAACTTCATTCCCCAACCCTGGATTGGTCCACTGGGGAGATCAAGAGTTGGGGGTCCTCTTGTTCCAAGAACTGTCTAAAACCGGTTCCCAGTAACCCTTGCCGTAACTCTGTGGTTCCTCCAGTAACCGGTCTCCCTAAGGCCTATATGGACTTCGCGGATGTTTTCTGCAAAAAACAAGCTGAGACTCTACCTCCTCACAGGCCTTATGATTGCCCTATCGACCTCCTCCCGGGTACTACTCCACCCCGGGGCAGAATTTATCCTCTCTCTGCCCCAGAGACTCTTGCCATGTCCGAATACGTCCAGGAGAATCTAAAAAAGGGCTTTATCCGTAAATCCTCCTCTCCTGCCGGAGCCGGATTTTTCTTTGTGTCCAAAAAAGATGGCTCCCTACGTCCTTGCATTGACTACCGCGGTCTTAATAAAATCACGGTTAAGAACCGCTACCCCTTACCCCTCATCTCTGAACTCTTTGATCGCCTCCAAGGTGCCCACATCTTCACTAAATTGGACTTAAGAGGCGCCTATAACCTCATCCGCATCAGAGAGGGGGACGAGTGGAAAACGGCATTTAACACCAGAGATGGACACTTTGAGTATCTGGTCATGCCCTTTGGACTGTGCAATGCCCCTGCCGTCTTCCAAGACTTTGTCAATGAAATTTTTCGTGATCTGTTATACTCCTGTGTTGTGGTATATCTGGACGATATCCTAATTTTTTCTGCCAATCTAGAAGAACACCGCCAGCATGTCCGTATGGTTCTTCAGAGACTTCGTGACAACCAACTCTATGCCAAAATTGAGAAATGTCTGTTTGAATGCCAATCTCTTCCTTTTCTAGGATATTTGGTCTCTGGCCAGGGACTACAGATGGATCCAGACAAACTCTCTGCCGTCTTAAATTGGCCACGCCCCTCCGGACTCCGTGCTATCCAACGCTTTTTGGGGTTCGCCAATTATTACAGGCAATTTATTCCACATTTTTCTACCATTGTGGCTCCTATCGTGGCTTTAACCAAGAAAAATGCTGATCCCAAGTCCTGGCCTCCTCAAGCAGAAGACTCCTTTAAACGACTCAAGTCTGCCTTTTCTTCGGCTCCCGTGCTCTCCAGACCTGACCCTTCCAAACCCTTCCTATTGGAGGTTGATGCCTCCTCAGTAGGAGCTGGAGCTGTTCTTCTACAAAAAAATCCTTCCGGGCATGCTGTCACTTGTGGTTTTTTCTCTAGGACCTTCTCTCCAGCGGAGAGGAACTACTCCATCGGGGATCGAGAGCTTCTAGCCATTAAATTAGCACTTGAGGAATGGAGGCATCTGCTGGAGGGATCAAGATTTCCTGTTATTATCTACACCGACCACAAGAACCTCTCCTACCTCCAGTCGGCCCAACGGCTGAATCCTCGCCAGGCCCGGTGGTCTCTGTTCTTTGCCCGATTTAATTTTGAGATTCACTTTCGTCCTGCCGATAAGAACATTAGGGCCGATGCTCTCTCTCGTTCCTCGGATGCCTCAGAAGTTGATCTCCCTCCGCAACACATCATTCCACCTGACTGCCTGATCTCCACTTCTCCTGCCTCCATCAGGCAGACTCCTCCAGGAAAGACCTTTGTTTCTCCACGCCAACGCCTCGGAATCCTCAAATGGGGTCACTCCTCCCATCTCGCAGGTCATGCGGGCATCAAGAAATCTGTGCAACTCATCTCCCGCTTCTATTGGTGGCCGACTCTGGAGACGGATGTTGGGGACTTTGTGCGAGCCTGCACTATCTGTGCCCGGGATAAGACTCCTCGCCAGAAGCCCGCTGGTTTTCTTCATCCTCTGCCTGTCCCCGAACAGCCTTGGTCTCTGATTGGTATGGATTTTATTACTGATTTACCCCCTTCCCGTGGCAACACCGTTATTTGGGTGGTCGTTGATCGATTCTCCAAAATGGCACATTTCATCCCTCTTCCTGGTCTTCCTTCTGCGCCTCAGTTGGCTAAACAATTTTTTGTACACATTTTTCGTCTTCACGGGTTGCCTACGCAGATTGTCTCGGATAGAGGGGTCCAATTCGTGTCTAAATTCTGGAGGGCTCTCTGTAAACAACTCAAGATTAAATTAAATTTTTCCTCTGCATATCATCCCCAGTCCAATGGACAAGTAGAAAGAATTAACCAGATCCTGGGTGATTATTTGCGACATTTTGTTTCCTCCCGCCAGGATGACTGGGCAGATCTCCTTCCATGGGCCGAATTTTCGTATAACTTCAGGGTCTCTGAATCTTCCTCCAAATCCCCATTTTTCGTGGTGTACGGCCGTCACCCTCTTCCCCCCCTCCCTACCCCCTTGCCCTCTGGTCTGCCCGCTGTGGATGAAATTTCTCGTGACCTTTCCATTATATGGAGAGAGACCCAAAATTCTCTCTTACAGGCTTCTTCACGCATGAAGAGGTTCGCGGATAAGAAAAGAAGAGCTCCCCCCGTTTTTTCCCCTGGAGACAAGGTATGGCTCTCCGCTAAATATGTCCGCTTCCGTGTCCCTAGCTACAAGTTGGGACCACGCTATCTTGGTCCTTTCAAAATTTTGTGTCAAATTAATCCTGTCTCTTATAAACTTCTTCTTCCTCCTTCTCTTCGTATCCCTAATGCCTTTCACGTCTCTCTTCTCAAACCACTCATCCTCAACCGTTTTTCTCCCAAATCTGTTCCTCCCACTCCTGTTTCCGGCTCCTCGGACGTCTTCTCGGTCAAGGAAATTTTGGCTGCCAAAAAGGTCAGAGGGAAAAATTTTTTTTTAGTAGACTGGGAGGGTTGTGGTCCTGAAGAGAGATCCTGGGAACCTGAGGACAACATCCTTGACAAAAGTCTGCTCCTCAGGTTCTCAGGCTCCAAGAAGAGGGGGAGACCCAAGGGGGGGGGTACTGTTACGCCGAGCGCTCCGGGTCCCCGCTCCTCCCCGGAGCGCTCGCTTCACTCCCTCCGCTGCAGCGCTCCGGTCACGTCCTCTGACCCGGGGCGCTGCGATCCTGCTGCCAGCCGGGATGCGATTCGCGATGCGGGTAGCGCCCGCTCGCGATGCGCACCCCGGCTCCCCTACCTGACTCGCTCCCCGTCTGTTCTGTCCCGGCGCGCGCGGCCCCGCTCCCTAGGGCGCGCGCGCGCCGGGTCTCTGCGATTTAAAGGGCCACTGCGCCGCTGATTGGCGCAGTGGTTCCAATTAGGGTTTTCACCTGTGCACTTCCCTATATTACCTCACTTCCCTTGCACTCCCTTGCCGGATCTTGTTGCCTTAGTGCCAGTGAAAGCGTTCCTTGTGTGTTCCTTGCCTGTGTTTCCAGACCTTCTGCCGTTGCCCCTGACTACGATCCTTGCTGCCTGCCCCGACCTTCTGCTACGTCCGACCTTGCTTCTGCCTACTCCCTTGTACCGCGCCTATCTTCAGCAGCCAGAGAGGTGAGCCGTTGCTAGTGGATACGACCTGGTCACTACCGCCGCAGCAAGACCATCCCGCTTTGCGGCGGGCTCTGGTGAAAACCAGTAGTGGCTTAGAACCGGTCCACTAGCACGGTCCACGCCAATCCCTCTCTGGCACAGAGGGTCCACTACCTGCCAGCCGGCATCGTGACAGTGAGACTGTGTAATTCTCTGCCTGAGGAGGGAGTCATGGGGAACTCTGTAAAAGATTTCAAAAGGGGCTGGATACATTTTTGGAGAATAATCACATCGATCGTTATGTATACTAGATTTAAAGGGACAGAACGTTGATCCAGGGATTTATTCTGACTGCCATATTTGGAGTCGGGAAGGAATTTTTACCTCTAGTATGAGGGTTTTTTGCCTTCCTCTGGATCAACTCAGTAGGGACTCATTAGGGTTATAGGTTGAAATTGATGGACTCTGGTCTTTTTTCAACCTTATGAACTATGTTACTATGTAATTAGCAACTAGATTTACTTGAAACAAATTTAAAAAAAGCTGATTTAAACAAATTCTATTTATTTATTTATTTTTGTAAAATTTTGATTTTTGAATTTGATTAAAGGGGTACTGCAGCCAGAATCAACTTATCCCCTATCCACAGGAGCGTGTGCCATCTAGAGTTAGATGACCAGCTACTTATCCCCTATTCTGTGGATAGGGGATAAGTTAATTTTCTGTTGCAGTACCCTTTTAATTTTGAATTGCTTATCTTTTAGTTTATATAAATTTCTAAGGACAAATCTTGAAAACATGAAAGTGTCTGTTACTCCTGGCCAACAAGCATGGAAGAACCTGACAAAAGAGAAAAGGAGTTATAGCCAGTGACACAGAGGTTAATATATTGGGGAAAACAAATATTATTTTTCTAGATGGCGAGAAACTGTCTGTCTAGAACGTTCCTACGCATACATTTATACCTCATAAGTAAATGCACTTAAATGTTATTCCGCTACATGATTTGCATAGCTTGGCTGTAGAAAAACAAAAGGATGGAATTGCTGATAATTGCTAAATTTCAGCCACATTGGGCAGGGGTCGCGGGGGAAATGTAAAGGCTGAATGCCATCTGGGAACAGGTCAGGAGAAACTTGTTATTGGTGAGGCCTTGTCACAGGCAATATCTATCACAGGAGCTTGAGGGATGATAACATAATGTCATATATAGAAGATCTTACCCCTCCAATTCCACAGAGGGTTGCAAGACGGGCTAAGTGCCTAATACATAATACTAAGCATTTCCAGCATAGCTTCTATGTAAGGGGTTAGGTGACCCCCAATTTGATTTAATAGGGGAGTTAGTCTGACATTGTAATAATTTGACCTGAGCTAGGATGATCTTGAACGCATTTTAATGTGCTATTTGATACAAATTCTATCAAAAATAGTAAAATGGTGCCCAGAAATTCAGCAGAGTGGATCTACCACAGAGAACAGGCAGAATTTCTCATATATATATATATATATATATATATATATATATATATATATATAAATTTGTACATTCCCTCCTTAACCCCTTTACGACGCAGGACTTAAATGTACGTCCTGGTGAGCTGGTACTTAACATGCCAGGACGTACATTTTCGTCTTATACATAACCGCAAGCATCAGAGCGATGCTCGGGTCATGTGCGGCAGGTCCCAGCTGCTGACAGCAGCAAGGGATCCACCGGTAATGACCGACATCTGCAATGTCCGCCATTAACCCCTCAGATGCCGTGATCAATACTGATCACGGCATCTGAAGCATTGCGGTCACTAAAATGGATGATCGGATCACACGCAGCGCTGCCGCGGAGATCCGATCATCCAGTATGGCAGACGGAGGTCCCCTCTGCTGCCTTCCACGGGTTCTCTGCTCTGGTCTGAGATCGAGCAGACCAGAGCAGAAGATCACCGATAACACTGATCAGTGCTATGTCCTATGCATAGCACTGAACAGTATCAGCAATCAAATTATTGCTATAAATAGTCCCTGTGGGGGACTATTAAAGTGTAAAAATAAAAGTTAAAAGTTTTTATGTTTAAAGTAAAAAAAGTTTGAAAAACTCCTCACCTTGTCCCATTTTTCCCATTTCACCCCCAAAAAGTGTAAAAAAAAAATTCATATACATATTTGGTATTGCCGCATGTGTAAATATCCAAACTATTAAAATATAATGTTAATGATACCGTACGGTGAACGACATTAACGAAAAAAAAAGTAAAAAATTGCGCCTTATTTTATTCCCCAAAAAATTTATAAAAAATTTCTAAAAAGTTTTATATAAGCAAATATGGTATCAATAAAAAGTATAGATCACGGCGCAAAAAATGAGCCTCATATCGCCGCTTATATGGAAAAAGTTATAGGTCTTCAAAATAGGGGGATTTGAAGCATACTAATTTGGTTAAAACGTTTTTTTAAGCGCTACGGGAATACAAAAGTATGTTATCCCGGGTATCATTTTAATTGTATTGACCCAAAGAATAAAGAACACATGTCATTTTTACCGTAAATTGTACGACGGGAAAACAAAATATTCCAAAATTTTTAAATTGCGGTTTTCTTTTTAATTTCCCGACACAAATAGTATTTTTTGGGTCGCGCCATACATTTTATGGTAAAGAGAGTGATGGCATTACAACGGACAACTGGTCGGGCAAAAAACAAGCCCTCATACTAGTCTGTGGATGAAAATATAAAATAGTTATGATTTTTTAAAGGCGAGGAGGAAAAAACAAAAACGTAAAAATACAATATTAAATATTAATAAAAATTGTCTGAGTCCTTAAGACCCAAATGGGCTGAGTCCTTAAGGGTTTAATATATATGTTACTCTATACATGGTATTGGTGGAATCCATCAAAGATATAGCATTTGAAATACATAAGTCAAATTGTCAATTAATATGTTATTGTTTAAGTTGCTGATAGAGATCCATCAATTTGAAATATTCAGACAAAGGGCCTCTGGTGATCTGTATAGAGAAGATGTTCCTGGGAAACTCTCTTCTATCTAAGAGACGAATGTGCTCTCAAATCACCCAAAATGCAAGAAAAAGTGCATACGTGTAACACTAAAAAAAACGTGCTCAATGGATGCAAGCCCTTCCTAGACAGGAGAGAGGCTCCCCAACAAACTTTACCCTTCGTCTCCGGACCAAAAGGTATCTGCGAGGTTCCAGGTTTGATGTCCCTTTTTGCCAAAGCTACTAAGGGACCACAAATGCTCCCGGCATTCCCCTTGGTGTTAGCCAAGGTATCTGCCCGCAGAGCGATAACGGTCAGTACCCTTCCCATGCAGGAGTACCTGCATGGGCAGGGAGGTGTGGAACCTAATGGCCACACACACCTCCCCTAGACCGCTAGGCGGGACACCCAGAAGGGCTGCTGCATCCTAACAATCCTGTGAACACACAACAGACAAAAAAGGAAATAAATAAGTGAATGTGTGCAGATATACTGCCCGGACATCCGTCCGGATCTGTAAAAATTTCTCTGATCCTATCCAGAAGTCTGGGAATCAAGAGCTGAGTGCCACAAGGTGAAGAGTTCACGGTGCCAGTGCTTCCACTCAGTGAGTCTATCCTCCCAGTGAGTTTCGGCACCTTGGATTTACCACTCCCCGAGACACTAAAGTACCTCGGCTCTAGACCCTCTCAGCCTGGTGGCGAGACCCGGAGGGAAACAGGTCACATCGGGGCCACCATTGAGCTGATTCCTAAAAACCAGCTCCGGAACGTCCCAATACACCTGTCCCTTCTAGGCAGCACCCATCCCCACCAGCTCCACAACGGTGCTGTGGAGACCACCGGCATGAAACTGATAAGAACAGATACTATACTTGATCTTAGCCAAGAGGAAACTCTTGCTGTGTGGATGAGCATTATCCTGCTGAGAAATGCAAGTTGAAAGTCCTGCCATAAAAGGCAACCTATGTGACTGAAGGATGTCCCTTGTATCACTGCTAGGGTTGACTGACTGTTGTATGTGATGGCCTTCCATGATCTTCAAATCAGCAGTTGGGGCAGTGTGTTTCTCTACATCAAAGGCAGGACTAAAGTGCTCACAAAGAGGCCTCCATATTCAAACCCAACCATCAAATCCGAAACAAAACCTGGAATTGCTGCTAAAAATGATACAGTTCTAGTCCATTGCAGTTCAGGTTTCTTTTTCAAGACCACTGCAAACGAAGACAACTGTGGCTTGCTGTCAATGGCAGGACATGTAATGGGCAGTGTGACACTAAATTTCCTTTTAATAAGCACCTAGAAATGGTCCAGGCAGAGTGTAATGAAGGGTCCCAGTGACATGTCAAAAGTTTTTTTCAATGTCAAGGACACTTATATATGACACTATATACATATTTGGGGGGAACGGGGGGGGGGGGGGACAGGGGGGACGTGGGATAAGAGAGATGAAGTGCTTGACTGGAAATGGACTATCCTTCTACAGTTCACCTCTTTTCTTGCCCCTCTTTTCCAGTGCTTCCATTTCCATTTGCTGCCATTACCACAGAGAATACATTTTTTTGTTATCCTCTAAGTCAGTTTTTCCCAACCAGGATGCCTCTAGCTGTTGCAAAACTACAACTATTAACATGCCTGGACAGCCAAAGGCTTTCAAATAATCTATCAAGAAGGAAGAAAACTATCTCTAGGTCCACCTTTATGTAACTACTGAAACTCTATATCCAACTTAATAGTAATATCTCTAGTCATGTTTCAAGGCTCTTTAGGGATCAGTCTTGACTTACAGGGTGGAAATCAATAGGTGGTGCTAGAGAGACACCTTTTTTCCTTCTGCAGGAGAGCTAATTTGCATACATTTTTCCTTTTGAACATTACCTATAAGAATCCATCACTTAAGCTGATTCTGTAGCCCCAAAACCAGATAATACATCAAATACAACTTCCACACAAAATAATACAACCCACTCTTTTTTCATACCCTTTTACTCTCTCCCCTTCAGGACTTCTCCAGTGCCTATCCAGTGGAGGATGCACTATCACTCACATAATGATAATGTAATGTTAATCATTATTGAATATTTTATCTATATTTTAACGGTGTGTGTTTTACAATGTTTTATCATTTGGAATAAATAATTAGTTTACATGAAGCATTTGTGGGCTCTGTAGCAAGTGGGGTAACAAGTGAAAGCATTCCCTTTTTAGATAAACAGTCAGGAGCAAACTTTCCAGACTAATAGGCAGTGACTCATGTACAGCATTTTACTATTAATATAACTGAGACATGGATGTGTCATCTTTCCGTTGTACCTTGAACACGTGTGTACTCTGGAGCAGGAAGCACAGTTATGCTTCAGGGGTGTCTAAAAATACCTGCACATACTTTCCCAGACACCAGTTTCTGAAGGAATGAAAGTGTGCATAATAATATACTACATAGTGAATTCAGGTAGAAGAAACAGACATGGTCACACATCTACAATCTTGTATAATGATCTAATTACTTCTCAGCATAATATCAAAAACTAACAGGTTGTTAGTATACATTTTTGATCAAAAAGTACAAGCCCACTCGCCACGTCAAGGCCACCTATTTAGAGTGGGTCCCTAACGTCCCTAGCATAAAATGGCGTAGCACTGGGTGGCGACCACCACTGCGCGACACCAGTGCCCACGGGGGGGGGGAACGACCCGCTGGCAGAGCGGCCCCAATGCCACTCAAACCAGTCTATTGGCCGCACCCCCCCCACAGGCACGGTGCCACGGCAGCAACGGACGCCGCACAGCACCACACCAGTGTGAACAAGGTGTAACAGCACACTTACCATGCTCTCCCAGTCAGACTGGGAGGCTGCTAGGAAAGAAATGGCCCTTGTGCAGCTAACTACTACTTGTATAGGGTTGGGCTGAGGGGGTGGGGAAGAGTGCAGACACATGTTCAAACAAAAAAAAGGAGGGGATAGAAAACACAATGTGAATTCAGGTAGAAGAAACAGACATGGTCGCACATCTACAATCTTGTATAATGATCTAATTGCTTCTTAGCTTAATATAAAAAACTAACAGGTTGTTAGCATACATTTTTGATAATGTCTGTTTTTTACTTGAGTACACATTGTGTTTTCTATCCCCTCCTTTTTTTTTTTTTTAACATGTTGTCTGCACTCTTCCCCACCCCCTCAGCCCAACCCTATATAAGTAGTAGTTAGCTACACATGGGCCTTTTCTTTCCTGGCAGCCTCCCAGTTTGACTGGGAGAGCATGGTAAGTGTGCTATAACATCCTGTTCACACTGGTGTGGTGCTGTGCGGCGTCTGTTGCTGCCGTGGCGCCATGTCTGCGGGGAGGTGCGACCCATGGACTGGTTTGAGTGGCGGTGGGGCCGCTCTGCCAGTGGGTCGTTCCCCCTGTGGGCACTGGTGTTGCAGCGGTGGTGGTCGCCGCCCAGTGCTACGCCATTTTATGCTAGGGACGTTAGGGACCCACTCTAAATAGGTGGCCTTGACGTGGCGAGTGGGCTTTGTACTTTTTGATCAAAACGTATATATTAACAACCTGTTCGTTTTTGAAATTATGCTGAGAAGCAATTGGATCATTGTGAAAGATTGTAGATGTGCACCATGTCTGTTTTCTACTTGAGTACACATAATGTACTACATAATTTAACCCCTTGGGGACGGAGCCCATTATAACCCTAAGGACGGGAGCATTTTTTTGCAAATCTGACCACTGTCACTTTAAGCATTAATAACTCTGGGATGCTTTTACTTATATTTTTGATTCCGAGCTTGTTTTTTCGTGACACATTCTACTTTATGGTAGTGGTAAATTTTTGTCGATACTTGCATCATTTCTTGGTGAAAAATTAAAAAATGTTCTGAAAAATTGAACAATTTAGCATTTTTCTAACTTTGAAGCTCTCTGCTTGTAAAGAAAATAGACATTCCAAATAAATTATATATTGATTCACAAATACAATATGTGTACTTTATATTTGCATCATAAAGTTGACATGTTTTTACATTTGAAAGACATCAGAGGGCTTCAAAGTTCAGTAGCAATTTTCCAATTTTTCACAAAATTTTCAAAATCTGAATTTTTCAGGGACCAGTTCATGTTTGAAGTGGATTTGAAGGGCCTATTAGAAATACCCCACAAATCACCCAATTATAAAAACTGCACCCCTCAAAGTATCCAAAATGACATTCAGTAAGTTTGTTAACCCTTTAGGTGTTTCACAGGAATAGCAGCAAAGTGAAGGAGAAAATTCAAAATCTTCATTTTTTACACTCGCATGTTCTTGTAGACCCAGTTTTTGAATTTTTACAAGTGGTAATAGGAGAAAAAGCCTCCAAAAATTGGTAACCCAATTTCTCTCGAGTAAGGAAATACCTCATATGTGTATGTCAAGTGTTCGGCGGGCGCAGTGAGGGCTCAGAAGGGAAGGAGCAACAATGGGATTTTGGAGAGTGAATTTTGCTGAAATGGTTTTTGGGGGGCATGTCACATTTAGGAAGCCCCTATGGTGCCAGAACAGCAGAAAACCCCACATGGCATACCATTTTGGAAACTACACCACTCAAGGCACGTAACAAGGGGTCCAGTGAGCCTTAACACCACGCAGGTGTTTGACGACTTTTCGTTAAAATCGGATGTGTAAATGAAAAAAAAAATGTTTTCACTAAAGTGCAGTTTCTTCCCCAAATTTACAATTTTTACAAAGAGCTATGGGAGGGAATGCCCCCCAAAATTTGTAACCCCATCTCTTCTGAGTACGGAAATACCCCATGTTAGGACGTAAAATGCTCTGCGGGTTAATACAATGCTCGGAAAGGAGGAGCACCATTGAGCTTTTGGAAAGATAATTCGTTTGGAATGGTAGTCAGGGGCCATGTGTGTTTACAAAGCCCCCTGTGGTGCCAGAACAGTGGACCCCCCCACATGTGACCCCATTTTGGAAACTACACCCCTCACAGAATTTAATAAGGGGTGCAGTGAGTATTTATACCCCACTGGTGTTTGACAGATCTTTGGAACAGTGGACTGTGCAAATGAAAAATACAATTTTTCATTTTCACGGACAACTGTTCCAAAAATCTGTCAGACACATGTGGGGCGTAAATACTCACTGTACCCCTTATTACATTACACGAGGGGTGTAGTTTCCAAAATGGGGTCACATGTGGGGGGGGGGGGTCCTTTGTTCTGGCACTATGGGGGCTTTGTAAACTCATGTGGCCTTCAATTCCGGACATATTTTCTCTTCAAAATCCCAATGGCGCTCCTTCTCTTCTGAGCATTGTAGTGCACCCGCCGAGCACTTTACATCCACATATGGGGTATGTTCTTACTCAGAGGAAATTGGGTTACAAATTTTGGGGGGCTTTTTTCCTATTTTCCCTTGAGAAAATGAAAAATTTAGGGTAACACCAGCATTTTAGTGAAAACATTTTTTTTTTTCATTTTCCCATCCAAATTTAATGAAAATTCCTCAAACACCTGTGGGGTGTTCAGGCTCACTATACCCTTTGTTACGTTCCGTGGGGGTGTAGTTTCCAAAATGGGGTCACATGTAGGTATTTATGTTTTTGCGTTTATGTCAGAACCACTGTAAAATTAGCCACCCTTGTGCAAATCACCAATTTAGGCCTCAAATGTACATAGTGCGCTCTCACTCCTGAGCCTTGTTGTGCATCCGCAGAGCGTTTTACGCCCACATATGGGGTATTTCCGTACTCAGGAGAAATTGCGTTACTAATTTTTTTTCCTTTTACTGCTTGTGAAAATAAGTATGGGGCGACACCAGCATGTTAGTGTAAACATTTTTTTTTTTGAGAGAGCGCCATGCGCATTTGAGGGCTAAATTAGGAATTGCATAGGGGTGGACATAGGGGTAGTCTACGCCAGTGATTCCCAAACAGGGTGCTTTGCTGTTGCTTAACTCCTAGCATGCCTGGACAGTCAGTGGCTGTCCAGAAATGCTGGGAGTTGTTGTTTTGCAACAGCTGGAGGCTCCGTTTTGGAAACACTGCCGTACAATACGTTTTTCATTTTTACTGGGGGGGGGGGGGGACAGTGTAAGGGGGTGTATATGTAGTGTTTTACCCTTTATTTTTGTGTTGTTATAGTGTAGTGTAGTGTTTTTAGGGTACATTCACACTGACGTGTTACGGTGAGTTTCCCGCTAGGAGTTTGAGCTGCGGCGAAAAATTTGTCGCAGACCAAACCTGAAGCAGGAAACTTACTGTCAACCTGCCCGTGTGAATGTACCCTGTACGTTCACATGGGGGGACAAACCTCCAGCTGTTTCAAAACCACAACTCCCACCATGCACTGACAGTGCATGCTGGGAGTTGTACTTTTGCAACAGCTTGAGGCACACTGGTTGGGAAACCTTCAGTTAGGTTCTGTTACCTAACAGTATTTTCCAACCGGCGTGCCTCCAGCTGTTGCAAGACTACAACTCCCAGCATGTACTGACATACCGTGCATGCCGGGAGTTGTACTTTTACAACAGCTGGAGGCACACTGGTTGGAAAACCTTCAGTTAGGTTCTGTTGCCTAACAGTATTTTCCAACCAGTTTGCCTCCAGCTGTTGCAAAACTACAACTCCCAGCATGTACTGACATATCGTGCATGCTGGGAGTTGTACTTTTGCAACAGCTGGAGGCACACTGGTTGGAAAACCTTCAGTTAGGTTCTGTTACCTATCTCAGAATTTTCCAACCAGTGTGCCTCCAGCTGTTGCAAAACTACAACTCCCAGCATGTACTAATCGCCGAAGGGCATGCTGGGAGATGTAGTTATACAACAGCTGGAGGTACGCAACTACAACTCCCAGCATGGTGAGACAGCTGTTTGAGCATGCTGGGATTTGCAGTTTTGCAACATCTGGAGAGCTACAGTTTATAGACCACTGCACAGTGATTTCCAAACTGTGACCCTCCAGATGTTGCAAAACTACAAATCCCGGCATGGCCAGACAGCAAAGAGCTGTTTGAGCATGCTAGGAGTTGTAGTTTTGCAAGATCTGGAGGGATACAGTTTAGAGACCACTATATAGTGGTCTCAAACTGCAGCCCTCCAGCTGTTGCAAAACTACATATTCCAGCATGCCCAAACAGCTGTCTGGGCATGCTTGGAGTTGTAGTTTTACAACATCTGGAGGGCTACAGTCTCAGACTGTAGCCCTCCAGATGTTGCTAGGCAACTTACCGGCTTCCGTAGGATCCAGGGAGCCGTCTTCTTCTGCCGCACGCCGCCCGCGCCAATCTCTGTCGCCGCCCGACGATCACCGTCGCCCGCAGCCTCCGGAGGGGTAAGTGGACCTTCGGTGTTCGGTCCCCGTCATTTCCCCGTCCTGCCCCACCTATTGTGGGTGGGCAGGACGGGGAAAATGAAAGTAAACCCCCCCGCCCCCGATCTGCTATTGGTGGTCGCGTCTAGACCAACAATAGCAGGGATAGGAGGGGTGGCACCCCTGCCACCTCACTCCTATCACTTCAGGGGGATCGTGGGTGTCTTAGAAAACCGCGATCCCCCTTCTATTCCGGGTCACCGGGTCACCATAGACCCGTAATGACCCGGAATCGGCGCAAATCGCAAGTGTGAATTCACTTGCGATTTGCGTCGATCGCCGACATGGGGGGGTCTAATGACCCCCCTGGGAATTTGCACTGGTTGACTGCTGATAGATATCAGCAGTCACCCCGGTCCGGTCCCCGCCCAGCGCGCGGCGGGGACCGAAATTCCCACGGGCGTATGGATACACCCTTCGTCCTTAAGTACCAGGACGCAAGGGTGTATGCATACACCCTTCGTCCCCAACAGGTTAAGAATATAACAATATTTCTAAATGACCTCACTGTGGAGGGAAACCAATGCAGAAATACCAGTATTATTTGAAAAGTTGTTAGATGCTTCTAGCCATGTCATTTATGATCCATTAGTCTCTTTAACATGAAAGATCAGGGTCAGAAGTCAGGTTGTAGATGTGAATGTATACATTCACGGTCATGTATAAATATATAGATAGATATATATATATATATATATATATTTGTGTGTATATACTGTATTTATATTATTTTTTATTTGTTCTTGTATTTGCTAACAGTGCTAACACCCCCTCCAAATTCTTAATCTTATTGATTACTACTAGCCCATTGCCATGACTACGGGATAAGACTACACACAGGGTCTATTTGCAGTCTTGGAACACCTCAGTCTGCAAGGGAGATGTATTAATAAATTGGTAGACCATTGATATTGGATTGGCAGGGTTCTGACTCCTGACACCCCTGCTGATCAGCTGTCTGAAGAGGTCGCAGCATCCTATCGTGTCCTGTCATTGACAGCCAGCCATGTTTGCAGTGGTCTTGAACAAGAAACCTGGACTGCTACTGACTGGAATGGTATCATCTTCAAGTCCAGGTTCTGTTTCGGATTCGATGATGATTTGGTTCAAACATGGAGGCCTCTTGGTTAGTGCTTTAGTCCTTACTTTGCTATGAAGTAGCATACTGCACCAACTGTTGCTATGATGATCTGGAAAGCCATAACATATAACAGTGACATAACATATGACAGTCCGTAGAAGAAGTGATACAAGGGGCACTAACAGCTCATCGATATGTGCAAAACATTCTGCAGCCACATATGTTGCCTCTCATGACTTCAAAAAAATATTTTTCCACTAAAATGCAGGTTTTTCCCCAAATTTTACTTTTTTACAAAGGGTAATAGGAGAAAATGCCCCCCAAAATTTGTAACCCCATTTCTTCTGAGTATGGAAATACCCCATGTTTGGACGTCAAGTGCACTGCGAGCGAACTACAACGCTCAGATGAGAAGTAGCGCCATTGAGCTTTTAGAGAGATAATTTGTTTGGAATGGAAGTCGGGGGCCATGTGCATTTACAAAGTCCCCCGTGGTGCCAGAACAGTGGACCCCCCCACATGTGACCCCATTTTGGAAACTACACCCCTCACAGAATGTAATAAGGGGTACAGTGAGCATTTACACCCCACTGGCGTTTGACAGATCTTTGGAACAGTGGGCTGTGCAAACAAAAAAATTAAATTTTTCATTTTCACGTACCACTGTTCCAAAAATCTTTCAGACCCCTGTGGGGCGTAAATGCTCACTGTACCCCTTATTACATTACACGAGGGGTGTAGTTTCCAAAATGGGGTCACATGTGGGTATTTTTTTGCATTTATGTCAGAACCGCTGTAAAATCAGCCACCCCTGTGCAAATCACCAATTTAGGCATCAAATGTACCCGGTGTGCTCTCACTCCTGAGCCTTGTTGTGCCCGCAGAGCATTTTATGCCCACATATGGGGTATTTCCGTACTCAGGAGAAATTGCGTTACAAATTTTGGGGGTCTTTTTTTCCTTTTACCTCTTGTGAAAATAAAAAGTAAAGGGCAACACCAGCATGTTAGTGTAAACATTTTTTTTTTACACTAACAGGCTGGTGTAGACCCCAACTTTTCCTTTTCATAAGGGGTAAAAGGAGAAAAAGCCCCCCAAAATTTGTAGTGTAATTTCTCCCGAGTACAGCGATACCCCATATGTGACCCTAAACTGTTTCCTTGAAATACGACAGGGCTCCAAAGTGAGAGAGCGCCATGCGCATTTGAGGACTAAATTAGGGATTGCATAGGGGTGGACATAGGGGTATTCTACGCCAGTGATTCCCAAACAAGGTGCCTCCAGCTGTTGCTAAACTCCCAGCATGCCTGGACAGTCAATGGCTGTCCGGAAATGCTGGGAGTTGTTGTTTTGCAACAGCTGGAGGCTCCGTTTTGCAAACAATGCTGTACAATACGTTTTTCCTTTTTATTGGGGGGGGGGGGGGCAGTGTAAGGGGGTGTATATGTAGTGTTTTACTCTTTATTAGGTGTTAGTATAGTGTAGTGTTTTTAGGGTACATTCACACTGGCGGGTTACGGTGAGTTTCCCGCTAGGAATTTGCGCTGCGGCGAAAAATTTGCCGCAGCTCATACTTGAAGCAGGAAACTTGCTGTAAACCCGTTCGTGTGAATGTACCCTGTACGTTCACATGGGGGGGGGGGCAAACCTCCAGCTGTTTCAAAACTACAACTCCCAGCATGCACGGTCTCAGTACATGCTGGGAGTTGTAGTTTTGCAACAGCTGGAGGCACACTGGTTGGAAAACCTTCAGTTAGGTTCTGTTACCTAACTCAGTATTTTCCAACCAGTGAGCCTCCAGCTGTTGCAAAACTACAACTCCCAGCATGGACGGTCTGTCAGTACATGCTGGGAGTTGTAGTTTTGAAACAGCTGGAGGCACACTGGTTGGAAAATACTGAGTTGGGTTCTGTTACCTAACTCAGTATTTTCCAACCAGTGTGCCTCCAGCTGTTGCAAAACTACAATTCCCAGCATGTCTGATCACAGAAGGGCATGCTGGGAGATGTAGTTATGCAACAGCTGGAGGTACGCAACTACAACTCCCAGCATGCCGAAACAGCTGTTTTCTGTGTGGGCATGCTGGAATTTGTAGTTTTGCAACATCTGGAGTGCTACAATTTAGAGACCACTGAACAGTGATCTCCAAACTGTGGACCTCCAGATGTTGTAAAACTACAACTCCCAGCATGCCCAGACAGCAAACAGCTGTGTGGGCATTCTAGGAGTTGTCGTTTTGCAAGATCTAGAGGGCAGTATAGAGATCACTGTGCAGTGGTCTCTAAACTGCAGACCTCCAGCTGTTGCAAAACTACAAATTCCAGCATGCCCACACAGCAAACAGCTGTCTGGGCATGCTGGGAGTTGTAGTTTTATAGCCAAAAACAAAGAGACCCACAATACTAATATTATTTCAAAAAGTATAACAATCTTTATTAAACAATATAAAACAGACAATTAAAAATAATTAAAAGGCAGAGGATGACCTTAAGCAGGAGACAACAAGTGCCAGTGGACCTGGTATGGGCGATGTAGGTATTCAGTCAAGAGCATACATAATGTAAGACTGGCAAGGCTGCACACTTATAATATAGTATAAAATAGATATAATATCTAACATACATTAGTATAACATAGGGAGCAGCAATGCGATATAACAAACATGAATAGGGACCCAAGATGGGTGATACCTTAAGAGACTACCTGCCATATACCTAAAGGCCAGGAACACCAAGCACCAACACCCCAACGCACGTTTCGCGTATGGGCTTCGTCAGGGGGCGTGTGGTTGTAGTTTTCGTCAGGGGGCGTGTGGTTGCGAGTTGTAGTTTTGCAACATCTGGAGGGCTACAGTCTAGAGACCACTATGGTGGTCTCAGACTGTAGCCCTCTAGATGTTGCTATGCAACTACTCACCGGCTTCCGTCGCATCCGGGAGCCGTCCTCTTCTGCCGCACGCCGCCGCAGATCTCCGTCGCCGCCGCCGATCCCCGTCGCTCCGCTGCCTTCGGAGGGGTAAGTGGACGTCGGCGCCCGGTCCTCTTCGTTTTCCCCGTTCTGCCCCGCCTATTGTGGGAGGGCAGGACGGGGAAAACGAAAGTAAACCCCTCCGCCCCAGATCTGCTATTGGTGGTCGCGTCTAGACCACCAATAGCAGAGATAGGAGGGGTGGCAACCCTGCCACCTCACTCCTATCGCTACAGGGGGATCGTGGGTGTCTTAGACACCCGCGATCCCCCTTCTATTCCGGGTCACCGGGTCACCATAGACCCGTAATGACCCGGAATCGGCGCAAATCGCAAGTGTGAATTCACTTGCGATTTGCGCCGATCACCGACATGGGGGGTCTAATGACCCCCCTGGGCATTTGCACGGGGTGCCTGTTGATAGATATCAGCAGTCACCCCGGCCCGGTCCCCGCCCGGTGCGCGGCGGGGGCCGAAATTCCCACCGGCGTATGGATACGCCCTTCGTCCTTAAGTACCAGGACGCAAGGGCGTATGCATACGCCCTTCGTCCCCAACAGGTTAATAGATGAAAATCGATGCAGCCATTTAAGAAATATTCATCTATTAGCAACAAGCTAATCTGGTATTTTCTTCTTAACTGCCCTGGAGGTGGACTGCTGCTGTATGTGCAATGCTTTCTCCCGCCGCTCTGGCAATATTCACGCCCTTTTTTAGTAATAACCCTGCCCCCTTCATGTTCATCCCTCCTCCTCAACAGGTCAGTAAAGGGGGCGGAGTTATCGGCTGAAGAGGGCTGGGTTAACACTAAAGCTGGCAGGATTATACAAAAGCAGCCACCTCCAGTACAGTTAAGAAGAAATTTTCAATAAGATGAATATATACTTAACGGCTGCACTGATTTTCACCCGGTAAGAAGCGTTAGAAACCGGGTCACCTGCACTATCTACCTGTATATTCAGGTTAGTGTGGGTGACCCTGCTGTCAGTTTCCCTTTAAAAATCTTGTGGTGGCTATAACTAGAATTAGGGTTGGTATCCACTTATGTTGTTAATTGGGTATTGGTTATTAGCTGCCATTTTTCTTGCAAGTGATCCACCAAGAAAAGAAAAATTAAAAACTCACATTTAGCAAACCTGACAGTATTTCCATTTGGTTCCCATAAAATAAATGCAAAAGTGCAGACCTCTGGGAAGGTCTGTGACTAAATTTCACCTCTACCTCTTTGACCTGTCAGCAGAAGTTGTTAGGAGCGATTTTCTAATTGTTCCAGAATGAGCGACCCAATCTTGTTAGCTTAGAGCACTGGTGAATTTATTTCAGTTTTATTTGAAAATGTCCTAACTCCCAATCTATTAACTGGTGACCTATAGCTGCCTCAATGGATGTGACAAAATAATCCAAGGAGCAAAGGAGTTTACTAAATAAACAGAACTCCTATTTTCCAGGGCAAGCAGCCTCAAGGTATAAAAATATTAGAAATATCCTTACAATAGGGCTGGCTATCTTATAGTAATGTAATTTAATTATTGGCTTTATTTACTGTGCTCAGGCTCACAAACATAACATCAATCAACATGATTGATAGATATGAGACAGAAGGATAGATAGATATGAGATATATATATATTGGATGATGAGACCGCACCGGGGACCGACCTACGTGCATGTGACTGCCCAGGCAGCCAGCCAGGGATAATAGTACAAATGTCCAGAAATCACTGCACAGGCAGGTCTTGGATCAATAAAAGCTGGTGTCTTTTATTCCCAAAATAAAGTTCAATGTTTCGGCTGCAATAGCCTTTATCAAGCATCCCATGAATTGATAGAATTCCAGGTACGCTCTTGGTCCTTAAAGGGGTATTCCAGGCCATAACTTTTTTATACATCAACTGGCTCCGGAAAGTTAAACAGATTTGTAAATTACTTTGATTAAAAAATCTTAATCCTTCCAATAGTTATTAGCTTCTGAAGTTGAGTTGTTGTTTTCTGTCTAACTGCTCTCTGATGACTCACGTCCGGGAGCTGTGCAGTTCATATGGGGATATTTTCCCATCATGCACAGCTCCTGGGACGTGACATCGTCAATGAGCAGTTAGACAGAATACTTCAGAAGCTAATAACTATAGGAAGGATTAAGATTTTTTAATAGAAGTAATTTACAAATCTGTTTAACTTTCCGGAGCCAGTTGATATATAAAAAAAAGTTTTTGCCTGGAATACCCCTTTAAGTACCAGTCCAAGACACAAGGGCGTACTTGTACGCCCTTGGCCCTAACAGGTTAAAAACATCTCCTATGCACAGAAGGTCCCAGAGGTCATACCACCACGATTTCCAGAATGGGACCCATCTCTCTCTTTGCTTGAAGCAGCATGTCGGCACATGCTCCATGCATTATCTATCGAAGCGCCACAGATACACAAGTGCTGTACTCGGGTATCTCAGGCACTCCCAGCATGTAAAAAAAAATTATGTAATATGTGCCAACATACCACCTACATGCACAGGAAGAGACAGGCCCTTTTCATAAGATTGCGGGCTGTCTCAGAGATCAGATCCCCCATAGTCAGACACTTCTGCAGATAGATACAGTATACAAGAAAAGGGGAGGATAGAGATGGTGGTATATAGTGCCATTGTCTTAGGTGAGATGGCGACTGATCTGCGGAAATCATGTTACAGAGCTAGAGGAATGGAGAGAATTGATATTTTGTTTTGTGGGAAGAGATTTAGTATAACTGATGTTTTGTTAATTTACATATCTACTCTATGATTTCTACTCTCAGGAGTCCAGTAGGTGGTCTTATTTGTAACTGGCACCTATCTCTGAAAAAAGTTCATGAAAAAAAAGCTGTGAATTACTAAGTTAAACTGCCCACTGGAGTTCTAAGAAGAGAAAGAGCAGGGATATCAGTGAAAAAAAAAATACAAGTTATACTGAATCTTCTCCCACAAAACTACATAGCAATTGGATAGATTTCCTTTAACCTATGCAGCAAAGTAAATGGGATTGGACAGCTCTCTGGCATTCATTTGTTTTTAGAACAAAATGCCTTACAAATTTATAGAAATGTGTAGCAAGTGCTATTTCCAGAACATGTGTGCCATCTGAGGTGAACAGTGAAATGGCACCCCTCTCCTGTAGACCTGCCAAATGCTGCCACCTCCCAAGGTCAAGGAATCGTGCCATCGGAGGTGAAGTTCTCACCTTTCCTCCTGGAAGGTGCTCCCTTGTCTTATTTTCTCCCTTTTTTTGTATTTTCACATTCAGCTCCGTAAGTCCAATGATGGTAACATGTTGATTTATTTACCTTGGTCCAGTATACTTTATGATTTGAAACCTCCTGAACCTTTATTCAGCTCTCCGGGAAGACAAAGTGCTGCTGAGGCTCTCACTTAATGAAACACCAGTATAATTGTAGAACTATTGAGTCAGCACTTTGCTGTTTCTATAGGAACCCTGCAACATTTCTTTTTTTTGTGTGCAGGAAACCACACAAATAGCAAAATTTATATGATTTTTCCAAGGTTTTTTTGGCCAGGCATAGGAATAACCTGATTCATTGGCCATCAGCCTCAGCAGGGGTGTGTATGAGCCTTGCGTGTAATAAAACTCTAATGTAACGGCCGCTTCATATTTACCTTGGCTGTTCCGTCCATCCAAATCCTATTTATACTATGATTTTAACACATGAATTGCTTGAATCCAGCTGAGGAAAGATAAATAGACCTCAGCAAACAGGAGATACCTTCTCATAGTAAGAAAAAGTCTCAGCTTTTAGTTTGAAATCAAGATTGTCCAATGGTGAAAAGTAAATTGATTTTTATCACTACAGAATCTCATATAAATAAGTACACCTCTCACAATTTTGTAGTATTTTATTGTACCTTTTCATGTGACGACACTGAAGAAATGACACCTGCTACAATGTAGTTAGATCACAGTCTGGATAACAGTGTATAATGTTGTGTCCCCTCAAAATAACTTAACACAGCCATTATTGTCTAAACCTGGGCAACAAAAGTGAGTACACCCCTTAGTGGAAATGTCCAAATTGGGGCCAATTAGCCATTTTCCCTCCCCAGTGTCAAGTGACTTGTGTTACAAGTTCTTAGGTGTGAACAGGGTGAAGGTGTCTTAAATTTGGGGTTATTGCTCCCACACTCTTTAATACTGGTCCCTTATTGCACCTCTTGGCAAAAAAAACCTGAGAATCTGGAGAAATAAATGTTGCTCTACTAAAGATAGCCTAGGCTATAAGGAGATTGCCAAGACCCTGAAACTGGTTCAGATGGTGTCAAGCATGTATTGCAGTAACCAGGTGAGGAGTACAAAGACAAGCATGTCTTTCCTACAGTCAAGCATAGTGGTGGGAGTGTCATGGTCTTGGCATGCATGAGTGCTGATGGCACTGGGGAGGTACAGTTTATTGAGGGAACTATGAATGCCAACATGTACTGTGACATAATGAAGCAGATCATGATCCTTTCCCTTTGGAGACTGGGTTGCAGGACAGTATTCCAACATGATAACAACCCCCAAACACACCTCCAAGATGGCCACTGCCTTGCTAAAGAAACTGATGGTAAATGTGATGGACTGGCCAAGCATGTCTCCAGACCTAAACCCTATTGAGCATCTGTGGGGCATCCTCAAAGAAAAGGTGAAGGTCTAACAGCTCTGTTTTGTCATTATGGAGGAGTGGAAGATGACTATTTATGAGATTTTTAAACCCATTGTGAAAGTTTAACTGTCACACTTTGCATCATGAATGCCGGGACTTTCAGTCAAATGACAAAGTAATCACACTCCATTACTTATGATAAGCATTGAAGGAATCAGTCATGGTTAAAGTATTACTGGGCAAGTGCTTACAGGGGTATTCCAGGATTTTTTGTATTTGACTGTGCTACAGGGGCTGTAAAGTTAGTGTAGGTCATAATATAGCATCTGTACCTCTGTGTGATGGCTGTCTCGTAATTCTTGTGTAATCTTTGCCCCAATGTTTATTTTTATCAGCATACAAAATGAGTGTTGTCTCCCAGGTTGCAGTGTGGCCAGAGACATTACATAACTAGTCAGTTGTTGAAAGGAGCCTCTGTGCTTCAATAGGTGGAGCGACCATTGGGTGAGATCATTCTCCACAGCTCGGCAGAAAATGGTAGCTCGGGTGTGCTGCAAAGGGAGAAGTGGGTGAAGTGTGGGAGGGACAAAAGTGATCTCACACTTGCAAACAAGAAATCCTGGGACTTGGAGTTGGAAGTTGGGAACTCCAACAGGAAATAACCATTATACAAAAAGAAAGCTGCAGTGTCGGGCAGGTAAGTGCTAATGTCAACCTATGGTTGATAACCACTTTTTCTCTGACGTCAGTAGAGAAAAGACAAAGTAGGCCAAATTATCATCTTAATCTTTTTGCCATTTTCCTCATTCCTGAACAATGTTTATAAATGAGGTCGGGGCATTATTCTGCAGAAAGAGGTCACTGCCATTAGGGAATTCCAATGCTGTGAAGGAGAGACTTGGTTTGTATAATGTTTATTTAGATCGTACACGTTACAGTTACATCAATATGATGCTAGAACTCAATGTTTCCAGAACACTGCCCCACTAGCTTGTCATATACCCATAGTGCATCATGGTGCCATCTCTTTCTAAGGCAAATTCACATGACGTCTCCTCCTTCTTTTGTGCCATGGTCCATCTCTGATGCTTATGTGGCCCCTGTAGGTGTTTCAGTCTGTGGCTATGCATCCACATACACAGTAAGCTTTGCTTCCCTGACTGATCCGACAGGTCAGAACAGACAGGCTAGCCATCATTCCCCATGTGCATCAATGAGCATTGGGCACTCAATACCCTGTTTATTTTTACTATATATATTTTTTCTTATTTTGATAATGTAAAAAACGTGTCTGGCTGTTTAAGGGGCTATTGAAAATCACAGTTTTTTTGTTTTTTTTTCTAAATTCTGTTCTGGGAGGTGGTAAATAAAAAAACAAAAAACAACAACGGCTGGTATCACTGAGCTCCGTTAACTGCTGCGTAGTGTTTCAGAGTTCAGGAGCCAGATGCCATGGGCCCACTCAGCCAATCTTTAAAGCGTACTTGTCAGATCCTACAAAAAAAAAGAATGAATATGTTACTCAGTACCTAATACTGACCATGTACATCTAATTGTTATGCCTCTAACATCTATGTTTATTATTTAAAAAAATACCTCTTTTTGTTAGCTTACAGTGTTAGGGTGTGTCCCTCTCTCTATTGGTGTGCCTGTTCATGCAGCCTGGTCCATGAGTCATCTCTTGTCCATGACTTATGGACAAGCTGATGCTGCAGCAGGACTGGTTAGTGTTCCAGTAGGTATGGGGACACCTAGTTGTGGGATTTTCAGGGGCCATTTTTTTTTTTTATTAAAAATTTTCAAAAAAGTTAAACAACCATATTACAAAAGGTCTTTAATTTTAAATATAAAAAGTTTTTTGATCTGACAGTGCCCATTTAAGGTTTTTTTTCCATCTCTTTGAAGTAAGTTAGTAGGTCCGTACAGTACAAGGATACCCACTTTATGAAGGTTTTATTTTATGACTTAAAAAATTATAACTACATGAACCAAAATTAGTGCATTAAGCACTTTAGTTTTTCCCCCCTACCCTTTTAAAAATCATAACCCTTTCAATTGTGCACCCAAAATTCCATATTATGGCTTATCACCAATTCTAATTTGCAATGACATTAGTCATTTTACCCAAAAATCCATGGGAAAAAGGGAAACAAAATAATTGTGCGACAACATTTTAGAAAAAACACAATTTTGTAATTTTTGGGGGCTTCCATTTCTAGGTAGTGCATTTTTCGGTAAAAATTACACCTTATCTTTATTTAGTAGGTACATACGGTTAAAATGATACTCTACTTATATAGGTTTGAATTTGTCTTACTTCTGGAAAAAATAATAACTACATGCACGAAAATGAATACGTTTAAAATTGTCATCTTCTGACCTCTATAACTTTTTTTAATTCATCCACATATGGGCCACTATGATTATTGTGTCGTGATCTTAAGATTTTTTTGGTACCATTATTGTTTTGATTGGAATTTTTTATCGCTTTTTATTCATTTTTTTGTGGTATAAAAAATTACAAAAAATATTTGTTTGCGCATATGCCATTGACCGTGAGGTTTAATTAACAATATATTTTTATAGTTCGGACATTTCCGCAGGCAGCGATACCACTTATGTTTAACTTTTATTTACAGTTTTTTTTTTTTTAAATGGGAAAAGGGGGGTGTTTTGAATTTGTATTAGGGAAGGGGTTAAATCATCATTATCAACTTTTTTTTTTATAGCATTGATCAGTGTTATCTGGGCTCGATTGCTCCAGACTGGCGATCTTCTCGTCGTCTTTAATTTAAGGTGATCGGGACACCGCGGTTTCATCGGGGAAAGGGGCTACCGGTAATGCCTTTTTTTTTTTTTTTTCATTTTAGATGCGGTGATCAACTTTGAACACCGCGTCTAAGAGGTTAATGCCGGGCATCTCCGCAATCGGTGATGTCCAGCATTAGACACGGGTTCCAGCCGTTGATAGCCGCCAAGACCATCCAGCTATGATGCGGGGTCAGTCTGTGACCCTGCATCATAGCAGAAGAGCGGCGCCCTGCATCTTTTAAGAGGTTAATTTATATGGCTTATTGTTTATTTATATGACTGATTGTGATTTGTCACATCAGTCTCTGCTCCAATTTTCATTCCTTTAAGTGTTACTGTAATTTCAATACCTTTTTAACATGTCGTCTAGACTTGTCAAAAATGTAGATAGCAATGGGTGTCAGTCTTGAGACCCACTGCTATTGTGAGCTATAACTGGGTGAAGCACATGGTAGCATGCTTCACTTCCTGGTCGGCCACTCAGTCTAGTCTATGGAGCGCAACAGTCGGATTTGGCAGCCGGCTGGGGAGAGTGAAATGTGCTTTGCATGCTTCCTCCGGATATGACTTGCAGCGTGTGCGAACTAAACTTTTGACATGGCTGGACAACATGTCATAAGTTTATAAAAATGTAAGTAATGCTTTACACATATAAGCTCAGCCAATCATTAGGCGCAGCGGTGAACCACCAGTAACTGGCTGTGCATGCAGGGAGACCAAAGGGATGATACAGAGCTCATTGATGGGATCAGGTGGCCAGCCGGGGAGTGAACTGTACACTAAACCTGGTCATAATTCATGATCACAGAGCCATCGAAACAGCAGCTGTGGAGGATTGGAGCAGGTGAGTATGGTTTCTTTTGTAAAGCACTTTGGCTCACTTTTAAAACATATTTTGGAAGCTGGAATACCCATTTAAGAACACAATGTTCCCAGAACTGCTTATATGGAAAACCTCTAAATATTGCATTTAAAAATTTAGTTTTTCCCGATGAAGTTTTAAAACAAAAACATGGAAACTGTAACTTGTCAATATGATTATTATTAGGAAAAATATTATTAGCTTTTTTATTACTATAATCTGATGAATATGATTACCATCCTGCACATTTCCTGTGCGCTTCTTGTTTGTACCACATTTACCACATAAAGCAGCCGGCACACTCATATGTGGATCAAGTTATCCGTATGTATTTATCCTGGCACAAGACTATAATATATGCACCATAAAGGCGTCTGCACTGTTGCTACTGTTTTCAGATTTGTCCGCCCCCACAGCCTGCTAGATTTTGCACTGTCTCTCTCCCAGCAGGATACCGTCTTCGTAATGCAAGTTACTCAAACAAAAATCCATGCTCACAGATATTGAGCTTTTTTCCTTTGTCCATGGCATGGATTAAAAAAGTTTATGTTACTGCTCCTGCTGGCATGTGCGTCTTTTTTTCTTTTTTTTTTGCCAACTGCAATGTGCTACTCTCTTAGGGTGTCACTTAAAACCATCACAGAGTTTTGTTTGGAGTGGCACAATTTACACTAGTTATGGGTTCTGCCCTCGACATGAATCAGGACCTTGTATACTGTGTCCTAATTTATCTTTTTTTGTGTCAAATAAGTAGCAGAGAGACAGATTTTTTACACATCTGTCAGCCTTAATGTTTTTTGATTCAGTAGGATTTGGAATATGACCTACTCTATGAGCCCCTTATTAAAAGCTATACAGACCCAGGATTATATGAACTGTGTTAACATTTTATAAAAGGGATTGACAGAGAAAAATGAAAAATCGAATGAGAGGTGACTGCGCAATTACAACACAGAGAAAATATCAAGGGCATTACTGGGGGCCTATAACATCTGCGTTCTATATGAGTCTGATTAGGATGACCCTTATGATTTTGATTACATATATATATATATATATATATATATATATATATATATATATATAAAATAAAGATATATATGCTAATATGCTGCAGAAAAACATTATTTTTCTTATGAGACATTTCAGCTTGCTAACTTGATGACCAAGACTTTGGAAAGAGGCCAACAGAAGCAAGATAAGAAGAGGCTGAATTTGGAACACAAAATATTTGAAGAGATATAGACTGTGTAGAAAGACAGAGAAATTCAGAATTTTCCAGTTGATGGAGAGGGTAGCATAATTGAACTTTGGCCAGGAGAGAAATGGATGCTTAAATATACTAATATATACACAGACGCAATACTCAAATAACCAATCAAAATATAACATGATGATTTTGACGTGATAACTAACCTCCCCTTTTTGTCAAAAGTAAAAACCAATGGACTTCCGTGTAATAAACAGAACTCCTTGGGGCAGCTCCTTAGCCAGTATGATGAGAAGGAGATATTATATCAACATTCTGTCGGGTGGGTATTCCTTGTGCCGGCACTCAGCAGTATACAGCAGAAGTCACGCACAGTTTAAGGCCTAACCAGCAGCCATCCTGAACAAGTCAACATACTGTACTGTGACATCACAGTGTGTATTATCCCTGTACTGTGACATTATTGAGTATATTATCCCTATACTGTGACAATACACTGTGTACATTATTCCTACACTGTGACATAATTTTGCATTATGACATCACTGTGTATATTGATGTAGTGATGTCAGGTCTCGACGCACTGCAACCTGGGAAATCCTGAGACATGAGTAATTTTGTATGCTATTAAAAATAAATATTGGGCGATAATTACATAAGAATTGTGAGACCACCGTCACACACAGGTACAGACACTATATTATGAGCTACACTAACTTTACAGCCCCTGTAGTATAGTCAAATAAAAAAAGATACAGGAATATCCCTTTAAGGCTGCTCACAAAGCGAGTGAAATAGGATCCTTAAGCTAATTGCTGGTGGGGCTCGGCTTGCAGACCATATGCAATATCAAATAATGGAGAGAGAGAATTGATGTTAATTATGCCTGTACTGTGACCCTAAATGTGAAGAGTAGAGTCAGTGTCTGTCAGCTCCCAAGTCTCCTATAAGTTAAACAACCCAAATCCAGATCAGCCTAAACTTAACTAAGCAAACAAGAAGCCAGTTAGTCAGCAAGGACTACAAGTCACATAGTGCCATGAATCCTGCAGCAAACTCCAGCGTACTCTGCACTTCTGTTTGAACTATTCCTGTATATGTCTGCAAGTTCTTGAGTAAAAATTAGTAGTTTATGTAAGCCTGCATGTGTGTTGTTTATTACCCCAGCGCTTGGCCCAGGAAGCTACTACTCTTGGAGCTTGGAGGTCAATGCTACCCTGGCACCACGAACTGTAAGTGGTTGTTGCCACACCATACTCGTACTAAATCATGCCACCTGAGCCTGCCTTCGGTTAATATGTAATGACACAGTACAGGGTTAAAATTCACAGTGACACCACAGTACAGGGTTAACATGCAATGACACAGTACAGGGCTAAAATTTACAGTGATGTCGCAGTTCAGGGCATATATACACAGTGATGTCACAGTACAGGGATAATACACACAATTATGTCACAGTGCAGGGATGATACACAGTGATGTCACAGTACAGTGATAAAAAATGTCGAAGGGCAGGCTAAGATGGCATGATTTAGTACGAGCATGGTGTGGCAACAACAACTTACAGTTCGTGTTGCCAGGGTAGCGTTGACCTCCAAGCTCCAAGAGTGGGCCAAGCACTGGGGTAATAACGACCACACATGCAGGCTTACGGAAACTACTAATTTTTACTCAGGAACATGCATAAATATACAGGAACAGTTCAAACAGTTGTGCAAAGTACGCTGGAGTTTGCTGCAGGATTTACAGTTGCTTCATGGCACTATGTGACTTGCAGGCCTTGCTGACCAACTGGCTTCTTGCTTGCTTAGTTATGTTTCGGCTCTTCTGGATTTGGGTTGTTTAACATATAGGAGACTTGGGAGCTGACTCTACTCTTCACATAGGCTTCCGGATTTAGGGTCACAGCACAGGGATAATTAACATTGATGTCACAGTGCATAGATAATACACACAGTGATGTCACAGTGCAGGGATAATACACACAGTGATGTCACAATACAGAGATAATACACAGTGATTTCACATTACAGGGATAATGCACACAGTGATGTTACAGTACAGGGATAATATACAGTAATCTCACAGTACAGGGATACTACACACAGTGATCTCACAGTACATGGATAATACACACAGTGATGTCACTAGGGATGAGCGAATCGATTCTGACGAATCCAAATTTGTTACGAATTTCATGAAAAGTTAGATTAGTTACGAATGAGAATATGGCCGTGATTCGATCGTGCGAATTGCTTCATTAAACTCCAATTAGTGTGGTCCAGGCTCCAGGGCATCTAAAATGGCGGATCCACATGTAAGGACATGGGGCAAGGAATCCTGGGAAGCCGGGAACAAGGGCGGATGACCCTGAATCACATGCAGCATGCAGCCTATCAGAAGCCAGCCACCCTTGTGATGTCACAGCCATATATAATTGGCAACCATCTTGTGGCCAGTCACCTCAGCGCTCTATTACAGAGAGAGAGGGACAGACAGCAGTGTATGTTGCACAGAAAAGCATTTTTACAGCAGTGATTCACCTCCCAGTCACATCAGCATTCTATTGCAGAGAGAGAGAGAGACAGAGAGCAGTGCGTGTTGCACAGAAAAGCATTTTTACAGCAGTGATTCACCTCCCAGTCACATCAGCGTTCTATTGCAGAGAGGGACAGAGAGCAGTGTGTTGCACAGAAAAGCTTTTTTACAACAGCGATTCACCTTAAGACCAAATCCAGCTTAAGAGCACTGATAGGGAAGGGAGTGAGATTGAGAGAGAAGGTGCAATTTTGGGTGTAGTACACATCGACAATGTGCTGCAGCACTGGTGTGTACAACAACTGAAAAGTTAATAGTAGCCAGCCAGTTAAGGTGAGCAGAGCACTAAAAGCATTTTGTCCTCTATTAAGTGTAACCTGTGCGTACATCTAAGTGGTGTACAATTTTGTTCCTGTTAAACTCTTAAGGGCCTAGATACTGTGAAAGGCCAGGCAAAAGTACACACCCGCTGGTGGTGTACATAAATGCTGTTTTAAGCGTACTGGAGAGCATTGTCCTCCCCATAAGTGCATACCACATACGTACATCTAAGTGGTGTACCATTTTGTTACTGTTAAGGTCTTAAGGGCCTAGATACTGTGAAAGGCCAGGAAAAAGTACACACCTGCTGGTGTTGTAGACAAATACTATTTTAAGCATACTGGAGCGTATTGTCCTCCACTCATAAGTGCATCCCACATACGTACATCTAAGTGGTGTACAATTTTGTTTCTATTAAAGTCTTAAGGGCCTAGATACTGTGAAAGGTCAGCCAAAAGTACACACCTGCTGGATTTGTAGACAAATACTGTTTTAAGCGTACTGGAGCGCATTGTCCTCAGCTCATAAGTGCATACCACATACGTACAACTAAGTGATGTACCGTTTTGTTCCTGTTAAGGTCTTAAGGGCCTAGATACTGTGAAAGGCCAGGAAAAAGTACACACCTGCTGGTGTTGTAAACAAATACTGTTTTAAGCGTACTGGAGCGTATTGTACTCCCCTCATATACGCACTAAGTATGCCAGGCAGAGAAGTGCCAGGACGTGCACAGAGGAGTGGCAGAGGCCTAAATTCATCAGGCAGAGGTTGCAGCAGACTAGGGGCGAGTGGCAGCAGGAGGCCTGAGCTCCCGGTATCAGCTAGTGGTCGTGTCTCGACCAGCAGACTGACTGGTTAACACGGTCATCCACTTTATCACAAGTGAAATCTGAAACCCCCAGTCAACAGTCGGTGGGTTCCCCAGACACATCCCTCAGTTAGCATGGCCCGGGAGCAGTCCCTGTCCTCCCATTGCCTCTGTCCTATGCTGTTCCCTCCCCCACAGAAGTATCTTATGCGGTGGGTTCAGCACCACTCTTTAGTAAGGATGATCTACTAGAGGACAGTCAGCATTTACTGCCCAGCCAAAAAGTGGAAGAGACATTCGCCACTTCCTCCGCTAGGCGGGCAAGTAGTGATAAGGAGAGTGGCGTGGGAGGTGGTGTTGAGAAAGGCTCCTGAAGCAGATACTGATGAGGAACCTGAGGAGGACATCAGTGACATGCAGACACAACTCGATGATGAAGCCGATCGCACTTGGGAGCCGGCTGCAGAAGGGGCTTCATCATCATCATCATCATCATCAGGAGAAGAGGGTTGCAGGGTTGTACGTGAGGCAGCAGCTGAGCCAGCAAGGTGATAGCATGGTTGGCAGTCAGCATAGTGGCAGAAGTTTAAAGTCTGGAGCCAAATATGCCCAGGGTAGACCATCTGCTTCGCTGCGGCCTACCTTCCCGGGAGGTAGTGGAACAGGGGTTCCTGGAGTCGGCAGCAGTAGCAGTCAATTAGTGCGGACTGTTGGTGGGAAAATCAACTACTCTGCGGTGTGGCAGTTTCTCATCAAGCATCAGGAGGATGTTAACCCTGCCACATGCAAGATGTGTCGGCAGAAGGTGAAGCGGGGCCAGGGTCCCAATGTTGGCACCACGACCCTGCATCAACATATGCAGCGTCACCATAAAGCAGCCTGGGAGACCTAAGCTCCGATTTGGTGGTCCAGCCTGCTGCATCATCCAGTGGCATGCCGCTCCCTGTTTGAGCCAGCTAAGGCTCCCCCACTTCTGCCGAATGAAGCTGTGTGTCGTACCCATCTTCTGTCACTCCAGATGCACCTTGTTTTGCAAAGAAGGCAGTACCAGCCCTGCACAATTTTGTGGAACAGAAGGTGAGCCTGTCGGTGTGTACTAAAGTGCACGGCAGCGCCAACATGTGGAGCTGTAATTACCGTCAGGGACAATACATGTCCTTTACGGCCCACTGGGTAAATGTGGTTCCTGCACAGCCACAACACCAACTTGGACAGGTCACGCCTCTTCCGCCTCCACACTCTGAGGCCGCTGGTCCTGTCACAGTGTGCGACTCTGCCTCCTCATCCTCCACTGTGTCCTCAGCCTCCACTGCACGGACAAATAAAAAAAAATGAGAACCACGACTGGGTCCCTAGTGTGTACTGATCAATATATAAATAGCACATAAAAATGTGTAAAATCAAAATGCCATGATACTAATGTGGACAAAAAGGTGCCAAAGTGTACCACATTATTAAGTGGGATCATATATGAATGACATAATTCTATCAAGAATATAGAAAATAAAAAATGTAATTTTGTATAAATGGCCATAATATTAATTAAGCCTGAATAACAACTAAATAAGGCATTACCAGGTATGACTGTATATGTAAAGTTCATGCATGAAAAAGTTCCTAAATACTGTGAATGTTATAAAAGATATTATATAAATGTATATCTTGTGGGGTTCCAAATAAAATCTTCCAAGATGAATGTATGCAGTGCCTGAAATCTCCAGTGCCTTGAAATAGTTTACATTTTCAGTTTGTTACCACTGAGACTTTAAAGGCTTACTACATAAGTCTAACAGATTTGTAAATTACTTAAAAAAATCGTAATCCTTCAAGTACTTATCAGCTGCTGTATGCTATAGAGGAAGTTGTATAGTTCTTTTCTGTCTGACCACAGTGCTCTATGCTGACACCTCTGTCCGTGTCAGGAACTGTCCAGAGTAGGAGCAAATTCCCATAGCAAACCTCTCCTGTTCTGGACAGTTCCTGACACAGACAGAGGTGTCAGCAGAGAGCACTCTGGTCAGACAGAAAAGAACTACACAACTTCCTGTAGAGTATACAGCAGCTGCTAATGCACCTAGCATGGAATTTTCCCAGCTTGTTTTGGGGACCTCTCGGGTATGAACACGGAGTAAAAGGCTGACTGATTGACATGTCCCTTGGACTTGTCAAAAGTTTTTTGAAAACTCAGTGTCCCTTAGAGTTCTACCTGTAATGCAGTTTTTGTTATATAAAATTAGCACCTTTGCATTCCTTTGAACTTGTTCTTTGTATATTTATGGTATTAGAACTTGTTTATAGACGGCAGCTTGTCTTGTATGTTTAGTGGTGTTTAAATTTTTTACTACCACCCCCTGGATTAGCACACAGAATAATATGTCATGAAAAATGTTTGCTTTCTTCTTAATTGTTTCTAGCACACACTAGAGATCACTTGCCTGGCCAAACACCAGTTTCTTGTCTCTGACCTCGATCTGTTCTCTGATCTCATGTTCAGAGATAAAACACCTGGCTTTAACCCTGGAGACATCTAGATGTCTCCTCTACTTGTATCAAACTGCAACTAAGAAATATGGTACAGACTTTGCCAGCAAAATATTCAAAATAAACTAGTATGTTCCCAAATCAGCACTTTTTTGTTGATGTGTCTATCCCCTTCGGATAAGGGATAAGTTTTAGATTGCGGGGGTCCAAGCACTGGCCCCTCACCACCCGAAGCAAGACCTGACACGCCCCCTCCATAAAGCTCTATGGGAGAGACGAAGATTGATGAACGGCTCTCAAATAGAGCTTTATGGAGGGTGTGTGGCAGCCTCAGCTTCTGGCGGGGGTCGTGCGCGCTCCTGTGATAGAGAATCGTGGCTCCAAACAGAAAATTGCAGGGGGCCCCAGCGCTCGGACCCCCGTGATCTAAAACCTATCCCCTATCCTTTGGATAGGGGATAAGTTTTTGCTCATGATACTTGTCCTTTAATGCTAGTAAAGGGTATGCTAGCATCACTGAAGTCCTTAGGGCATATGTTTTTGTATCCTCCGACTGTGTTGAAAATTCTAGTTTTGATTATTAGTAATATTCAACTCAAAATCTATCATTTAAAAGGATTATCCAATGATAGCGAAACAGTTATTTTCTTCCAAAAACAGAACCACACCTGTTTACAGGCTGGGTGTAGTATTATAAGTCGGCTCCATTTACCTCAGTGGGACTGGGCTGCAAAACCACACTCAACCTGCAGACAAATGTGGTGCATTTTTTTTTTCATCACAGCTCTTTTTGCTGTTGCTGGATAACCACCATCCTATTTTTTTTTTTTTGCTAGCCCGTTTCCCCCCCCCCCGCTACGGCACTAGCCCGTTCACTCCTCAATCCCCAACCCCCCGCCCCGCATACCCCGTTCCCTCATTACACTTGCAGTTACTGCAGAGTCCGGCAGCGGGCGTGCAGGGACAACGGCGGCAATGAGGCGGCGGCGGCGATGTGCGGGAGGAGTGGCCAGTGGCCGGGGAGCCAATGCGCTCGATCCCGCCTGTCTGATTGACAGGCAGGGAGCGAGTGCAGCCTAACTGAAAAAGGACTGATTGCCATTCCAAAATCAGTCCTTTTTCAGTGGCCGGTTTTTAAATGTAAATTAAACCTTTTTAATGAAAAAAAAACAATAAAAGTATATTAGAGATATGTTGTAGTACATAAGTACTACAACATATCAAAAAATAAAGTTGGTGACAGTGCCCATTTAAGTAACATGAATAAAATGCAATAAATGCAATAATGCAACTGATTCAGCACCTTTACAAGCCATGTTTAACCCCTTAAGGACTCAGGGTTTTTCCGTTTTTGCACTTTAGTTTTTTCCTCCTTACCTTTTAAAAATCATAACCTAAAATTCCATATTATGGCTTATTTTTTGGACCACCAATTCTACTTTGCAGTGGTATTAGTCATTTTACCAAAAAATCCACGGCAAAATGGAAAAAAAATTAATTGTACGACAAAATTGAAGAAAAAATGCCATTTTGTAACTTCTGGGGGCTCCCGTTTCTACACAGTGCATTTTTCAGTAAAAATTACACCTTATCTTTATTCTGTAGGTCTATACGGTTAAAATGATACTCTACTTATATAGGTTTGATTTTGTCTTACTTCTGGCAAAAGTCATAACTACATGCATGAAAATGAATACGTTTAAAATTGTCTTCTTTTGACCCTTATAACTTTTTTATTTTTCCACTTACAGGACAGTATGAGGGCTCATTTTTGTATTGATCTGACTTTTTGGATTGCTTTTTATTCATTTTTTCATGATATAAAAAGTTACCAAAAATATGCTATTTTGGAATTTTTTGGGCATACACCATTGACCTTGCGGTTTAATTAATATTTATATATAATGATATATTTTTATAGTTTGGACATTTCAACACGCAGCGATACCACATATGTTTATTTTTATTTACGCTTTTTTTTTTTAATGGGAAGGGGTCTTACTTTTATTAGGGAAGGGGTTAAATGTTCTTTATTAACTTCTTTTTTCCACACTTTTTTTTTCTGCAGTGTTATAGCTCCCTCTAGTGGCTATAATACTGCACACACTGATTTTCCACACAGATCACTGCCATGCATTAACATGGCAATGATTAGTGTTATCGGCAGTTGATTGCTCAAGCCTGGACTTCAGGCTTGGAGTAATCAATCGCCGATCAGATGTACCGGAGGCAGGAAAAGCACCCTCCACTCGTGTTCTAGCTGATCGGTGCTGCACGCTATTAGCCCAGGGTCCTGGCTTTCATTAGCCGCTGGGACCGACCCGCTATGATGCGGGGTCACGATGTTATAGACCTGGTGCAGGGCATACAGGTACGCCCTGCGTCCTTAAGAGGTTAAAGTAGCATTGTTTAGCATACCCAGCAGAACGGAGGTAAAAAATAAAAGGTGTTCTTTCTGAACAGCATGTCTGTTATGGATCCAATGAACTATAACACCAAATAGGTTTCCTTAGCACAAGTACATAAAAAGTACATTAAAGAGGTACTCTGGGGGGAAAAAAATGCTAATCAACTGTTACTGGGTTTTAAACCATTCTCACGAGTGGAAAACGCTTCAAACCCAGTGGATCCTGGTTGCTATGAGCAGCCAGGACGCATGGCTAATGGAGTTCACCAACAATCGGCTCATGCCCGGCATTAACCCTTTAGGAGAGGTTTGCTATGTGAATTTGTTCCTGCTCTGGAAAGTTCCTGACATGGATAGAGGTGTCAGCAGAGACCACTGTGGTCACTAGTGTTGCTCGCGAATATTCACAATGCAAATTTTATTCGCGAATATTCGTGAATATCGCACTATATATTCGCAATTACGAATATTCTTTTTTTTTTTTTCTTCACAGTACACATCATAGTGATCATCCCTCTCTGCTTCCAGCTTGTGTGGTGTAAAGAAGGCTCTAATACTACTGTGTGGGACTGGCGTATGAATTTTCGCATATGGTATTTTCGCTTATGCTAATTTTCGCATCTGTAAATTTTTGGCATATGCGAATTTTCACATATACGCATTTCCGCATATACATATTTTTTGAAAATAAACGCGAATATTACGAATATGCGAATTTAGCGAATATATGAGGAATATTCGTCCATATATTCGCAAAATATCGCGAATTCGAATATGTCCTATGCCGCTCAACACTAGTGGTCACACAGAAAATAACTATACAATTTCCTCTGGAGCATACAGCAGCTGATAAGTACTGGAAGGATTAAGATTTTTAAATAGAAGTGATTTACAAATATGTATATATCCACTGGAGTACCCCTTTGAAAGGTTCTTCACTTCACTGGACAATCCCTATTATATAACCATATGCTGATTTACCAATGTACTACTGAAAAAAAACTAGTTATCAGCTGTAATCTGTGGTTAAGGGGATTTTCTGGGCACCACAAACATCTATATATGGCTGGATGCTTTCTGGGGTTACGTCATCTTGTCCCCTGCTCATCCTGCTATTTGCTATTCCAGAGAAATATTTGTCCCACAGGTTTTGCCCTGACAGAAGAAATGCAGCTGTTATAATGCTTTGGTAGTGTAAAAATGGAGTATAGTGCTTCTTTGGGCTCTGAACACACACACTGTCCCTTACTGTCTCCTATCAGCTCCTCTCCCTAAAATGGCGATCGCAGCGGCATACATACTGTAGACTTTTCTTCTGCCTTTGACCAACCTCTGCACTGCTTCTTAATTGGCTGGGAGCTGTCGATTCGCTCTACTTGGGTTACTTTCCAAGCCCATGCATCTTTTTCTGTGGATTTTTGTGGATAGGAAGCTTTGCACACAACCAGATATTTATATTTATTTATTTATATAGCGCCTACAGATTCCGCAGCACTGGACCTTTATAATTCCCCAACAACATTGCTTCACATGTTTTACTTTATTATTAGTTTAGGTTTATGACACGTTCTCTAATTACTAAGTAGGTTACTTTCTATCCTTTTCCAAGAGCCAGACTTTTAATATTTCAGCTGCATTTCTCCCATTTTTATGTAGAAATTAAGCAGAAAGTGTAAGGAATTACTTTTTAGCTGACAAATGTCGCATTAAAAAGGTAGGGTCTGGACTGAATAAACTAGAACTGAAATTAGCTACCCAATAATAATTACAAATCCCTAATATAAAGCCCATATGAGTGCACATTTCCCTCCTATGTTATATAAGCATCAGTCTTCTGCAATGCATTTGATTTCTGAGACATGTAAGCATGTTCCATGCTACAATATTTTATAGTTCATAAGAAGATGTTGCTCTTTTGGAAGGTTTCACATTTAATGTTATTATGATATTTATGGTCTTCAGCATTAATCCCATAAACTAACATACAAGAGCAACATAAACAGGATCTGGTGGCAGACTACATAATACACCCTGGAGCAACACTTTGAAATGCAGTTCAAAAATCCATGGTTCAAAAACCAAGCAGCCGGATGTACTGTTACTTATGATCCCCTCAAGTCAATATTGAGAATGATACCTTGCTCGGATGGAATAGGTGCCAGCTTTTAATATGGCATTACTAAAGTAAACCTGTAATTTTCCCGAAAACCGAAGTCTGTAAAAAAAAAAAAAAAAATGTTTTGTCATCTGGGGCAAGGGAGGTAAAAAAACATACACCAGAAAAAGTTAAAAAAAAAAAAATTTTGTAAAAACAAAATATTACCGGTATTTGTAAATTGAAACATTTGGTATTTCTCATAGCTCCGTTTGCTTAGAATTTCATCTAATATCAAATATTAATTTGGTTTTTAACATAACTCTTTTGACCACAGAAAATTTAAAGAGTACATGTCACCAAACTAAACTTTTAATATATTTTTCCTTATGTAATTATAAGACACTTTGCTATTTACTTGCTGTTAAAATTCTCAACCTTTATATCTTATTAATGTGATTTAAAAAACGGCCATTAGGTGGCTCTGTTCTGTTCTCTGCACAAGTCAAACAGTTAGTTTGGACTCCACCTTGGCTTGCAGAAGTCCAAACTCAGGAAGTGCGTGCGAGGCATGGTGAGGCCACTTTCTCCTGCCGGGAGCTCACATAATGTGAGCAAGGGGAAAGGTATGATACGCAGCTTTTCAAAGCTTGGAAAAAAAATTTAAGGGTAGGAGGGGTGTTAGGAGTAACTAGGGAATATAATCTGAGTAAGGCTGGGTTCACACTACGTTTTCCCCCATACAGGAGCGCATACGGCAGGGGGGAGCTAAAACCTCGCACTCCCGTATGTCACCGTATGCTCTCCCGTATGTCATTCATTTCAATGAGCCGGCCGGAGTGAAACGTTCGGTCCGGTTGGCTCATTTTTGCGCCGTATGCGCTTTTACAACCTAAAACTGTTGTCAACCACGGTTTTAGGTCCGGTTGTAAAAGCGCATATGGCGCAAAAATGAGCCGACCTGACCGAACGTTTCACGTTTGGGAGAAAACGTAGTGTGAACCCACCCTTAGTTTACAAAACATGGTTTGATGACAGTAACTCTTTAATCACTGTAAACTGCAACTATCAAATTGATCGAATATGAACAGTTTTTTTAGGAGAATTGGCAATGGTTTTCAAAGTTCAGAAAGCCCCTTTTAATGTGGAACTAGAACAGGTATCTCTTGGGGCTTATTAGTGTTCTTCCGTTCATACATGATCAGTTTTAAAGAAAAACTGTCATATGTTTTCTCCCGCGCTATCCACCGGTACCGATGGATAGTGCGGGAGACGCTGAACATTTTGAGTCCTACCTTGCCTGGATGCGCTGCACCATTCAACCGCTATAGCAGTTTTTCTGTATATTTAAATTAGCTGCTAACTTGCAAGGGCGGTGTTACTGCCTTCATCTGGCACTGTGACGTAACCGCCGCCCGGCCCGCAGCACCGCCCGGCTAATGAATATTCATATATTGTCTTACACATACTACGCATGTGCGGGATTTCCTACTATACCCGGAAGTGGTCTTCCGCGCTGCTTCATTATATTGCTAATAGATGGAAGCATGAACATGCCTACAACCTTACTCCAGCGCTGCTCCAGATTAATGAAGCAGCGCTGAAGACCGCCTCCGGGTATAGTAGGAAATCCTGCAGATGCTGCAGGCCGGGTGGCGGTTACGTCACAGTGCCATATGAAGGCAGTAACCCCGCAAATTTAAATATGCAGAAAAACTGCTATAACGGGCGAACGGCGCAGCAGATCCGGGCAAAGTAGGAATAAAATTCCATATGATGGCTTATTTTTTGCGCCACCAATTCACCTTTGCAGTGACATTAGTCGTTTTACCAAAAAATCGCCGGGAAACGGAAAAAAAATTCATTGTGCGACAAATTGAAGAAAAAATTTCATTTTGTAACTTTTGTGGGCTTCTGTTTCTATGCAGTGCATTTTTCTGTAAAAATAACACCTTATCTTTATTCTGTAGGTCTATACGATTAAAATGATACCCTACTTATATAGGTTTGATTTTGTCGTACTTCGGAAAAAAATCATAACTACATGCAGAAAAATGTATATGTTTAAAATTATCATCTTCTGACCCCTATAACTTTTTTATTTTTCCACGTACGGGCTGGTATGAGGGCTCATTTTTTTGCGCCGTGTTCTGAAGTTTTTATCAGTACCATTTTTGCATTGATCAGATTTTTTGATCGCTTTTTATTTATTTTTTATTATTATACAAAAAGTGTCCAAAAATACGTTATTTTGGACTTTGGAATTTTTATGCGCATACGCCATTGACTGTGCAGTTTAATTAACTATATATTTTTATAGTTTGGACATTTACACACGCGGCGATATCACATATGTTTATTATAATTTTTATTTACGCAGTTGTTTTTTTATGGGAAAAGGGAGGTGATTCAAATTTTTATTAGGGAAGGGGTTAAATGACCTTTATGAACTATTTTTTTTCACTTTTTTTTTTAGTGTTATAGCTACCATAGGGGGGCTATAACACTGCACACACTGATCTTTTACCCTAATCCCTGCAAAGCCATAGCTTTGTATGGATCATCGTAATAGGTGGTTGATTGCTCAAGCCTGTAGCTCAGGCTTCGAGCAATCAAACGCCGATCAGACACGACGGAGCAAGGTAAGGGGGCCTCCGCTCGTGTCCTAGCTCATCGGGACATCGCGATTTAATCGGGATAGTCCCGATCAGCCCGACTGAGCTGCGGGGAGGCTTTTACTTTAGTTTTCGAAGCGCCGCGTCTGAAGGGTTAATAGCGCGTGGCACAACGATCTGTGCCGCGTGCTATTAGCCCAGGGTCCCGGCTATCATTAGCAGCCGGCTATCATTAGAGGCTGGATAGAGGCTGGTGGCACTTCCAAGCCTCCTCATGTACGCAGCGCAATGCTTGCCTATTATTTGAATATTCCTGAATATGAACTCTCACATCCTATTGATATGAGATCCTGCAGTCACGTGAGCGCTCTGCATTTGTGAAGAATTTCTGTAAGTGACCCATCATTTCCGTATTTAGTTTAGTGCGGGTGAACAGGCTGTCAGTTTTCCTTTAACGTTATGGTAACTACACTCCATTTCAGAGTTGCAATTTCTTTATATGGAAGGTTCCACAAGGATTAGATTAACTTTACATGTGACAATACTGTCCTTAATTTTAACTGCAGGTTTGTACAGGTAAAATATATAGGGGGACTTTTATCATAGAATTTAGAGCAGTTTTGTTGTCTACATTTGACGCAGTTTAGGCACAGTGGGGTTTTTTTTGCGACTTTTCAAACAGACATTGTTCACAATATTGACTTAGGCTAAGTTTTCACTTGGTTTTTTTTCTGGCAGTTTTTGAGCCAGAGTCAGTAGTGGATCCATAAGGGAGGAGAAGTATAAGTCCTTCCTTTTATATGTCCTATTCCTTTTGAATACACTTCTGGCTTTGGCTCAAAAACTGCAGTGGCAGTTTTCCAAAAACTGACAGAAAAAAAAAAGTGTAAACTTGGTCTAACAGTACACAAGTTATCTGTTTCACTATGCAGTGGTCATGTATTTATCAACTGTGACTTTTGTGAAAAAACTTTTTTGCAAAAATACCCCAGCTCAGACCTGGCATAGTTTTTTGGTGTATGTGTAGAAAAGTCAGCAAATTTTTGTGCAGCAGGATAAAAAAGTCACAAAAAATTACTGGAAATGTGTATATGCACAACAGTTATCAAATTCCCTGTATCCATTTAATAAATCTGGTGCACCTACACACTACCAGCACACAAAAAAAGGGGTTAAAAAAATGCTTTACTTACACCTACAATGATAAATGTCCCCCCATAGTGCTTTACGGGCAAGTGGATGAGATTTAAAAAAAAATCTGTTAAAGGGATATTCCGGGCAAAAACATTTTATCCCTATCCAAAGGATAAGGGATAAGATATCTGATCGCGGGGGCCCACTGCTGGAACCGCCCTGATCTCCCTGCAGCACCCACATTCTATGTGGGAACTGCATCTCCAGTTTCGGAAACCTCCTGATGACCGTCACGCCCCCTCCCATAGATATGGATGGAGGGGGCGTGACGTGACATCACATCCCCAGTCACGGAAACCTGGAGGTTTCCGAAACTGCAGGGTGATCGCGGGGGGTCCCAGCAGCGGGCCCCCCACGATCAGACATCTTATCCCCTATCCTTTTGATAGGGAATAAAATGTTTTTGCCCGGAATACCCGTTTAAGGACTTTTTACGGCACAAAACATATTAGCAAGCTGCAGATCTGTCTCTGTTTTTCTCTGCATAGCATGAGTAAAATAAATGGTAAATTCACAGTGGATTTGTATTGGATTTCACCACTTTTAGGATGTGCACATCATTTTCCCCAGTCATTTTCTTACAATTTTTACTGCTCAAAAATGGCAGTTTTTGTTTAATATATAAATGGAGTTTCTGTCACATCTGGAAAGGTAGCAGTGCAGCCCTGACACTAGCCCAAACCACTGTCTCTTCTTACTTTGGACAATTTCCTAAAGGTGGCCCTCAACTGGACAGGGGCATCAAGAATAGTCAAACAGTCCATGTCAGCAACAGTTGGGCAAAAAGGCACCAATACAATTAACAAAGGTTAACCAGGAACAAGCCAAGAGTCACAAACCTAGAGGGAAACAAAAGTACAGAACATCAGGCAAACAGATAGTTGGGTCACAGGCAAGGGTCAGGTATAACAGAATAAATGTAGCAAGGCACAATACAGGAACTAGTGCAGATAAACAACTATAACACAGGTGATTATTGTAAGCATACTGCAGCCTAAGACCAGCTAAGGAGGGTGTGGTCGCTAAGACCAGAGGCGCATCTCCCGAGTGGCCAAATCGCAGCATGTGATACCTGGCCAGGTGTGATCGTTAACTCAGTTCAATTCAGTAAAATTTTACAACCATAATTTTATAATTACAACCATAATTACGTGCAAAGGCCATTTTATAGGCCATCTATGATGGAAAAAAAAATTCATGTTTGTTGGTTGTTGTTTTTTTTTTTTGTTGTTGTTTTCATCCAGAAACCAGTTTGTTTGAAAGAATAGAATTTTACATTAAATAAATTAAAAAAGGCTGAAAATTTTTAATTAACTGCTTAAATACAGACCAAATTGCATAATCATATAATCTTATATAAAATGACTCAACTTAAAAGTGTTAGGCTCCTTTCACACTATGAGTATTCATCCGTTATTAAATATCCATTTTCTGTGTAAAAACGGATGTATAATAACGGATGAAATAACGGGTACTAACGGCTGGATAACGTCCGTCAAAATAACGGCCATATTCATCCATTAAGACCCTTTATAAGATCCGTCATGGATGGCTGTTTTAACACGACTACAGACACCCACAGCCGGGACTACTACTACTCCCATCATGGAACAGACTTGTTTCCATGATGGGAGTAGTAGTTCCCCGGCTGTGGGAGTCTGCCGGTGGCTGGGGAGGCTACATTAGTGTTTGTACTACTACCCCCATCATGGAACAGACTCTGTTCCATGATGGGGGTTGTAGTACAGGGGCTGAGGGAATGATTGCAACGGGTCTCACTTATGAGACCCGATGCGATTAGAAGTTAATAAACAAAGAAGCTGACAGCAAGCTCCACTAATCTGCGATGTACGATGTATTTTACTTAGTATACAAAAAAGAAGATTGCAGCAGCACACATTGGTCAAAAAATTTAGGCTCTTAGCGCACTTTTTTGATCAAAAACGTGTCCCCCATCCACCATGAGGAGTTGGCCTCATTTAGGATGGGGCCCTAACACACATTCTGAGCCTAACACTCAGATACCAACTCACCTCTGCTGGGCATATAGCCTCTGACTGGGTGACATGCTGGATCCATATACAATTTAAAACGCTACCTGGGAGAAAGGGGGAGGGCTGCACAGCTAAAGAGGGTGTCATTCCCCCTGTGTAGTAAATACAAGCAAAAAGAGAAATAGCCACCACAACAACCTAATACACGGGTGCACACTGCTGTGGCAGATACAGAGTATACAAAAAAGAAGATTGCAGCAGCACACATTGGTCAAAAAATTTATGCTCTTAGCGCACTTTGTTCCCAGGTGGCGTTTTAAATTGTATATGGATCCAGCATGTCACCCAGTCAGAGGCTATATGCCCAGCAGAGGTGAGTTGGTATCTGAGTGTTAGGCTCAGAATGTGTGTTAGGGTCCCATCCTAAATGAGGCCACCTCCTCGTGGTGGATGGGGGACACGTTTTTGATCAAAAAAGTGCGCTAAGAGCCTAAATTTTTTGACCAATGTGTGCTGCTGCAATCTTCTTTTTTGTATACTCTGTATCTGCCACAACAGTGTGCACCCGTGTATTAGGTTGTTGTGCTGGCTATTTCTCTTTTTGCATGTATTTTACTTACATTTTTTAAATTCCCCGCCGGGAGTCCTGAATGGCCGGTACGGAGGAGCCATTCAGCCATATATGTCTGACCCCCGCAGCACATCTATACACAGATGCCGCGGCAGCACTATGAATGACAAGTATTCTTTCAGCAGCGTATCAGGCCGGCCAGATGAGCTGCTGTTAGAATACTTTTAATACATAGCGCTGCAGAGACATGTGATTATAGAAGCACTGTAGGGGCCAGACATATAGCATTATTTGGCCCCCACAGTTCTTCTATGTACATATGCTGCTGCATCGCTATGAAAGACAAGTATTTCTTCCACAGCACATCGGGCCGGCCGGCTTCCCGGCCCGATGCACTGCTAACAGAATACTTTTCATTCATAGCGCTGGGGAAAATATATACACATGCGCTGCGGGGGACAATACCTATATAAATGCGTTGCAGGGGGCATATGATTGTGCTGCGGGGACAATACCTATATAAATGTGCTGCAGGGGCAAGACTTATATAGTCCAGCAGGGGCCAAGATATATAGAAGCGGGGCCAGACATATACCCCCCCAGCGATTCTATATATCTTTCCCCACCGCAGCGCTTCTATTTGAAAACCCCGCCAGGAGCCCTGAATGGCTCCTCAGTATCGGCCATACAGGTCTCCCGGTGGGGAATTTAAAAATGAAAGTAAATACATCGTACATCGCAGGGGAGTGGAGCATGCCACCCGCTCCCCTGTTTAATAACTTCTAATCGCTTCGGGTCTCAGAAGTGAGACCCGGTGCGATCAATCTCTCAGCCCCTGTACTACAACCCCCATCATGGAACAGAGTCTGTTCTATGATGGGGGGTTTTAGTACAAACAACCACCGGCAGACTCCCGCAGCTGGAAAAATTTCTACTCCCATCATGGAAACAAGTCTGTTCCATGATGAGAGTAGTAGTAGTCCCTCAGCACTGCAGGAGTCTGCTGATGTCACCTCTTCTGGGCATGCTCAGAAGTAATATCGGATATTAAAAACCAGGTGCAAAGGGAGGACATAAAGGCTCATCATTTTGCCATAGACAATATTTTTTCAATGTTAAAAATAATGGCCGTTAATTTACCCGTTTCTTGTCATGGAAGAAAAATTTGTGCATGTGCCGTTTTTTCTTCCGTCACAAATAACATGACGGTCTATAACGGGTCATAACAGATAATCAAAAAATCCCATAGACTTTAATGGGATTTTGTAGTGGCCATTTAACATCTGTTTTTAAGGCTTTTCTAACGGAAGTTTATAATGGGTCTTTAAATGGAGCAACTTTATAGTGTGAAAGGGGCCTTAGATTTAAAAGCTGAATCGACTTAAAGGGGTTATCCAGGAATCGAATAACAGAGATAATTTCTTTCAAAGACCGCTCCCTATCTGTCTCTAGGTTGGGTGTAGTTCTGCAGCTCGGTTCCATTGAAGTGAATGGAGCCAAGTTGTAATACCACACCCAAAGTGGAGACAGAAAGGGAGCGGTCTTTGAAAAAAAATAGGTCTGTTTTTCGATTCCTGGACAACCCCTTTAAGGGCTGACTCGACTTAACAAATGTGTCACAAGTTTCACCCGCACTTACCAGCTGTACTGGTACTGATTAAAATGGTACCTTCTGTCTCTGGATCCGTCACTCCATTCATGCCTCAGGCTGCTCATTTGCATATTCGGGGAAAAAAAATATCTCCTCAACGGAACGACGGATCTGGACACAGAAAGTACCATGTTGATCAGTGTCACCCACCCTACCAGCCAGTGTAGCTGGTTAGTGCGGCTGAAACTTGTGACAGACTACCTTTAAAGTGCTAGATTATATATAGCGCCATCTCTGCCATCTTTTTTTTTTATACTTCCATTATTAAACAAAGAAGGTAACATAGTACTAGCTGGAAGGTTGCAGTCCCTCCAATCAGTTGGACTGCCACTTTTCAGGTTTTTTATGGCCTATCCTAACAACAGGATGTAACGTGTGAGCTTGTTTCTAGCTCTGGCAGCAGCTCCAGCCTCTTCTGTTCAGCTGCAGTGACCTATCACGTGACGATGGCCGAGTTAATCAGGAGGCATGAACAACTAGCCAATAATCTCCAGATCACCCTGAACTGGCCTATTTATACTGCACACTGTCTATATGTTCTTGCCTGCAATAAAGGGTATTTCCTTTGTTGCTCTGGTTTGCTGTCATCCTGTGTATTTTGTGTATATTCTTGGCCTCTTTCCTGAATAATCCATTTTGATTTTGTACTGCACCACTCTCTGACTTGACTTGTTTGACCTTGATTATACATTTGTTTGTGCATTTCTTGTTACTGCTTCTACTGCTGTTCAGTTGTTTGTTAACCCTCTTGTTGACCTTTTCCCTGGCTTTCATAATACGTTGTTTATTACTTTGACTTTGCTACGTCCTGCCCCTTACTAGAGTAGGGACCTGCCCCATGGTTGAGGCCACCTTTTAAAAGAAGTGGGCACCCCAAAAGGTAGGGACAGAGGGTGTGAGTCAGTTCAGGGCAGCATTTTTCCCTTCCCAGTGTGACACAGGATATTACTTTTGAAGAGCTGGAGAACCTAAAGAAAGGGTTTTGCTAAGTGAATATTCCCCGTAAGATTATTAAAGAGAACCTGTCATGTTGAAAATGAAGTCTAATCTGCAGGCATTATGTTACTAAGCAGGAAAAACTAAGCAGATTGATATAAACTTTTGTAAGAAAAAGTCCAGGATATCTTGCCATTTATTCATGACAGCTCTTCTTGTATGCACATATAGACAGAAAGCTTTCAATTACTAAATGGGACCACCCACTTGACTACCTAATCCATAATGAGAGAGATTTACATAAATAAAAGTTATTTAGAAAATTTTATATGTACCAATCTGTTGAGCTCCTCCATCTCTACAACATGATGCGATTATGATGCAACACGATTATAAATTCACCAAGAATTCCAAATTTGCATTAGGTAAGATTAAATTATACATATCGCTTGTATTGGCTTTCTTACAGCTTCAGTTTTTTATTTTTATTTTTGTACTTAAAGGCAAAAAAATTTAAAATATTTTAAGCATGGAAGGAGAATTGGGATGGAAAAATAATGGAATGCAAACAGAAAAGTGAATGAGACTGTGCAATACTCATTCTTCACACACAGGGAAATCTCAATAGAATGTAGACTGAAGCCAGACCTAACGCACCACAGACACCCAGGCATTGCGGGAATAACGCCTATTGCCTGGGTTACAATTACAAAGACCGGTAACATAATCTTTAATTACCACAGACTGTTTGATATTGCATATAAAAGGGACATATCTACCCCGAATATCTATAAGAGCAAAATAATTCTTTAACATATCTTGCTTTACATACTTGTTGGTACAGTTCCCATTTTTTGTCATTTTTTGCCAGCATTATTGTTCTAATTATCTTATGCTTAAATTATATTGTTTGGTTGCTTTTATTATGTATGTTCTTCTCACAAGGGCCCTGTGAGAAGTACCTAATTTTACTCATATTTTTTAATAAATTACTGATTATTATTGAAGCACGATCCACAATTATCTATTTCATTTACTCACCTAGAAGGTCCGGGCTACATTCAGTTTTTTGGTTTTCCCTTTTCTAGCAATTAAGGTATAGTTGCTTGCCCAGTTTGACCTCGGTGTGTATTAATTGTGAGCTGCACATATCTATATATTTTTCACGATTATAAATTCACCAAGAATTCCAAATTTGCATTAGGTAAGATTAAATTATACATATCGCTTGTATTGGCTTTCTTACAGCTTCAGTTTTTTATTTTTATTTTTCTACTTAAAGGCAATAAAAATTTAAAATATTTTAAGCATGGAAGGAGAATTGGGATGGAAAAATAACGGAATGCAAACAGAAAAGTGAATGAGACTGTGCAATACTCATTCTTCACACACAGGGAAATCGCAATAGAATGTAGACTGAAGCCAGACATTTAACTGTTTCCTCTTGTGTATTGCAAGCAAAACCCCAAGTCATGACTCCAATGGGATGGTAATGGAGCTGTCATAATGCTATAATGGATTTCCACTTGAAAACGGCGGACTGCTATTTAAGGTTTCAGAAATCAAGTTAAGGTTTCAGAAATCAAGTTATAAAATCTTCAGTTACCTTCTTCTCCTCTCTAAGGCAAGCAAGCTAATGGATTTGGAATTGCTTTCAAAGCCAACAGGTTTTTCTAATAAAGGAAAACAGAAACAGGTTTTGGGTTAATGCTCATATTTGTAACAGGGAGCAGGGTCTCTTCCCCATATGTCCCTATGGATAAACATAAAAATTCCAGTTATTAGTTGCTTTATCTCTCAGAAACATTTGCATCATAATCAATGTATACTAATGTAGCAGAACTAAGTTTGGCACATCTCATTTTGATGGGTAGTTTGTGGCTTCCCTTGAACGAAAGGTGCATTCTCTGCATGGTGTGCTAGTATGTGGGTAACTATTTATGTACTCTCAGTCTGCTGGCTGGAAACACATGAAAAGATGAGCTACTGAAATCTATTCACATGGCATGAATAGATTTCATGACCGTCCTCCGCGTTCTTAAAGAAGGACTTGACAAGAATCTCTCCTTTCACTCTGAGAGTTCAAGTGTCAGCCATTTCTGCCTTTCTCAATAAACCTTTATCTCAAGACTCACTAGTCAAAACTTTCTTGAGGGGTTCCTCAAGATTAAAATCTACAATTATACAACTAGTCCCTGCATGGGACTTATCAGTGGTGCTCAAGGGGTTAGCATCTCCCCCCTTTGAGCCTTTGGAGGATGTGGACATTAAGTTAATCACTATTAAAATAACCTTTTTATTGGCAATTACTTCAGCCAAGAGGATTGGGGAACTTCAAGTGCTTTCCGCGCATGAGCCTTATACTAAATTCTTGCCTGATCAAGTATTATTTAGATTTATGCCATCTTTCATCTCTAAAGTTCCATCCTTTTAGAATATAAACCAAGTCGTATCTCATCCAGTCTTTACTCCACATCCAGCCTCCAAAGAAGATAGGGCCCTTCATTGCCTTGATATCTCGAGATGCCTCCAGATCTGCTTGAAGAGATCTAAGGAGTTTAGGAAGGACCCCTCCATCAGTAGATGAGTAAAGGATGCCATTCATATTTCCATGGTATCCCAAGGTATGCAGCCTCCTGAGTTTGTAAAAGCTAACTCCACCAGGTCTGTAAAATATTTGCTGCATCTTTGAGTCCACTCTCCACTTTTATCACCCACTACAGACTTGACAGTAGATTGGCCGATTTCTTCTCATTTGGGCGGACAGTTTTATCTGTCGCCAGGCATGAGAGCCCTCCCTCATAGGGTCTTCTGCTTGCCAATTCCCCATCTGTGCTACTGGTTAGGACGTAAGGGAATAATTAATTTCTAATGATAATTTGTTTTCCATTTGTCCTAACAGTAGCACAACTTTCCCTCCCTAGTTTAAATTCTATTATTATTAATTATTAATTACTAAGTGTTAATTATTAATTTTTCTTTTTAGTTCTTCTTGTTTATTACACAAGGGGACAGTGGGTGACCCTCTTTCTTATACAGGGTATTGTGGGTGTTTTTTACTAATTCATTGATTTATTTCAATAAATATTCCATCTGTCCTAACTAGTTCGCCGGGGGTGGAATACTGTGCTACTGTTAGGACTAAGGGAAAACAAATTATCGTTAGAAACTAATCAGTAATACAGCTACCTCTAGTCCACCACCCCTGCTGCCGTCCAATACTTACCGGGTCGTTCTCTCCTGTACTTTTACACCGCACCACTGCTGATACTTCTACCACTACCCCTACTGCTAATTCCAGGCCTACACCCTCAGATGATTCAAATAAATGGGTTTCTTTTTTGGATTTTCTTTAAAAAAAAAAAAAGCCATCTCTTTTTTCCTTTTCAGGATGCCAATCCTTTTGCTACTCGGAAAATAGAGCACATTTTGGGGTTTCTAGTAAAATGCTATTGCTTATTTACTTGCCAGGTGCAAAACCTTTTGCTTCTACAAAAAATTGAGAATTTCTGGAACCTCTGTGTGTGTTTTAACACCGACAGGAACTGCCAACCAAAAGGAATAATTTTTGAACCTTTATTTTAATGTGAACAAGCGTACCAAACTGCTAGGTGACGTTGCAGTGTTATACTTGGTTGTAGAGCTCTTAGGCAGTGTTGTACAAGAGTTTGAGGCTATGTTTACATGTCAGAATTCCGCATTGGAATACAGCACAGATCCTGGATACACTTGGGGAGATTTATCAAAACCTGTGCAGAGGAAGAGTGGTGCAGTTGTCCATAGCAACCAATCAGACCGCTTCTTTCAGTTTTCAGAGGCCTTTTTTAAAATGAAATAAGCAATCTGATTGATTGCTATAGGCAGCTGCACCACTCTTACTCTTCACAGGTTTTGAAAAGACTCCCTTATTGAGAGACACATTGGGACAAAAAGTTTTCCTTTTATATCAACCAATAACAGCTCAGCTTTTATTTTACCCGAGCACATGAAACATGAGATGAAAGTTAAAGGGGTACTCCGGCCCTAATACATCTTATCCCCTATCCAAAGGATAGGGGATGAGATGTATGATCACGGGGGTCCCGCCACTGGGGACCCCTGCAATCTGTCATTGCGTACCCACCTTTTTGAGCTCTCCACTGCGCTGGAGGCTCAGAGTGTGTGTAGCATGACGACCACGGGGCCGGAGTATCGTGAAATCATGACTCCGCCCAATGTGATGTCACGCCTCGCCCCTCAATACAAGTCTATGGGAGGGGACTAAGGTGTACTGTATTAGGGCTTACCCCTTTAAGCAGTGATTAGACAATGTACTGTATTAGTGGAGTACCCCTTTAAGCAGTGATTAGACAAATCCCATATTTTTGGACAGATCCCACATTTTTGTCTTGAATAGATTGAAACATCTGGACCATTATATACAATCTACTTACTATAATACAAGTCAATAAAAAAAAAAATCTTGTTACAGTGTATTATCACCTTTGGTTTACTTTTACCTGATGTCCTAACTCAGTTGGCCTGCAAAAAAAATGGTAAATGGTACAATGCTATTATAGACAATACAATACATTCAGTCATATGCAGGTTACAACAGATACAAGAAGATGGAGACTTCTCTTTTATGGGTGGCATGGGGTTTACTAGAGACCCTAAATTTTAGTGACCATTGAACACATTGGGTGTTTGCCCAGTGAGCCAAGACCACCCGCCAGGCCGCCCACCTGCCCCAGATGCTCTATCAGGGTGGTCACACTGAAGGGGTCTCACACTTCAGCCTGGTCCCCCAGACTTAAGTTCAATCAGTTGGGGGCAGGGACACTGCCACTTTAAGACCAGCACGTCTGCAGTACGTAGGCACGCCCTTGACTTCGCGGACATGTCCCTGCCCCGGCTGCTCCACTCTCAGCAAGAGCAGAACTTGCCAATGAACTCGCCGATGGCAACTGTCTGCAGCCTGCTGTACTTCATGATGCCTTGCTGGAGGAGGGGTAGAACCGAGAAGACTGAGGAGGGACAGAGTAATCTGGGGGCATAGGGGGTCTAGAGGAGAAAATAGAGGAGTCGGGGGGATTGAGACGTCTGGAAGGGGACAGAGGGGTCTGGAGGAGGTGACATAGTGGTATGGGGGTAAATAGTGGTCTGGAGGAGGGGAAAATGTGGTCTGTGGGGCAGAGGGGTCTGGAGGAGAAGACAGAGGGGTCTGGGAGGGAAGAGGGGTCTGTAGGGGGACAGAGGGTCTGGGGGAACAAGGATTCTAAACCAGTAGTACAGTGGAGTCTTGGAGAAAGAACAGAGAAGTCTGGAGGATAGAGTGGTCTGGGAGGAAATGGGTCTGTAGAAGGAGACATAGGGGTCTGAAAGCGGAGGAAAGAGGGGTCTGGGAGGGCAGAAGGGTCTGGAGGAGGACGTAGGGGTCTGGGGGATATAGGGGTCTAAAGGATGACAAAGGGGTCTAGAGGAAGACATAGGGAGTACACAACAGTCTGGAGGAGGAGACAGAGGGGTTTGCAGGAAGAGGAGAGAGGGCTCTGGGGGGGGGGGGCAGAGGAGTCTAGGGTCTGGAGGAGGGGACATAGGGTACTTTGGTGCAGAGGGGTCTGGAGAAGAAATAGCGGACTCTGGGGGGACATAGGGGTCTGAAGGAGGACAGAGGGGTCTGGGGGGGGGGGGAACCAGGGTTCTGAAGGAGTAGTACAGAGGGGTCTTGGAGAGCACAGAGAAATCTGGAGGAGGATAGAGGGGCCAGGGGAGGACAATGAGCTATATATATTCAGAGGGCACAGTATGTGGCAGTATTATAATCAGATCATATCATCCATTGTATCTGGAATTGGTTATCTAAAATATTGTCTTCATATAGAGGATGAGGATTTGCTTACAAAGCGAGAAGCCAATGAAATTGATGAGCCAGACATCAAACTTTGAAGAGGTAAGTTGTAAACCTAGATGATCAAGAGGGGTTCCAATCAGTTGGACCCCACAGCAAAAATGTGCTTCTTAGTCTGAAATGCCTGGACCTATTTTTGGTCCCAGTCTGGGCCTAATCTATATATATATATATATATATATATATATATATATATATATATGAAAAGAGAAGGCCTGACTCACTGAGATGAGGAATAAGAAAGGATTTTTTGAAATTCAACCCTTAAGCGGGTGAAAAAGAGGTTGAAAGTTTGTATGGAAGTCCGTTCTTTTTGAAGCTAGAAGCATGAAACTTTGTTTTTAGGCTAACAATTAGAGATAAAGAAACACATGTTTTAAAAAAAAAATTATATTCCACCCTTTAAGGGGTGAAACGGGGGGTTCAAAGTTTGTATGAATTAACCCCTTTCCGCAGAGCGATGGTTATACCCGGCGCTGCGGCACGGGAGGGTTATGAAGCGAGCTCAGGAGCTGAGCTTGCATCATACCCGGACGGTCCCGGCTGCTATCAGCAGCCAGAACCTGTGGCTAATGCCGGACATCGCCGTTCCGGCAGATGTCCGGCATTAACTCTTTAGACGCAGTGATCAAAGTTGAAAGAATTCGGGTTGTTTGGATACCCGTAGACTTTATTCAGAGCGGCCTCATTACTTTAGGATCATAAAAAGTAGATCTATGTTACCCGAAATTTAACACGAGTGAAGCCGCGGGCAAAAGCTAGTTTCCAATATAAGTGGTTAAGCTGAGAGTGGCTAAAAATAGAGAAAGTGTTCATGTTCCCTTTTTCCTTTCGCACTCTGCTCTGTTCCTGCTTGTGTTACTTCTCCATCGTCATTACATTTACTATGTTTATTTGTACTATGTTCTCGGGGAACAAGCTGAGCAATGGGTTTACTGGAAAACCCATGTTTTTCTTTCCCTTCACCGGTTAAGGCGAAGGGTGTTCCCCAAAAATGCAGTCTTTATCTTGAGCGTTAGGGCAACATCCAGAACTGAACAGGTGTGGCATCCAAATTAAAAGTGGGATCTTACCCAAACATATCAATATACTGCACCACATACACATTCCAGCCAGGCAGGAAAACATACTGTATCTTGTATGGGTTACCATAGAAGGAAAAGGATCACTAAAGTCTAAAACAAACTTTTCTTTTCCCCCCCTTTTTTATTTTATTTTAAAAGACTTTTAGAAACAGTTTGTCCTGTACAGAAACGGTTTAGAGGGGAAAAAAATGAAATTTAAGGTCAGAAAAACATCTAATCCTTTCCCTATAAGAACAAACCACAATGTGATAATTACCTTTACTGTAATTAACTGGGTTACAGATGTATTAGGGACCTATGACATGGACAGATTATTGCTTACTCCCAGTGCTTATTGACTAAATACAAGTTGAAGAGTGAAGGACTTCAATACAGGGCTTTCAGCCCTAGTGCTGGGTGTGAAACAGTATTTGATGTTGATACCCTGCTGATCAGCAATTGGCGGCCTATCCAGTGCATAGGCCATCAATCATAAAGTCTTTTGGATAGGCAATCAATCATAAAGTCCCAAAACAGCTTTCAGTGCCCTGATCACACACAGCTTTTTACAGTTTCTTAATATGCTGACCCTATCCCGAGATATGAGTGATTGTAATTTGTCTGACATTTGTCTGACAAGGAATCCGTAAGATGGGCGTGAACTTAATTGTAATAAAGGGAGTGAATATCAGGTGATGGGCGGGATAATACATTTTGTACATAGCGGGGTATGTATGCCAAATTAACATCTCCTTACTGTAAAATACTGCCAGTCAGTTGGTATTTACTAACATTATTAAAATGATGTTAATTCCCATCTGACGTATATATACCCTGAAGTGCCAGACAAACTATTAACCCACATATTTCAGGTGTGTTATCAGGGCACCCTGAGATATTTAATGATAAAGCAACATTATTTTTAACGTGATTTAATATAAATGACGTTTTAGGGTAAGTTCCATTGACATTTTTTTACCCTTTTTGTATTACTTGCTGTTTTTTCCGTCATGTGCACCCCCGAAATATTTTTTCCCTCCCCTGCTATTTATTTTTGAATTACATTTTTAAGAGGTTGGCCACTGGCCCGCTTGGAAGTATTATCAAAATGGATGAGATAAGCGTCTGATCGTGGGGAAGAGAGGGGGATTTTATTTTTTATTAGTGGATGGGGCTTATTATATTTTATTAAAACAGTTTTTCCCCCTTTTTTTTTACACTTTTTTAATCCCCACAGGAGACTCTTTAAATCTTTAGATTGCAAATATTAAAATCTTTAGATTTCAAATATTGATCAGTGCTAGTCAGAAGAGTCAGAACAACCTATGGATCAAACCTAAAGGGTAGTGTGGCTCGAATCAAAAGGTAAATGCAGCATTAGAAAACAGGCAATTGGTCAAACCTAGACAGCGGCGTAGTACAAAATCAACAGGCATTGGCAACCTCTGAAAACAGGAAGAAGGTCAGGTTTCAGAAGTTCAGAATATTAGTCAGGCACGGGGAATACAGAAATGCTGGTGATGGGAAGAACCTCTATCATGGACACAGGTTTTTAATCACAGTAGGTTTCAGTCCCCCACCTCCAGGAGGTGTGAACAACAGCACCAAGCTCCAATTCTCTCACCTCCTTATAACTGCTGTCAAGACAACAAAGAAAGCGCCTGACACGCCAAGAGGAGGAGGATGGACATGGCGCTGGAGTTGGGCAAGGTACGTGTGTAACATCATCTTTATGGAAAGATCACTATATTGAAACTCCTTGCTCTTCCTCCTTTGCATTTCCTACTCCAAATATACTAGATCTCAATTGCATAGGTCCCCATGATGAGAAAAAAATCTTTAGTCTGGCAACTAGAGCTTTCTGTGTCCAATATGTTTAACTGCTGTAAGAAGAGCAGAGAGGGACCAATGCCCCTTCCCTTGAATCCCTTGGTTGAACTTGATAGACATATGTCTTTTTTCAACCATACTATGTAACTATGTAATGCTGTTGGAGCAGGAGGGGTGGGCTATGGGGCAGATGAGTAAGGTTTTCTTTATTTTTTTTCAATTTTACAGCACCCAAAACCCCCATTTAAAATAGACACACACACACACAAAAATTAATTTGTCCAGGGAAAATCCCTTTAATTTGAAACTTTGCAATTTATCGTATATAATATGCAAGTGCACAAAGTGCAATTTTCTGTAATCTGCAAATAGGTATTTCACGTCTGCACAGGAGTAGAATAATACACTGTAAATTTCATCTAAATGGTAATATCTAATGTAGTTACAAAGGTAAATGTGTTTAAGCATGTAAACGTTCAGGTGTTAATTTTAAATCCTGGACTAGTAGAGGTGAGATTGCTTGACAGTGGATATTTTGGATGTGACTGCAGGTAGGAGTGACTAGACAGGGAGGTACCGAGTATCATGTGTTAACCAAAAGTTCCCCGAAGGAAGAATACACCCATTATACACACAGGCCGGATTCTTGTCTGACTCTACCCAAAGAGTTCAACGCAATTAAATGTTGTGAAAGGAGAATCTTCTTTCAAAGGCTTAACTATCTATAGAAGGATGATCATTGCTTTCCCTACTAGACTGATCATAATTCAAGAAAAGGTTTTAGTTGTTTATTTATTCAAGGTCAGGCTTTAACAATGTGATTACATTTTCTGGTAGTGTTGCAGAGCGAAGATCCATCTATTGGGTTAAAACAAGCAGAGATCTTGAAAATAGCAATGAATGGAAGCAAAGTATATTAGAAAGTTTTTATAATTCAGTTTGATGGCCTTTAACCTCTTCAGGATGCCGGGCGTATGCATACGCCCTGCATCCCGAGTCCTTAAGGACGTGGGGCGTATGCATACAATTCAGACATGCGATTTTCTGCTATCTCGGGCTGATCGGGTCTCTGGTGACCCGATCACCTGGAAAATAGGGATGATCGGAGCTGTCAGTGACAGCCCCGATCATCCTGAGGGATAGGAGCGAGGTCGCAGTGCTGCGATCTCCTCCTATCCCGTGCCATTAGTCAGAATTGAGTTCTGACCAATGGCAACGCAGGACAGTGGGTTGCGTTCTGCCCACCCCTGGATGTTGGGCAGAACATGGGGAGAAGATGGAGACCGGTACCTTGAGGAGAAGATGCGTGGGGACCGCCGATCGTTGCTGGAGACTTCAGAGATCACGGCGTAGGTAGGAAAAACGACGGGGGGGGGTTTTAGGGGACAGTAAAGTGATCTTTACTGCTGCCCTTCTAGTAGGGGCCAAACTACCACTCCCAGCATGCCCAGACAGCCCAAGGCTGTCTGGGCATGCCGGGAGTTGTAGTTTTGCAACATCTGGAGGGTCACAGTTTGGAGACCACTGTTACAGTGGTGCCCAAACGGTAGCGCTCCAGATGTTGCCAAACTGCAACTCTCAGCATGCCTAGATTGCCCAGGCATGGTGGGAGTTGTAGTTCTGCAACATGTCCCTTCAGATTTAGCAATTTTCATGAAATGTGTGAAAATTGCTGCTCTACTTTGAAGCCCTCTAATTTTTTCAAAAAGTAAAAATATGTCCATTTTACGATGCCAACATAAAGTGGACATATTGTATTTGTGAATAAAAATAACATTTATTTGGAATGTCCATTTTCCTTACAAGCAGAGAGCTTCAAAGTTAGAAAAATGCAACATATTCAACATTTTAATGAAATTTTGGGGTTTTTCACCAAAAAAGGATGCAAGTAACGACGCAAATTTACCACCAAAATAAAGTATAATATGTCACGAAAAAACAGTCTTAGAATCAGAATATTCGGTAAAAGCGTTTTAGAGTTATTAATGCGTAAATCGACGGTGGTCAGAATTGCGAAAAAGGGCTCAGTCCTTAAGGTGAAAAAGGGCTTCTTCCTTAAGTGGTTAAGCTCTTCACGGTCAAGGGTCATGACTGAGGACTGCAGAGGTAATGCTGCTATCTAAACAACAAACTTCCCTCCCTTTTCCCTGAATTAAAAACACATCACTATACTGTGAAAACTCTCCATCAGACCACAAATTTGAGAAGATCACCCCCCTTATCCAGACCTGATTTTGTGTGACAGATTTTAAGACCACCATGCTTTGTGCATATTGGAAATTTTCTATTAGAATACCACCCTTATATTACTGGCATAATAAAAGAGGAGGGGTCACAAAGGGGGTTAAGAAATAAATGTTTATGTTAAAAAACAGTTCAACAGGTCTCCTGGACAAAAAATAATGCACCAAGAAGGAGTTGTTGGAATCAGATAATACTCTGTATGGGGGGTATTTATCAAAGGATTTATGTGTTTTTTTTCACGTAACTTTGGCGCAATACTTTGGCACAGTGTCTTTTTGCACCAAAGTTTGGCGCGTCTTCTCCACTGTCATTTTTATAACTTTCTCAAAATCACACGGTCCTGTGTGTGATTTTAACTTTAGTCAGTAATTCATCATTTGCGCCAATCAATCTTTGCCGCAATTTTGGCGCAAATCCCGTTTTTTTTTTGGCAAATCCCCGCCAAGAAATTTTGCACATGGAAAACACACTTAGCAATGTCAGAAAATGTAAAGGTGTAAAAAAATACATTAAACATATTTTTTTTGTGAAAGCAGCGACGCCTCCAGGGCTGCTCAATACTATCCTGCGACATAGTTGTCTCTGAGGAACCTTCACCCTCCGTTGAGTCAGCATTGGACATGGCCTCACAGGTTCAGGAAAGGTAAGCACTAAAGCAGTGGTCTCCAACCTGCGGACCTCCAGATGTTGAAAAACTACAACTCCCAGCTTGCCCGGACAGGCAACGGCTGTCCGGGCATGCTGGGAATTGTAGTTTTGCAACATCTGGAGATCCACATGTTGAAGACCACTGCACTAAAGTAACAAAAAAAAAAACTACCCAAGTTGAAAATAAAATCCATTTCACATGGTGACTATAAACCCCACAAAAGAAAATAACTCACGTCGCTTGCTGATATACTGCAGGAGGGACTCCGAAATGGCTGCTCTACAGGGTAAAATACGGTCCTCTGTGGTGGTAAGTTCTGTGTAAAAGGCGCTGTGAACGGCTGATTTCAACATTTGAGCCAAAATTACTAACAACTTGCACCAAATGATAAATTTGGTGCATGTCCACGAAAACCAAAGTGAAAAAAAAAAAGGGTAAAAAGAAACTGTCAACAGGCAAAATTGATAAATACCCCCCCTATGTGTGGATGTAATGAAGATAAAGTGACCCCCGACCTACGATGGCCCCGACATATGATCAAATCGACATACGATGGCCTCTCAGGGGCCATCACATGTCCATGTCAGCATCGACACATGATGCTTTTTTATGTCGGGGCCATCACATTAAGTGCTATCCGGCAGCACAAAATGCTTAAGCTGCTGCCGGATAGCAACTTAATGTTCCCCATGTGGTGCGGTAAGTATTACTTACCCCTCCACGATGCTCCGGGTGCCCTCCGGGTCCAGCGCTGGTCTTCCGGTGTCTTCTCGGCCCTCTCTGATTACGTCAATACGCTGCTGCGCACGTCATTCAATAGGATTGGCGTACGCAGCGGCGTAATGCAGAAGACAGCGGAGGACCGAAGAAGACAGCAGAGGACCGGGTCAGCATCACGAGCGGCGGGGACACAATCGCGAACGGCGGGCACAGGTGAGTACAGCTTCCTATACTTTACATTGCATGAATCCCTCAACATACGATGGATTCGACAAACGATGGCTCGTTTGGAACGAATTGCCATCGTATGTTGAGGGACCACTATATATGTAAGTGATTACAAACTATGGTGAAAGGATAAGTTTATTGGGAAAACTGTGCAATTAAAAGGTGTCTTTACTACCCTCTTGGCCTGCCTCTAGCCTAGATACAAGATGAGATAAGGTGTGGAAGGAAGAATACAGGCTCCATACGGCATCTTGTAGCCCATAGATTGTGCAGCTGGGCCTGTAGATCTCATGAGACGGGTGCGTAGATGGAGTAGAAAGCTTTGTCTCCTTTTGCATAGTTATATGTGTTTTGGAGCAGGGATGTGCACACATAGGGGGACATGTATCAATGATTTTACCCCTGTTTTGTGGGTATTTTTTTGCGCAAAATTTTGCGCAAGCCCTTTTTTTTGCGCATTTTTTTGTGCACGTTTTGGTAGAGTATGTCGTCCAGATGTGGCTGAATCAGGGTACCTTGGAGCTGCATATATAGTACACATGGATTTATTACCTGCATACTTTTCCTTTGCACCAAAAATTTTCACGCAAGTGCGTCTTTTTCCCCGCAAATATAAGCCAACTTTAACTGCACGTAGCAATCCTTTCTATTTCTGAAGGAAAGTTCTACTAAGGAACCACCAGAATGTTTTATCTTTCCTATCTCAATTCCTCATTTGGTTTGCTTTATATTTTTACTCCTTGGTTATTCCAAAGCACTTTTAAAATAATTTGCATATAGAATATTTGTTTACAGTTCAGTTATTCACTAGATCACTTGTATATTGGTATTGTTATTTTATGATCCAACAATTTAATACATTTACATAGGAAATGTTTGATAGTTTACTTATCATTGAACAAGCTCCATCACATTAAAATAGCTTTGTAATCCACTTAACACTGTAGATCATTCTCCTTTTATTTTTAAAATGTACTGCTTTCCGTTATACTTTTCCCCAGCACCCGGTAAGATGGTGGCTATCACTGATAGCCAGCCATCTTACCATGTGACCACGGGGGGTTTCATCCCCCCCCCCCCCCCCCCAGCGATCGCTGCTATCTGCTAGTCAAATCTGACTAGCTGATAGCAGCGTTTCGCTATGAGAATACTTAGCAGCGCGGTGTGTGAGTCCGGATCACGGGGATCGGGACACACACCGCTCTGCTAAGTGTCCCTTACCCGTCCTCCGGAGTCACTGACCCGGCCATGCGGTGCCCCGAGCAGTCCCGGCGTGAGCGGCGTCCTCTAGGCGGCCCGGGGGTCGTGCGTCCCCGCGGTGAGTTTGCAGCAGCAGGGCGGCATCTTCATTGGCAGCAGTGAGATCGCCATAAAGCGATCTCACTGCTGCCTCTGGAAGTTTAAAAACTGCAAACTTTGGCTTTCTGGGCATGCTGGGAGTTGTAGTTTTGCAACATCTGGAGGGCCACAGTTTGGAGACCACTATATAATGGTCTCCAATCTGTGCTCTTCCAGATGTTCCAAAATTACAAATCTCAGCATGCCCACTCTGTCGAGGCATGCTGGGAGTTGTAGTTCTGTAACATCTGGAAGACCACAGATTGGAGACCATTATACAGTGGTCTACAAACTGTGGACCTCCAGCTGTTGCAAAACTACAACTCCCAGCATGCCCAGACTGCCCAAGCATGCTGGGAGTTGTAGTTTGTCAACATCTGACCCTTCAGATGTTGCCGAAATACAACTTCCAGCATGTCTGGCCATGCTGGGAATTATAGTTTTGCAACAGCTGGAGGCACACTAGTTGGGAAACATTGTTCGTTTCCTAACTCTTTTTCCCAACCCGTGTGCCTCCAGCTGTGCCTCCAAACTATAATGCCCAGCATGCACTGACAGACCATGCATGCTGGGAATTGAAGTTCTGCAACAGCTGGAGGCACACTGGTTTGGAAACACTAAGTTAAGTAAAAAACTTTCAAGTGTTTTGCAACCAGTGTGCCTTCAGCTGTTGCATGACTACAACCCTCAGCATGCACGGACTGCCAAAGGGCATGCTGGGAGTTGTAGCAGTATGCCTCCAGCTGTTGCATAACTACAAGTTCCAGCATGTCCTTCTGCTGTCACTGCATGCTGAGCTTTGAAGTTTTTGCAACAGCTGAAGGCACACTGGTTGCGAAACACTGAGTCTGTTTCCGTGTTTCGCAACCAGTGTGCCTCCAGCTGTTGCAAAACTACAACTCCCAGGATGCACGGACAGCCAAAGGGCATGCTCGGAGTTGTAGTTTTGCAACAGCTGGATGTTTCCCCCCCCCCCTCCCCCCAATGTGAATGGACAGGGTACACTCACATGGGCGGAGGTTTACAGGGAGTGCTGCAAGATTGAGATGCAGCAAACTCGCTGTGAATTTTAGGGACACAATTTAGCCAGAGTACGGAGATACCACATATGTGGGCGCAAAGTGCTCTGCGGGCGCACAACAAGGCCCATAAGGTAGAGTGCACCATGTACATTTGAGGTGATTTGCACAGGGGTGTCACAGATGTTAAATGAAGAATAAGGACATTGGTATAATTGATGTGTTATAATTGGGTGCAAAAAGTGGTATTATTGTGAGATTAAAACTCTACATAATGAAGAAAAAAAATTCTAAAACTAATAACGAGGACACATTTACGGTTTAGGTGCAGATACGCTGCAGACAAAGCTCCTACTAAATAGAGCTGCGGTGTAAATGTATGCTCTGAGGAGAATTCTAAATTTAACCGCAATTCAAGAAAGTAGCTGCGCAAGAATGATAAATTTAACGCAGCTGCGCCAAATTTAGACAACAGGCAGAGGGGTAAAAAACTTCTATTATACACTGGAAATGATACATGTCCCCCATAGAATCAAAAGGGGGCTTAAACCCCTGCCTTTTTCTGCACCTGTCGTTCTAGTGCCCTCACAAGGAGCTGCAGACTCAGAGTGACAGTTGTGCTTCCCCCACCCTAGGACTTGCAGGCTCCCGGATCGTAAGCAGAAACCAGTTTTGGGTTGTAGGCCTGAGTGCCTGACCTGTCAGTCTGCCCCTGGTTTCTATGAATTCCTCAGCATTTTTTATATTTTCTGTTTGCTGTTGTTCAGTATAAACCATGACAGTTCTCTCTGAGTTAATAACAATATGCCCTGGTCATGCAATATACACACAGCAACAGTTCATTGTAGTACAGTTGTAAGAGCTGTGTCTTATAATGAGATGGTCACATGACCGGGCATATTTTGTATATGTAAACAATTAAGGTTCCCACTAGCAATCAGAGATCTTGAAGACCATGAGAAATTGATACACAGATGTGCACAGGGGAGCTACATCACGTCAGCTTAGATGTGGCAGTGAATATTTTGTTCAGACCCAATGGCTCTTGCAGATCTATGTGTGTGCATGCGGTGTACCATATGCATACTGTTATTGCTCACTTTACATTTACTTGACCTAGTACTCTTGCAACCCGTCTAGGCAATGTCCCCTCAAATGCATCTCAGCTCCAGAAGCAACTTCAAATCGTATGAGCATAACACCTAAGACAGCCTATGGCACCATATCTTGTTTATATATCTCATATTTTGAAATGTTATTTTCTCATTCTTATGAGAGTGGGAAGTGCATAAGCTGTTAAATATTTTTACCCCAGAAGTGGTCCATACTGTACATGCAAAAGCATCTGACCAGTACTATGTGCATTACCACATATTCAATAGGTTGGGTGCAAGAGAGCACCTGGCCCGGTGAATTTAAAATCAGTTGTTATGCATACAGTATTGTATGCATTGCCGCTCACACACTACCCTCTCTTACAGGTAAAGTCATCAGCATTATATACTGTCCTGGATGTATAATAGCTCAAGATACAGGAGCAAGGAGTCTAGGGATAATTAGGGGTCCCTTTTCCTGTAATACCTCGATGATGAGCTACCCAATAGCATAGCATGGCACATAAACCGCGCAGCACACAGTCTTTGCTGAAACCAGAGCAATTCTTTACAAGAACTGATGTGTCATCAGTGTCTTATAGAAACGCTCCATCTCAACATCTCATGGCACCAAACTATACAAATTTCACAAGATGTCATTTTTGTATGCCAAATATCTCCACTCAGCTCAACGCAGCCTGAACATGAAGACATTAAATACAGCCACATTTAACAATTAAATATGGATTTTCCTGGTAGGCTGGTAACAAGATATCATGTTGGCAGAGAGAGGAAACCTATTCCATTAGCTGTCACCAAGCAACTAATGGAGACGCTGTATGTGGGCAACTTGATATTAGTGTAAGTTTTCCCTTTGACCTCTGAAATCAGAGAAGGTTCTATATGGCTGTTTTATATTATATATTATATATATGGACCAGCCATGGATGGGAGGTCAACCATGGGTAGCAGAGCTTTTAAACAGGGGGCTGGAGAATTACGCTGTGGCAACATGGAATACATAATTTATGCTGTAGCAAAACTACATGGAGTAACTTCATTATATATATATATATATATATAATTTTTGTAAATATTTTATTATATCTTTTCATGTGACAACATTGAAGAAATGACACTCTGCTACAATGTAAAGTAGTGCGTGCACAGCCTGTATAACAGTGTTTATAGTAACAGTGTCCTCAAAATAATTCAAGGCATAGCCATTGCAAGTTAGTAGTGTTACAAGCCACACAGAAAACAAAGGAAAATGTGGCGCAGAGAAGCTCATAGGAAACGTGGATATTGTAGAAGTATCAATAAGTTTTATTGACATCTTGACATCGGAATAAAACAAAAAACAGAATAAAAAATTATAAGGGAAGGGAGGTGTATATAAGATGGAGACTCAGTCTAATCTGTGCTCTCCTTGGGAAACAGCATGTCGCTGTAGGGGTAGACACTCGGACCCTGTTGAGGAAGCACACAGCTGGAATCTGTGAGTGTTCCAAGAAGTGGTGTGAACTGTGAGTAACAGGTTGTAGGAGTCACATGTTTAACTGGCTTGAGGGTAGCTCACCAGATAGTAGTCATGGCATGCTGATATGGGTAGTCAGTGACCAGACGGTCTAGGATTTTATTTTGTTCCTGCATTATGTTTGTTTTTCCCCTGCAACCTGTCTAAATAAAGCTGGCAAGGTGCCAGGCTTGCATGAATAACCGTTGTCTGCGGGTTTATTGAGTGGAAATGTGTCTCGTGGAAGTGTCCAGGATGATCCTGGAGCTATCCCCAAGGAGGAATCCTTACTTTTAGGTGGAGGATGCGGGCACGCTGTTGCTAAGGGCAACCCATTGCCTAGGGCAACCAACGGGCGAATTGGAGAGGAGCCATTGCTAGGAGAAATCTCCTGCAAGATTGCAAGTCGGAGGAGCCCAGCAGAGGAGTTCAAGCAAAGGATGGTGTCTGTGGAGGAGCGTTGCTAGGGGGCAACAGATCAAGATTTGTTTTTCTGGAAAAAGGACATCGGCAGGCCGTTGCTGGGGGCAACCAACGTGGGCCACAACCGGTGGTCGCCAGGATGAAGCCGAGGTCCCGTGAGTTGTTGGTGTGCAGAATCCCACTGTGGGTGGACTTGGATTGTTGCCAGACTGTATCTCGGATTATGCCGGAAATAATTCCCTTTGTGAAGTCCCACCCGGAGCCCGGTAAGACTGTTCAAATGACCTTTGATACATGTTTTGGGGCAGTAAGCCATATGATGGAGGTAGGTGCAGAACTTACAGTTGAAATTGTAGAGACTTTTCATATTTCTGGCAGCTGTGGGATGCCGGGAGTGCACCTGAGAGTTTGCACCCAAAGGTTCTGAAAGTAGTGAGGACTGGGGGGTCTCTACTGGACTGTGTGAATGGTGCTGTATATTGTGAACCCATGCAGGCTGAGTGATAATGTTTATCTTGAAACACTTATGTTAATGTGTTCTGTTGTAAAGAGTTCTGTTGCCACCTCTCGCAGGACAAAAGAAAACCTGTGTGAGCTGGAAATAGAAGGTAAAAAGATGATGGTTTTGTTAGATCCAAAATGTGTAATAAGTCTGGTAAAGACCAGCTGCAGAAAGCCGGACCCCACTATAGTGTCTATACAAGCCGGTATTTGGGGTTATAAAACAGTTAATGTGTGTATTTCTACTCCCTATGGTACCATAAGTCACAAGGTTGCAATAGAGCCTACCTTAGAGTATGAAGTAGTACTGGGGAAGGATTTTCCGTTTTTTCAACAGTTGTGGGAAGATAGTCAGGTGACTAGAGCAGGAACACCTGATAGGCTCACAACACTTGGTTTTCACCATATAGCAGGGGACAGTAACTCAGCAGAGGATGAGGACGGGAAGTGTCAGCAGACCCTAGGTATATTTCAGGTGGGAGTGTGCAAGACCACTAGGGGAGCTGAAGAACAGTCCGCGAGTCAAGTTAAAGAGGGGACTGGAATAGAAGCTACGGAGATGACTGCGGAAAAACCAAAACTCCGGAAGAGAGTACCAGTGGAGCTGGGGGATGCGCTTACGGTCACAGACAGAGTCCTAAGTAAGGAGATGTGGCGTCTGGACCAGAGAGGGGTTGTAACCAGGAAGGTCAAACCACTGGACCAGATATTGTTGCAGACTCAGAAGCCCTAGTCATTTTTTCCAAGGCCATGGAGAGACTGTGACAAGACAAAAGAAAAGTCTGCCAAGGAGCCGAGAGACAGTTCAGAGGAACTGTTCGGGAATCACCCTGACTCACTGGTGCCAAGAGCCATTGAAGTTGTTGCTAGGGGAAAGAAATTTACCGCCAAGGGATTGCTGATCCGACAGGAGTGTTTAGCAAGTATCCAGAGTTGCCAACGTGGTGGGAGAGGAAGAGTGCCAGGTGTCAGTGGCACCTGTTGTTGATGATAATGAGGCACAAGTGGCAGCAACCCCGAAAAAGGGGGAGACTTCGTCTAGAGATGGAGAATTGCTGGTTCGAGTGTCTGACAGAGGACCAGAGGATGTCTCAAGGTCTAACAGCGAGAGTGAGGAGACCGCTGTCAGTAAAATGTCTCGGAAAAGACGAGCTAGCCTTGGGGAAAAAACTGGAGCAGATCCAGAATCTGGAAGAATGCCCTTGCACATGCTCTTCAATCTGCTCATCATGACAATGACTTGCTCCGTGAGCAGTATGAGGAGGCCCTGGAACAAGTTAAGACTCTGCAACATGAAAACAAGAATTTGCAACAGGAGATCTCCGATCTATCTGAACAGATTGGTGAGAGTGAAAAATCTATCAATGAGTTAGAGAAGACCAGGAAACAGTTTCTGGACAGTGAGATGATCTCTGCAGAGCTCAAGAGTGAGCAGCTGAAATATATAAAGCTGGAAGATGACATGAAGATCTTAAAAGAGAGCCAGGAAGCGCAGAATGAAACACGCAGAAGGTCCCACGTAGCTGCCTTGGTTTTGCTGGGAGCGCAACTCTACGAGCAGGAGGCTGTGCTGGCGGACAATGAACAGTTGAGGAAACAACTGCTGTCTTCGGAAGATACTGTCAGGGACTTGACAGAGTTACTTGACAGTGAGAGGATGAAGTCCGCTAAGCTCCAGGGTAAGCAGCGAAAATGTGAGAAAAAGGAAGAGGACAAGGAAGTTCTAAAAGAGAGTAGAGACCAAGCTATGGTGGAATTGGCTCAAGAAAGGCTTCTGGGCAGAAGTTACTGGGATACAGGGATGCTTTCTCTGAAGCCCAGTAAAAAGTCCTCTAGTGCTGAGATTGAGGTGAAGCCCTGTAAGAAGTCCTCTGAAGCTAGGACTGAGCTGAAACCTAGAGAGAAATCCTCTGAAGTGGAGACTAAGGAAAAGTCAGGCGGGAAATCCTCTGAACCAGAGCAGACCAAAAATTCTGAAGGTAATGCTGAGGCAGAGAAATCCTCTGAAGCAGAAGCTAAACCAGAGTCAACCTCAAAAGATATGAGTAAAGAGAATGGCACAACTGAAGCTACAGGTGAAGAGAAGAGCCAAACAGTAGTAGAGGCTGATTCTACACAAGAATCTGAAGGAGCCAAAGACTCTGAAGCCAAACCTGAGGAAGATGGTGCCCCTGAAGAGAAAGCTGGAATGGATGAGGTGAAACCATGTGAGAAATCCACTGATGTCAAAACTGTGGTGAAACCAGGTGGGAAGTTCTCTAAAGTTTAAACTTAGATGGACCCATGTCGGAGGTCCTCTGAAGCTACAGAGAACAAGCCAGTGGTTGGTGAAGCCACTGAGGCCGAAAGATTCTCTGAAGCAGAGGCAGAGGTCCGGCAAGCCAGAAGAAGACAAAGGTTAGAAGCATCGGTCCTCTCTGTCCTTAATTTCAAGAACCCTGCCCACACCAGGGTGAAGAACCTGGTACTGGAGAGGTGTGACCGAGAGACTTGCAATTGGTGGCTGGTAAAAGTCCGGAAGAAAAAAGTCAAGGACTTCAGAGACTGTGGGACAAAAGTTGTCCAAGAGAAAGGAAAGGCGGATGGTTTCTGCCTTTCAAATACGTGTGCTCCTTCCCGGTGGTCTGAGCAAAGGGGGGGGGGGGATATGTGATAAGGTGGCAAGGGAAGGGTGTATTTCCTTTGCTCAACCTGAAGAATATCTCCTGCTTCTTAAGTAATGAGGCAGCAGGGAAGGGAGGTGTATATAAGATCAGTCTAATCTGTGCTCTCCCTGGGTAACAGCATGTCGCTGTAGGGGGAGACACTCTGACCCTGTTGAGGAAGCACACAGCTGGAATCTGTGTGTGGTCCAAGAAGTGGTGTGAACTGTGAGTAACAGGTTGCAGGAGTCACATGTTTAACTGGCTGAGGGTAGCTCACCAGATAGTTGTCAGGGCATGCTGATATGTGTAGTCAGTGACCAGACGGTCTAGGATTTTATTTTGTTCCTGCGTTATGTTTGTTTTTCCACTGCAACCTTTCTAAATAAAGCTGGCAACGTGCCAGGCTTGCATGAATAACCGTTGTCTGCGGGTTTATTGAGTGGAAACGTGTCTCGTGGCAGTGTCCAGGACGATCCCGGAGCTATCCTCAAGGAGGAATCCTTACAATATATATATATATATATATACCGTATTTATCGGCGTATAACACGCACTTTTTAGGCTAAAATTTTTAGCCTAAAGTCTGTGTGCGTGTTATACGCCGATACACCCCCAGGAAAGGCAGGGGGAGAGAGGCCGTCGCTGCCCGCTTCTCTCCCCCTGCCTTTCCTGGGGTCTAGAGCGCTGCTGTCGGCCCTTCTCACCCCCTGGTTATCGGCGCCACTGCCCGTTCTGTCCCCCTGACTATCGGTGCCGGCGCCGATAGCCAGGGAGAGAGAAGCGGCGCCGACAGCCAGGGGGAGAGAAGGGGCAGCGGCACCCATTGCCGGCGCCGCTGCCCCGTTGCCTCCCCCCATCCCCGGTGGCATAATTACCTGAGTCCGGTCCGCGCTGCTCAAGGCCTCCGTCGTGCGTCCCCGGCGTCATTGCTATGCGCTGAACGGCGCGGCGCATGCCCCTTCTCTCCCCCTGGCTGTCGGCGCCGCTTCTCTCTCCCTGGCTATCGGCGCTGGCACCGATAGTCAGGGGGACAGAACGGGCAGTGGCGCCGATAACCAGGGGGTGAGAAGGGCCGACAGCAGCGCTCTAGACCCCAGGAAAGGCAGGGGGAGAGAATCGGGCAGCGACGCTGCCTTTCCTGGGGGTATATCGGGGTATACACGCGCACACACGCACCCTCATTTTATCATGGATATTTGGGTAAAAAACTTTTTTTACCCAAATATCCTTGGTAAAATAAGGGTGCGTGTTATAGGCCGGTGCGTGGTATACCCCGATAAATATGGTAATTGTAATGCACCTATATATATTCAACTGCATTTGCTTCTGTATTTGTACAACACCAAAAGCAGCCAAAGTGTAAAGAGCATATAAGTGACTCTTAGTCAGTATATCTTCTATGAAAGCATTCTTAACCCCTTAAGGACCAAGGACGTACCGGTACGTCCTTGGTCCTGCTCTTCTGATATAACGCGGGGTTACACAGTAACCCCGCGTCATATCATGGCGGGCCCGGCGTCATAGTGAAGCCGGGACCCGCCTCTAATAGCGCGCAGCGCCGATCGCTATTAACCCTTTAGCCGCGCGCTCAAAGCTGAGCCGCGCGGCTAAAAGTGAAAGTGAAAGTTCCCGGCTAGCTCAGTCGGGCTGTTTGGGATAGCCGCGGCTAATCGGGGCATCCCGAACAGCTGACAGGACAGCGGGAGGGCCCCTTCCTGCCTCCTCGCTGTCCGATCGCCGAATGACTGCTCAGTGCCTGAGATCCAGGCATGAGCAGTCATCCGGCAGAATCGTTGATCACTGGTTTCTTATGAGAAACCAGTGATCAACATAGAAGATTAGTGTGTGCAGTGTTATAAGTCCCTATGGGACCTATAACACTGCAAAAAAAAAGTGAAAAAAAAAAGTGAATAAAGATCATTTAACTCCTCCCCTATTAAAAGTTTGAATCACCCCCCTTTTCCAATAAAAAAAAAAACACAGTGTAAATAAAAATAAAAATAAACATATGTGGTATCACCGCGTGCGGAAATGTCCGAATTATAAAAATATATCATTAATTAAACCGCTCGGTCAATTGCGTGCGCGCAAAAAAATTCCAAAGTCCAAAATAGTGCATTTTTGGTCACTTTTTATATCATTTAAAAATGAATAAAAAGTGATCAATAAGTCCTATCAATGCAAAAATGGTACCGTTAAAAACTTCAGATCACGGCGCAAAAAATGAGCCCTCATACCGCCCCATACAAGGAAAAATAAAAAAGTTATAGGGGTCAGAAGATGACAATTTTAAACGTATTAATTTTCCTGCATGTAGTTATGATTTTTTCCAGAAGTCCGACAAAATCAAACCTATATAAGTAGGGTATCATTTTAATCGTATGGACCTACAGAATACATATCAGGTGTCATTTTTACCGAAAAATGTACTACGTAGAAACGGAAGCCCCCAAAAGTTACAAAACAGCGTTTTTTTTTCAATTTTGTCGCACAATGATTTTTTTTCCCGCTTCACCATAGATTTTTGGGCAAAATGACTGACGTCATTACAAAGTAGAATTGGTGGCGCAAAAAATAAGCCATCATATGGATTTTTAGGTGTAAATTTGAAAGAGTTATGATTTTTTAAAGGCAAGGAGCAAAAAACGAAAATGCAAAAACGGAAAAACCTCCGGTCCTTAAGGGGTTAAATTAAACAGTGACCAACTTTCCACACATCCACCTAAAATCTGTAACTTTGCAATCCTATGCCAAAGAGACTTTGAAATTTAGATTCTGCACAGTGAAGTTTAGTTAGTTAATAAAGTGTCTGGAGCTTCATTATTGCCCAGTCATAGACACAGCACCAAGTGTACTCCGGTGCAAGGACTGTTTAAACCATGCTAGACATCTCCAACTCCAACCCCAACCGTAATACAGATTATACAACCTCCACACAACAACTGGAGATTCAGAAAAGTAAATAATTTTTAACACAGTGCAACTGGAACAGACAGACAGTAATAGTAAAATATCCAAGCTTTCCTTTCTAGACTGAAGGAAAGGGATCCTGACTTAAGAGAACAGCAAGTCTGTCTGATAGACTACTCGATAAATCTGTCACCAAAAGAAAAAAACTTCAAATAAAGAACTTCTCACTTTTCCGAGACTCCAGCCTTAAAGAACCAAAATAAAGTTTCTTAAATGTAGCTCTCCCCAAAGCGCCCTGGCACTTAAAGCCTGCTTTTGACATTAGTATTTAAGTCAATACCCTCAGATTTACAATCTTGGGGGTGCTATTCCCTTGAAGATTAAACCTTCATTACGTTTTTTTGTTCCTGCTCTTGAATCCATCAGTTTCTTACTCCAGGAACCGCTGTTTTTGAGAACATTGCAGAAAGTTGCTCTCACATGGGATTAAATTCATACCTAACACCCTGGAAAATGTTTCTAGGAAATTGATGCCCCCCTGCAGTTCCTCTTCCTCCCTCTGCCTCTCCTTTTGCTTTGGTTCTTTCTCCCCTTCCCATTAAAAGCAGGATAAAGCGTATGACCCTCTTGACATACATGAACATCAATCAAGTTCTCTGTATAAATAAGCTTTTTTTTCAGACCTCAAATTTAAAAATGTCATCGAAATAAATAAGATAGAGCTGCAGTAATTCCCAACGTGGTTCTACATAAAATAGTCACTGGGCAGTAATTTATCGACGGTATGTTTCAATCAACCTAACTAGAGTGTCTGGAAAAGAATGTCATACATATTGTGCTTTATGTCTTTGAAGCTAAAAAAGGGGTGTTCACTGGGAATGTATGTTCTACAATACTCGTGTCCCAGCTCTGTGATACTTATCTAGGTAATTGGAGACCAGTGCCAAATACTTTAATATAGTCTGCTGCTGCAATGCAGAAAGACACAATACATAATACAACAATCCTGCTTTACCTTCTCTACATAGATAACCTTTGCATCAATAAAGCTGAGTTTACATCAATTTCATTATACTGTATATACAGTATGTCTGTTTAAAGTATATTATGAGCAAGAGGAGATAAAGAGAAATCAATTAATGCACTAATATTATAACAAGTGATGCCAAAGAGGAAGGCTGATATATAGTATATTTATTTTTTGCTGATATTGCTGCAGAATTCTGTATATACACAAAAATTAAGTAAGAGCATGTGATTGTACTGTAACATTTACATAAGCCAAAAATATATACTGCATCAATTAGTGAAGGATATATTTACTAGAATACTGCCCTCTATGTGCAAGAATAAAAATCCCATCATCCCGCCCCCTATGTATATAACTCTATAATACTGCCTTCTACAGTATGTAGAGGAATAGTACAACTGAAATACTGCCTCCTATGTATAAGAATACAAGTACTATAATACTGTTTTTTATGCATATATTACTACTATTATACTGCCCCCTATGTGCAAGAATTTAACTTCTATAATACTGCCTTCTGTGCACAAGAATGTAACTACTACAATACTGCCTCTTTTGTACAGAAAAATTACTCCTATAATATACTGGCTTATATATACAACAATACGAGTGTTGTATTATTGCTTCCTATGTACATAAATATATTTACTTTTATACTGCCTTTTGTGTGCAAGATTATAACCACAATAATGCTGCCCCCCTATGTACAAGGATATTACTATGATAGTAATACTGCCTTCTACATGCAAGAATTTACTATAGTACTGTCCCTTATGTGAAAAAAGGTATAACTTTTACAATACGGCTGCCTATATACAAGAATATAACTACTACAATTTGGCTGTATATGTACAAGAATGTAACTACTCTTACTACTATAATACTGCATACAAATACAAATATGGACAGTTTTTTATATTTTACTGAACATTTAACCATATTACGATGCCAATGTTACTTTGTTGATTAAAGCTTAACACATAAAGTGACTTAAAAGTTTAAACCATCTTGACATAAAATGAAATGTTTTCAATGAAAAGCGCAAACTATAGAAATGAGTGGCACATTGTAGTCAATGTTCCCTGTAAGTGATGTAAATGGGAAAGAGACATTATGCAAGTAAAGAAAACTATAATTACGGATGTGGAGAATATCCTTTCATTAACAAATAGAACTTGGCGCAGACAAAGTTAATGGAAACCATACTTCCTGGCGGGTATTGTCCTTATTGTGCTGTATGATAATTAGGCATACAGGAGTAAGCAGGTTGGGCTAAATGTCTGTAATTATATTACTTTTTATACAAGCAAACTGAGGTTTTAAAGTGTTTCTCCTATTACAGCACTTAGTCAATGCCTATAAACAGCACCAATGTCGACAGATTTCCATTACAGCATGCAGCCCGTACTCGTCGTGGAGAGGCTGGAGTAGCGGTTTCTCTACATTATGGCTATTTTCAGCAAAATAAACACCATCTCACATTTCACTAGGGAGAAACAATACGTATGTCAATTTTAATTTTATGATACTGCATAAGTACAGTCATGTCATGGAGCGCAAGGGCCAGTAATAAGATAAATCTATATTTTTTTTAAGTTATATACAGTTTTTTTGTCCTGAAGGTCTAATGGTATAGGATTTCCCTATCCAAGGTGATGTTAGTCAGGTGTATGTGTTGGTAACTTTATTATCTATGGTGTTAAATACACTTTATAATGCAAAAAAAAAATATTATTTTTTTTTTACATATGCCCAGAGTAAAGTTTAAAGGCCTAAGGCCCCAGAGAGGTGAGTCTTTATGTTAAGTTCCCGTCTGATATGAGGTAAACACGTAAATATAGCAGTAATACAGTTCAAAGTTTTACATATACAGTATTCAATGTTGATGCATAGTTGTCAACTGTTCCGATTTTGCTGGGACTACCGCAAATGTAATTTTATTTATTTAACCCCTTAAAGGGGTAGGCCGGTAGAATATATATATATATTTTTAAATCCAGTACTTATCAGCTACTGTTTACTACAGAGAAAGTTCTCTTCTTTTTTAATTAATTTTTTGTCTGTCCACACTGCTCTCTGCTGACACCTCTGTCCATATCAGGAACTGTCCAGAGTAGGAGCAAATCCCAATAGCAAACCTATCCTGCTCTGGACAGTTCCAGACAGAGGAGTCAGCAGAGAGCAATGTGGACGGACAAAAATACATTAAAAAGAAAATAACTTTCTCTGTAGTAAACTGCTGCTGATAAGTACTGGAAGCATTAAGATTTTTTAATAGAAGTAATTTACAAAGCTGTTTGTGGCACCAGTTGCTTTAAAAAAAAATTTTTTTCTACTGGAGTACATTTACGGTGCAGCTTTCCTTGATCACCGCGTCTCCGGACGTGGTGATCGGAACGGGATCTATCTATATGGGGTCTATATCTATCATCAGCCATCCCGGCATATCGCCCAGGGGGTCCTGAGACCTCCCATGTTGGCCATGAATTCAGACTGGCAATTTGCGGCAATTCCAGGTCAATCGAGTCTCTGGTGACCCTGAAAAAAGGGTGAATGGGGCTGTCCGAGACAGCCCCATTCACCCTTACCCAGCAGGACATGATTGATTGGTCGGAATGACCGACCAATAGCGACCCTGCTGGGTGGTGATCGGGGCGGCAATCATGGCTGTGATCGGGGCCGGTGGGGGTCTCTTACCTGTCCTGGTCCGGCGGGGTCCCCTCTGGTGCGGTGGCAGCGACAGGAGCAGCAGGATCGGTGGAAACAGTGGCGGCGGTCCCAGCGGCAGGTCCCGGCTTAGCAACAACTCTCAGCATGCAAAGCCAAAGGGCATGCTGGGAGCTGTAGTTTTGCAACAGCTGGAGTTCCAACTACAACTCCCAGCATGCCCTTTGGTAGTCTGTGCATGCTGGGGTTGTAGTTATGCAACACCTGGAGGCACATTTTTTCTATGAAAATGTGTGCATCCAGCTGTTGCATAACTACAACTCCCAACATGCACAGACTACCAAAGGGCATGCTGGGAGTTGTAGCAGTGTGCCTCCAGCTGTTGCAAAACTACAACTCTCAGCATGCCCTTCGACTGTCAATGCATGCTGATTGTTGCAGTTTTGCAACAGCTGGAGACACACTGGCCCTCATTTACTAAGAAAATCGGGTTGTAAGTCTATGTTGCTTTCTTACCCGACTGCTTTTTTCCCCTGGTATTTATTATTATGTCGCATCCTGTTTGTCGAACTGGGTTTTGTTGGTTTTGGTTTCCAACTCCTCTGAGCTGTCGGGAAAAAATCCACAACAATACAACAAATTCGGGTTGGAAACCTTTATAATTACGTGGGAAAGCTCAGAAATGTCGGGTTACGCCCCTTTTTCGGGTTTGGGAGAATCCACATCGGGTCCGTCGGGAAAAAATGTCGCATCGTGTCGCAGACTGGCGCACGATGTCTGCGACATGGCGCAGACAAAGATGCGACAAAAAAACCCGACAAAAGAGGTCGGGTTTACAATAGTAAATGAGGGCCACTGTTGTGAAACAGAGTTTGTATCCCAACTCAGTCTTTCGTAACCAGTGTGCCTCCAGCTGTTGCAAAAATACAACTCCCAACATGCACTGAGAGACTGTACATGCTGGTAGTTCTAGTTTTGCAATAGCTGGAGGCACACTGGTTGCGAAACACTGAGTTAATTAATAAACTCTCAGTGTTTCGTAACCAATGTGCCTCCAGCTGTTGCATAACTACAACTCCCAGCAGGTATGGTCTGTCAGTGCATGCTGCAAGTTGTATTTTTGCAACAGCTGGAGGTTTGCCCCGCCCCCCCATGTTACAGGGTACATTCACACGGACGGGTTTGCAGCAAGCTTTCTGCTGCAAGTTTGGGATGCAGCAAATTTTCTGCCGCTGCTCAAATTCCCAGCGAGAAACTCACTGTAAACTTGCCCGAGTGAATGTACCCTAAAAACACTACACTACACTACACTACACCTACACAAAATAAAAAGTAAAACACTACATATACATATACCCCTACACAGTCCCCCCCCCCCCCCCCAATAAAAAATAAACAAAAAACGTCTTGTACGGCACTGTTTCCAAAACAGAGCCTCAAGCTGTTGAAAAACAACAACTCCCAGTATTGCCGGACAGCCACTGACTGTACAGGCATGCTGGGAGTTTTGCAACAGCTGGAGACACCCCGTTTGGGAAACACTGCCGTAGGGTATTTTTGTGGCAGATTCAAATCCCCAATTTAGGCCTCAAATGCGCATGGCGCTCTCTCGCTTTGGAGCCCTGTCGTATGTCAAGGAAACAGTTTAGGGCCACATATGGGGTATCTCCATACTCGAGAGAAATTGTGTTACAAATTTTGGGGGTCTTTTTCTCCTTTTACCCCTTATGAAAAGGTAAAGTTGGGGTCTACACCAGCATGTTAGTGTAAAAAAAAATTTTTTTTTACACTTACATGCTGGTGTTGCCCCATACTTTTATTGTTTATAGGCGGTAAAAGGAAAAAAAGACCCCCAAAATTTGTAACGCAATTTCTCCTGAATACTGAAATACCCCATATGTGGGCGTAAAATGCCCTACGGACGCAAAACTCAGGAGTGAGCGCGCACTATGTACATTTGAGGTCTAAACACCCCACAGGTGTTTGACAAATTTTCCTTAAAGTTGGATGTGATAATAAAAAAAAAAATCCTTAAATTTGGATGTGATAATAAAAGAAAAAATGTTTTCACAAAAATGCTGGTGTTACCCTAAATTTTTCATTTACACAAGGGAGAATAGGAAAAAAGCCCCCCAAAATATGTAGCCCCATTTTTTCTGAGTAAGAACATACCCCATATGTGGATGTAAAGTGCTCTGCGGGCGAACTACAATGCTCAGAAGAGAAGGAGCGCCATTGGGCATTTGGAGAGAGAATGTGTCCGAAATTGAAGGCCATGTGTGTTTACAAAGCCCCCATAGTGCCAGAACAATGGACCCCCCACATGTAACCCCATTTTGGAAACTACACCCCTCACGGAATGTAATAAGGGGTGCAGTGAGCATTTACGCCCCACAGGTGTCTGACAGATTTTTGGAACAGTGGTCCGCGAAAAAGAAACATTTTATTTTTCATTTGCGCAGCCCACTGTTCCAAAGATCTGTCATACGCAAGTGGGGTGTAAATGTTTACTGCACCCCTTATTACATTCTTTGAGGGGTGTATTTTACAAAATGGGGTCACATGTGGGGGGGTCCACTGTTGTGGCACGACGGGGGGCTTTGTAAACGCACATGGCCCCCGACTTCTATTCCAACCAAATTCTCTCACCAAAGCTCAATGGCGCTCCTTCTCTTCTGAGCATTGTAGTTCGCCCACAGAGCACTTTACATCCACATGTGGGGTATTGCCATACTCAGTAGAAATGGGGTAACACATTTTGGGAGGCTTTTTCTCCAATTACCCCTTGTGAAAATGATAAATTACGGGTAGCACCAGCATTTTAGTGAAAAAAATCTAATTTTTCATTTCCACATCCAACTTTAGCAGAAATTTGTCAAACACCTTTGGGGTGTTAAGGCTCACTGTACCCCTTGTTACGTTTCTTGAGGGGTGAAGTTTCCAAAATAGTATGCCATGTGTTTATTTATTTTTTTGCTGTTCTGGCACCATAGGGGCTTCTGAAATGCGACATGCCCCCCCCCCCCAAAACCATTTCAGCTAGATTTGCTTTCCAAAAGCCAAATGCGACTTCTCTTCTGAGCATTGTAGTGCACCCGCAGTGCACTTGACATCCACACATGGGGTATTTGTATTTCCATACTAAGAAGAGATGGGGTTAAAAATTTGGGGGGGCATTTTCTCCTATAAAATTACTAATGCCTGGGGCAGAGAAAGCCCAGGGCACAAGATCCCTATTACAGAAAGACTTCCCTAAAACTTAACTTTTAATGGTACTCTAATAAAGTAATTTGTGACCAAAATGTTAAAAACTTATGTCAAGGCTCACTGTAATCTGGTAACTGTGAGTAAGATCACTAAGGTAAATGTATATGTATAGGGAACTGCAGTTTCCCTTTATCTAAATACTAATCAAATAATTACCAAAATACAGTTGGCTTTTTTTTTTTTTAACCATATAATGCATATGCACAACTAATATTCATGTACTGCTTCTTTCCAGCTCTGTAATGATAGCACATTCACACTGAAGACATTAACTGTTCACCTATGGGGAGTTAAGTAAATTTCACCAATGAAAATATGTCTTGAGTGATGATTCTGATCACTTCCCAGCGATAAAGGCCAGCTATAAAGGGATATTTCACTGCTGTCTCTGGCAGACAGTCAGTGAGGGAGTTGTAGTGTAGGTGATTGTCAGAATGAAAAATTGTGCAGTGCATAAGGTCTCCATACCCGGGACACCTACAACAGAGAAACAGCCGGCTAGGAAGTCAAGCATTTGACAAGCAACTTTGGTCTTGCTATTAGGTACTCCTTAACACTGTCTTTAGTGAGGACCCCTGCTGCTTCCAAAACATGTCCTAATGCTTCTGAAGTGTCATTTTGCTTGTTTTTCTTTAGGAATTGAATGAAATGTGCAATATGTGAGGTATTTTCTGTAAAAAAAAGCTTATGGGGGCACGTAAATATGATAGCTCTGCTTCAAATCCAGTGAATGTCTTAATTACAGTAATAAAGGTGCAGTGCAGTATTGACTCATATAGTAATTTGGGCAGAAGGTCACCAGCCACCTTTTTTCCCATAGGAAGACATTGAATTAACTTAATGTTGTTTCTGTAATTTTAAGTCGCGGACGACAAAAGTCATCATGTCTGTCACGATTCGGCTGGCTGGAGGTGGATCCTCTGTGCCAGAGAGGGATTGGCGTGGACCGTGTCGGTGGATCGGTTCTAAGTTGCTACTGGTATTCACCAGAGCCCGCCGCAAAGCGGGATGGTCTTGCAGCGGCGGTAGCAACCAGGTCGTATCCACCGGCAACGGCTCAACCTCTCTGACTGCTGAGATAAGCGCGGTACAAGGGAGTAGACAAGAGCAAGGTCGGACGTAGCAGAAGGTCAGGGCACGCAGCAAGGATCGTAGTCAGGGGCAACGGCAGGAGGTCTGGAACACAGGCTAGGAACACACAAGGAAACGCTTTCACTGGCACAATGGCAACAAGATCCGGCAAGGGAGTGCAGGGGAAGGGAGGTATAAGTAGGGAAGTGCACAAGTGAAGGGACTGATTAAAACCTCATGCGCCAATCAGTGGCGCACCGGCCCTTTAAATCGCAAAGACCCGGCGCGCGCGCGCCCTAAGGAGCGGGGAACGGGTCTGGTAAGCGAGTCGGGATGCGCATCGCGAGCGGGCGCGTCCCGCATCGCGAATCGCATCCCGGCTGGGAACATTATCGCAGCGCACCCGGTCGGCAGGTTGGCTGTCCGGGCAAGCTGGGAGTCGTAGTTTTGTATTTTCTACATCTCCTTGCAAGCTTAAATACTGCTGTCTGCGTAGCTCAGAAGGAAACCAGGGAACCCAGTTTTAGAGAAAGGTGTGGGTCCCAGAGGTGGGAGATACAGCCATTTAAAACCCTACTCTCCACTGATGAGAAGCAAAAAATTCAAAACAGAGCTGTCTACAAATGGGTGTCTCTAGTTTCACTGAAAACCTATGTCATATTTAAAGAAAATGGTCTACAAGTGGTACTAGCGGTAGATTACTCTTTCTACTGGTTGAGGAACGGTGCTCCGAACCATAAGTCAGATTTATTACTACACATTATACAGTGTTCCACACATCAACCTGTTATCAATGCCACAGCAAATGGCAGCTGACTAAAAATAGTGGCCATAGCATCTGAGGGGGTGTAAAATAAACCTGTGCTTGAAAATGTAAAAAGTAAAAAAAAAAAAAAAAAAAAAGGATACTTGCTTATATAGTATGACATAGGTCTGTCTTCATGAAGCAGAAATATCATCTTTCAATCAAAACGGGTAGAATTCCTCCTGCTATTCCCCCCCATAATAACCAGCAGACCATAACATGGACATAGTCCAAATCCATCCACACCACTCAGCAAAAGAGAGTGTGCTGAATATTTTAGTGGTGGTTCCATTTTTGTTATTGTAGGGCTATAATTGCACGGTGCTAAGTGATGGCATAAAAGGAACTGAAAAGAAACCTGCTAAGAATGAAGGAGTACTGGTAACATAAAGAGCAGCAGAACTCGTGAGAGCTAAGCTGGTTATAATCCTTGGCCTGTGGAACGTGATTAAAACAAGTAATCTGTTATCAATCAGTAAAAGGGTTAAGAAGCATCATCAGCCTTCCGAGAAAAAATGGAATATAGGCAGCTTCACATGGGGTAGTAAAGTGGCACGTCTCAATTGCTCTATTTGTTGCACATATGTGGATTGCATTATAGTTTCAGTATGTGTGCCAATCCATGCATTGCATGGAGATAACCCATTGATTTTAATGGGAATTGTGTTATGTTTCACTTCTCCTAAGGAATGTGCTGCAGGTAAATTTAACCCTTTTGTCAGCTTCACTAAGATTGTAGCTGATCACAGGGGCCATAAGCAGCAGGACAACCCATGGTCTGCTTATAGAGAGGAACCCTTAAGACTAAAAAAGAGCCTATTACTCAAATCAATTTTGCATGCATTAAGCCCCATTAATGGGTCTGAACCAGACATGAGGTCAATGTGAAAATATAATAGCAAAATCAACTGGTACCAGAAAGTTAAACAGATTTGTAAATTACTTCTATTAAAAAATCTTAATCCTTCCTGTACTTATCAGCTGCTGTATGCGCCAGAGGAACTTCTTTTCTTCTTGAATTTCTTTTCAGTCTGACCACAGTGCTCTCTGCTGACACCTCTGTCTGTGTCAGGAACTGTCCAGAGCAGGATAGGTTTGCTATGGGTATTTTTTCCTGCCCTGGACAGTTCCTGACATGGACAGTGATGTCAGCAGAGAGCACTGGACTTGGGAACCACCTTGGCATGAGCGTGAGCATGAACGTGTTCAGAGCAGGAGGGTAGTGGCAGTGACAGCGAAGAAGAGTGTAGCCAAGGTAGGGGAAGAAAACCTGTGAAACGTAACAGACGTAGGGCTGCTGGTCTGTAGTGTTGCTCGCGAATATTCGCAATTCGAATTTTATTCGCGAATATCGCATATTCGCGAATTCGCGAATATTCGCGAATATAGCGCTATATATTCGTAATTACGAATATTTGTTTTATTTATTTATTTATTTTTTTTCACAGTACACAGCACAATGATCCTCCCTCTCTGCTTCCAGCTTATGTGGTGTAAGAAGGCTCTAATACTACTGTGTGAGACCGGTGTGCGAATTTTCGCATATTCGAAAAGTTGCATATGCTAATTTTCGCATATGCGAATTTTCACTTATGCTAATTTTTATATATGCGAATTTCGCATATGTTAATTTTCGCACGCGCGAATATTCGCATATGCGAAAATAAAACGAGAATGTTACGAATATGCGAATATTCGCGAATATGACGAATATTCGTCCATATATTCGCGAATATTCGCGAATTCGAATATGGCCTATGCCGCTCAACACTACTGGTCTGATGAGCTCGCGTGACGGCTGCATGTACGGGTTCTAAAAAATAAAACATCCCAAGGAGAGGCACAATCAGGTGGTGCAGTCTCTGTCCGATATTCTAATGTGTGGAACTTCTCCACATTGACCGATGCAGGGAACGTGGCAATAGGTCGTCTCTGCAAACAGAAAGTAAGCCGTGACCAGGGTCTGAGTGTAGGGACTACGCCTCTTCACAGGCATATGGAGCGTCACCACAAGGCCTTGTGGGACAGTCAAGACGCCCCACAACATGAGGAAAATGCTGCTGATCCTCCAGATCACTCCCAACTGTCTATCAGCCAGGCCTCTTCCACAGGCAGCACATTTTCGGGATTTGCCTCATTTGTGTCATCCCATCAGTTATCCATCTATGTCCTCCATACAACAATATTCTCCCAGTGATTTCCTATCCTACCTGGCCAAGTTGTTGCTGGCATAGGCCCTCCCATACCATCTTGTGGACTCCCCGGCCTTCAGGTAACTAATGGGGTGTGCCCAGCCCAGGTGGCGTGTACTGAGTCACCGTTATTTTGCAAAGAAAGCCATTCCCGCTTTGCACATCATGTAGGGTGGGTCACTCTATGAACTTGTCTGTGTGCAGAACAGTGCATGCCACTGTTGATACGTGGAGTAGTAGCTATGGCCAGGGGCAATACATGACTTTTATGGCCCACTCGGTCAACATCCTGCGGAATGAGGCTCCACCGCAGCAAGGTCAGGAAATTGTTGTCACACCTCCACGGTTGTGCCGATCGGGTTCAACTGCTGAAAGGAGACTTCACATCTTGATTGGGCACGGTTGTTCTCCTTGAGGAGGAGGAGTTGAATGAGGAGGTAGAGGGAACCAAGGAGGAGGATTTGAAGATGGACTCTACGGAAGATAGAGGGGACGAGGACCTTACTCAAGATGAGCACAAGGAGGAGCATGACCAACCCTGGCAGTATGGGACGGAGGCGGGACAAGCTGGGCCCTCTGAAAAGCAGGCAAAGATGGCTAGGTGTATGCATTCCTGCTTGCACAATAACAAGCATATTGTGGGCTTGGATGGAAGAGAGGAGTACTGGATACACTCTTAGACCCTCTGTATAAACCCAAAATGGGGGAATTTTTTGCACCTTCAGAGAAGGTGGCTAAATTGGATTTGTATAAGGAAAAGCTACGCAGCCAGCTTGCCATGGCTATGCAGCAACAAACACCTGCTGAACGGGGGTCCAATCTCCGCTCTCCACAGAGTCAACGCTCCACTACCTCTGTCAGCACTACCCCAGCAAGACTAAAATAAGACACAGACAGCACTCCGTAGTGTGATTCCGTTTAGGCGACCAGAATAGAGAAAATACAAGTGGCACTTACGAAATGGAGTTACACTCAACCAAGTGTAACTATGGAAATGTGATGTTAAGGGGGCCTGCAGCCTCTCCACGTCAACTTAAAATATAAAAGCACACATTCCTCCACCATAGCGATGGGATTGAGAGGTGCTGGGCACACAGATTAATAGGGATCTCAAGTTTATTCACCCATGATGCAACACGTTTCACAGTAAGGCTGCTTCATCAAGCCTGATTTTGTACTTTTATACCCCAGCAAGAGGCAGGAGCAGCAGCAGTGGCGGCATCTTGATGTTTGAGCACAGTTGGCACCGGATGGAGAAGTTTCTGCATCCTGTATTCTCCCCTGACATGAGTCATCAGAGGGATGTGAAATACCACCTTAACAACCATGTTGAGGCCTACCTCAGCAGTGCCTTTTCTCTGGCAGACACCATGAGCCCAGACCCCATGGACTTCTGGCTCACCAGATTAGGCCACTGGCCAGAACTTGCCCAGTTTGCCATGAGTGTTCTGTCTTGTCCATCCTCTAGTGTATCTTTGGAGAAAGTGTTTTGAGCAGCAGGCGGTGTGGTTACCCCAAAGCGAACCAGACTGTCAGCCAGCAGCGTGGAAAAACTGACTTTTACTAAAATGAATCAGGCATGGATCAGTGAGGAATTTAAAACTCTTTTGCCAGATGCCACTGATTAGGCAGTACAATACCACCCCTGCTAAATGCTAGTGACATCAGTCTTTATCTCTTGCTGTACAATAGTAACATCAGTTAGCCACCAGCCCATCACCTTCCTGCCACTACCACTCCGCCATCTCATGCTGTACACTAGTGACATGTTTCCGCCATCCCATGCTGTACTCTATAAACATCTGTCTTCCATCTAATGCTGTATGTTATTAACATCAGTCAGCCATCACCTGCTGTACTTGGGATACTACTAGTGACACCAATCCGCCATCACCCTACTTTCAGCCAGGCCTACACATACACAAACCATTCTCCACAGAAAAAAGGATAATTTTTTCGACTTTTCATACAAGAGCTATTTCTTCTTCAGTCTTCACTATTTTAGAACGCCAATTCTGTTACTACTCCCAAAAAAGGGATACATTTTGGAACACTTGGAAAAATCCATGCCGTCTTCTTTACTTGTTAGACTAAAAACCTGTTACTACTCTCAAAAAAAGGGATAATTTTTGTCACGCTTTGAAAAATCCATGCCGTCTTCTTCACTTGCTAGACTAAAAACCTGTTACTACTACCGAAAAAGGGATAATTTTTGGCATGCTGGGATAAAGCCACAGGGTATTCCCATGCCTCTGTGTGCATATTAACACTGGCAGGCAACTACTGACAACCAGGGATACTTTATTTTGGTGTGAATAAGCCTAAAACATTGGCGACCTGGAATAGTTTCCATGGGTTACCGCATGTCCCCATATCTGAACCTTAAAAACACTTTAAAACTACTTGAATACACTCCTAACCATGTTAGACAGGGTTAAGAGCTGTTAAGCAGTGTTTTAAACGTGTATAGTGGCTTATTTTATTGCCGGTTCAAGTTGAACCGAGACTAAGTGAACTCGCGATTTTCAGTGAGTCCGACGAACCAAACTTTTCAAAAGTTCATTCAACTCTAGTCATCATCCTCTGATCTATGGGAGGTCAGCCTCAATACTGAATGATTATGCCAGGGCACTAGCTCAAGTGTTAATATTCAGACCTCCTTTGATCAGACAACAATGGCTTATCTTACTCAAAACCTTCTAAATAAATACTATGATAAATCTGAAAGCATTGAGTGTGACCATTATAATTAGAGAAGTATGCAAGGGAAAAATACCTGTTCACTGCACTGCATGCAGCGATACATGCATATTCAACATGACTGTAAAATTGTCTTTGTTAAAGTGTTTTTTTATGTAGATGATAGGATTGGAGCAACTCAGTGGGGGTAGATTTATCAAAAAAATGTACCAGTTGTCCATAGCAACCAATTAGATTGATTCTTTCATTTTTAAAAAGGCCTCTGCAAAATGAAAGACGCTATATGATTTGTTGCTATGGGCAACTGGTCACCTTTTTCTCTGCACAGATTTTGATAAATCTCCCCCAATGACTCTAGTCAATTATATTTTTTAAGGATTTATTTATTTTATTGGTGATTGCTACTAAGTTTGATTGTTTTTACTAAATAAACATGTACTACAGTGACTATTGCTCCCAAGCACTGGATAAATAAGTCTGCTATTATACTTATTTTCTACTAACTTTAACTATATATAATTTGTATATTGAAAATTTGGTAACATCTTTAAGGAAACTTGTCATTACTTTCTACTTGCTACCTGAACCACGAGTCATCATAACAATCCCCAGTGACTTTTGCTTTCCCCTCTGGCCTTTATAGGTCTCTCCCTATACTCAAACTGAGATGTGTCAAACAAGGCTGGTATGGTGGGTAAAAACCACTAAGGACCTCACTGAGGATGCAGGGTTCAGGTAGCATGAAACTCCTGACAGGTTCTTTTTAAGTAATTTAACTTTCTAGCTTAAAAATACCCTTTTTATCATCTTTTGCTTCCATTTATTCTATGCGGGACTACCGCCAAATGAGATACCAACCTCTTTTTTAGTTACTTCTGAAAAAATCATGGAAGGAACACTTTTTTAAAGGACATGTGCCCCGCTATTTATCTAGGCAAGAATATATGCCCAAACTATGCACTCCCAGCCCAGAAGCTTTCTCTGCCATCCTTTGCTCTCCTCCTCCTAAAACCATAGAGACCGAGAACATGGGCTAGATCAGAGGTAGGCAACGTTCGGCACTGCAGATGCTGTGGATTACATCTTCCATGATGCTGGAACAGCCAAAATGCTGCCATGGTAGATAAAGTCCAAAACATCTGCAGCGCTGCCAAAGGTTGCCTATGCCTGGGCTAGACAGTGCACCAAAAAGTGTCAGCTCCTCTAGTGACAGCCTAATAAATCATGTTCATAAATCATGTTCCTGAACATCAGAAAGTTAAGATTGTGCTGCTATGTGCCATCAGCATGTTAATGACTATAAGAAGTATTGACCATGACTTAAAACAACATAGAATAGCATGCTACTTAACACTCACAGCACATGTACAGTGACAACAATTGCAAAACTGGTCCAGAAGCAGGTAAATTTTTTTCTTCCTGACAGAGAAGAAATACATTATTTTTGTGAACAATCTGTAAATTTACAGATAGTTGACTATCATATTGCTTCTCTGTGTTGCAGGGCTGTAAACATATCAGTCTCCTTCCCCATCTGGCAGCTGACAATTTAGTCCCATCTTACTTACCCTTTAGAAGGTGTTTTTTCAGCTATGCTATAATGTACTGAGGAGGACTTGAAGGCCTGACAACCAGAAAGTTAGTTTGTTTGGCTGATATTTAGTGAACAGAGAATCACTATAAAGAGATCTAGCTGTGAATTGGTGTAGAGTTTTAATTTATTTCTTATAATGGGGCCTGTGCAGTAATTTACCACATTTGTACTCAAGAAAACTGCCATACTACTGTACATTTCACTTCCCATAATATTCTTTGTAGGACAATTCCTTTCAAACTGTGATAATTTCCCATTCATAAAATTAAAGTTTTGATGTCCTCATGGTTAAAAGATGTTAACTGTTGAAGTAGTACTAGTGCAATTTTACAATGTATTTTATATATTTAAAGAATTACTGTCATTTCCATAACATTTTGACAAGTTGTCCAGACATGTCAAAAGTTTAGATCACAAGGGTTCTAGTCCTGAGACCCGCTGTGATCATGCCGTGTTGTGCAGCAGCTGAGGCCTTTATTATATATCACACAATTTATTGTGCGTAATGGCAACTGTATTAGCTGAGAAGTGGAGATGGAGCATGGAAGAAAGTAATGATTGCTTTAAGGGGTGCAGGAATTGAGGACAACAGCCAAAAAGAATGACTAGGAAAGCATCAAGGAGGACATGTTAAGTAATGGCTTAAGAAACTTGTCATTAAGTGATCAACCCTCTTCAAGTTAGGCTATGGTGTAATGCTTTCCTGTAGGATCGATGCTGTCAGGCACTATCATACTCTGAGTCTATGCGTCACATTATGTCATTAGAATGCATAAGTTACACATGAATAAGATTCACATCAATGGAAATTGTCCATAGTCATGTATTCTACCATATGTATTATTAAAAACTGCATACTTTCCTAATTTAAAGAACACAACTGTTATAAGTGTGAAGTGAGCAACTTTTTCCTATGGCAAGTACATAATAATTTTGAGATTAAAAATAAACTGTGTATATATTAAAGCATGCTTAAAGTAGATTATAAGCCAGTGGTGTGTTACCTACAGCACAATGTTGTGGTAACCCAGTTTCCAGAAAACAACAGAATGGGGAAAATGCTTTGTAATGGAACAAGTGCTCCTGTGTAGTTTCACTCCTTGCTGTCTAGTTTCACAGTCCTTATTTCCCATGGGAAGATCACAAGCTATTTTTTAATTGTGGAGTAGGAACACTCATTCAGCAGGCAGATTCCCAATGACAGTCATCTCCTCGGAATGCAGGCAGAACGACCCAGAGCGCTAGAATGAGTTAGTGTCACATAGGAAAGCCAAGGCAGCAAGAATCATAAAAAACCGTCTTGCCCCTGGCATCTTTACTTGGCAGGTAGTTCTTGGCCTACTTGACAGCAATGGCAATGCTGGATAAAAGATGGAAATTTTCCCTTTGCCAAGTTGAGTTGATGACACAGGAACTAGTTTGTCTGTTTCCAGATATAGCACATTGCTAATGATTTATATGGACTCATCCTATCTGGAGGGCACCATTTTGTGAACGATGTTGCTTGATTCAAGGCCCAACATTCCAGGTGGTTTTCAGGTCAATGTTTTCACTTGTTTGCTTTCTGATGAGTTGTCACAAGTTTTGACATAATCTGACTGAAATGAATGGTAATATGGCCAAGACGGATTAATTGCATTTGATTTACATACCTGAAATATACACACTGTATCATGAAAGGGGGTTCAGGGAGAAGTGAGCCCCAAGCTGTCCCTAAACCACTCTCCCTGCCTTCTTGCCCATCCACATTAACCCCTTCCTGCTATAGGACGTATGCATACCTCCAATCATCCGATACATTCGCGCAATTGGACGTATGCATACGTCATAGCGATCTCAGGCACTGCTGCGGGCAGCGCAGGAGATCGGCAACGGGACCCGTCTGTCAATCGCCGCAGCTGCCGCAGCTGCCGGGGCCGCGGTCGCACAAGTCCCGGCAGCATTAACCCCATAGATGCCATGATGAATCCTGATCACGGCATCTATGGTGTTGACAAGTGGAGCGCTCTCCCCCAGTTCTCCAATGGCGGCGCCGCGATAAAATCGCAGGTCGCTGTTGGTTGCTATGGCAGCAGGAGGTCAGATCATGACCTCCTGTATGCCTGCTACGGAAGCCTGTGAGATCCAGCCAGAGGCTGGATCGCACAGGCTGTAGTGTCTGCAGCTCATCAGGTTATACTGTGCTGCAGTACAAATGTATTGCAGCATAGTATAAACTGTAAAAAATGTAAAAAATAAAATAAAGTTATTCAATAAAAGTATGAATTGAAAAAAAAAATGCCCGTTTCCCAATAAAAGCCCTGTATTATCACCAAAAAAGATCAAAAACGCAAAAAAATCATATACATAATAGGTATTACTACGTCCATAATGACGTGTACTATAAAACTATAATGTAAATTATCCCGCATGGTGAACACCGTAAAAAAAAAAAAATAAATTCGCCAATTTTGGTCGACCACGTTTTTGCCTGCGGTCGGGAAACCGCATACGGCCGAAAACGAAGCCGACCGGAGGCTGCGGTTCACTCCGGTCGGCTCATAGACATACATTAAATCCGGTTCCTGAATACGGCTGAGTGCGGGCGCCGCAATTAAGCCCCGCCCCCCTCCTCCCAACCGTATACGGGAGCCGTATTTAACAAAACGTGGTGTGAACCCAGCCTAACTTGTAAAAAAAAAAAAACTGATGACATCGGAAAAACCTGTCTAAATTTCACAAAATTTGGGCCCCATGGTGTGATTCTCCCCAGGCAAATTATACCATTATTGCCCTCATGACCATCCCACTAAGGAACTGTGAGCTCTTATTTCTCTCTTAGTGCAGCTTTGCTTGTTGCTGTGCTAGCCCTCTATTTTTGTTATCCTCTCCTGCCACCTCATCTATTATATTTTCTCCTTTTATTTTTATTATGCTGATTTTATTATGCTTTCCCCCTCTTCCCTTGTTCCTTGTGACCACCGAGCGAGTACTATCTGCCTGTATGTGTGCCCATGATGTCTTGTCTGTTGTTGACACTTGTGCTACAAGTTCCCACTACATTGGTTGGTTTTGTTAAAAGTTGCTGAGATGTGCTTCTGATAATGACATGATGTACTTGATTGTCTTTTGTTGCGATCCTGCTCTCTTTCTGCTATTATTTTGTATTTTTTGTGATCCTGCTGCTTATACACATCACAATAAACCCACTGCTCACAGCATTTCTTACTTATAAACACAGGCAACGCTTCCAAGATGAAGGCACAAATTGTTTCAGTTGGTTTTTGGGGGGCAAAAATGCCCAAAAGAACGTCACAACTGCCACCGGGCATTTTTTTCATGGCAAGAACACAGTGGGCAGATGTTGACAGGGAGTTGATAGGGAATTATAAAATGCCAAACCCGCTTTGTGTTTTTTGGTTTGATGTTTATTCTTTGCTTTTATGCGTTTTTGGGACAACTGGATGTTTCCCAAAAACACAACATCCTGAGACTATGGCGTTTTTTGACACAAAAAACTTCAAGATGGCAGCATCTACAAAGGTAAGTAGTGAGGCATAGCATCACTACTTATCTCTGCCAGCTGTACAGTATACAGCTCTGCATAGCCCAGCACTGTATAATGTTCTTACACTCCGTGTGCTGGGAGCTCTGCATCCGATCCATGGAGTGGTACCCTAAAGGCAGTAAAAAACTGGGTCAAAAATGGCATGACATGACATGGCACACATGAAAATCACCTGAGAAAATGCATAAACGCAAAAAGCAGTGGCCGGTTTTCTGTCCATTTTTCTGGTGTGTTTTTTCAAGCAAATAAGTTGTGTAGAAATTTAGTCTTACATAGGTTCAAACATCCTTGGTTTAGGATGCTGCAGGGTTTCTGTCACGATGCCGGCTGGCAGGTAGTGGATCCCCTGTGCCAGAGAGGGATGGCGAGGACCGCGCTAGTGGACCGGTTCTAAGCCACTACAGGTTTTCACCAGAGCCCGCCGCAAAGCGGGATGGTCTTGCTGCGGCGGTAGTGACCAGGTCGTATCCACTAGCAACGGCTTACCTCTCTGGCTGCTGAAGATGCTGAAGATAGGCGCGGTACAATGGAGTAGGCAGAAGCAAGGTCGGACGTAGCAGAAGGTCGGGGGCAGGCGGCAAGGATCGTAGTCAGGGGCAACGGCAGGAGGTCAGGAACACGGACTAGGAACAGACTAGGGAACGCTTTCACTAGGCACTAAGGCAACAAGATCCGGCGAGGGAGTGCAGGGGAAGTGACTAGATATAGGGAAGTGCACAGGAGGGAGCCAATTAAGCTAATTGGGAAGATTGGGCCAGGCACCATCATTGGTGCACTGGCCCTTTAAATCGCAGAGACCCGGCGCGCGCGCGCCCTAGGGAGCGGGGCCGCGCGCGCCGGGACAGGACCGAGGGAGAGCGAGTCAGGTACGGGGACCGGGGTGCGCATCGCGAGCGGGCGCTACCCGCATCGCGAATCGCACCCCGGCTGAAGGCGGGACCGCAGCGCACCCGGTCAGTGGATCTGACCGGGGCGCTGCAACAACGAAGATGAGGCGAGCGCTCCGGGGAGGAACGGGGACCCGGAGCGCTCGGCGTAACAGTACCCCCCCCCTTGGGTCTCCCCCTCTTCTTGGGGCCAAAGAACCTGAGAAAGAAAAACTCAATTTTTTCGTGATGAGGTCCGATGCAAATTAGGAGGGGTTCTGTGTGGAAACGTACGAGACAGTCCAATCTTTTATTGTAAAAACAATAGATGTAGAGGGGTCTGGCGAGACTGGTCACAGGAACGTAGAACCTGTTGATGAGAGAGGCCAAAAAAAATTTTCCTGCAGATCCGGAATCCAAGAAGAGCATAGTAGAGAAGGAGAAGGTAGAGGCAGATATCCGCACAGGCACAGTAAGGCGTGGAGAAGCAGAGTTGACATCAAGAACTGTGTCACCTTTGTGCGGAGTCAGCGTACGTCTTTCCAGGCGGGGAGGACGGATAGGACAATCCTTCAGGAAGAGTTCGGTACCGGCATAGTACAGGCAAAGATTCTCCATGCGGCGTAGTGTCCTCTCTTGAGGTGTCAAGCAAGACCGGTCAACTTGCATAGCCTCCGCGGCGGGAAGCACAGGAACAGATTGCAGAGGACCAGAGGGGAGAGGAGCCGGAGAGAAAAAACGCTTCGTGCGAACAAAGTCCATATCCAGGCGGAGCTCCAGACGCCATCCGGAAGAACGCATGTCAATGCGAGTGGCAAGGTGAATGAGTTCATGTAGGTCAGCAGGAGTCTCTCGTGCGGCCAGAACATCTTTAATGTTGCTGGATAGGCCTTTTTTAAAGGTCGCGCAGAGAACCTCACTATTCCAAGACAACTCGTAAGCAAGAGTACGGAACTGAATGGCGTACTCGCCAACGGAAGAAACACCCTGGGCCAGGTTCAGCAGGGCAATCTCGGCTGAAGAAGCTCGGGCAGGTTCCTCAAAGACACTTCGAATTTCCGAGAAGAAGGAGTGTACAGAGGCAGTGACGGGGTCATTGCGGTCCCAGAGCGGTGCGGCCCATGACAGGGCTTTTCCAGACAGAAGGCTGACTACGAAAGCCACCTTAGACCTTTCAGTAGGAAACTGGTCCGACATCATCTCCAAGTGCTGGGAACATTGCGAAAGAAAGCCACGGCAATACTTAGAGTCCCCATTAAATTTGTCCGGCAAGGACAGGCAGAGGCTAGGAGTGGCCACTCGCTGCGGAGGAGGTGCAGGAGCTGGCGGAGGAGAAGATTGCTGGAGAAGTTGCGACTGAAGTTGGTGCGAAATGGTGGACATTTCCGACAGCTGACGGGTTAGAAGGGCGATCAGTCGGGCTTGCTGGGCGGCCACCGTGGTGAGGTCAGCGACAACTGACAGAGGAACTTCAGCGGGATCCATGGCCGGATCTACTGTCACGATGCCGGCTGGCAGGTAGTGGATCCCCTGTGCCAGAGAGGGATGGCGAGGACCGCGCTAGTGGACCGGTTCTAAGCCACTACAGGTTTTCACCAGAGCCCGCCGCAAAGCGGGATGGTCTTGCTGCGGCGGTAGTGACCAGGTCGTATCCACTAGCAACGGCTTACCTCTCTGGCTGCTGAAGATGCTGAAGATAGGCGCGGTACAATGGAGTAGGCAGAAGCAAGGTCGGACGTAGCAGAAGGTCGGGGGCAGGCGGCAAGGATCGTAGTCAGGGGCAACGGCAGGAGGTCAGGAACACGGACTAGGAACAGACTAGGGAACGCTTTCACTAGGCACTAAGGCAACAAGATCCGGCGAGGGAGTGCAGGGGAAGTGACTAGATATAGGGAAGTGCACAGGAGGGAGCCAATTAAGCTAATTGGGAAGATTGGGCCAGGCACCATCATTGGTGCACTGGCCCTTTAAATCGCAGAGACCCGGCGCGCGCGCGCCCTAGGGAGCGGGGCCGCGCGCGCCGGGACAGGACCGAGGGAGAGCGAGTCAGGTACGGGGACCGGGGTGCGCATCGCGAGCGGGCGCTACCCGCATCGCGAATCGCACCCCGGCTGAAGGCGGGACCGCAGCGCACCCGGTCAGTGGATCTGACCGGGGCGCTGCAACAACGAAGATGAGGCGAGCGCTCCGGGGAGGAACGGGGACCCGGAGCGCTCGGCGTAACAGTTTCTTTGTGAGTTAGCCCGGTAGCTGTCTTTGCAAACATTCTTTTCTTGGTGCAAGTGACTCACATTTCTCTCATGGGCTTTTGTGCAGTTTAAAATTATTGGAGCCGAGGCCAAGGTGTACAAGATGTCTTTGGGACGAGTACCTTTTAACACAAATATATCCCGCCATTGCATGCTGGTGGATTCTTTGGAGTTGGTAAGAATGAGCACTCCTATGCGCAAGGCAGAGAAAAAGGCAGTGTTTAAAGCAGAGCGAAACAACATGACTTCATAGTTGTCAGAACAAACTAAACCCAAAACTTCTGACAGCCAGCAAAGTAGGCCAAATTAAATCAGCCTTCTAGTATTCCTCTTATAGGGGTACTCCCCTGGAAAATATATTTTTTTTAAATCAACTGGTGCCAGAAAGTTAAACTGATTTGTAAATTACTTCTATTTAAAAATCTTAATCCTTCTAGTACTTATCAGCTTCTATTTGCACCACAGGAAGTTCTTTTCTTTTTGAATTTCCTTTCTGTCTGATCACAGTGTTCTCTGCTAATATTATCTCTGTTCATTTTAGGAACTGTCCAGAATAGGAGCAAATCCCCATAGCAAACCTCTCCTGCTCCAGACAGTTCCTAAAATGGGCAGAGGTGTCAGCAGAGAGCACTGTGGTCAGACTGAAAAGGAAATTCAAAAAGAAAATAACTTCCTGTGGAGCAAATAGAAGCTGATACTGTTCTAGAAGGATTAAGATTTTTAAATAGAAGTAATTTACAAATCTGTTTAAAGGAGTAGTCCAGTGGTGATTCAGTGGTGAGCAACTTATCCCCTATCCTAAGGATAGGGGATAAGTTGCAGATCGCGGGGGGTCCGACCGCTGGGGCCCCCTGCGATCTCCTGTACGGAGCCGAAGTGCTGCCTTCGGCAATCTCCGGCTCTGTCATAGAGATGTATTGAGGGGGCGTGTCGGCCGCCGCCTCGTGCGGGGGTCGACACCCGCTATCTCGGCGGAGAGCCGGGGCCCCGTACAGAGAGATCGCAGGGGGCCCCAGCGGTCGGACCTCCCGCGATCTCAAACTTATCCCCTATCCTTAGGATAGGGGATAAGTTTTTCACCACTGGACTACCCCTTTAATTTTCTGGCACCAGTTGATTTAAAAAAGTTGTTTTCCAGGGGAGTACCCTTTTAACAATCGTCTTCTTCCACACCTTCACGAACTGTTGGAAACCAAACTCCTTTCCTGTGTCCTACTTACCGTGTAGTTAAAATATAAAGGCTTTCCCCATTTGACCACCATTGTGGCTGATGTATTAGCCAAGACATACCATGACCGCTCCGAATCTAATTTGCAACTAAATTCTGTATGAGGCCGAATTCACATGGCCAAAAATGTGCACAATGTCCGCCTGCAATACACAATTTGGCACATTTGAATGATCCTGCAGGCGCTAGGAAATTCCGCCGTGTGCACAATGCAGCGAAATCCCATTGAAATCAATGGGACTCTGCTGCAGCAAAATGTCCATGTGGAATATTCCTGTGGACATTCCGTCATATGAACATAGCCTTAAAGGTTGAGCCCAACTACTGTAATTTATGTTACACCAATATTAATCACACCTTTTTTTCTCCTCACATTTTTGAAAGGTCTCTTGGGCTGCTTTGAAAATACGTAAAAGATAATTTTTATGCTACTTTTTATTTCATGCCAAAGTTTTTGCTACTTTTTATTTCCTGCCAATGTTGAAGATTTTGGTACCAAAAAATATTTTATTAGCCGCCATCTTTATTTTTTTTGTGCCAAAATTTCAGATTTTGGCACCAAATTTTTCTTTCGTGGAAAATTCTGTCAGAAGCATCTCACATAATATTACACAGTGTTGTAATTTAGAATCATGGCCTCAAAGGATGAAGAAAAAAAAATCTTGAAATGCCCCTTTAAACAGTACAGCTGTCCATAGTTACATAGTATGGTTGAAAAATACATATGTCCATCAAGTTCAACCAAGGAATTGAAAGGAAGGGATATGGTTGGATAAAGGGAAGGTATGTGATTTTATATTTCTGCATAAGAATTAATGTTATATTGTTCTAGGAATGTATCTAACCCGGTTTTGAAGCTCTCAACTGTTCCTGCTGTGACCAGTTCCTGAGGTAGACTGTTCCATAAATTCACAGTTATTATGTTAAAGAAGGTGTGTCGGCGCAGGTCATTCATATGCTTAATGAACCTCTTAGCACCTGTTCTACAAGTGCTATGAGGTTCATTCAGCATATGAACAAGGTCCATGCTGGCGATGCAAGACAGTTTCGTTTTGCAGGGCTGGAGAGAGTGGAGGTTGGCCACAGTGGAAGAGATAGACATACCATTCTGTTTAAAAAAGAGGTGAGATGGATTTTAAGATTGGAGGCTACTGGTCCATTAGGCTTTAATGAGAAAAATTTGTATAGTGCGCTCCTATAATCCCTTTGCCACAGTTTGATTATAGAGATGTTTTATCTACTGTATTGTCACGTTGTTTTGTGTTTTATCACCACTATGGACTATGCACTACACACTATGAACATGAGGTCATAGGTTACTTAAGACGCTCTGTGATGTCATTACGTTGTGGGCCAGTTGAAGCGCATACTGTGCAAAATGGCACCGTTGCCTGTGGATTCATCCCCGCACCTTTGTCCATCCGTTCCTTTTTCTGTATGCACCTTTTCTTGTTGGTGGAATAAAGACTAAGTTTTATATGCCAATGGTGAGTGCCCTGCAGTTCTTTTCTACATTGTGCATATTGGATTAGTCTACTATTTGAGCAGTGAGCACCACCTGGCAGGTGAGCTGTCGGGATTCATGAAGCAACCACTCTTAGGGGCGTCGCAGGTCACTAGCAGTGCCGGGTTTACCTTTACATGCAGTTGTGAATTCTACTGAAATTAGTTCTCTAAGAACTTTGGGTGTAATCCATCTGCTTACATTTACTTTACCTAAAGTGGTACTCCCGTGGAAAACTTTTTTTTTTTTAAATCAACTGTTGCCAGAAAGTTAAACAGATTTGTAAATTACTACTATTATAAAATCTTAATCCTTCCAGTACTTATTAGCTGCTGAATACTACAGAGGAAAGTGGTTTTCTTTTTGGAAAAAAAAGAGCTCTCTGCTGACATCATGACTACAGTGCTCTCTATTTTAGGAACTGTCCAGAGCAGCATATGTTTGCTGTGGGGATTTTCTCCTACTCTGGACAGTTCTTAAAATGGACAGAGATGTCAGCAGAGAGCACAGTGGTCATGATGTCAGCAGAGAGCTCTGTGTTCCAAAAAGAAAACCATTTCCTCTGTAGTATTCATCAGCTAATAATTACTGGAAGGATTAAGATTTTTAATAGAAGTAATTTACAAATCCGTGTAACTTTCTGGCAGCAGTTGATTTAAAAAAAAAGTTTTCCATTGGAGTACCCCTTTAATTTACCTGACATTACATGATGTGTTTCCAGCACTGGCCTGGCCTGCGTCATTTCCTCCCTCTTTCTTCGTATATACAGAACTAAAGAACCCATTCAGTAGCTCTGCCTTCTCTTGATCTCCAGCGACCACCTCCCCATTATCATTATTAACCTGTTAAGGACCAAGGATGTACCAGTGCGTCCTGAGTCCTTTCCCTTTCTATAACGCGAGGCCACGGCGTCTAACAACGGCCGGGAGCCGTGGCTAATAGCACGCAGCACTGATGGCGGTACCACGCGCTATTAACCCTTTAGACGCGGTGTTCAAAGTTGATCGCCGCGTCTAAAGTGAAAGTAAAACAATTCCAGTTAGCTCAGGGAGCTGTTCGGGATCGCCGCGGCGAAATCGCAGCATCCCGAGCAGCTTACAAGACAGCCGGAGGATCCCTACCTGCCTCCTCACTGTCCGATCGACGAATGACTGCTCAGTGCCTGAGATCCAGGCATGAGCAGTCAAGCGGCAGAATCATTGATCATTGGTTTCCTATGAGAAACCAGTGATCAATGTAAAAGATCAGTGTGTGCAGTGTTATAGGTCCCTATGGGAGCTATAGCACTGCAAAAAAAAAGTGGAAAAAAAAGTGAATAAAGATCATTTAACCCCTCACCTAATAAAAGTTTGAATCACCCCCCCTTTTCCCATTTAAAAAAAAACAAACAGTGTAAATAAAAATAAACATATGTGGTATCGACGTGTGCGGAAATGTCCGAATTATAAAAATATATCATTAATTAAACCGCACGGTAAATGGCGTACGTGCAAACAAATTCAAAAGTCCAAAATAGTGTATTTTTGGTCACTTTTTATATCATAAAAAGCGATCAATAAGTCTGATCAATACAAATATAGTACTGCTAAAAACTTCAGATTAAGGGGCAATAAATGAACCCTCATACCGCCCCATATACGCGGAAATAAATGAACCCTCATACCGCCCCATACACGCGGAAAAATAAAAAAGTTATAGGGGGGCAGAAGATGACAATTTTAAACGTATACATTTTCCTCCATGTAGTTATGATTTTTTTCAGAAGTATGACAAAATCCAACCTATATAAGTAGGGTATCATTTTAATTGTATGGACCTACAGAATAAAGTGAATGTGTCATTTTTACTGAAAAATGTACGGCATAGAAAGAGAAGCCCCCAAAATTTACAAAATGGCTTTTTTTTTCTATTTTGTCTCATAATGATTTTTTTTCCTGTTTCGTAATAGAACAGCTATACTTCAGGAGCAAGGCCTCTTACCTTGCTTCCTGAAGTCTGATCGCCGATTGAATGATTCAAGCCTGAGATCCAGGCTTGATCATTCAATCGCCGAAAACACTGATTGATGCATTCCTAGGGAGATGCATCAATCATTGTTAAAGATCAGTAAATGCAATGTTATAGCCCCCCCCTAGGGGCTATAATATGGCATAAGAAAAGTGTTAAAAAATCACTAACCCTTTCAATAAAAGTTTGAACCAAGAATTAAAAAAAACTGTGTAAATAAAAATAAACGTGTGGTATCGCCGCGTGCGGAAATGTCCAAATTATAAAAATATACCGCTTTTTAAACCGCACTTTCAATGGCGTACGCGCAAAAAAATTCCAAAGTCCTAAATAGCATATTTTTGGTCACTTTTTATATCATGAAAAGAATAAAAAGCGATCTAAAAGTCTGATCAATGCAAAAATGGTACCGACAAAAACTTCAGATCACGGCACAAAAAATGAGCCCTCATAGCCCCCTGAACATGGAAAAATAAAAAAGTTATAGGGCTCAGATAATGACAATTTTAAACGTATACATTTTCCTGCATGTATTTATGATTTTTTTTCAGAAGTAATACAAAATCTAACTTATACAAGTAGGGTATCATTTTAACCGTATGGACCTAGAGAATAAAGATACAGTGTCATTTTTACCGAAAAATGTACTACGTAGAAACGGAAGCCCCAAAAATTTACAAAATGGCATTTCTTTTTCAATTTTGTCGCACAATGATTTTTTTTTCTGCTTCGCCTTAGATTTTTGGGTAAAATGAATGATGTCATTACAAAGTAGAATTGGTGGCGCAAAAAATAAGCCATCATATAGAATTTTAGGTGAAAATTTTAAAAAGTTATGATTTTTTAAAGTTAAGGAGGAAAAATTGAAATAGAAAAAACGGAAAAAGCCCCTGTCCTTAAGGGGTTAAGCTCTTTGTAATTTTTAAAAGCTAAAACTGACCCCTCTGATTTGTATTGTTTTAATGCTATTTTTTTGTTGTTCATTGCTCTTTCAACATCAGTTGTCAGCCATGTAGGATTTAGTTTTAATTGTTTATACTTTTTCCCCATAGGAATACATTTGGTAGTATAGTTATTTAGTGTTGATTTGCTTGTTGGAATTGCTCTATCCAGCTCTCAGTATATTGCCACTGATATGATAAAGTGTGTAGGTTACTGTAAAGTACGTTCAGCTTCATGTATATAAGTAACTACTTGGCATGGCTTGTGAGAAAGGCCTGATCTGGGAGGTCTCTAAGCTGATAATTGTGAATATGAACACTCTTTAGTGATTTGATTATTAAGCTTCCAACAGATCACTTTACCGGATATCCTGAACTGGCTTAAGATGCCACATACAATTGTTTTCATTCATGGACAACATTAGCCATAGGATCCTGCTTCACCCCTCATTTTGAAACAGTAGGCATGCAGAGCAGACCTTATGAAGTCGCTCCAGTAATCACTTGTCTGTATCACTTTCCACATACTGCCACGTAAGGGTTCTTCTAGATGTACAGATACATACCCGATACCAACAGTGAGATCGGCGGAGATTTAAAGGGGTACTCCGGTGGAAAACCTTTTTTTTTTTTAAATCAACTGGTACCAGAAAGTTAAACAGATTTGTAAATTACTTCTATTAAAAAAAAATCTTAATCCTTCCAGTACTTATTAGCTGTTTTCTTTTTGGAACACAGACTTTCTGCTGACAGTGCTCTCTGCTGACATCTCTGTCCATTTTAAGAACTGTCCAGAGTTTGAGAAAATCCCCATAGCAAACATATGCTGCTCTGGACAGTTCCTAAAATGGACACAGATGTCAGCAGAGAGCACTGTGTTCCAAAAATAAAAGTATTTTCTCTGTAGTATTCAGCAGTACTGGAAGGATTAATATTTTTTAATAGAAGCCATTTACATATCTGTCTAACCTTCTGGCACCAGTTGATAAAAAAAAAAAAAAAAAAAAAGTATTCCGCCGGAGTACTCCTTTTATGAACCTTGAACACAGCTCAATGGTTGTGTGGCTGTGGTCATTTGTGTGGCCCTTCACTTACAATCATGAGAAAATAGGGGGACACAAGTGGAGTGTTGGCCCTACTCGCAAGCACTTCAACGATAGGAGAAAACACAAGAGGTTTGAGGGCCTTGGTCACAAGAGCTTACAACCTATGAGAAAATGGGGCAGACACAAGAGGAGTGGGGCCTCTGCTCACAAGTGTACCTGTTGTTAACAAAAAGTTTTGATATAATGTAGATAATACTATTATATATATATATATATATATATATATATATATATATATATATTTGTAATATACATTGATTAAACAATGTATATATTTTTGGGTAAAAAAAATGCTGTCCCTGCAGCTATTGCCTGTGAGTCCAAATACAGGAAGTGAGGGTGGGACAAGCAAGGCTCTGTGCAGGCTCCTGGCTTGTCAATCATCCTGCTGTGTGAGCTGGGAGCGTGTCACAGAGCCTCAATGCACAGAGCCCTGCTAGTCCTCAATCCACCCACACTTTGTATTTGGTCTCCTCACATTCAATATCCAATGTATATACAAATATACATATAATGGTATTATCTCCATTTTATAAAAAGTTTTTGTTAACGACAGGTACACTAAAATATATAAGATGATAGAAGGGCACAAGTAAAGTGAGGGTCCTTCCCAATCTATGAGAAAAGAATGGGGGAAAGAGGAGTCAGGAAAGAGGAGTCTGTTCACAATTGATTATAATCTATGAATAAATCAGACTAAAGAGGAGTGAGGGCCCTGGTCACAATAGCTTACAATCTATGAAGACATAGGGGGACACAAGAGTAGTGAGGGGCTTAAAAACTATGACAAAATAGAGGATGCATGAGAAGTGAGGGCCCTGCTTGAAAGAGCTTCCAATCTATAATGAATTAGGAGGGCATAAGAGTAATGGGGCTCTGCTTACAAAAGCTGACACTCTATGAAAAAAAATAGGGAAACAGACTAAAGAGGAGTGGGGGCCCTGCTCACAAAAGCTAACAAGCTATGAGTAAACGGGGAGGGGGGGGGGGTGTTGTGCATAAAAAGTGTTAGGGGATTGGTCACAAAAGCTTACAATCTACAAAGATATAACAGGAACACAAGAAGTAAGGGTCCTGAAGAAGATTGCAGTTCGGAATCGAAACACGTTGCATTTTATTCAGTAAAACAATTTAAGCATGGAATTCCAACCACGGTGTCCAACCACGGTGTCCGGAGAAGTGCTATCGTAAGGTTCATTTTCTGGTGCAAGGAGATTCCTGCAGCTATATTTTTTGCTCAGGAAGATAAACGCAGATGCGACCAGAAGGTGGCCATTGACCGTGCAGTTTAATTAACAATATATTTTTTATAATTTGGACATTTCCGCATGTGGCGATACCACATATGCTTATTTTTATTTACACAGTTTTTTTTTTATTGGGAAAAGGGGGGTGATTCAAACTTTTATTAGGGAAGGGGTTAAATGATCTTCACTTTTTTTTATTCTCATAAGAAACCATTGATCAATGATTCTGCAGCTTGACTGTTCATGCCTGGATCTCAGGCACTGAGCAGTCATTCGGCAATCGGACAGCATGGAGGAAGGTAGGGACCCTCCTGCTGTCTTTACAGCTGTTCGGGATGCCGCGATTTCATTGCGGGGATCCCAAACAGCTCCCTGAGCTGACCGGTAGTGCTTTACTTTCACCTTAGACGTGGCATTCAACTTTGAACGCCGCGTCTAAAGGGTTAATAGCGCATGGCACCGCGATCAGTGCCGCGCGCTATTAGCCAAGGGTCTTAGCTTGTCCCCGCATTATAGAAAGGGAGTGGGCTGAGGGCGTATAGGTACGCCCTCCGCCCCAAGGAGATAACTGTGGTGATGCCGGATTCACTGACCATAATTATATCACCTGTGAAAGACTAAGGAAATCTTGAAAACTTGACCTGTTGGGGGGTCTTGAGGATCGCGCTTGAGAAACACTGCCTTACAGGCTTCACAGCGTTCGTACTTGATTTTCTATGCTTTTAGAATATGTATGCATGAATGTTATTTTATTCTAAGAATGTATCTAAGCTTGTTTTGAAGCCTCGAATGGTTTTGTTGTGACCAGTTCCTCAGGTAGACTGTTCCATAAGTTCAAATTTCTTAGGGTATCACGTGTTACGTTATGCGCTCCGGCTGCACACGCTGGCCATGAGTGTATGGTCCTGTTACTTGCTGCTGCCGATGGGGCTGGGACTCGCATCACGGGATGCACCAACATGCGAGCCCTAGTCCGTCACTCATGGACCCTGCCCCTGCCTCTGCTTCTCTGCTACGGTGCGCGTGTCCCAATCCCCTAGGGTGCGCGCGCCGGAGCTTTAAGAATTAAAGGGCCAGTGCGTTCATTAGTGTAATTCACCTGTGGCTCATTGATAAATTCCTCCATGCCAGATCTTTGTTGCCTTGAGCCTGAGAGAAAGCATTCCTGTTATTGCCTTGCTGTGTATCTGATCCTTTGCTCCATGACCTGACCTTGCTCCTTGCCGCCTGCTTACTGACCATTTGCTATGTTCCTGACTACGCTACTGTGCCACCTGCCCTGACCTTCTGCTATCCTGACTACGAGCTGCCTTATCCCTCCTGTGCATCGCATTTCCTCAGCGGCCTGTGTGGTCGGGCCGTGCCAGGGGTAGTGACCTGGGTGCCGCCTGCCGCAGCAAGTCCAACCCGCTTTGCGGCGGGCTCTGGTGAAAACCAGCGGCACCTTAGACTCCACTCCCTGGTACAATCTGAGTCATCTGCCACACAGGTCCAGCAGATCCACATCCACCGGGGTTCCTGTCTTCTGAAATGTGAGTGTCACACCATGCTACAAAGCTTGGTGTCATCTGCAAAGATAGAAACAGACCTGTTAATCTCATCCTCTATAGCATTAAAAAATAAGTAAAACAAAAGCGGGCCCAATGCTGAACCCTGGGGTACACCACTAAGAACCGGGAACCAATCAAAATACGAATCATTGACCACCACTCTCTGAGTGCAGTCCTTAAGCACTTTAGTGCAGTCCTGTTACAAACTAAACTTTCTAAACCTATAGACCTTACATTACCTATCAGGCGTCTATGATGAACAGTGTCAAAAATATTATATACACAGTAACCCCTCAATTCAGGCTTCTACTCACCTCTTCATCAAAACAAACATTCACAGGTTCAAGTACTATTCACCTACAGGTAATTGATCCTAATTTGCAATTGTCTCTCCATGCGGCCCACTTATAACTTATTACAAGGACAGATAATACAATAAGTGACACCTTTTGTTCTACAATTGATGTGGCTATAAATGTTACCTCTGAATGCACCATATCTACTGCAAATTGTTTAAATAGAGGTTTTAAACTCTTAAACATTTTTTAGTGTCTACATCTTTTACATGAAAAAAAAAAAACCTTTGTGATGGAAAAAGAAAATTTGTTCCTTTTATAAAGTCTTTTCTTATACAAGAAAAAAAGTTTTCCATGTACTGTTTATATTATTTAGATTGTAAGCGCTATGTTTTTGGAAGAGTCCCTGACTGTCTTTTTGAAGGATTGTTGTCATCAGATTACCAGGCATCCCAGATGAGGGTGGCCCTATTATTTTCTTTATACTAGTTTCTATTGCACAATCTTCTTAATAGCTATTGTCTCAGCTGCATAATAATGCATACCAAATAATTGTTGCTAATTAAAACAAATACAGGATTCTTGAGGTTTGTGAACCTTTAATGAAGGCAAAGTAGAGAGAGGAATGGCATAGACTATTACTAGGAGAGTCTGGGTGAAGGCCAAGGTAAACTATGTCAGTTTCAGGTGTTTCAAGTAGAAAAACCAAACCATGATTCCCATCATTACGGATTGTCTGATATAGGTACAACATTGTTATTTTAAGAACATATCAGCCATTGGTTATTTACGCTCCTGGGCGTGTGCTGGGAATGTTTAACATAAAGTCAGATTCCAGTAGTCTGCCATGTCCTTGTCTGAAATGGTTACACATAAGACAACACACAACAATCTCCCAACATTAAGGTTACTTTTACTATTAGAGTTCTTCACACCATCCAAAGAATATTAAAATGGTTGCTTGGCTAAGAAAACCCATAGTCAAATACCCTATATATCTGAATTGTGAGCCAAGTCCTAATTGGTCCACCCATCAACCAATTGGCCCACCAATCCACCAATTGGCCTAATGGAGAGCAGCTACAAAGCTTTCTCTTTCTCACGCATAGTGCAATTTTATCAAAAAGCACTTTGTAATACTTAGTGCTCCACGGCATACTATGATGTCATGGCATCATTAGGGGAGCATGCAGCAGGCTAAGGAGCAGATCCTGCTCCATACAAGGTAGGTGCCAACTGTTAAATTTAACTGAAATTCACAGATTTTTTCTGGAACTTGAGATCTTGGTCATTCAAAGCCCTTGATGCCATGGTCAAGAGACCAAAGTATCTAGGCGGTTAAGCACAGGGGGATCTCTCCATCAACCACCAGTCGTTGTCTTCAACCACCCTACTGCCTAAAGCAGCCACGTAGTGCTGTTGTGTTGTCCTAGCAGCTACAGGCCTGTTGATGGCATTATGGTCTGCCATGAAAATACACAATATACTGTATATATCAGTAAAATTATAGCATCCTGCAATAAAGTACTAGTACAAGTGATAAAGTGAACATATGTTCAAGTTCCCTGGGAAGATTAAAACTGCAAACAAAACACTCTAAAAGGGAAAAGGTTTTAAAAATATATTTAGTTATAAAAAAGCTCTTAAAAAAAAAGATAAATGGTGTCATCATGTAATGTTTGGAAGTCTAGATGATTGAAATATGTTACTTATCAAGGGAAGAGAACACCCATTGTCAGAAGTGCTGTTTTTGGTTTCCTCATCTCAAAAACTTGGACTAAAAAGAGATCTAATGGTCAAATACAGATAAAAAGTGTTTTTTTTCTTTTTCTTACAGTAGTAAACATAATAAAAACTATATCAGTTTGGTATCACTGTAAAAATACTGACTTGTAGAATTAGGTTAAGGGTGGGTTCACACTACGTTTTCTCCCATACGGGAGCGCATACGGCAGGGGGGAGCTAAAATCTTGCGCTCCCGTATGTCACCATATGCGCTCCCGTATGTCATTCATTTCAATGAGCCGGCCGGAGTGAAACGTTCAGTCCGGTCGGCTCATTTTTGCGCCGTATGCGCATTTACAACCGGACCTAAAACCGTGGTTGGCCACAGTTTTAGGTCCGGTTGTAAAAGCGCATACGGCGCAAAAATGAGCCGACCGGACCGAACGTTTCACTCCATTGAAATGAATGACATACGGGAGCGCATACGGTGACATACGGGAGCGCGAGATTTTAGCTCCCCCCTGCCGTATGCGCTCCCGTATGGGAGAAAACGTAGTGTGAACCCAGACTAACATGACATTTTTACTACACAGTGAACATCAGAGAAAAAAGCTCATACCTCAAAAATACCTATTTTTAAACTCCAACCCACAAATCGTATGGTACAATATATGGTAGAATGAAGGGTGACATTAAAAGGTACCACTTGTCTTGCAAAAGTCAGACAGGCCTCCTACTGCTTTTTCAACAAAACAAAAAAATCAGGGGCTCTTCATTTTATGGCTCTTGGAGGTATTAAAATAAAAAAATTGACTGCATCCTTAAAGGGGTACAGGATAGGAGTTAGGATGTCTGATAGCGGAGGTCCCACCGCTGGGACCATCCGCGATCTCCCTGCAGCACCCGTCGTTTGTTTAAAACCAGAGGCTCCTTTGGATAGTGGATAAGATGTCTAGGGGTGGAGTACCCCTTTAATGGCCACTGTCATTTGGAAAAACATTTAACCTGTCCGAGCAAAAGTTTTGTTCGGCAGGGGTCTGAGTGTTGAGACCTCCAAAGACCAGGAGAATGAACCGGGAGAAGTTCGCACTCAGCACTTTCTCTCTCTGCTCCATGTCACGTGATCGAGACACACTCGCAATGTCAGTCTATGGATCGTGTATTTATTTATTCCATCATAACATTTCGACTTACTCCTGAGTCTTTCTGAAGCTTGAGAAAAACTCAGGAGTGAGTCAAAACGTCGCTCTTTTTTTTTTTATCTTTGTAATAGAATACATTTTCTAAAATTTTTTAGAAGGTCAATTTTCTCACCTTCTTTCAAATGCTGCATTGAATTGTCTTTTTGTATCCTGAGAGGGACTGAGTAGACCTGGTCCCTTATCTTTTCTTGCACCTGCACCTTAGTTTATACTAAGCTTGGAGTTCCACCTTTTGAGAGTGCTGCTTTTTTGAAATGTTGTATATGTAATTGCCAGTGATCAAGTCAATGAAAATGAATTATTGCATAACACTCCCGTTTGGGCTGTATGTAGCCTGTGTAAATCTTGCTATCCTGGATACATATGGGACAAACAGATGACCATGTGATAAACTAAGTAAGTTGTTTTCCAGATATAGCTTTGTGGGCATCTGCTGATGTGTCATCACTCTACTCAGTCATCCCCCATAATAGTTGCACTCAAGTGGTTTCTGTCTGTCTATTCATCTTATCCCTCTGAACTGTGTGAGTTTTTGGGTGTGGCAGTCACTTTTTTGTTGGAGCACAATTTTTTCATTTTTGATGGCTGTTTTTTTTCTCCAAATTACTGGAGCTTCAATGGGGGATACATTTCCCCTTCATTAGCTAAAATTTTTATGTGATGGTGGAAATGCAACTATTTGTGTTCTCCAGATAACCCCTTTTGTTGACAGCCTGATCTGGTACAGTCGCTACATCGGGGATCTCCTATTTATATGGGTTTCCGGTGGTGACCGCACCAGAATTTACTTCATACCTCAACTCCAACACTTGTAATTTATGTTTTACTGTCACACACCACAACCACGCTGTTTCTTTTTTAGATTTAAACCTGATGGTGATGCCGAGAAAAATATAATTTTTTACTCAACGTATCGCAAAAGCACGTCGGTTAACTCAATCCACCCACCACATGTCATCAAGAACCTGCCGGTGGGTGGGAGGATTCGGGCACGCAGGAACTGTATTACTGACACTGATTTCTTACGAGAAGCAGATGCCATCCAATTCCGCCTGGCAGCCCGTGGTTACCCCTAGTGGTCATTGGATAGGGCTGGGAACATTGCATTAAATAAGAGTCGCATGGAACTATTAAATAGTTCCCGCAAACCAAAAATGAAGAATAATACAAGCCCATCCCCCATTGTGTTTACCACTCTGTATAGTACTGAGTGTTACGCCGAGCGCTCCGGGTCCCTGCTCCTCCCCGGAGCGCTGGCGGCGTTCTTCTCTGTGCAGCGCCCCGGTCAGACCCGCTGACCGGGAGCGCTGCACTGATATCAATGGCGGGGATGCAATCCGCAAAGCGGGACGCGCCCGCCCATGGGTCGCATCCCAATCTCCTCACCTGCCCCGTCCTCTTGCTGTTCTGTCCCGGCGTGCGCGGCCCCGCTCTCTAGGGCGCGCGCGCACCGGCTCTCTGAAATTTAAAGGGCCAGTGCACCATTAATTGGTGCCTGGCCCAATCAGTACCTACACCTGCGCTATGTGTATAAAAACCCACTTCCCCTTCCTGTCCTTGCCGGATCTTGTTGCCTTGTGCCCTGTGAAAGCGTTTAGTGTGTTCCCAAGCCTGTGTACCCAGACCTCCTGCTGTTGCCCCTGACTACGACTCTTGCTGCCTGCGCTAACCTTCTGCTACGTCCGACCTTTCTCTTGCTTTGTCCCTGTGTACCGCGCCTGTCTCAGCTGTCAGCTAGGGTTGAGTCGCTATCGGGTGGAACGACCTGGGGGTTACCTGCCGCTGCAAGTCCATCCCGCTTTGCGGCGGGCTCTGGTGAAAACCAGTAACCCCTTAGACTCCGTTCCCCTGGTACGGCCCACGCCATCACCCCTCTGACACAGAGGATCCACCACCAGTGTCCTCGCTGCATACCAGTCTGGATCCTGACACTGAGTTCTCATCCATTTGTAAAATTATTCACACTTAAATGCCCATGATCTTGTCTGATCCACTTTTTAGCTGTGTGAAGAAATCAGGATACAGGTGGGTAGCTAAAAGGGCCCCCACAATTGGCCAAATTGTATCCCCTAAATTATTTCTTAGCTCACGACCTGTGTCCTTCAAGTGGTTATCTTATCCTGGCTCGTATAAATGTGGTCACAGCTGTTGTACTTGCTGCACAGTTATGCATGTCACCAAATACTTTACATCTAATGTTAATAGTACTACATATCTGATCAAACAGTATATCAATTGTAATACCACCTATGTGGTCTATTTGGTGTCATGCATAGCTATGTTGCATTATGGTGTGGTTTATTTTCACCACACGGACTGTATCATGCTTAGGACACCTTTCCCCTGTTTGCTATTACTCCTCCACACGAAACCAATTCACTTTCTTATATACATATCTATTGTCTTCAACACCTCTTTATCCATTGATTCCTAATGTTGTCTAGGTTTTATGTTTTACATACATCTTTTATTCTAATAGTAATTAACCCCTTAATGACAAAGGACGTATATTTACGTCCTCCGCCGACTCCCGCGATATGCCGCGGGGTCACGCAGTCATATCGGGTCGGCCCCAGCGGCTATCAACGGCCGGGACCCGCGGCTAATACAGGACATCACTGATCGTGGTGATGCCCTGTATTAACCCTTCAGACGCGACAATCAAAGCTGACCGCCGCGTCTGAAGTGGAAGTATCCCGGCTGCTCAGTCGGGCTGTTGGGGACCACCGAGGTGAAATCGCGGCATCCCGAACAGCTTACAGGACATCTGCCTCCTCGGTGTCCGATCGGCGAATGACTGCTCCGTGCCTGAGATCCAGGCAGGAGCAGTCAAGCGCTGATAATACTGATCACAGGCATGTTAATACACGCCAGTGATCAGCATGAGAGATCAGTGTGTGCAGTGTTATAGGTCCCTATGGGAGCTATAACACTGCAAAAAAAAGTGTTAATAAAGATCATATAACCCCTTCCCTAACAAAAGTTTGAATCACCCCCCTTTTCCCATAAAAATAAATAAAACAGTGTAAATAAAAATAAACATTTGTGGTATCGCCGCGTGCGTAAATGTCCGAACTATAAAAATACATTGTTAATTAAACCGCACGGTCAATGGCGTACACGTAAAAAAATTCCAAAGTCCAAAATTTTTGGTCACTTTTTATACCATTAAAAAATTAATAAAAAGTGATCAAAAAGTCCGATCAAAACAAAAAGGGTACCGATGAAAACTTAAGATCACGGCGCAACAAATTAGCACTCATACTGCCCTGTACAAGGAAAAATAAAAAAGTTATATGGGTCAGAAGAGGACATTTTTAAACATATACATTTTCCTGCATGTAGTTATGATTTTTTCCAAGTACGACAAAATAAAACCTATATAAGTAGGGTATCATTTTAAACGTTGGACCTACAGAATAATGATAAGGTGTCATTTTTACCGAAATATGCACTGCGTAGAAACGGAAGCCCCCAAAAGTTACAAAATGGCGTTTTTTCTTCAATTTTGTCGCACAATTATTTATTTTCCCGTTTCGTCATGGATTTTTGGGTAAAATGACTGTCACTGAAAAGTAGAATTGGTGACGCAAAAAATAAGCCGTAATATGGATTTCTAGGTGGAAAATTGAAAGGGTTATGATTTTAAAAAGGTAAGTAGGAAAAAACGCAAGTGCAAAAACTGGAAATCCCTCCATCCCCAAAAGGTTATATTACCCGTGAAAGACTAAGAAATCCTGAAAACATGACCTGTTGGGGGGTCTTGAGGACAGCACTTTAGAAACACTGCTGTTATGCAATGTAAAGTTAAAGCAGGTAGATTTACTTCTTACCAACAGAGTTGTGCTGAGAGTACAACATCTATGAAGACACATAGTTATAGAGATGGGTCAGCCACCTGCAAAGTAGAATTGGTGACACAAAAAATAAGCCATAATATGGATTTTTGGGTGGAAAATTTAAAGGGTTTTGATTTTAAAAGGTAAGGAGGAAAAAACGAAAATGCAAAAACTGAAATACCCTGCGTCCTTAAGGGGTTAATAAACATTATTGTTTTTATTATATGTGTACCCTACGAGGGCTAACCATGAAGTTTGGAAGGGGTTAATATCGCCACACCACATGACCTGTGACTCGGTGTGATTGCTCCACCTATAAATATCCATGTTTTTCCTTCCTTGGTTGTATGACTAAGAGCTTTTGCAGTGCTTGAAATGCGTTACCTACATGTGTTCCTGTGTTGTCATGTTGGAATAAACACAGTCTTTTATTCACACAAGAGCTGGTTCTGATCTTCCTTTTTTCCATTTGTGGGCATACTGTTCTACTTGCTTTTTATATATTGTGCCAATTTTTACATTTATATATGTTTGTGAAATAAAGTTTCACTACTAATGTCCAAATATAATTAAAATGTTATTGGCTCACAGATTGTGTGCAATGGTTTTCAGCTATTAACACACATTGTTATTCTGTAACACACCTCCTACAAAGGACTTTTGTAACCACAAGCCATGGCTATGTACACACAAGTAAATGTTTTCATTTGCTTTTCAAAGACACAAACAAGCCAGGTTAACATGGAAGCAATAAAAATGTTATGAAATTTTGTTGTGCTGTGTAACTGTGAGTGATAATATTCATAAACTGAGGGTATGAGACAGTCTCTGATGTTTGTTGTGTTAATGTATTTAAATAGGGTTGAAGAGGCAGATTCAGCAGGCTTTCTTAAGGTAGAAAAACAAATGCCTCATGCCACCAAAGCTTATGTGTGGAGTGAGGTAAAAGTGAATCCAAAACAAAGATGTAAAAACTTACCAAATTATGCAACAGGCTGCATTTAGATAACATGGTGTGAAGATGAAAACTGGGAAGAGAATTGGAGAAGAGCTGCTTAAGCCATTGGTCTTGGTAAAAGTGAGGCTAAAAGGGTTGTCCAAAGTCACAAAAACCAGTCCATGGGTTGTGTCTGGGTTGTGTAATGTAGTTTAGCTCCACTGAAGTGAATATGGCTCTGCTGCAATGTAACACACAACTTGTGGAAGAAAGCAGCCATTGTAGCACAGATGACTATGGTTTAATGTTAAGGCGACTCTAACAGTAGTGGTGTAATCCATGCATTAAGGAACTGACTTACTGCTTATTGCCAACTTTGATTAAAGAAGCCTTCATCTCAAACATTGCATGTGAAATAAATGCATATGCTGTGCTGTATGAGTTTTTGTGCAGACTATCATCTAAATTTAGATCATTGATCAGTGTGTGTAGTGGGAGTAGGAAGATAAACCAATAAGTGGAGAAAAGGGCAATTTTCTATAACAAGATATTTATATTGGCTTCAGCTTTTGTCAAAATTAGAACTCCAACGGATGGAGACCTACATTTGTTCCCTCTTTTTCTTTACCATATATAGTCATATTGATTACTGTTGAAAAAAGTCATAGCAACCGAAACGTCCATATTAAGGCTACCATTCTTGGAATTTAAGTTTACCACATATTATGGATGAAATTGCTCCTCACATTTTCTGCTAATGTACCTTAAAGTGAGATACTAAAAGCCACATGGATATATATATTTTTATGAATTCAAATACAATTTTTTTTTGGCATTTTATATATATAAAAGTCAAAAAGTTCTGAGATAAGAGGTAGTGGGTAACGGTTCTTGACCGGGATTTTGTTAAGTCCTTGTAGTCAATGCATGGACAGAGTGAGCCATCCTTCTTCCCTACAAAGAAGAATCCAGCTCCAGCAGGAGAAGAGGACTTATGGATAAATCCCTTTTGGAGATTCTCCTGGATATACTCAGCCATAGCTTTGGTCTCAGGAACCGATAGAGGGAATATCCTTCCACGAGGAGGAGTGGTACCAGTCATAAGGACGATGTGGAGGCAGATACTCCACAGAGCCTGTTTCTTGCAGAATATGTCAGAGAAATCTTGGCAAGGAGGAAGACAAGAAACAACTTTAGGCTGAACTGGTTGGAGGCAAGATTGTCCCCAGCGAAGAATTTCTCCAGTTCTCCAATCCAGTTGCGGAGAATGGTGTTGCAGCCAAGGAAGGCCAAGAAGAATCTCTAAAGGACAGTGTGGCAGAACATAGAATTCAATCTTTTCTTTATGCAATAAACCCACTTGCATGACGAGAGATTCCGTATGGAAGTGAACCATACAGTCCAGATTTTGTCCATTAACAGAGGAGATGAACAAGGACTTGGCAAGCCGAGTGACAGGAAGATGATACTTGTGGACCAAGGAAGCATCAATAAAGTTACCTGCTGATCCAGAAATTTTGAAGGAAGACTTGGCTGAAGCGAAGACTTGTCAGAAATAGTTAAGCGTGGAGTGGTAGTATTCACACCCAGGGACGCCTCTCTCATGTACCCTAGGTCCGGGCGTTTCCCGGACGCTGTGGGCGAACTATACAGTCCTTGAGGAAGTGCTCTGGGCTAGCACAATACAAGCACAAATTCTCACTGCGTCGTCGTGACCTCTCCTGTTGCGTAACATGAGAATGATCCACTTGCATAGCCTCTTCGGCAAGAGGCGCAGGAAACTGAAGAGGTGGACGTTGAAACCGCTGCCAGACGAGGATATCTCCGTGTTCGGGCTGGTTCCCTCTCTAAGCGCAGTTCTTCCTCTCTCTCTGCAAAATGAACATCAATGCATGTAGTCAAGTGGATAAGTTCAGTCAAAGAAGTTGGAGGATCACGTGCTGCGAGGGCATCTTTAACCACTTAAGGACCACGGACGTATGAGTATGTCCCTGTGTCCTGGGTCTTAAAGACCAGGGACGTACTCATACATCTGTGGGAATTCCGGCCCTTCCGCGCGCCGGGCGGTGACCGGGCCGGGGTGACTGCTGATATTTATCAGCAGACACCCCGCGCAAATGCCCAGGGGAGTCATCAGACCCCCCTATGTCGGCGATCACCGCAAATCGCAAGTGAATTCACACTTGTGATTTGGGGCTATTCCGGGTCATATCGGTCTATAGTGACCCGGTGACCCGGAAAATAAAGGGGATCGCGGATGTCCTAGACACCCACAATCCCCCTGTAGCTATAGGAGTGAGGTGGCAGAGGTGCCACCCCTCCTATCTCTGCTATTTGTGGTCTAGACGCGACCACCAATAGCAGATCGGGGGCGGAGGGGTTTACAGGGACCGGCGCCGAAGATTCACTTACCCATCGGCGACGGCAGCGGGCGACGATCAGCCGCAGAAGCAGGCGACGATCGGCGGAAGAAGAGGACGGCGACGCAGCTCCCTGGATCCAACGGAAGCCGGTGAGTTACTTAGCAACATCTGGAGGGCTACAGTCTGAGACCACTATAGTGGTCTCTAAACTGTAACCCTCCAGATGTTGCAAAACTACAACTCCCAGCATGCCCAGAAAGCTGTTTAGGCATGCTGGGAGTTGCAGTTTTGCAACAGCTGGAGGTCTACAGATTGAGACCACTGCACAGTGATCTCTATACTGTGCACCTCCAGATCTTGCAAAACTACAACTCCCAGCATGCCCACATAGCAGTTTGCTGTCTGGGCATGCTGGGAGTTGTAGTTTTGCAACATCTGGAGGTCCACAGTTTGGAGACCACTGTGCAGTGGTCTCTAAACTATAGCTCTCCAGATATTGCAAAACTGCAACTCCCAGCATGCCTAAACAGCAAACAGCTGTCTCTGCATGCTGGGAGTTGTAGTTGTATACCTCCAGCTGTTGCATAACTACATCTCCCAGCATGCCTTTCGGCGATCAGTACATGCTGGGAGTTGAAGTTTTGCAACAGCTGGAAGCACACTGGTTGGAAAATACTGAGTTAGGTAACAGAACCTAACTGAAGGTTTTCCAACCAGTGTGCCTCCAGCTGTTGCAAAAGTACAACTCCCAGCATGCACGGTCTGTCAGTACATGCTGTGAGTTGTAGTTTTGAAACAGCTGGAGGTTTGTCCCCCCATGTGAACGTATAGGGTACATTCACACTGGCGGGTTTACAGTAAGTTTACTACTTCAAGTATGAGCTGCGGCAAATTTTTCGCCGCAGCGCAAACTCCTAGCGGTAAATTCACTGTAAACCTCCGCCAGTGTGAATGTACCCTAAAAACACTACACTACACTAACACACAATAAAGAGTAAAACACTACATATACACCCCCTTACACTGTCCCCCCAATAAAAATAAAAAACGTATTGTACGGCAGTGTTTCCAAAACAGAGCCTCCAGCTGTTGCAAAACAACAACTCACAGCATTTCCGGACAGCCACTGACTGTCCAGGCATGCTGGGAGTTTAGCAACAGCTGGAGGCACCCTGTTAGGGGTATTCTACGCCAGTGATTCCCAATGTCCACCCCTGTGCAATCCCTAATTTAGTCCTCAAATGCGCATGTCGCTCTCTCACTTCAGAGCCCTGTCGCATTTCAAGGAAACAGTTTAGGGCCACATATTGGGTATCTCCGTACTCGGGAGAAATTGCACTACAAATTTTGGGGGGCTTTTTCTCCTTATACCCCTTATGAAAAAGAAAAGTTGGGGTCTACACCAGCCTGTTAGTGTAAAAAAAATTGTTTTTACACTAACATGCTGGTGTTGTCCTTTACTTTTTATTTTCACGAGAGGTAAAAGGAAAAAAAGACCCCCAAAATTTGTAACGCAATTTCTCCTGAGTACGGAAATACCCCATATGTGTGCATAAAATGTTCTGCGGACGCACAACAAGGCTCAGGAGTGAGAGCGCACTATGTACATTTGAGGCCTAAATTGGTGATTTGCACAGGGGTGGCTGATTTTACAGCGGTTCTGACATAAACCCCAAAAAAATAAATACCCACATGTGACCCCATTTTGGAAATGGAACCCCTCACGGAATGTAACAAGGGGTATAGTGAGCCTGAACACCCTACAGGTGTTTGACAAATTTTCATTAAAGTTGGATGGGAAAATGAAAAAAAAAAATGTTTTCACTAAAATGCTGGTGTCACCCTAAATTTTTCATTTTCACAAGGGAAAATAGGAAAAAAGCCCCCCAAAATTTGTAACCCCATTTCTTCTGAGTAAGAACATACCCCATATGTGGATGTAAAGTGCTTTATGGGTGCACTACAATGCTCAGAAGAGAAGGAGCGCCATTGGGATTTTGAAGAGAAAATTTGTCCGGAATTGAAGGCCACTTGTGTTTACAAAGCCCCCATGGTACCAGAACAATGGACCCCCCCCCCCCCCCACATGTGACCCCATTTTGGAAACTACACCCCTCATGTAATGTTATAAGGGGTACAGTGAACATTTAAGCCCCACAGGTGTCTGACAGATTTTAGGAACAGTGATTCGTGAAAATGAAAAATGTAATTTTCCATTTGCACAGCCCACTGTTCCAAAGATCTGTCAAACGCCAGTGGGGTGTAAATGCTCACTGCACCACTTATTAAATTCTGTGAGGGGTGTATTTTCCAAAATAGGGTCACATGTGGGGGGGGTCCACTGTTCTGGCACCACGGGGGGCTTTGTAAATGCACATGGCCCCTGACTACCATTCCAAATGAATTCTCTTTCCAAAAGCTCAATGGTGCTCCTCCTCTTCTGAGCATTGTATTTCGCCCGTAGTGCACTTCAGGTCAACATATGCGGTACCTCCATACTCAGAAGAGATGGGGTTACAAATTTTGGGGGGTATTTTCTGCTATTAACCCTTGCAAAAATGTGAAATTTGGGGGGAAACACACATTTTAGTGAAAAACATTTTTTTTTTTACATATGCAAAACTCGTGAAACACCTGTGGGGTATTAAGGCTCACTTTATTCCTTGTTACGTTCCCCAAGGGGTCTAGTTTCCAAAATGGTATGCCATGTGGGTTTTTTTGCTGTTCTGGCACCATAGGGGCTTCCTAAATGCAACATGCCCCCCAAAAACCATTTCTGAAAAACGTACTCTCCAAAATCCCCTTGTCGCTCCTTCGTTTCTGAGCCCTCTACTGCGCCCACCGAACAGTTTACATAGACATATGAGGTATGTCCTTACTTGAGAGAAATTGGGCTACAAATATAAGTATACATTTTCTCCTTTTACCCCTTATAAAAATAAAAAGGCTCACAAGGCCTCATCATTCCATGCAAGTTCTGAAGCTAAAATGCGGAATTGAACCGCGTAGTCACCAACGAAAGAATTCCCTTGACAGAGGTTCAGCAAAGCCATCTCAGCAAAGAGGCACGTGCGGGTTCCTCGAAGACATTGTGAAATTCTGCCAAGAAAGCCGACAAATTGAGGGTTACCGGATCACCACGGTCCCAAAGGTGTGTAGCCCAGGCTAGGGCTTTTCAGTAGGCTAATGACAAAGGCCACCTTCGCATATTCTGTCGGAAACTGTTCAGACATGAGCTCCAAGTGCATGGAGCACTGTGTGACGAAGCCTCTGCATAACTTGGAAGGCAGACGTAGGTGGGTGCCAGAAGATACTGCAGGAACTGGTGGTGGGAGTGGGCAAGGATGCGGTACCTCCTGCTGTTGTTGCTGCAAGGCTAATAACTGTTGCATCATAGCAGACAGTTGGGTAAGTTGCTGTGCCTGTCGCGACAATTGCTGACACTGATGTACCACAATGGAGGGAAGATCCGCGACTTCAGGCAGGAATACCTCAGCAGGATCCATGGCGGGAACTTACTGTAACACGCACGTTTTAGTAGACTGGAACACTGATGATAGTGGGTCCGCTGGACCTGTGTGGTAGATGACTCGGACTGTACCAGGGAACGGAGTCTAAGGTGCCGCTGGTTTTCACCAGATCCCGCCGCAAAGCGGGATGGGCTTGCTGCGGCAGGTGTTACCAAGGTCGCTACCCCTGGCACGGCTTGACTACACAGGCAGCTGAGGAGATTCGAGGCACAGGTGGGATAAAGCAACTCGTGGTCAGGATAGCATAAGGTCAGCGCAGTAGCGTAGTCAGGAACATAGCAAGTGGTCAGTAGGCAGGCAGCAAAGGAGCAAGGTCAGGTCACAAAGCAAAGGGTATGATATACAGCAAAGCAACTCTCAGTAACACTTTCTCTCGGGCACTAGGGCAACAAAGATCCGGCAGGGAAGTGTCTGAGGTGGAGGAATTTTTCAATGAGCCACAGGTGTTACTTCACCAATGGGCACACTGGCCCTTTAAATCTTAAAGCTCCGTCGCGTGTGCGCCCTAGGGGACGGGGACACGCATGCCGGAGCAGAGAGGCAGAGGCGGGGCAGGAAAAACACCAGGTGAGTGACGAGTTGGGATTTGCAATGAAGCGTGTCCCGCGATGCAAATCCCAGCTCCGCCTGAAGCAGCAGGTAACGGGACCATGCGCTCATGGCCAGTGTGGGTCTGGAGCGCATAACGTAACAATGAGGTACATAGCACAATTGTAAAACATGGGTGGATGACCACATCCGACAACCATTAGGCAGAAAAAATAAGCTTCTTTACGTGCACTTTTAATGTAAGGAAATTTTAAACAGTATGACAGATACATAAAAGTTTCTAATGTATGGTGTATATATGTAAAGTATTATTTTTTTTCCAGACCTAAAATTCCCAGCTCTTTGCTGCTTGAGGACATCAACGAAGGAACATTTCAGTACCCATGGGGGTGAGTCTTGCATCACTTTTGTGGATGCACTACTTTATAGTCTTGATTGATGGTTAAAATATTATATAAATTTAGCAAATGTACTGAGCCTGATAAGTAATTAAAACTATAATATGTAGAAGAAAGGTGGGAAATTTGCATAGCATGGTAACCTATTTTGTAAAGGTTTTAGAATTGCATCTTTCAGTCTTCATAACATTCTTAAAGCATACATGTCAGATCTCACAATAGAAAAACTGCTATAAGTTACTCAGTACCCCATTCCGATCATGTACATTTAGTTTTTATGTATCTATCACCAATATTTCACAAAAAAATTGCATATTAACAGTGCTCACTGTCTTTTCCATCTTGTCAAAAGGAGAGGACGTGTCCCTCTTTTGCCTGCACTGTGATGACTAATCCCCCTTCCTCACTCTGCTGACTCACTGCTCTGGGGGAGCCTGGCAGGCCTGCTCTGTAATCCTTTCCTCTCTGGATTTATGCTAGACACACACATACACATAAACACAGGCACACACACAATGATTATTGGAGATTTCTGTGCTCTACCTCCAAAGACAATGGCCGTAGTTTACTAAGAGTGGAGTGTAGGTTTCTTTGTTGGTTTTAATTCCCTACAATTTTTTGGATTTACTAAGGTTTCCCTACATTTTTTACTTTCCCTATATTTTGCTTTTTTTTTTTTTTACACATGCTCTCATCTTTAGGGTTGTCCTCAGCTGAAATGTACCACGTTTTCAGTGGAAACCTTAGTAAATATGTTGAGTTTTTTGTGAAAATGTCGGGAACATGCCCCTTTTCGGTGACCACACCCCCTTTTCCCGACAGCCACGTTCCTTTTTTGGGCTTTCTTAGTAAAATGGAGGGTAAGTCGTTTTTTTTTCTATTCTGTCGCAAATTCTGGCACAGATTCTGGCGAACAACCCAACAAAACATGTCGGGTTTGCAATAGTAAATGAGGGTATAACTTACATCAGGGGTCTTCAAACTCCGGAGCGCATTTACCCGGCCTGCCGGGTGTTTTTGCCTTAGGACATCCCTGTGTTCCGAAAGATGCTTTCGGAACACAAGGATGCCTCTGTGAAGTCCCAGCGGCCGCCTGGAGCAGGCACACGCAGCGACGTCACTGACGTCCCATGCGTGCGCCCATGGCAACCGAGCGCGGAGACGAAGAGAGGAAGCAAGGACGCGCGCGCTGGTAGTAGGTAAGTGTTTACCAGCGGCGTGTCCCTTCGGTGTTCTGACCACCGATCCTCCAGTCCTGCTATGGCCGGAGCGGTGGTCGGAACACTGAAATGGGGCAGTACACAGGCATACAACCTCCAGCCATACTGTATTGCTGGAGGCTGTATGCCTGTGGGGGAACATACTGCCAACGTAATTTGGGGAACTATACTGCCAGCCTAATGTGGGGGAACTATACTGCCAACGTAATTTGGGGGACTATACTGCCAGCCTAATGTGGGGGAACTATACTACCAACGTAATTTGGGGAACTATACTGCCAGCCTAATGTGGGGGAACATACTGCACCTAATGTGGGGGAACACACTGCACCTAATGTGGGGGAACACACTGCACCTAATGTGGGGGAACTATACTGCACCTAATGTGGATGACTATACTGCACCTAATGTGGGGGAACATACTGCACCTAATGTGGGGGAACTATACTGCCAGCCTAATGTGGGGAACTATACTGCACCTAATGTGGATGACTATACTGCCAGCGTAATTTGGGGGACTCTACTTCCAGCCTAATGTGGGGGAACTATACTGCCAGCCTAATGTGGGGGACTATATTGCACCTAATGTGGGGGAACTATACTGCCAGCCTAATGTGGGGGACTATATTGCACCTAATGTGGGGGAACTATACTGCCAGCCTAATGTGGGGGACTATATTGCACCTAATGTGGGGGAACTATATTGCCAGCCTAATGTGGGGGACTATATTGCACCTAATGTGGGGGAACTATACTGCCAGCCTAATGTGGGGGACTATATTTCACCTAATGTGGATGGCTATACTGCCAACGTAATTTGGGGGACTCTACTGCCAGCCTAATGTGGGGGACTATACTGCACCTAATGTGGGGGAACTATACTGCCAGCCTAATGTGGGGGACTATATTGCACCTAATGTGGGGGAACTATACTGCCAGCCTAATGTGGGGGACTATATTGCACCTAATGTGGGGGAACTATACTGCCAGCCTAATGTGGGGGACTATATTGCACCTAATGTGGGGGAACTATACTGCCAGCCTAATGTGGGGGACTATATTGCACCTAATGTGGGGGAACTATACTGCACCTAATGTGGGGGAACTATACTGCCAGCCTAATGTGGGGGAACTATACTGCCAGCCTAATGTGGGGGACTATACTGCCAGCCTAATGTGGGGGAACTATACTGCCAGCCTAATGTGGGGGACTATATTGCACCTAATGTGGGGGAACTATACTGCCAGCATAATGTGGGGGACTATATTGCACCTTATGTGGGGGAACTATACTGCCAGCCTAATGTGGGGGACTATATTGCACCTAATGTGGGGGAACTATACTGCCAGCCTAATGTGGGGGACTATATTGCACCTAATGTGGATGACTATACTGCCAACGTAATTTGGGTTACTCTACTGCCAGCCTAATGTGGGGGACTATACTGCACCTAATGTGGGGGAACTATACTGCCAGCCTAATGTGGGGGACTATATTACACCTAATGTGGGGGAACATACTGTCAACGTAATGTGAGGGACTATATTGCACCTAATGTGGGGGAACTATACTGCACCTAATGTGGGGGAACTACAACCTAATGTGGGTGAACTATACTGCCAGCCTAATGTGGGGGACTATATTGCACCTAATGTGGGGGAACTATACTGCCAGCCTAATGTGGGGGACTATATTGCACCTAATGTGGGGGAACTATACTGCCAGCATAATGTGGGGGACTATATTGCACCTAATGTGGGGGGGAGTATACTGCCAGCCTAATGTGGGGACTATATTGCACCTAATATAGGGGAACTATACTGCCAGCCTAATGTGGGGGAACTACAACCTAATGTAGGGGAACTGTACTGCCAACCTAATATGGGGGAATGTTGTTGGTATATTGTTTTTGTAGCGCTGTATATATTTATTGGTATTTTACTAATAGCAATTTGGAATCCCTAGGAAACAATTATGTCAAGAAAGAGAAAAATTGACTCGGAGTGTAGGATATTCAAAGAACAGTGGACTTATGATTACTTTGTCATACAGTACAAGGAAAGAGCTGTGTGTCTGATATGCCAGAATATAGTGTCTGTGTTCAAAGAATACAATTTGCGTCGACACTATGAAACTCAACATAAAGATAAATATGATTGTTTGGTTGGAGAAGTGAGAAAAGATAAAATATTAAAACTGAAAAATACATTGACAGCTCAGCAAAATACTTTTGTGAAGCAGAAGCAGCTAAATATTTCATCACTGACAGCAAGTTTTCAAGTTGCCAAGCTAATAGCGTGCACTGGCAGACCATTCGTGGACGGAGAATTTGTTAAAGAATGCCTTCTTTCTGTTGCCAAAGAGATGTGTCCAGCGAAGGCCGATTTATTTAGTACAGTGAGTCTTTCAGGACCCACAATTACACGGAGGATTGAAGAAATGGGAGACAATCTGTATCAGCATTTGCAAAACCTGACAAAAAAACTTTCCTATTTTTCCTTGGCACTTGACGAAAGCAATGATGTTCGTGATTCTGCACAACTTTTAATTTTTATTCGTGGGACGAATGACAATTTTGAAGTCACAGAAGAGCTTGCTGCACGGCAAAGCATCAAAGGAACAACTACAGGAAAGGATATCTATGAAAAGGTTTGTCAAACTGTGAATGGTTTGGAGCTGGACTGGGCTAAACTAGCCAGTGTGACAACTGATGGTGCTCCTAGCATGGTGGGGTCTAAGAAAGGAGTAATTGCTCGCATTAACCAAGAGATGGACAAACATAATTATTCTCATCCAATAGCCATACACTGCCTCATCCACCAACAAGCGCTGTGTAGTAAATCACTGAAGTGGGACTCTGTTATGACAATTGTGGTATCTTGTGTTAACTTCATTAGAGCTCATGCACTAAACCACAGACAATTGCAGGAATTTTTGTCTGAGCTAAATGCTGAGATGGAGATCTTCTGTACCACACAGAAGTCCATTGGCTGAATCGAGGGAGCGTTTTGAAACGTTTCTATGACTTACTTCCACAGATTACAGCTTTTCTGCTTTCAAAAAACAAAGAAGTACCAGAGCTCAATGATGCAGAATGGAAATGGCACCTTGCCTTTCTAACAGATGTAACAGAGCTACTCAACAGTTTCAATGTGCAACTTCAACGAAAGGGGAAGCTCATCTGTGATATGCAATCACATGTCAAAGCATCTGAAGTAAAATTAGGCCTCCTCATCAAACAAGTGAAGGAGGAAAACTTCTGCCATCTCCCCACAACTCAAAATCTGTTAGCGGAAAAACCATTGGTTGCATTCCCAAACAAAACATGTGTGGATTCACTGGAAAAATTGCAAAAGGAGTTCCAATGTAGATTTAAAGACCTTCATCTCCATGAACAGGACATACAGCTTTTCCGTAACCCATTTTCTATTGACATTGAAAATGTGGATACAATTTACCAAATGGAACTGGCTGAACTTCAGAATTGTGACTCTCTGAAAGACGCATTCAAGTCAAGCAGCCTTCATAGTTTCTATGCATCTCTCCCCTCTGAGACATATCCTCATCTCAGGAACCATGCACTCAAAATGGCAGCCATCTTTGGCAGCACTTATGTCTGTGAACAGACTTTTTCCAGAATGAAACATCTGAAATCTCCAACCAGATCTAGACTAATGGATGAACACTTGCATCACTTGTTACGACTAGCAGTGACAAATATGGAACCGGACATTGACCATCTCATTAGCCAAAAGCAGGCCCATAGTTCCCATTGAAATACTGGTAAGTTTGTTGATTTACCTTTACTTGTTCTTCATTTTAAATATTGTATTTATTCCTGTTTTGTTTCTTCACTTTAGAATAAGATATATGCAGTGTGCATAGATATTTGTTCATATTTTTTTTTTTTACTATAGTCCGGCCCTCCAACGGTCTGAGGGACCGTGAACTGGCCCCCTGTTTAAAAAGTTTGAGGACCCCTGACTTACATCTTCCTATGTCATTCATGTATATCATCCTTAGGCGGTCCTGTAATGCTGGGATGTTGTTTTGGAATCGATGGAGGTACAGTTTTTGGATAACTGTTTTTTTGCAGGCAGCAGTGTTGCCTTCAGCTATGTGCCTACAGCTTTTGCAAAACTACAGCTCCCGGTATGCCCAAACATCTTTTGACTCTCCAGGCATGCTTGGAGTTGTAATTTTGCAACAGCTGGAGGCACAAGATTGGTAAACTCTGTGTTATAGAAGTGTTGCTGCACTTCATGCTCCTGTGGGAGTCATCAGTGTCCCAGAAGGTATGGGGACCCCTAGTGGTGGGATTTTCAAAGGCAGTTTTCAAAGAAGTATATTAGAAAAACTATTGTTTTGCCAAGATGTACAATAAAGATGAGCTAATCGAAGCTGACAAACCCGAATTTGTTATAAATTTCGCTTCATTAAACTCCATTTAGTGCCACCCAGGCTCCAGGGCATCTAAAATGGTGGATCCACATGTCAGCTGAATGTGCTCCTGTCTAAGTTGCTGGTGCTGCAGTCCCTCCATTTTTTTAAAATAAATATTCAGTGCAATTCTGTGTCTTAGTTGTACAACAAATCTGCTGGTTATACTAGTCTGTAGATGGTATAATACCCAGAAGTCCATTCCTAATAGTCTGTAAGAGAGAGCAATTTTGGGTTCAGTACACAGCAACTGTGTACTGCTGGTGTTGTACAAAAATACGTATTTTTAAGCGTACTGTAGTGCATTTTTCTGCCCTCATAAGTGCATACCACATACCTACATCTAAGTGGTGTACCTCTTAATCTGCCAAGGGCCTACATACTGTGAAAGGACAGACAAAAGTAATCACCGGCTGGTGTTTTACTCAACAGCGACTGTGTGCTGCAGCACTGTTGTGTACTGCTGGTGTTGTGCAAAAATATGTTTTTTAAGAGTACTGTAGCGCATTTTTCTGCCCTCATACGTGCATACTACATACGTACATCTAATTAGTGTACTATTTTGTACCTGTTAATCTGTCAAGGGCCTAGATAGTAGTTATTAGCTGCTGAATACTACAGAGGAAATTATTTTATTTTCGGAACACAGTGCTCTCTGGTAACATCATGACCACAGTGCTCTCTGCTGACATCTCTGTTCATTTTAGCAACTTGTAGAAGTATTGGAGAGAAAAAGCTGCGTTGGGTTACTTCCTTGGGAGCGCCAAGTCGTGGGTATTGATGCAAAATAATTTATTCTTACAGCATAAGAAATCAAAGAAAATAATAAATAGAAAGCAAGACGCATTTCGGGAGTCACAGCTCCCTTTTTCAATTGCAGGTGGTTGCTGTATGGCAAGGTAACAGGTATATGTGTTTAAATACATGAGAAAATGGCGCCAAAACCAGGTGAGCTGGTGACGTCATGTGGGGTGGATGCCGGGGCCAGGTAGGGGCCCGGCATTAAAGACCTAAATAATAAAACATCAAACGCCCAGACGCCACATCTCACCGTACCAGGTGAGAGTGTCCGGACACTTCCGGCACCCAGCGGAGAGCGGGGACGCGTCTAAGCACTCTGCTTACAACTAACCGTGGAGATCACGGAGGCAGATTGCTACAGACCGCAATTGTATACCACATGTGACTGTTAGGGAAAGCCTTCGCTTTTTCTCCCTACAGGTTATCAAGTTGCACAAGCTCTGAATGAGTAAATACGGTAGGGATAGAACTCTTTTTTCTTACAGGCACCCAAGTCAATTTATGGTGTATCATTATCTATTATGATAGCAGTTTTAATATAAAGCTATAATTTCATTTTAGCTGATTTTGTGGAGCTAGAATGGATGTTACAGTCCTCTAGCTAATTGTTAACTTGATCACTATCTATACCTCCTCAGAACACATTTGCTCAGTACCAGCAGGTAGAAATGCGTTGTGGTTTAATACTGTGGTCACCCTATGGTGTGTCTGAGCCACCTAGGGTGATTGGTCACACTGGACTGGCTGGGCCCTGCAGAGGCCAGTGTAGACCAATGATACTAGTGATCTACAATAATCATATATACATCACTTAAACACTCATATATATATATACTATATTTTATTTTGATAAATTAAAAGTTAAGTTTTATATGCACATCCCAGGCACCAATAGTTGCTTTGTTTACAAAGAAGGCAGTACCAGCCCTGCACAATTTTGTGGAAGAGAAGGTGGGCCAGTCCATGAGCCTATCGGTGTGTACCAAAGTGCACGGCAGTGCCGACGTCTGGAGCTGTAACTATGGTCAGTGTCACGATCACACCCTATCGGTCCAGCCAAGACGCTAGAGAGAGAGTGTGATGGTGCAAGGGTTAATGCCGCCAGACCTCTGGGTATCCACTACTAGTCCCAGCAAGTCACCAAATTAACCCTTAGATAAACGTGTTTCACCCGAGCTGCCTTCAGAAAGGTGAGCTCATATATTTAGAGATCAAAGACCAGAGCTGATTCATTAATCATTTAATCTGATAAAAGGTATCACAGTGCTGACTATATAAAAATACAGAAACAAATGACATACAGTTACAAAAATATATAAAAATACAGAAACAAATGACATACAGTTACAAAAATATATAAAAATACAGAAACAAATGACATACAGTTACAAAAATATATAAAAGAGTTTAGCAAGTTCAGAAAGCAAAAATGAAGTTCTTACAGCGTAATATTATAGCAGTCCATGAGAGTGAGTCTCCAGCTGTTGTTAGGATGGTGTTGTCAGCTTGGGCACAGATCTTAACAACTGACTCTAGCATTGTTAAATATTATATATCTCCTTTTTGGAGGGACTCCATTCCCCCCTCCCCTCTGGTCCCACCAGGGGAGGGGCATCTCTTATCTCATATATGGGACCAGAGACCCCTTACATCCTGCTACTTCAAAGGGCCTTTGACTTCAAAAAGAGGAAAACAGCAGACAGGCCCCAATTGACTGCAATACACAAAAACAAAGGATACACCGTCTGAATGACCCCTTATCCCCCAGGTCTTAGTTTATACACAGATGCAATAATAAAACACAGGAATGTTTCCATAATCAGGCCTTGGGCCTGACAGTCAGGGACAATACATGTCCTTTACAGCTCACTGGGTGAATGTGGTTCCTGCATAGCTACAAAACCAACTTGGACAGGTCATGCCGCTTCCTCCTCCACGCTCTCAGGCCATTGGTCCCGTGACAGTGTGCAACTCCGCTTCCTCATCCTCCACCGTGTCCTCAGCCTCCATTGCCCAGATGAGTCTCAGTGGCCCTTCAGCATACCATGTGTGCAGGGCACAGCGGTGTCACGCTGTTCTTCACATGGTTTGCCTTGGCGAACTGAGTCACACAGTGGAGGAACTGCTAAAAATCTGAGCATGGCTTACTCCATGAAAACTGGAAAATGGAACCATGGTGACTGACAATGGGAAGAACATCTTACATGCGCTGCGACTGGGAAGGCTGAGCGATGTGCCCTGCATGGCACACATGTTCAATCTGGTTGTGAAGCGGTTCCTGAAGTGTTCTTCACATTTGCAAGACATCCTAACAATGGGAAGGAAACTTTGCATGCACTTCAGCCACTCGTACACCGCAAAGCACACCCTCCTTGAGCTGCAGTGTCAGAACGGTATCCCCCAACATAATCTGATTTGTGACATTGCCACACGTTGGAATTCCACCCTCCATTTGTTGGACCGACTGTACAAACAGAGAAAAGCCATCACCAATTTCTTGATGATCCAAGCGGATAGGGGTACTCCCCTGTGTAACTTCAATGTGAACCAGTGGCAGCTCCTACGTGATACCTGCCGCTTGCTCAGGACCTTTGAGAAAGCCACATTATTAGTAAGTCACCAGGATTACGGAATGAACAACGTCATTCCACTGCTTCATTTCTTACAACATGTGTTGGAAACAATGGCTGGTCTGGGCACTGGAGACTTGGCACCTACATCTAACGGCCACATGAGCCCTGGGGGGGGGGACTGAACTGGAGGAGGAGGGGCACAGTGCAGCACAGTTTAGGTTTCGACAAAATGGGTGATTTTTCTAGTAATTTGACAGGAGAGGAGGAGCAAGAGCAGCCAGAGGAGCTAGAGGGTTATGAGGAAGGCGAGAAAGAGGACCCAGACACACCATGACAGTATGCAGTGGAGATGGAGGCAGGGAGTCCCTCTGAGTCATTTACACAAATAGCACGATGCATGCTCGCTTGCGTAGTGATAGCCGAATTGTCACCATTCGGCAGCAGAATGACTTCTGGCTCTCCACCTTATTGGACCCTCGCTACCACCACAAAATAGGGTCATTTTTTACACCCACTGAGAGGGAGGACAAACTGACCTACTAAAGAGGCATCCTATGTAGTCAGTTGGCCAATGCCATCATCGCCATTGTCCATCCTCTCGCAGGTCTGAATTGGGGGCCCCCTGCGCTCATGTTCCACTGCCATGGCTCCATCAGCAGCAGCCTGAGTCTAAAGTCGCTGATGAGTACCTTTCTGCACCCGCATAGTGAAGCAACTCATCATCAGCGGGTAGACATGGAGCAGGACCTGAACCTGAGCATACCTTGACATGCCCATGCCATCACCGGGTCATTTTCAGGACTCCTGGTGCTGCTGCTGCCACCTCCAGGCTGTGCCATTCAGCCACTATATGGTCTCCTCATGCTTCCACAAACTCCAGGCTGTGCTATTCAGCCACTATATGGTCTCCTCATGCTTCCGCCACCTCCAGGCTGTGCTATTCAGACACTATACGGTCTCCTCATGCTGCCACAAACTCCAAGCTGTGCCATTCAGCCACTATATGGTGTCTCCTCATGCTTCAGCCACCTCCAGGCTGTGCCTTTCAGACACTATATGGTCTCCCCATGCTGCTAAAATAAATCTTAAATTTAAATTAATCCATGTAATCTTTTCAAGACTGAGGCCCTTTGGTCGTTGACGTCATATTACCTGTGGAATTATCACAAGAATCCAATGAAACAGCTTGGAGTGATAACACAGAACCATAACTGATTAAATGAAACATTCGTACTTTCATAGTCAGGGGGGCGCTGAGAGGCAGGGGCTGGAAAAGGTGGTATATCGCCTGGCGGAGGACCGCCTGCTCGATGCTCACCAGAATGGGTACTCAAAAAATGTAAATAAATTCTAATTAAGTAAAATAAAAATGACATGAACAAATCTCTTTATGCTCTTAATTTTGGCACCATATGGTTTCCCTGCTTCCACATTGTTATTTTGCAGCAGTGATTCTAATAGCAATGCCTGTAATATGCATGTCATACTGAATAACAGTATTATTTCACTAACACAGCACACTCCCTATGCGTGTTAGAACAAAGCAAACACCCCTATTGAGGCTCTGTGGGCCAGAAATAGCTGTTTTTAATACAGATTAGCCGCAAATAAATTCGACCCAAACGATTTTTTCCGGAATATTCGGCGAATCGGCCAAATCAAATTTTTTAAAAGTTCGCTCAAAGTCAAAATCACATATTTTCTGCAAACCTATCAGCATCATTGTATCAGTTCGCTGCTTTTAAGATCCTGTTTGCAGTCAGTGAATAATAGTGAATACAATAGGTAGAAATTTCTACACTAGCTATAACTTCTACAAAACTCCAGGTCTATAGATAAGTTTAATAGAATAAAGCCAAAAAAAGTAACAAAGACAAAACTATTTACTTTTTTTTCTCTGCATTTGTAGTCCAATCCTTTCAGCCAAGTTGAAAGGGGTATTCCAGGGAAACAAAAAATATTTTTTACATCAACTGGCTCCAGAAAGTTAAACAGATTTATAAATTACTTCTATTAAAAAATGTTAATCCTTCCAATAATTATCAGCTGCTGAAGTTGAGTTGTTCTTTTTTTTCTGGCAACAGTGCTCTCTGCTGACATATCTGCTTGTCTCGGGAACTGCACAGACTAGAAGAGGTTTGCTATGGGGATTTGCTTCTATTCTGGACAGTTCCCGAGACAGGCGTCATCAGAGAGCACTTAGAAAAGAACAACACAACTTCAGCAGCTCAGTACTGCTGATTAAGATTTTTTAATAGAAGTAATTTACAAATCTGTTTAACTTTCTGGAGCCAGTTGAGATATATATATATATATATATATATATATAAGTTTTTCCTGGATAAGCCCTTTAATTTTGTAATAAAATAATTTACATAGAGTGGGGCAGATGTACTAAAAAGTTGCGTCCATCATGCGCCGCAATTTTGGCATAAAATTTGCCAGCTACAAGTTTGGTCTAAACCTAGTCAAGACAGTCTAAGGCCCAAGTTTATCAAACTGTATGATCTTCCCACAGCAACCAATAACAGCTCAGCTTTACTATCATATTGAGCTCTGGTAAAGGGAAAGCTGTGATTGGTTGTTATAGAGTATTAGTTTTGTAAAATTTCTGTAAAATTTCATGTCTACTCATTCACATCTATAGGGGGGAAAAACTGCCAACGTATCACACCCTCCACACTACATGCCACAGGGCAGCAAAGTGCTACAATATTGTCATTTGTTATTCTAACATTATGATAGGAATTCTTATGAAGAAGCCAGACAGTAGGTGTGTCTCCGCCGCCTGGTAATCTGGTTCCCAGGTTTCACCTCTCTCTGCTCTGCATTTCCAGGTGCATGGAATACCTTGAGGGCTACATCATCTAGCCAGAATCACATCCTTTCTGTGTTTTATTAATACATCTTCTTAAATAAAAAACCCCCACACACCCCAAATTGTATAATCGCCAAAGAGCTGTTGATAATCCAGACCCTCTGGTGGCATCACATAATGAGGCAAATTTATCAATAATGCTGCTTGGACAAGCTTCAGCCCTGAACTGCAAAACCAGCAAAATGTAATGTTACACCCACACCACATAAAAGCATTGTTGAACACATGAACACACATAGATCTCCCCCATAGAAAAAAATATATACTGTATGGTCGACATTTATCATTGTCTTTAGACTGTTTTTTGTGTCTCGAAAAGGCGCAAAAAAGGCGCAAGCAGGGTCTATTTGCGCCTTTTGGTTTACACCTTTCAGCTAAGTTTCCAGTTGCCACTGATTTTAGCAATACACATGATATGGAAGTCTTTTATGAACTGCGCCTTTTTGTGAAAAGGTGCAAAAAAGGCGCAATGCCACTTAAAAGTCTCTAAACCACACCAGCCTAAACTGAGCTTAACTTTACGGTGTATGTAAAAGTAAAGTAAAATTTGTGAGTAAAATTTCAGAAAATGTGTACCTGCACAAAATGTATGAAATGTTCTGCGACCATTTAATAAATCTGGTTCTCCTACACATTACCAGCACACAAAAAAAAGGTGTAGAAAAATGCTTCTCACAATGATAAATGCCCCCATATAGGTGTAAAATAAAAAATGGTATAGATAATATATATGATAAGAAAATAAATGACAGCATAAATATTGATAAACTAAAACAACAGACAAATTAGTCCAAATGAAAAATAACATACAAAGCCACAGCCTGTATAGATACATTACAATAACCAATAAAGAAGTGAGAAACAGAGCAGAAATGGTACAAAAAGCAGGAGACCATATTACACAGGGCGATTATTGGCCGAATGTAACAGGGTCAGCAATCAGTTGACCGCATCATTTTAACTTGCTAAAAAAAACTATTTCCCATCAGCCACAAATTTTTGTGTGTAATAGGGAATGTGCAGCTAACAAATGCTGGAATCAAAGGGCTGCATGAACAACCCTGCAATCATTCCTGCAGCCCTCCCTACCCTATCCTGGAGCCTTGTAATAGGCTTGTTAAAAGAGCACCGATCTATGAGGACAGAGCTCAGACATCGGAGAACAGACATCACATGGCAGGTGATGAAATGGGACCCTGTAAATCTCCCACCACACGCAACTATATATATTTTTTTTTTACATTTTTTGGTGGTGTTTCTATCGGTTGCACTGAAAAGAAATGCTCCCTCGTGTACATAAAAAGAGCACTGTTCATAGTAAATTATATATTTTCATATCTTAAAATTTTGATGCAAAAATGGTTAGTCCAAACATGACAAATTCTGACGAGGATTCTTATTGTTTTTCAATATTTCTTTATGTTTAACAAAAATTATTAAAAAACAACAACACATTACTTATACATAAAAACTTAAAGAGTACCTGTCACTAAATAAACTTTTCCAAACTAACTCAGGCTATGTTCCCTAACTACTCCTCTGCCCTTAAAAATTTTTTGAGCTTTAAAAAGCTCTGTATCTCACCTTTCTTCTCACATGGCGTGAGCTGCTGGCAGGAGGATGTGGGCGTTCCCCAGCAGGCGCTGCGCCACTGAAGTCTGCTTGGGGGACTGCTTCCGCCCTCACTTCACCTCGCAATGTGAGCCCGCATTTGCAGAGTTCTGCTTGTCCTCACTGATCAAATGCCTGCTTGTCCTCATAGCACAGAGCGCCACTTGTCCTCACAGCACAGAGCGCCGCTTGTCCTCACAGCACAGAGTGCCGCTTGTCCTCACAGCACAGATCACCGCTTGTCCTCACAGCACAGATCACCGCATGTCCTCACAGCACAGAGTGCCGCTTGTCCTCACAGCACAGATCACCGCTTTTCCTCACAGCACAGCTCGCCGATTGTACTCAGTGTACAGAGCGCCACTTGTCCTCACAGCACAGAGCGCCGCTTGTCCTCACAGCACAGATCACCGGGACTCCAGGTCTTATTAGCTGCTGAATACTACAGAGGAAATTCTTTTCTTTTTGGAACACAGAGCTCTCTGCTGACATCTCTGTCCATTTTAAGAACTGTACAGACTAGCAGAAAATCCCTATAGCAAACATATGCTGCTCTGGACAGTTCCTAAAATGGACAGAGATGTCAGCAGAGAGCACTGTGCTCGTGAAGTCAGCAGAGAGCACTGTGTTCCAAAAATAAAAGAATTTCCTCTACAGTATTCAGCAGCTAATAAGTACTGGAAGGATTAAGATTTTTTTACAGAAGTATTTTACAAATCTATTCAGTTGATTTAAAGAAAAAAAGTTTTCCACCGGAGTACCCCTTTAAATAAAATCCTATTAGAAAGTTGTTTAAGATGGAATGATCTATAACATATAAACATTTTTTGGGATGACAGGTACACTTTAAAAATAAACACTATACTTACCTTCCCAGGCACTTATGTGGTAATACTTCTCCCCAGGCCTATAGGTCCCTCACCCGACCTATAGTGATGATGGGGGGGGAGAGGAAGAAAAACATACTTGCCTAGCTCTGGTCCCCCGATCTTCTTCTTTCTTCCTGCTTCTGTGATGAGTGCAAAATTGTCAGGTCCTGCTCCAAGTGCTTATCTTGGAAGCAGGAAGAAGAGGGAGGACTGGACAGAGGCAAAAGGGAGCTGCAGGGGACCAGGGCTAGTTAAGTATGTTTTATTTTTCTATTTAGCCCCCAATCCCAGAACTATATTATCATTTTTATTATTTTATTTATTTTTAAGGCTGGAAAACCCCTAAGGAATTGTTTGGCAGAAATTTTGCCACTTGTGAACATACTTCTATATACTGTTGTGGTTTCAAAGCGGATTTATGCAGTATAAGATAAAAAAAAAAATAGCAGCTTTCCTATACTCAATTTGTGTGTGTAGTATTGCAGCTTAGTTCCATTAAAATGAATGGAGCTTAGCTGTAATACTGCAAACAACCTGAGGATGAATGTGGTGATGTTTCAAAAAAAAAAAAAAAAAGCAGCTATGTTTTTATAATCATGGATATCATCCCTTTACCCAACCCAAACCCAGCTCTGCTGCATCTGGTATTGCAGGCTTAGTATGGCACTTTTTCGTATGTGCTTTTCTCTTGTTCCTGGACAGCAAGCCCTTTTGCATACTGTTTTCTGTATTACTTTACTACTTTGGCAGGATGTGTGCAGACCACACAACATTGCCACAGAAAATCCCCAAGTATCATGTGGGGGATTTCCAGAATGTGCTGAGCACCTGGGTAGAGTTTACAGAGTTTAACCTAAGGGCAAACACCCACTCACACATTCCCACTCTCCTCTGTCTGCACAGGTAATGTCATCATGTCTTTACTGCATCAGGAACGTTTTCCTCTTGGTATGAAGGACAATAAGAATGTGATGAATTAACATTTTGCTTTCATATCCACCCATGCAATTATAAATACCATGCGAGTAAGATAATATAGGGACGTATAGTAATAGTACAATAATATAGATGTATAAAAATATAATAACGTGAGCACATACTAATGTAAAAACTAATGTAACTACTGTGTAGCCTAGATACAATGGTAAGTTTCCTAGCAGGTGAGCATACCATTTACAAGGAATAAAGTAGTTAACCCCTTAATGACAATGGATGTAAATGTACGTCATGGTAACGTGGTACTTAGCGCACCATGACGTACATTTACTCGCCGACATGATCGCGAGCACCGTGCCCATGCCCATCATGCCCGGCAGGTCCCCATAATATCAGCAGCCAGGGACCCGCCGGTAATGGCGGACATCCGCGATTGCGCGGATGTCTGCCATTAGCCCCTCCGATGCCGTGATCAATACAGATCACGGCATCTACGGCATTGCGGTAGTTTGAATGGATGATCGGATGATTCGATCATCCAGCAAGGCGGCCGGAGGTCCCTCACCTTGCTCCGGCCGTCTCCCGGGGTCTTCTGGTCAGAGATCGATTAGACCAGAGCAGAAGATCACCTATAATACTGAGCAGTGCTGTGTCCTATACATAGCACTGAACAGTATTAGCAATCAAACGATTGCAATGAATACTCCCCTATGGGGACGTAAAAAAAAAAAGTAAAAAAAGTGAAAAATCCCCTCCCCCAATAAAAAGTTAAACGTCAATTTTTCCCCATTTTATCCCCCAAAAAGCGTAAAAAAATAATTAATACACATATTTGGTATCGCCGCCTGCATAAAAGTATGAACTATTAAAATATATTGTTAATTATCCCGTACGGTGAACGGCGTAAACGTAACAAAATAAAAAAAAGTCCAAAATAGCTGCTTTTTTTGTCACATTTTATTCCCCCCAAAAAATGAATAAAAAATGAATAAAAAACCTAACATAAGTAAAACCTAAGCAAAAGTGGTACTGATAAAAACTACAGATCATGGCGCAAAAAATGAGCCCTCATATCGCCCCATATACGGAAAAATTTGAATGTTATAGGTGGTTAAAATAGGGCAATTTCAAACATACTAATTTTGTTAAAATGGTTTGAGATTTTTTTAAAGTGGTACAATTATAGCAAAGAATATAATCATGGGTATCATTTTAATGGTATTGACCCACAGAATAAAGAAAACATGTAATTTTTACCAGAAAGTGTACAGCGTGAAAACAAAACCTTCCAAAATTTGCTAAATTGCGGTTTTCTTTTCAATTTTCCCACATAAATAATATTTATTTGGTTGCGCCATACACTTTATGGTAAAATAAGTGATGTAATTACAAAGCACAATTGGTGACGCAAAAAACAAGCCCCCATATGGGTCTGTGGATGGAAATATAAGAGAGTTATGATTTTTAGAAGGCAAGGAGGAAAAACAAAAATGCAAAAATAAAATTGGTCTGGTCCTTAAGGCCAAAATGGGCTTGGTCCTTAAGGGGTTAAAAGTAGGGCTGCAGATTTTCTGCAGCAGAATAAAATCCAAAGGCACAAGCGGATTGAGCTGGAAGGGGGAAGTATTTCACTTTCCTTTAGATTTCCCCTTCTAGCTGGATCCACTTCTGCCTTTGGCTCATTTTCTGCTGCAGAAAAGCTGCAGAATTTCTGCAACATGTGTTCCTAGCATACATCATCTATTGACTCATTGTAATAAAACTATATTCTGCACTATATATTTTTTAGTTGCACCCTTTGGTTTATTGGAAACTATAGTTGATGCTCTTTTGGCATATATTGACCTATTTCAGGCAATGAATACAGGCCAAGGGCATTAAGATAAGATGACCACTAGCCTAAGATAACCGCTAGGATTTACATGATCTGTAACACAAAGCAAAACTAGAAGCAGTAGAAAAGAATGTAAATACAGTCTTACAGTTTGCAGCAAAGTAGGACAGCATCTTACTATAACACGCCATATGTCCCTTTTTGATGCACCTGATGTAATGTGAGCATTTTTCAGCTATGAAATTGTAAACATTCCATGTATACAAGTTTATGACATTCTAGAAAACTAGTTTTTTCTCCTACTGAATGTGGGTGGTAAGAGCGCTATTATGCACCCAGAGATTATAATGTCAGAGTATCGCCCTACATGCAGAAATGCCCTGCCAACCCAAAGTCAAGAGAGAGGGAGGAAGGCGCCTCATGTGCGGGATCAGTAGATCTTGTTAGTGGGGGTAGGGGACGGTAATTCCCAAGCCGCTTACCAAAGTTGGTTGTGCGCCCACACACAACAAGGTAAAGTGCAGAAGAAATATAGAAGAAGGTCCACTGCAGCCCTCCTGGGTAAGAGTAAAATCAAAACCGAATGACCAGGGAGTCAGGAGTTTGTCTGGCGCAGAGAGGAACCATCAGGCAGCCAAGTAAAATCAATGGATTTATTAGATGCAACGCGTTTCGCTGCGCATGTGCAGCTTCATCAGGCATGACAAGAGAAGGCTGGTAACAGATATATATACCTCCAGGAATTAACCATTAGAGTACTTTTTGAAAGAGTTGTTGCATAAAATTACATATCCACATATGAATGTGAAAATGTATGAAAAATATAAATAAATATAAATAGACAGACAAAAGTCACAAAAATAATAATGAAACAATAATGTAAAAGCACAATGGAATCATATAAACATATATATATATATATAATATAATATAATTATCGCATGTGGTGTGAATATACCCCACAAGCGACTCAAGCAATCACACCGCTTAGTCACCGGTGCGGCATTCAACAACGCAAGTTGGATATTATTTCAAAAAATATATAATATAAAAGAATATGGACCTATAAGGTGCTATGTATGTTAGTTCAAAGAGTAAAAAATTGATTTGTATATCGCTGCATTATTAAATGGATAATGATAGTATAAATAAAGTAAAATAAACAGTGCGGTAAAACAAATCGCAACTGACCAGAGGGTGACATATGAACACTACTTAGAGAAAGTGAGAAAAATGAACAAGAATAACTAGTGCGGTATTGAATACAGCACCCGGCGAAAACGCAGGGTGTGAATATTCGTAAAAAAATCCAAATTTACAAACATTAAATAAATAAATAAAAGATACAGAGTTTTCTGTATGCAAAAAGGAAGGAAAAACAAAAAGAAAGAACGGAACTTGGATAATAAAACATAAAGGAATAATAAATAAACAGTGGGGCGCTCCAGGGTGAACAGCACAGAAGGAACAACGAAAAAAACAGATAAAGATATAATATTTTGGAGATTAATCCATTGGAAGAAATGGAATGTTTTTAAACCCTAATTTATCAGATTATTTAACTGTATCGATACATTCATTAAAACCTTGAGGGTGCAAGGTATGTAGTTTGTGAATCCAGAAGGATTCACGATTATTTAATCTTTGTATTCTGTTAGGTAAATGAATGGGAATAGTTTCTAAAATAATTAATTTCAAAGTTCCAAAGGATAGGGGATAAGATGCCTGATCGCGGGAGTCCCACAGCTGGGGACGCCTGGGATCATGCACGCGGCACCCCGTTTGTAATCAGTCCCCGGAGCGTGTTCGCTCCGGGTCTGATTGCGGTCGACCGCCCCCCTGTGACGTCACGCTCCGCCCCTCAATGCAAGCCCATGCGAGGGGTTGTGATAGCTATCACGCCCCCTCCCGTAGGCTTACATTGAGGGGCGGAGCGTGACGTCACATGCCGCCGGCCCTGCGGTCGACTGTAATCAGACCCGGAGCGAACAAGCTCTGGGGACTGATTACAAACGGAGTGCCGCGTGCATGATCCCGGGCGTCCCCAGATGCGGGACTCCCGCGATCAGGCATCTTATCCCCTATCCTTTGGATAGGGGATAAGATGTGTAAGCACCGGAGTACCCCTTTAACTTACCACAAACTGATGACAAAAGTGCATCAGTTCCCATTAGCATCTGGCATTCATTACTTGTGCAGGCCACAAAGGGAACGCAGCAAGAGGCTTCCCCTACCCAGCCCCCCAGCGTTCCCATCCATCCGATGTCCAAATAATAAAGTGTGCCACTTCCCCCTAATAAACTGTGACACTGTACTCATAATGAACTGTGACACTGCCCCTCAATTTAACTGTACCACGACTCCACTAATGAGCTGTGCCATTGCCACCATAACAAACTGTGCCATTATCCCCTTAACCCTGAACTCTGCCATTGCCTGAATGTACTGTACTGCGGACCCCCTAATGAACTGTGCCACTGCTCTCATAATGAACTGTACCACTGCTCTCATAATGAACTGTGCCACTGTACCCCCTAGTGAACTGTACCATTACCCCCCTAATGAAATGAACCACAGCTCCCATAATGTTCCCTAACTAACTGTGACACTGCCCCCTAATGAACTGTGCAACTATGCCCTATAATGGTGCCACTATGCTCTTAAATTATTGTTTTACCAGCTTTGATTCCCCAGCCATTGCAAACTACATGTACCATCATGCTCTGATAGAATGACATGATACGAACTGTAGTTTTGGAACAACTGGTTGGGGAACTGAACCCATCCCCCTGATTATACCCAGGCTCCTGCATGGCATCACTCCTCTGGCCTCTTGTAGTCAGACTTGGATAAAGCAAAATCATGCAGACATGGCTAATCATGCCATCTGCATCACAGAGAAAGCTCTGGGTGGCCAAGCAGGGAGAAGTCTTCCTTTCCTATCAGTGGTCAAGTATTCAGTGTCTTACATGTATTTGTATTTGTCTTGTGAGGCACATTCCCAGTCTTATTATAGAACTTCATAACCTACAGTTTGTAATGTATTGTCCAAATACAATCTGCATACACATCTTGTCCCTGCTAGGATTTCAATTGTTATCAAAGATGCCACAATGGCTTTTGATGTGGGAGTGTCAAGAGCAGAAATTTAGCGTACAGCAGGGAGAAAGGGCAAACATGTTTCGTTCCAGCTCATTTGCAATGTTACAGGATAAAGTGTTGAGAAAATTCTCCCTTAACTGCCCCCATTGGAAACGTTATTATTATTATTAGAGTATCCCATGTCGACCTTTCTAAAGCCATGTCCTCCAGCACTATATGTTTCTTCTGCAAGTTGATAAATTGAGAAACATAATAATAATCATAAAGAAAGATCATAAAACTGAAAGACCACCAGAGCCTGTGCTCTCCCAGTCAATGTGTTTATTTTGCTGGCCTGTTTTGGGTGGATTATCTTAATGTTGAAAGGGAACTTATGGTCAAAACACAGCAGGGGAAACAGGCCAACGACTTTGAAAGTTATTGAGATGAAACATTGTTGCACATGGGTATATTGTGCCCTGGCGAGGGGACCTCCCTCTTAGAGGAACTTAAACCCATTAGTCATGTAGACCGTCCATTACTCTGCAAGACATGGCTCCGTGTTGGAAGCTCGAACCCCAGGTCGTCCTCCCGTTTTCCATGGATATTCTTAAGCAAATACCGTGGGGTATTTACAATTCTAAATCATTTCAGTCGTCTAGTAAAATGTTTATTACTAATAAAAGAAAGTTTCTGGGTTATGCACATAACTCACTGTAAGGGTTCGTAAGTTTTACCATTCCCCCTGGATAACTGTGCATTTCTCAATACAGTACAAAGCCTAGCAAGATATTGTAAATTCCAGATAGAATGTCAAGAATTCAGAACAATGACTTTGGATGACCTTTTTTTCTGTTCTAAAGCCTATAATGTATGATGATAACCAGTATTTCTCAAATGTAATACTTTTCTTTGGACTTTGTAATATCTAGCTAGCTATTTTACTATACAAGTACTCTATGTAGTTTTTAAGCTTGGGAGAGTTGTGGCACATGACTATTGTTGAAAATTACAGTGCTCGGTCATTGATATGTTTTAACTGAAACAAAGAAGCTTTCATGTGTACACTAGAGATGAGTGAACTTTTGAAAAATTTGATTCGGCCGATTAGCCAACATTTTTTAAAAACTATGATTTGATCCGAATTTATTTGCAGCGAATCTACATTAAAATGGCTATTTCTAGACTACAGAGAGCCTCAATAGGGGTGTAGAACACTTTGCTTTGTTCTAACACGCATATGGAGTGTGCTGAGGTAATGAAATAATACTGTTATTCAGAATGTCATGCAGATTACAGGCTTTGCTTTTAGAATCACTGCCGCAGAGCAGTGGAGACAATAAAGTGTCTAAATGACACAGCGTGGAAGTGTTGGCAGCATGAGGAGACCATATAGTGGCTGAATGACACAGCGTGGAGGTGTTGGCAGCATGAGGAGACCATATAGTGGCTAAATGACACAGCTTTGATGTGGCTGAAGCATGAGGAGACCATATTGTGGATGAATGACACAGCCTGGAGCTGGCAGAAGCATGACTAGACACTAGGGCTTCACAATCCCTAAGATTAAAAGATGAATTTTGAAATTTAAATTGAAGATTTATGGTAGCTAGTGCTACCATAAAACATTTTTAGTTCCAGGCCCAGCAGCATATGTAAACCATATATTGGCTGAATGACACTGCTTGGAGGTGGCTGAAGCATGAGTAGACCATATAGTGGCTGAATGACACAGCCTGGAGTTGGCTGAAGCATGAGGAGACCATATAGTGTGTGAATGGCACAGCCTAGAGTTGGCAGAAGCATGAGGAAACCATTGACATTTAAGATTTTTAAATAGAAATTTAAGATTTTGAAATTGAAATTTTAACTCTCAAGTTTGTGTCCCAGGCCCCAGCGTGTGGGTACAGAGGACCAAATGTAACAAGGAGTCACATGTCACATGGCAGCACAATGACAGAGCCTGGAGGTGGCATCAGTATGAGGAGACCATATAGTGGCTGAATGACTGCCTGAAGTTTGTGGCAGCATGGGGAGACCATATAGTGTCTGAATGGCACAGCCTGGAGTTGGCTGAAGCATGAGGAGACCATATAGTGTCTGAATGGCACAGCCTTGAGTTGGTAGCAGCATGAGTAGAAACTAGGGCTTCCCAATCCCTAAGATTAAAAGAGGAATTTTGAAATTGAAATTGAAGATTTATTAGGGATCGACCGATATCAATTTTTTTTAGGGCCAATACCGATAACCTGTCACCTTATAGGCCGATATAAATTATTGGCTATTCCAATCCCCCCCGGCGGGGCAGAAGCCATTGCAGATCAATGATTTAAAGTGGGCCCTTTAAATCAATGAACTGCAGCGGCTTTTGCAGTGCCAGAGACCGCCACTGCCGCCCGCTTCTCTTCCCCTCCCTGTCCTGGGGTCCTGAGTCTAACCACCACAGTTGCCCCATCGCCTCCCCCCCATCCTCTGCCCACATACCGCCGCCACCCCATCACCTCCCCCATTCCTGGTGTTATAATTACCTGTTCCCGGGGTCCCCGATCCTTCTGGCTCCGTCAGCGTCCTGCGCTGTCACTGTGCGCACTGACGGTGACGTCGCGTTTGGGACATTACTCGTCATTGTGCAGCGCACAGCAACAGCGCAGGAGCCAGAAGGATTGCGGACCCCGGGAACAGGTAATTATAACACCGGGGATGGGGGAAGGCAATGGGGCGGTGCCGGTATGTGGGCAGAGGATGGGGGGACGGCGGCGGTATGTGGGCAGGGTATGGGGGGGAGGCGATGGGGCAGCGGCGGCGGTATGTGGGCAGAGGATGGGGGAAGGCAATGGGGCAGCGGCGGCGGTGGTATGTGGGCAGAGGATGGGGGGAGGCAATGGGGCAGCGGCGGCGACAGTCGTCTCTGGCCGGGGGGCAGGGCATGATCAGCATATCGGCAAGGTAATTGCCGATACAGATAATGTCCAAAATCGTGATTATCGGTCGATAATATCGGCCAAACCGATAATCGGTCGATCCCTAAGATTTATAGTAGCTAATTTTTAGGCCCAGGCCCATGTTACGCCGAGCGCTCCGGGTCCCCGCTCCTCCCCGGAGCGCTCGCTACACTCTCCCCGCTGCAGCGCTCCGGTCAGATCCACTGACCCGGGGCGCTGCGATTCCGCTTCCAGCCGGGATGCGATTTGCGATGCGGGTAGCGCCCGCTCGCGATGCGCACCCCGGCTCCCGTACCTGACTCGCTCTCCCTCGGTCCTGTCCCGGCGCGCGCGGCCCCGCTCCCTAGGGCGCGCGCGCGCCGGGTCTTTGCGATTTAAAGGGCCACTGCGCCGCTGATTGGCGCAGTGATTCCAATTAGTGTCTTCACCTGTGCACTTCCCTATATCACCTCACTTCCCCTGCACTTCCTTGCCGGATCTTGTTGCCATTGTGCCAGTGAAAGCGTTCCTTGTGTGTTCCTAGCCTGTGTTCCAGACCTCCTGCCGTTGCCCCTGACTACGATCCTTGCTGCCTGCCCCGACCTTCTGCTACGTCCGACCTTGCTTCTGTCTACTCCCTTGTACCGCGCCTATCTTCAGCAGCCAGAGAGGTGAGCCGTTGCTAGTGGATACGACCTGGTCACTACCGCCGCAGCAAGACCATCCCGCTTTGCGGCGGGCTCTGGTGAAAACCAGTAGTGACTTAGAACCGATCCACTAGCATGGTCCACGCCAATCCCTCTCTGGCACAGAGGATCCACTACCTGCCAGCCGGCATCGTGACAGTAGATCCGGCCATGGATCCCGCTGAAGTTCCTCTGCCAGTTGTCGCTGACCTTACCACGGTGGTCGCCCAGCAGTCACAACAGATAGCGCAACAAGGCCAACAGCTGTCTCAACTGACCGTTATGCTACAGCAGTTACTACCACAGCTTCAGCAGTCATCTCCTCCGCCAGCTCCTGCACCTCCTCCGCAGCGAGTGGCCGCTCCTGGTCTACGCCTATCCTTGCCGGATAAATTTGATGGGGACTCTAAGTTTTGCCGTGGCTTTCTTTCCCAATGTTCCCTGCATCTGGAGATGATGTCGGACCTGTTTCCCACTGAAAGGTCTAAGGTGGCTTTCGTGGTCAGTCTTCTGTCTGGAAAAGCCCTGTCTTGGGCCACACCGCTCTGGGACCGCAATGACCCCGTCACTGCCTCTGTACACTCCTTCTTCTCGGAAATCCGAAGTGTCTTTGAGGAACCTGCCCGAGCCTCTTCTGCTGAGACTGCCCTGTTGAACCTGGTCCAGGGTAATTCTTCCGTTGGCGAGTATGCCGTACAATTCCGTACTCTTGCTTCAGAATTATCCTGGAATAATGAGGCCCTCTGCGCGACCTTTAAAAAAGGCCTATCCAGCAACATTAAAGATGTTCTGGCCGCACGAGAAATTCCTGCTAATCTACATGAACTTATTCACCTAGCCACTCGCATTGACATGCGTTTTTCCGAAAGGCGTCAGGAGCTCCGCCAAGATATGGACTCTGTTCGCACGAGGCGTTTCTTCTCCTCGGCTCCTCTCTCATCTGGTCCCCTGCAATCTGTTCCTGTGCCTCCCGCCGTGGAGGCTATGCAGGTCGACCGGTCTCGTCTGACACCTCAAGAGAGGACACGACGCCGCATGGAGAACCTCTGCCTGTACTGTGCTAGTACCGAACACTTCCTGAGGGATTGTCCTGTCCGTCCTCCCCGCCTGGAAAGACGTACGCTGACTCCGCACAAAGGTGAGACAGTCCTTGATGTCTACTCTGCTTCTCCACGTCTTACTGTGCCTGTGCGGATGTCTGCCTCTGCCTTCTCCTTCTCTACTGTGGCCTTCTTGGACTCTGGATCTGCAGGAAATTTTATTTTGGCCTCTCTCGTCAACAGGTTCAACATCCCAGTGACCAGTCTCGCCAGACCCCTTTACATCAATTGTGTAAACAATGAAAGATTGGACTGTACCATACGTTTCCGCACGGAGCCCCTTCTTATGAGCATCGGATCTCATCACGAGAGGATTGAACTTTTGGTCCTCCCCAATTGCACCTCGGAAATTCTCCTTGGACTTCCCTGGCTTCAACTTCATTCCCCAACCCTGGATTGGTCCACTGGGGAGATCAAGAGTTGGGGGCCCTCTTGTTCCAAGGACTGTCTAAAACCGGTTCCCAGTAACTCTTGCCGTGACTCTGTGGTTCCTCCAGTAACCGGTCTCCCTAAGGCTTATATGGACTTCGCGGATGTTTTCTGCAAAAAACAAGCTGAGACTCTACCTCCTCACAGGCCTTATGATTGTCCTATTGACCTCCTCCCGGGCACTACTCCACCCCGGGGCAGAATTTATCCTCTCTCTGCCCCAGAGACTCTTGCCATGTCCGAATACGTCCAGGAAAATTTAAAAAAGGGCTTTATCCGTAAATCCTCCTCTCCTGCCGGAGCCGGATTTTTCTTTGTGTCCAAAAAAGATGGCTCCCTACGTCCTTGCATTGACTACCGCGGTCTTAATAAAATCACGGTTAAGAACCGCTACCCCCTACCCCTCATCTCTGAACTCTTTGATCGCCTCCAAGGTGCCCACATCTTTACTAAATTGGACTTAAGAGGCGCCTATAACCTCATCCGCATCAGAGAGGGGGATGAGTGGAAAACGGCATTTAACACCAGAGATGGACACTTTGAGTATCTGGTCATGCCCTTTGGCCTGTGCAACGCCCCTGCTGTCTTCCAAGACTTTGTTAATGAAATTTTTCGTGATCTGTTATACTCCTGTGTTGTTGTATATCTGGACGATATCCTAATTTTTTCTGCCAATCTAGAAGAACACCGCCAGCATGTCCGTATGGTTCTTCAGAGACTTCGTGACAATCAACTCTACGCCAAAATTGAGAAATGTCTGTTTGAATGCCAATCTCTTCCTTTTCTAGGATATTTGGTCTCTGGCCAGGGACTACAAATGGATCCAGACAAACTCTCTGCCGTCTTAGATTGGCCACGCCCCTCCGGACTCCGTGCTATCCAACGCTTTTTGGGGTTCGCCAATTATTACAGGCAATTTATTCCACATTTTTCTACCGTTGTGGCTCCTATCGTGGCTTTAACCAAAAAAAATGCCGATCCCAAGTCTTGGCCTCCTCAAGCGGAAGACGCCTTTAAACGACTCAAGTCTGCCTTTTCTTCGGCTCCCGTGCTCTCCAGACCTGACCCTTCCAAACCCTTCCTATTGGAGGTTGATGCCTCCTCAGTGGGAGCTGGAGCTGTTCTTCTACAAAAAAATTCTTCCGGGCATGCTGTCACTTGTGGTTTTTTTTCTAGGACCTTCTCTCCAGCGGAGAGGAACTACTCCATTGGGGATCGAGAGCTTCTAGCCATTAAATTAGCACTTGAGGAATGGAGGCATCTGCTGGAGGGATCAAGATTTCCAGTTATTATTTACACCGACCACAAGAACCTCTCCTACCTCCAGTCTGCCCAACGGCTGAATCCTCGCCAGGCCCGGTGGTCTCTGTTCTTTGCCCGATTTAATTTTGAGATTCACTTTCGTCCTGCCGATAAGAACATTAGGGCCGATGCTCTCTCTCGTTCCTCGGATGCCTCAGAAGTTGAACTCTCTCCGCAACACATCATTCCACCTGACTGCCTGATCTCCACTTCTCCTGCCTCCATCAGGCAAACTCCTCCAGGAAAGACCTTTGTTTCTCCACGCCAACGCCTCGGAATCCTCAAATGGGGCCACTCCTCCCATCTCGCTGGTCATGTGGGCATCAAGAAATCTGTGCAACTCATCTCCCGCTTCTATTGGTGGCCGACTCTGGAGACGGATGTTGTGGACTTTGTGCGAGCCTGCACTATCTGTGCCCGGGATAAGACTCCTCGCCAGAAGCCCGCTGGTTTTCTTCATCCCCTGCCTGTCCCCGAACAGCCTTGGTCTCTGATTGGTATGGATTTTATTACTGATTTACCCCCTTCCCGTGGCAACACTGTTATTTGGGTGGTCGTTGATCGATTCTCCAAAATGGCACATTTCATCCCTCTTCCTGGTCTTCCTTCAGCGCCTCAGTTGGCTAAACAATTTTTTGTACACATTTTTCGTCTTCACGGGTTGCCTACGCAGATCGTCTCGGATAGAGGCGTCCAATTCGTGTCTAAATTCTGGAGGGCTCTCTGTAAACAACTCAAGATTAAATTAAATTTTTCTTCTGCATATCATCCCCAGTCCAATGGACAAGTAGAAAGAATTAACCAGGTCTTGGGTGATTATTTGCGACATTTTGTTTCCTCCCGCCAGGATGACTGGGCAGATCTCCTTCCATGGGCCGAATTCTCGTATAACTTCAGAGTCTCTGAATCTTCCTCCAAATCCCCATTTTTCGTGGTGTACGGCCGTCACCCTCTTCCCCCCCTCCCTACCCCCTTGCCCTCTGGTCTGCCCGCTGTGGATGAAATTTCTCGTGACCTTTCCATCATATGGAGAGAGACCCAAAATTCTCTCTTACAGGCTTCATCACGCATGAAGAAGTTCGCGGATAAGAAAAGAAGAGCTCCTCCCGTTTTTTCCCCTGGAGACAAGGTATGGCTCTCCGCTAAATATGTCCGCTTCCGTGTCCCTAGCTACAAGTTGGGACCACGCTATCTTGGTCCTTTCAAAATTTTGTGTCAAATTAATCCTGTTTCTTACAAACTTCTTCTTCCTCCTTCTCTTCGTATCCCTAATGCCTTTCATGTCTCTCTTCTTAAACCACTCATCCTCAACCGTTTTTCTCCCAAATCTGTTCCTCCCACTCCTGTTTCCGGCTCCTCGGACATCTTCTCTGTCAAAGAGATCTTAGCTTCTAAAAAGGTCAGAGGGAAAACTTTTTTTTTAGTGGACTGGGAGGGTTGTGGTCCCGAAGAGAGATCCTGGGAACCTGAGGACAACATCCTAGACAAAAGTCTGCTCCTCAGGTTCTCAGGCTCTAAGAAGAGGGGGAGACCCAAGGGGGGGGGTACTGTTACGCCGAGCGCTCCGGGTCCCCGCTCCTCCCCGGAGCGCTCGCTACACTCTCCCCGCTGCAGCGCTCCGGTCAGATCCACTGACCCGGGGCGCTGCGATTCTGCTTCCAGCCGGGATGCGATTCGCGATGCGGGTAGCGCCCGCTCGCGATGCGCACCCCGGCTCCCGTACCTGACTCGCTCTCCCTCGGTCCTGTCCCGGCGCGCGCGGCCCCGCTCCCTAGGGCGCGCGCGCGCCGGGTCTTTGCGATTTAAAGGGCCACTGCGCCGCTGATTGGCGCAGTGATTCCAATTAGTGTCTTCACCTGTGCACTTCCCTATATCACCTCACTTCCCCTGCACTTCCTTGCCGGATCTTGTTGCCATTGTGCCAGTGAAAGCGTTCCTTGTGTGTTCCTAGCCTGTGTTCCAGACCTCCTGCCGTTGCCCCTGACTACGATCCTTGCTGCCTGCCCCGACCTTCTGCTACGTCCGACCTTGCTTCTGTCTACTCCCTTGTACCGCGCCTATCTTCAGCAGCCAGAGAGGTGAGCCGTTGCTAGTGGATACGACCTGGTCACTACCGCCGCAGCAAGACCATCCCGCTTTGCGGCGGGCTCTGGTGAAAACCAGTAGTGACTTAGAACCGATCCACTAGCACGGTCCACGCCAATCCCTCTCTGGCACAGAGGATCCACTACCTGCCAGCCGGCATCGTGACAGCCCAGCAGCATCAGTAAACCATATATTGGCTGAATGACACAGCCTGGAGTTGGCTGAAGCATGAATAGGCCATATAGTGTCTGAATGCCACAGCCTGGAGTTGGCAGCAGCATGAGTAGACACTAAGTCTTTACAATCCCTAAGATTAAAAGATTAATTTTGAAATTTCAATTGAAGATTTGTGGTAGGTAGTGTAACCATAAAAATGTTTTAGGGCCAGGTCCAGCAGCATCAATAAACCATATATTGGCTGATGACACAGCCTGGAGTTGATATGTAGGATAAGAGATAAACCTTATATTTGGCACTGGGGTATCTGTGTGAATAAATGGAGGCTCCACTCCATCTCTAATAGCAACCAGAAACAAGTAAATCACACTTGACAGTATTTTGTGCTTTTCTCAATGCTTTAGTATTCAAATTTTACAGTACAAACAGGGAGGAATCTCCACTTCTTAAGTTTCATATAAATGCAACAGTAAATTCACCCACAGTGCTCACTTATAACGCCCGACAGTCCTAATGCAGCAACCAGTGTAACTTCACCCTTCCACGGGCATTCCGGAGCTGACCTTCCTTCCTCTCATGAAGGGGTAGACAGATGAGTGATTGCCGGACACTCCCGATGTTTTGTAGGACACGCCCCCTTTCTCTAGTGACAATGAAGCCATTTGCGCGATACAATCGCAACGATATTCACATTAGTTGTGAATCGAATATTTCATGAAATTTGTAACAAATTTGGGTTCGTCAGCTTCGATTCGCTCATCTCTAGTGTACTCATCAAAATATGGGGCTAACAAAATTGTCTATTTGCTGCTGTTGCAGCAGTTACCTGACACCAAATACTGCTAAAAGGTATTTTTATTGTGCAATGCAAATGTCACTGTGTTTTTTCTTTCCATATAATCCATTGTCAATTGAAAACTATAATACTTTATAGTTCTTGTTAATGTTTACTTGAACTTAAAAAGATAACTGAGAGATCTAAATCATCGGTATTACTAAATTATCTGCTACTCGGTTGGTGGGCTACTGAAGGGCACTGTTTAGATTCATGCTGTAGTGACATAACTTTTCAATGTGGGCAAGTGACTCACCAGCTTTCACTATAGACCACACATGGTGGCTCGCCTCTTAAATCTTAAGAAATAGAAACATTTATCCCAAAGAAAGCACTAGACCATGACATGGGACCATCCAAATAATAATTAAGTCTAACCACATGTCTAAACCAGGCATGTCCCAATGACAGCTGTCTCAGGTCTGCAAGGAGTGACTGGCCATGTGTCTGCTTCATGCTCTGCAAATAATTTATTACCTGAGAATCTACAAAAGATAGATGGTATTTTAAAGACTCCAGGAGAATAGGTTTTGGTTACTTCACTTTGTCCTTATCATTTACGTGAAGGCTTTGCTTTTTTTTTGTTTACGTGATATTCTGGCAGTGTACTAAACACAATTTCCCCATAGGGTGAACAGCCCGAGGTACAAAAGCCCTATATTATCTGACAACCTAAAACTTAACTTTTATTATTTTATATTAAAGTCAACATAAACCATTGGATGTCACTGTTAAAAACACGTGTCACTGTATCCTGTGTTTGCTCTTGTAGATGGGTATCCACCCCCACTCATATACTACTGAGGACCTGTCAGGTACCACCACTAATTGGCCTATTAGTATGCCACATTGTTATCACAGGAATACAGTATACACACTGTTAAAACCAGAACTGCCTCCCTCTACATGTTTTGGTGAAGAAACACCATCATCAGGAGGATACAATGAGGCAATCAACCATCCATGTGCAGTTATGGGATATTTATAAGATAGGGTAAACTACCTCATCACCATGCATCTCCATTGCGACAAATCAAACAGCAAAAATACCTACCAGCAATCAGAATTCCCATCTCCAACTCCTTCCACCTATCGTCTGTAAGTATCCAAATGTAAACAGTTGCTGACATCATCTTTCACCTTCCGGGTCTTCATTTTCCTGCGCCCGTCTTTCTTCTCGCGATGGTACACAAGCGTTGTGCATGTTCGCCGACTTTGTCCCGCTCCGTAATTAGTTGTACCACTGCGCAGGCACGTCCATCTGCACATGCAGGAAAACTTAGGAAAAATATGCTGATCAAACTTCTGCGTCTTTATCATTGTAGGGGAACTTCCCTGCAGTGTTCTCCCTTTTTTGCGTTACATATTCACCATTCATACATTATATTGGTGATAGACATATTAATGTACATCTGTTTTTAACAGTGACATCCAATGGTTTACCCCCGCCTATGGTGTAATTGTGTTTAGTTATAATAGGAATGACCACTTGTTCTGTGACCTGACCTTGCTCCTGTGCTGCCTGCCTACTGACCTCCTGCTATGTTTCTGACTACGAACCTGTGCCGCAAGCTCTGACCTTCTGCTATCCTGACTACGAGTTGCTGTATCCCTCCTGTGCCTCGAATCTCCTCAGCCGCCTGTCATGCCAGGGGTATTGACATGGGTGCCGCCTGTCGCAGCAAGACCATCCCGCTTTGCGGCAGGCTCTGGTGAAAACCAGCGGCACCTTAGACTCAGCTCCTATTTATGGCCCGCGTCATCTGCCACACAGGTCCAGTGGATCCACTACCTCCAGTGTTCCTGTCTTCCAACCGTGAGTCTTACAGAAATGCTATCACACTTGTGTTGCCTATCGTTTAAAGGAAAGCTGGCAACTGATAAAGGGATGCTGCGGATACTATTGGAAACTTGTTAGGGTATAAGAGCAAACTGTGCTACTTCTGGAGCTTTTCAGACTTATATAAAATTGCCTATTTATATCTCAGCAGAGTGTTAAGGTGGCAGGGAATAGCTGTTCAAGAGTCACAGCCTGACATTCCATTTCGTTCTCTCTCACCTCCCGACCCCTCCTTAACTAATGTACAGTTCTGTGTACGTCAGTCAAAAGTGTGCCAGGCTGTGGCACGCCAGCAGCTCCACCCCGCCTCCTGGACACTTGGCTGACATATATATAACATACATTTTATAAATGTGATAACCACCAATTCCACAAACAGTAAAAGTTGGTTATATACCCTAACAGCTATCTACAGGTGTCTGAAGCTCTTAACAGCAAATACATCTGACAGATACCCTACATCTTACCTTCCCTTTCCCTCACTTTCTCATACTCCTCCGTTAATGTCATTTTGGATAGCTGTGAATTTTTGCTCACTTTGACCTCACTTGGGTTTTTGTTTCCTGCATATTTTGGTTCTATGTGTTAGGCTAAGAATGGGAAAATGCAGTTATATTGGTACCTGCATGTTGCATATTACCCACTGGCTGGGACATTAGCTGATACAGACAAAAAACATAGCCACTTCCAACCCTTGCACTCTGTCTGTCACATTTGTAACATTGCACTAAAATGTGACTTTAAATAACTTTCTGATGTAGTGCTAAAAATAAAATAAAAAAGCTAAAGAGCATATAGCACCTTTACTGTAGACATTAATATGGCTATATGTTACCATTTACCAACCTTTATGATGGTCAAGTCAACTTTTCAATGCTGTCACTAATTTTGCTCCTATATACGTAGGATATAATATAAGTAGCTTTGTGCTTTAGGGAGTCTATGGTGTTACTTATTTCTCATTATTTTTTCTCCAATAAGGTTTCACCAGTATCACAGATCTTCAGAGGGATTCTTAACTGTTAGAGCAGTGAGGTTATTGATGTTGAATTATTGATCAAGTTCAGAAGGGGCCTGGATGCTTTCTTAAAAAATTTAATATTACAAATGATTGGAACCAGATTTCTGTAGATTGAATGGCATCCAGGGATTTATTCTCATTTCATATTTTTGAGTTCAGGAAGAAATCTTTCAAAGAAACCTTTGACTTGTCCTCCTGTCTAGCTTCTTCTCTAGTGTATTATCAGAAGAAAGAAACAACACAATAAAGATACAATCTTATTATAAAGTCTTATAGGGAGACAATAAAAAAGCCATGCCTGCCATCCCTGGTCAAGCGAGTTGTCAAATGTGAAGATTTATCAAAACCTGTTCAGAGAAAGAGTGGTGCAGTTGCCTATGGCAACCAATCAGAGTGCTTATTTCATTTTGAAGAAGGCCTTTGAATGATGAAAGAAGTGAATCTGATCAGTTGCTATAGGCAACAGCACCACTTTTCCTTTGCACATGTTATAATAAATCTCCCCAAAAGGGTCTAAAAAGTTTCTTAAACACATTAACACATTAAAAATATGGTGCAAGTCATGTAAGGCGAAGGTGAAATCGCACCAGATTTTTGGTGCAGGCAGTTTTGATTATCTTACTTTGGGGAAATGATATGTGTGGTGGAAAAAGGTCTCTTGGTTCTTCACCTCTGTATGAATACAGAAACTATTTGTATACACACAATATCACAAAGTTTAATCAGAAAGATGATAAATGCTCTTTAAGGGTATTAGTCCTTTATAACCTGAGTAAAGCAATTGTTAGAATTAAATTGCTAAAAAATATATAAGAAAAAAAACTGCAATACATACGCAGACCACAAGGTGTACACAGAGCTCTTCAATTAAAATGGTATTAATACAGCAATACAATATAATTTATACCGTACCTTAGAGACGTTAATTTTACATCCAGACATGACATGAGCCGGCAGAGAAAGAAAAAGGCAAGGCAATTTTACAGTCCAGATATTGTATCAGTCTGCCACTTCTACAGTCAAATCTCTCCAAAAGACCACCGCTTAGAGAAGACCACTCCTTACCCAAACCAGATTTTCTGTAACAGACTTTCAGTCCCTCATTAAGTAAACATTCTTTGAGAAGACCACCCCCGAGAAGACCAATTGTACAATTTAGGATGGTTGTCTCAAAGAGGTTTCACTGGATCTGACATTGAATTCCAATGACTTCTAAAATGTGCATTTTCCATTTTATATCAAAACTGCAAACTACATGCAAACTAACATATTTAAAGTCAATGGGGGCATGTACTTTATAAAGAAAATGCAATAAAGCCTGGCATTGCCCAGGGAAGCCATTCAGATACCAGCATTGAATTTGCAGCATTTACTAGTACAGTAAGGGTGCTTTCACACCACGTTTTGTACTTACGGTTCCCAAATACGGCTGGGAATAGGGGGGCGGGACTTAATCGCGGCGCCCGCACTCAGCCGTATTCGGGAACCGTATTTAATGCATGTCTATGAGCCGACCGGAGTGAACCTCAGCCTCCGGTCGGCTGCGTTTTCGGCCGTATGCGGTTTCCCGACCCCAGGCAAAAACGTGGTCCCAGTCGTATTCGGGAACCTTAAGTACAAAACGTGGTGTGAAAGCACCCTAATACTTGAAATCTGATGGACATGTACCATGGGCAAAACCATTGTTTGTATATGCACTTGTTTTTATTTAATAAGGGCTTTTCTTATCATACAACCCCTTCTCTAAAAATGATTGCCTGGTCTGGATCACCAAGTGATCAGTGGTCATTGCATTAGAAAGTAGCAGCTGGCCAAACAAATGTAGAATTACATGGCAACTATTCACATGAATCATGTACATGAATGGGCTGCTGCGGGGATCCAATCATCCAGCATGGCGGCTGGAGGTCCCCTCACCTTGCTCTTCCGGTCTCCCGGGGTCTTCTGCTCTGGTCTGAGATCGAGCAGACCAGAGCAGTAGATCACCGATAATACTGAGCAGTGCTGTGTCTTATACATAGCACTGAACAGTATTAGCAATCAAATGATTGCAATGAATAGTTCCCTATGGGGACATAAAAAGTGTAAAAAAAAAAAAGAATGTAAAAAAAAAAGTAAAAAAATGTGAAAACCCCCCTCCCCCAATTAAAAAGTAAAACGTCTGTTTTTCCCATTTTACCCCCAAAAAAGCGTAAAAAAAATAATTAATACACATATTTGGTATTGCCGCGTGCGTAAAAGTCTGAACTATTAAAATATATTGTTAATTATCCCATACGGTGAATGGCGTAAACGTAAAAAAAAATTTAAAGGTCCAAAATTGCTGCTTTTTTGTCACATTTTATTCCACAAAAAATTTATAAAAAATGTATAAAAAGTAAAACCTAAGCAAAAGTGGTACTGATAAAAACTACAGATCATGGCGCAAAAAATATGCCCTCATACCGCCCCATATACGGAAAAATTAGAAAGTTATAGGTGGTCAAAATAGGGCAAATTCAAACATACTTTTGTTAAAATGGTTTGAGATTTTTTTTAAGTGGTACATTTATAGAAAAGCATATAACATGGGTATCATTTTAATCGTTTTGACCCACAGAATAAAGAAAACATGTCATTTTTACCGGAAAATGTACAGCGTGAAAACATAACCTTCCAAAATTTGCTCAATTGCGTTTTTTTTTTCAATTTTCACACATAAATAATATTTGTTTGGTTGCGCCGTACATTTTATGTTAAAATAAGTTATGTAATTACAAAGTACAATTGGTGACGCAATAAACAAGCCCTCATATGGGTCTGTGGATGGAAATATAAGAGAGTTATGATTTTAGAAAGCGAGGAGGAAAAAACGAAAATGCAAAAATAAAATTGGTCTGGTCCTTAAGGCCAAAATGGGCCTGGTCCTTAAGGGGTTAATTAAATCACACGGTCAATGGCGTACACGTAAAAAAAATTCCAAAGTCCAAAATTGCGTATTTTGGGTAACTTTTTATACCATAAAAAATTTTATAAAAAACGATCAAAAAGTCCAATCAAAACAAAAAATGGTACTGATAAAAACTTCAGATCACGGCGCAAAAAATGAGCCCTCACACATCCCCATATGCGGAAAAATAAAAAAGTTATAGGGGTCAGAGGAGGACATTTTTAAACGTATACATTTTCCTGTATGTAGTTATGATTTTTTCCAGAAGTACGACAAAATCAAACCTATATAAGTAGGGTATCATTTTAACTGTATGGACCTACAGAATAAAGATAAGGTGTCATTTTTACCGAAAAAATGCACTGCGTAAAAACGGAAGCCCCCAAAAGTTACAAAAGGGCGTTTTTTCTTAAATTTTGTCGCACAATGATTTTTTTTCCCTTTTCACTGTGTACTTTTGGGTAAAATGACTAATGTCACTGCAAAGTAGAATTGGTGGTGCAAAATATAAGCCATAATGTGGATTTTTAGGTGGAAAATTGAAAGGGTTATGATTTTTAAAAGGTAAGGAGGAAAAAATGAAAAGGCAAAAAATGAAAAACGCTGAGTCCTTAAGGGGTTACACATATGTAACTTCTGTAATGTAATATACAGTCCAGTGGTAATTGTTAGAGACAGTATTATATGTCTGTTCTTTTCTGAAATATCTAATAATCCAGAAAGTGCTGCTTTCTAGATAGAAGACTCTACATCTAATGCTCTGACTTGATGGTTTTCCTAAAAGACATTATGCGGTAGGCACATTCTTCCGACACCTGCATGCCACATGTGTTGACTTGTCTACCATCAACACAGTTCCGGGGCTAAAATATTACAAAGTTCAGCCGCAGGTTATAGACCTGTATCCAGTATGGAAACAAAAAAAAAAAAAAACCTCCAGTGCAGACAGACAATAAACAAATTAAAGATGAAAAAAAGAGACACTTGGAGGTCCCAGTGCCATAAAAGAATAAGACAGGGATCTGCACCTCTCACAGTCATATGATAGTAGATTAGTTAATATTATATAGTCTGCAGCCCTCTCCAGCAAAGCTTAATGGACACAGACTGTAATACTGGGGAATTTTGTTTGGCAGATTTCACATATATAAATTGCATCCAGCTCAGTTGTTTATTCAGAAAATGACGACAACTGATGCCACAGATGTAAAAGTCACCAGTTGTCTTTTTACATCCTTTTTCCTGAAAACCCATCAGATGGCATCAGTTTTACCATTTATTTCTGTTAAATAAAGAACCCATTTCCCATGCATATTTTTCTGTAGATTTTACAATGCCTTCCTGGTTTACATAACCATCCTGTCAAAAAGTGATACCAATGTATACTGTTGTATACTGGCAGTGTCACGCATTTGTGTGTTTTAATGATTTTTCCATGCTGAAAGCAGAAAATTTGGAGCATGAAAAAACACTGCATCCTCCACTCACTCCTGGCAAGCCAATCACTGGCCTCAGATGTTATGTGTAAGAGGTTGTGAAGGTCAATGATTGGTTGCAGCAGTGTCCAGTGATCCAGAATCCCTACTGGCAGAGGCGTAGCTTGTAGCTTATGAGCCCAATGCAAAATCTGCAACAGGGCCCCATATGCCAATTATATTACTGGTCTCCAATGGGGCAGATGTGCTTTGGGGCCCTCTTAGGCACCAGGGCCCTGGTGCGACTGCTACCTCTATAGCTACACCCCTGCCTACTGGGGTGTCTGATAATCAGTTTCCCTCTAGCGCATTTCGTCAGTGACTGTGGGAAACGCCACCGCAAAGCCGAATATATGTGATGAGGGTCTTATATTTCACAAACATATATGGCATTAAAAATGTGATATCGATGGCAACAAAAACAGCAGGTTTACTTTCATGCACTATTTGCTGGCAATGCTGCAAGTTGTAGATTTGCAACAGCCAGAGGCACACTGGTTGGGAAACACTGTTGCAGGGAATAATACAGACTGTAATATAGAAGATATACAGTAAAAAATATTATATTAGGTATATTTACCTCATACTGCCCTGTGAATATTCAGCCAGACTCCCTCATACATATTTATTGCAGTGAATGATGTACTCCTAGATTTGGTGAGGTCAATGTAGCAGCTGTATGCTGCAGTGTACAGTATTTGGATGTATATTCACTGTGTGAGAAGAGCTGAGCGAGTAAGCATGCCTGACCAGAAAAGGAAACTGACTACAGGACATATCCCATGGCAACAAGCAAAAAACAAGACAGCTTCCTGACTGTATTGGTGGGGTGGCCTTGAACTCCTTAAGGACACAGTCCATTTTGACCTTAAAGGGGTGCTCTGCCCCTAGACATCTTATCCCCTATGCAAAGGATAGGGGATAAGATGTCTGATTGTGGGGGTCGCGCCACTGGGAACCCCCGCGATCTCTCCTGCAGCACCCCCTGTCATCTGGTGCACGGAGCGAGCTTCGCTCTGTGCCTGATGACTGACGATACAGTGGCAGGTTGTAACGCCGAGCGCTCCGGGTCCTTGATTCATTACCAGGGGAAACGACCTGGGGGTTACCTGCCGCTGCAAATCCATACTGCTTTGCGGCGGCCTCTGGTGAAGACCAGTAACCCCCTAGACTCCGTGTCCCTGGTACGGCCCACGTCATCACCTCTCTGACACAGGGGATCTACTACCCCTGCATACCCTGCACTCCGGTCCGGATCCTGACACAGGTGGATCGTGACATCATGATGTCACAGCCCCGCCCCCTCATTATGTCACGCCCTGCCACCTCAATTCAAGTCTATGGGAGGGGGCGTGATAGGGGATAAGATGTCTAGGGGAGGAGTACCCCTTTAAGGAGAAAATATTTTTTTCTTGCATTTTCGTTTTTTCCTCTTTGCCTTCTAAAAATCAAAACTCCTTTATATTTCCATCCACAGATCCATATGAGGGCTTGTTTTTTGCGTGACCAATGGTATTGCATAGTGACATCACTCATTTTACCATAAAATATTTGGCGAAACAAAAAATACTTATTTGTGTGGGGAAATTGAAAAGAAAACCACAATTTTGCTTATTTTGGAAGATTCCGTTTTCACCCTGTACACTATACGATAAAAATGATGAGTTTTCTTTATTTTGTGGGTCAATAGGATTAAAATGATACCCATGTTTAGGTACTTTTATATCATTATACTGCTTTAGAAAAACTTTCCGTATTCCTTTTTTTAGGGTTAACAAAATAAAAAAAAGGAAAAAGAGGCCATTTTTATTGGGGTAGGGGCTTTTTCAAATTTTTATTTATTTATTTTTTTACGCTTTTTATGTCCCCAAACTATTTATAGCAGTCAATGCTAATACTGTTCAGTGCTATGCAGAGGCATAGCACTGATCAGTATTATTGGCAATCTTCTTCTCTGGTCTGCACAATGTCAGACTAGAGAAGATCCTGGGATGATGGCCGGAGCAGGTAAAACCTCCGTCCGCCATCTTGGATGATCGGATTCCCGCGGGCGATCCCATCATCCATTACAAGTGCCGCATTGCCACAGATGCCATGATCTGTATTGATCACGGCATTTGAGGAATGAAAAGCGGACATTAGCATGCAGGCATTATGTTATAGAGCAGGAGGAGATGAAATTAGAGGAGAACTTGTCATTTATTAATGTAAATTTCTGCTAACTGTGAGCTACGTAGTCAAGTGGGTGGTCATACTCAGTGACATGTCTGACAGCTCTCCCTATATGCACAGACAGTTTTCAATAACTGAGTAGGACCACCCACTTGACTACTTAGCACAGAACAAGCAGAAATTTACTTTAATAAATAGAGTTATCCTGGAACGATAACCCACAAAAATATATCAGTCTGCTCACATCCTCTTGATCTTTAACATGATGCCTGCAGGTTGGCCGGAATTCTTCCTTTTAGTTATTAGAACAAACCCCCTTAAATGGCATTTTCTGGAATTCAATGCACCTTTAAAGCGGCATTCCATGATCTTTTTTTATTTAACTATGCTACAGGGGCTGTAAAGTTAGTGTAGTTCATAACATAGTGTCTGTACCTGTTTGTGACGGTGGTCTCACAATTCTTATGTGATTATCACCCCAATATTTATTTTTAATAGCATACAAAATTACTCATGTGTCGGGATTTCCCAGTTTGCAGTGCCTCGAGACCTGACATCACTAGTCAGTTGATTCGAGGGAGTCTGTCTTGCTTCAATGGGTGGAGTGACTGCTGCGTTGGAGAGAGTTAATTTTGTAACAGCTGTAAGCACCCTGATTAGAAAACACTGGTGTATTGCATTGAATTGATCATAGGTATGTTTCAATGGGGGGGGGGGGGTTGGCTGTTGTGTGAGAGGGAGGAAAGTGATCTCATACTTACAAAATATGAAACTATGGGATGTGTAGTTTAGAGGATGAAATTTAGAAGGAAATATCCAGTTCTGGCAGGTACATACTACTAAAATCACCTTATGGTGATAACCACTTGAATCATTGCCAGAAACTATTGGTTTTCAATTTTCTATTACAGCTCTAGGACCCTGCTTCCAAAAATCAGCTTTATATCAACTAAGCTTTAATCTCAATCAGACAAGCCAATGAAGCTACACATATTAATAGCCCAGAATTTACACAAACTGATTTACTCATCTATCCTGTTAACGCTACGTACTGTTTCTAGTAGGAGATGCACATTCCTTGATGTTTGTGAAGTTCTTACATCATCCAGTAAAGTTCTTTAATAGGGAGAGACCCATCTAAGGAAAGTACAGTTGATAAGTTTGCTGACTTGCCACTACAGGCTAGAACATTTTCTTTGATGACACTTGGCACTTAATAAGTTAACCCGCTACTCATATTACTTCTTCCTCTATAAATAATTGTGATCCAGACACAATCCACCCCCGGTCTAACGTATCTTGTGGTTTACTTATTGAATATACATTTTTCTATGAATTGAAGTTATATTTAACAGTGTGAGAAGTTTATTGGTTTACCGTTGCCCTTTTATGTTTTCCTTCATTGATAAATTAATAAATTAATATTTTAACTTTCTGAATAAAAATGACATACATGAAATCATTGTCATATGCTTCTAGTATGAGCACTTTATTAATTCTCTAATTGAAGCAACCCGGGACTGTTGTTGAAATTTTATTAAAAAAATTTTGTGTGCAAATAATCTGTAAAATAAATCTGTATACATAATTACCAAAATAAAAACTTTGCAGTTTTTTTTTTTTGGTCCATATTTTCATCCTCAAAAAAGTCTGTTTTGCATGCAAACATGGCTCAAAGTTACAGGTGTTTTTTGCTGCCAGACATTATGCATCTGGGTTTCTTTTTCTTTGCTATAGCAAATGGTAATATGCATTTTTTAAATCAGCCATTGTTTGAAATGTGCTGGATAGGTTATCCAGCCTTTTTTTTTATATAATAATATGGTACTGGGGTGGGGTGCAGGGTAAATAGAAAAAAATATACATATTTACCTAGCCCTGGACTCTCTCATCTCCCGTTTGCCTCCTTCTCTCTTCTTCCTGCTTTTGTCATGAGTGCTTGGCGCAGAACTTGCTGGCTCAGCCAATCAATGACCACAGCAGTGTTTTGTCTCAGCTAGTGATTGGGTGAGCTGGACGATCAAGCAATGAGTGCTCGTCTTGGAAGCAGAAATAGAAATCGACCAGGGGACCAGACGGAGGCGAATGGGAGCTGCAGGGAACCAACAGGGAATTGAAGGAATTTTTTGTTAATGTCCCACAGCGCCATATTATTATTATAATTATCATTATTTTAACCCCTTGGGGACGGAGCCCATTATGACCCTAAGGACGGGAGCATTTTTTGCAAATCTGACCACTGTCACTTTAAGCATTAATAACTCTGGAATGCTTTTACTTATAAATTTGATTCCAAGATAGTTTTTTCGTGACATATTCTACTTTATGTTAGTGGTAAATTTTCGGCGATACTTGCATCCTTTCTTGAAGAAAAATTTGAAAATGTCATGAAAAATTTGAAAATTTAGCATTTTTTTTTAACTTTGAAGCTCTCTGCTTATAAGGAATATGGGTATTCCAAATAAATTATATATTGATTCACATATACAATATGTCCAATTTATGTTTGCATCATAAAATTGATGAGTTTTTACTTTTGGAAGACACCAGAGGGCTTCAAAGTTCAGCAACAATTTTCCAATTTTTCGCAAAATTTTCAAAATCGGAATTTTTCAGGGACCAGTTCAGTTTTGATGTGGATTTGAAGGGTCTTCTGGTTAGAAATACCCGATAAATGACCCCATTATAAAAACTGCACCCCTCAAAGTATTCAAAATGACATTCAGTAAGTGTGTTAACCCTTTAGGTGTTTCACAGGAATAGCAGCAAAGTGAAGGAGAAAATTCAAAATCTTCATTTTTTACACTGGCATGTTCTTGTAGACCCAGTTTTTGAATTTTTACAAGGGGTAAAAGGAAAAAAATCCTCTCAAAATTTGTAACCCAATTTCTCTCGAGTAAGAAAATACCTCATATGTGTATGTCAAGTGTTCGGCGTGCGCAGTAGAGGGCTCAGAAGCGAAGGAGCAACAATGGGATTTAGGAGAGTGAGTTTTTCTGAAATGGTTTTTGGTGGGCATGTCCCATTTAGGAAGCCCCTATGGTGCCAGGACAGCAAAAAAAAAAACACATCGCACACTATTATGGAAACGACACCCCTCAAGGAACGTAACAAGGGGTACGGTGAGCCTTAACACCCCACAGGTGTTTGACAACTTTTTGTTAAAGTCGGATGTGTAAATGAAAAAAAAATATTTATCCACTAAAATGCTGTTTTTTCCCCAAATTTTACTTTTTTACAAAGGGTAGTAGGAGAAAATGCCCCCCAAAATTTGTAACCCCATTTCTTCTGAGTATGGAAATACCCCATGTTTGGACGTCAAGTGCACTGCGAGCGAACTACAATGCTCAGAAGAGAAGGAGCGCCATTGAGCTTTTAGAGAGATAATTTGTTTGGAATGGAAGTCGGGGGCCATGTGCATTTACAAAGCCCCCCGTGGTGCCAGAACAGTGGACCCCCCCACATGTGACCCCATTTTGGAAACTACACCCCTCACGGAATGTAATAAGGGGTACAGTGAGCATTTACACCCCACTGGTGTTTGACAGATCTTTGGAACAGTGGGCTGTGCAAACAAAAAAATTAAATTTTTCATTTTCACGTACCACTGTCCCAAAAATCTGTCAGACCCCTGTGGGGCGTAAATGCTCACTGTACCCCTTATTACATTCCGTGAGGGGTGTAGTTTACAAAATGGGGTCACATGTGGGTATTTATTTTTTTGCATTTATTTCAGAACCGCTGTAAAATCAGCCACCCCTGTGCAAATCACCAATTTCGGCCTCAAATGTACATAGTGCGCTCTCACTCCTGAGCCTTGTTATGCGCCCGCAGAGCATTTTACGCCTACATATGGGGTATTTCCGTACTCAGGAGAAATTGCGTTACAAATTTTGGGGGTATTTTTTTTCCTTTTACCTCTTGTGAAAATAAAAAGTAAAGGGCAACACCAGCATGTTAGTGTAAAAAAAATTTTTTTTTACACTAACAGGCTGGTGTAGACCCCAACTTTTCCTTTTCATAAGGGGTAAAAGGAGAAAAAGCCTCCCAAAATTTGTAGTGCAATTTCTTCCGAGTACAGAGATACCCCATATGTGGCCCTAAACTGTTTCCTTGAAATACGACAGGGCTCCAAAGTGAGAGAGCGCCATGCGCATTTGAGGACTAAATTAGGGATTGCATAGGGGTGGACATAGGGGTATTCTACGCCAGTGATTCCCAAAACAGGGTGCCTCCAGCTGTTGCTAAACTCCCAGCATGCCTGGACAATCAGTGGCTGTCCGGAAATGTTGGGAGTTGTAGTTTTGCAACAGCTGGAGGCTCCGTTTTGGAAACACTGCTGTACAATACGTTTTCATTTTTATTGGGGGGGGGGACAGTGTAAGGGAGTGTATATGTAGTGTTTTACTCTTTATTAGGTGTTAGTGTAGTGTTGTGTTTTTAGGGTACATTCACACTGGCGGGTTACGGTGAGTTTCCCGCTAGGAATTTGCGCTGCGGCATAAAATTTGCCGCAGCTCATACTTGAAGCAGGAAACTTGCTGTAAACCTGCCCGTGTGAATGTACCCTGTACGTTCACATGGGGGGGGGGGCAAACCTCCAGCTGTTTCAAAACTACAACTCCCAGCATGCACGGTCTGTCAGTACATGCTGGGAGTTGTAGTTTTGCAACAGCTGGAGGCACACTGGTTGGAAAACCTTCAGTTAGGTTCTGTTACCTAACTCAGTATTTTCCAACCAATGAGCCTCCAGCTGTTGCAAAACTACAACTCCCAGCATGCACGGTCTGTCAGTACATGCTGGGAGTTGTAGTTTTGAAACAGCTGGAGGCACACTGGTTGGAAAATACTGAGTTGGGTTCTGTTACCTAACTCAGTATTTTCCAACCAGTGTGCCTCCAGCTGTTGCAAAATTACAATTCCCAGCATGTCTGATCACAGAAGGGCATGCTGGGAGATGTAGTTATGCAACAGCTGGAGGTACGCAACTACAACTCCCAGCATGCCGAGACAGCTGTTTCTGTGTGGGCATGCTGGAATTTGTAGTTTTGCAACATCTGGAGTGCTACAATTTAGAGACCACTGAACAGTGATCTCCAAACTGTGGACCTCCAGGAGTAGTAGTTTTGCAAGATCTAGAGGGCAGTATAGAGATCACTGTGCAGTGGTCTCTAAACTGCAGACCTCCAGCTGTTGCAAAACTACAAATTCCAGCATGCCCACACAGCAAACAGCTGTCTGGGCATGCTGGGAGTTGTAGTTTTGCAACATCTGGAGGGCTACAGTCTAGAGACCACTATAGTGGTCTCAGACTGTAGCCCTCTAGATGTTGCTAGGCAACTACTCACCGGCTTCCGTCGCATCCGGGAGCCGTCCTCTTCTGCCGCACGCCGCCGCAGATCTCCGTCGCCGCCCGCCGATCCCCGTCGCTCCGCTGCCTCCGGAGGGGTAAGTGGACGTCGGCGCCCGCTCCTCTTCGTTTTCCCCATTCTGCCCCGCCTATTGTGGGAGGGCAGGACGGGGAAAACGAAAGTAAACCCCTCCGCCTCTGATCTGCTATTGGTGGTCGCGTCTAGACCACCAATAGCAGAGATAGGAGGGGTGGCAACTCTGCCACCTCACTCCTATCGCTTTAGGGGGATCGTGGGTGTCTTAGACACCCGCGATCCCCCTTCTATTCCGGGTCACCGGGTCACCACAGACCCGTAATGACCTGGAATCGGCGCAAATCGCAAGTGTGAATTCACTTGCGATTTGCGCCGATCGCCGACATGGGGGGGGTCTAATGACCCCCCTGGGCATTTGCACGGGGTGCCTGCTGATAGATATCAGCAGTCACCCCGGCCCAGTCCCCGCCCGGCGCGCGGCGGGGGCTGAAATTCCCACGGGCGTATGGATACGCCCTTCGTCCTTAAGTACCAGGACGCAAGGGCGTATGCATACGCCCTTCGTCCCCAACAGGTTAAAGATTGGAAAAGCCCTTTAAAAATCAGATGGGTATGTTCTACTCCATTGACTAACCTTCACTATTGGGGCACTTCAAAGGGCTTAAGGGCTTGCATGATGTTAAAGAGGTTTTCCGGGCAAAAGTAATATTGGTGGATTTTCCTCTCCGTGCAGTAAAACAATAAAAGCATGCAATGATACCCTCCCCCCCCCCCCCCCCCACACACACACACACACACACACTGTCAGATCTCCCTGTTACAATTCTGTTCTTTCAACTTTTTCGTGTGTGAGAACGAAACGTCATTGGAAGCAGGTAGAATAGGACCACCCCAGGACTAGAAGATTGGACAGTGTCACCAGTGAAGGAGCAGGGAAGTATGTCTTCTTTTATTATTTTATCTGCTACTAATATTACATTTGACTGGAAAACACCTTAAAGGTATGTTCACACATACAGGATGTGGTTCTTTTTTGTTAGGCATATTTTGTGCAGATGATTTTACATCACTCCTACTTGTCCAAGTTCAGAGTGTTCTCCTGGATCCGGAGGACATATAGAACAGTCTTTGAGAAAGTGCTCTGGACTGGCACAATATAGGCACAAATTCTCATTGCGTCGATGGGATTTTTCCTGTTGTGATAAGTGAAAACGGTACACTTCCATAGCCTCTTCGGCAGGAGGCAAAGTAGAGTAGAGGTGGATGTTGGAACACGGGTGCCAGACGAGGTAATCGCCGTGTTTGGGAAAGTTCTTTTTCCAAAGGAAGTTCTTCCTGCCTCTCGGCAAAACGCACATCTATTGTCATACTTAGAAGGCTGCTGAGTGCAAATTGCTGTTGCACCATGGCTGAGAGTTGAAGAGTTGATTCAGCTGTTGCGCTTGATGAGCTAACTGCTGCGACTACTGAGCCACGACGGTGGACAGATCCGAGACATCTGGCAAGGAACAGGTACACAGTAAGGCTAAGTTTTTACTTTTTTTTTTTTTTTAACGCCAAGAAAAACACAAATTCTGCCACATGGCGTTTTTTCAGCCAAAAAAACGCTGTGGCCAGAAGTTAGCTGTAAATCAATGAGAAATCGCAAATTTCTTTTTTCACTTGGCGTTTTTCAGTTTGACGTTTTTTTTTATCCTTTTGGCGTTTTTTTCACACTTTTTAGGCGTTTTTCAGCTCCTTGGGGGTTTTGCAAAATCGCAGCATGTTGAGCCACTGGCGTGGTGTTTTTCTCCCATAGAAGTCTATGGGAGTAAAAAAGCGCCAAGAAAAACGCCATGTGGGTTTTAACTTTGGTTTTTTTTCAGGTGGTTTTTATTCTCTTTTGTACTCTAGTGATCCAAAAAAGTTAACTTTTTTAATAAAATTTTGTAGGGTACCATTAAAAAATAATAATAAAAAAGATACAGTAGTGATGGAAAAAATTGTATTTAACGAAATGTATCTTTTTTTATAACAACATTTTTATTAATTTTTAAATCAATTTATGTGGGCGGGCAGGGCACAAAAAATATAGCCGACAATAATAAAAATGTAGTGTGTGTGTGTGTGTTTTTCACTTTTTATTCTTTATTTTTTAGGTGGTACTACTACTCCCAGCATGGAACACACACTGTTCCATGATGGGAGTAGCAGTACCTGCTGTTAAGGATAGATCACAGCGGGTATTACTCCTGACATCCACTGTGATCGTCCTTTCTATTGCAGAGATATGGTGCGGCTCTATACAGCGCTTGCATCTCTGCTATATTATGGACGATCGCATCGGGCGATATGTCTATTAGTACAGGTACTACTACTCCCATCATGGAACAGTCTGTTCCATGCTGGGAGTAGTAGTACTACCTAAAAATTTTCAAAAAAGAGAGGGAAAAAAGTGAAACACACACACACTTTATTAAAAATTAATCATTAATTTTGGGTACCAAAAAAAAAAAACGCCAAAGGGGCCAAAAATGCAATTTCCACACAAATGAAAAAATGCCAGAAAAAACGCCAGATGCAGGAAATTGCACTGGCATTTTTCCAGGCGTTTTTTCTTGCGTTTTTTTCAATCCTAAAAACGCAGGACAAAAAAACAAGTAGAAACTTAGCCTAACAGTGACACCAAACTTTCATTATGGCAATAGACAACCAAAAATCTGGCAGGGAACCAAGGGAGGAGCTGATTTTTAAGGACCAGGGTGCAGGTGTAGACACTTGACTAAATGAGCACTGACCCTTTAAGAGTGAGAGCTCCAGCGCGCTTTCGCACCCTAGGAGGCGAAGCGGATCCCAGCCCCACCGGCAGTGGGGACATGACAGAGCGCTCATGGCCCGCATGTCTGGCCGGAGCGCGGATGTTACAGTACTCTTAATAAACAAAGGCTACCTTTCTTCTAGAAAGAGATCGATCAATATCAATGGGTTTAGACAGATATTGCAGCTCCCAAAAAAAAGACTCAGAATATTGTTTTCTAATGCTGAAAAATCAGAGCGGTCTTGCCCAGGTAAATCTTCAATGGCTGTGTGGTTTTGTTTACTTAGCACTTTTCTCGACTAGTGCTCAGAAAGCATGCACAAAAACTCATTTTATGTGAAGTATTATGAAGAGCACAGTAAGGAAAGATTTTTTTTTTTATTCGAACATTATATGATCTTTTAGAGAAGCAATAGTGAAATCAGTTATTTGGAAGAATGTACTTTTTTCATTGAACGTTTTTCAAGAATTTTGCCAGCAAAGATGGCAGCAAATATGAGTGTAATAAATGAGAGAGGAGTCATAAAACCTTTTTATTTTTCTCATTTCAAGCAGCTCCTCAGATCTGCTTTTATCCAGAAGCTTGTTAATACTGTACAGACAATGGCATTCATGCCTTAGAATTCAGAAAGGCTGTATGCACTGCTGTTGTACGAGAGCCAAAACCACTGATACTATAGTGAAACTGCGGTCTTCCTTATTCTATGAGTAATCTTAAGATAAGTCTTGCTTCATTGCAGGACTAGACCTTTAGTTGGTTGGTGCCCTGTACTGTACTGTAATTTCTATGGATGGCATCTTTTGAGGTAATATTCACTGGGCTTGTTTGAGAGTGCCCAGCCCTGAAAGTATAAGACACTAAGTGCACAGAAGCACTTCTTCACTCCATTAGGCCAGAGGACAGTGTAAGGCTAAGTTTCCACTTTTTTTTTTTTCTTGCAGTTTTTGGAAAACTGTCACTGCAGTTTTTGAGCGAAAGGCAGAAATGTATTCACAAGGAATAGGACATATAAAAGAAAGACTTAAACTTCTCTTCCCTTATAGATCCACTTCTGACTTTGGCTCAAAAACTGCAGTGGCAGTGCTCCAAAAACTGCCAGAAAAAGAAAAAAAGGGGAAACTTAGCTTAAGAATAATCACCGTCTCCCCAGTGGTTTTTGAACTCTAGTTCTTTTGTAAACAACCTCGTGAAATTTGCTACTATAAGGCTGGAACTCCTGAGGTTTTTTTTTTTTTTTGCAAAAACGCCATTAAAAACACCAATTTTCCCACACAGCGTTTTTTCAGTGAAAAAACGCCGCAGCCAGATGTTAGCTGCAAGTCAATAGTAAACTGCAAAATGCCAGATTCTTTTGGCGTTTTTCAGTTTGGCTTTTTTTTATCCTTTTGGCGTTTTATAGCAATTTCGGCTCAGAGGCTGGATTTTCAAAACGCCAGACAAAACCTAGTTTGGCATTTTTTGCCTTGAAATCGTGGCGTTTTCCTCCCATAGAAGTCTATGGGAGAGCAAAAACGCCAAGAAAAGCACCATGTTGGTTTAAAATTTTGCATTTTTGCAGGCGGCTTTTATTCTTTTTTGGACTTTAGCGATCCCAAAAAATTATGGAGATACCCTTTTTATTAAAATTTTGTAGGGTACCATAAAAAAAAAATATTAAAAAGACACAGTAGTGATGGAAAAAATTGTATCTAACGAAATGTATCTTTTTTATTACGAAATGTTTATTCATTTTTAAACAGGGATCAATTTATGTGGGCGGGTAAAGCACTAAAAATGTAGCCGACAACAATAAAAATGTAGTGTGTGTGTGTGTTTTTCACTTTTCACTTTTTTTTTTTTTTTTTATATTTTTTAGGTAGTACTACTACTCCCAGCATGGAACACACTGTTCCATGATGGGAATAGTAGTACCTGTACTAATTGACAGATCGCCCATTGCGATCCTCCTGTATAATGTATAGATGCGGTGGCCGCTCTTCTATGGTCCCCTGCCCTGCCGTATATATACACATATTCATATTTTCCGCAGAGAGCTGTGATTGGCCAGATGGTTCCAGCCAATCACAGCTCTCTGTGAGAAATCGGAATGTGTATATATATGGCGTGCAGGGGACCATAGGAGAGCGCTGGCCGCTGCATCCATACATTATACAGGAGCATCACAGCGGGTGTCAGGAGTGATACCCGCAGTGATCTTTCCTTAACTACAAGTACTACTACTCCCAACATGGAGTACACTCTGCTCTATGCACGGAGCTGTAGTACCTGCATTAGAAGCATAGAAACATAGAATGTGTTGGCAGATAAGAACCATTTGGCCCATCTAGTCTGCCCAATAATCTGAATACTATGAATAGTCCCTAGCCCTATCTTATATGAAGGATAGCCTTATGCTTATCCCATGCATGTTTAAACTCCTTCACTGTATTTGCAGCGACCACTTCTGCAGGAAGGCTATTCCATGCATCCACTACTCTCTCAGTAAAGTAATACTTCCTGATATTACTTTTAAACATTTGCCCCTCTAATTTAAAACTATGTCCTCTTGTGGTAGTTTTTCTTCTTTTAAATATGCTCTCCTTCTTTACCGTGTTGATTCCCTTTATGTATTTCAAAGTCTCTATCATAACCCCTCTGTCTCTTCTTTCTTCCAAGCTATACATGTTAAGGTCCTTTAACCTTTCCTGGTAAGTTTTATCCTGCAATCCATGTACTAGTTTAGTAGCTCTTCTTTGAACTCTCACTATAGTATCTATATCCTTCTGGAGATACGGCCTCCAGTACTGCGCACAATACTCCAAATGAGGTCTCACCAGTGTTCTGTACAGTGGCATGAGCACTTCTCTCTTTCTACTGCTTATACCTCTCCCTATACATCCAAGCATTCTGCTAGCGTTTCCTGCTGCTCTATTACATTGTCTTCATACCTTTAAGTCTTCTGAAATAATTACTCCTAAACCCCTTTCCTCAGATACTGAGGTCAGGGCTGTGTCAAATAATCTATATTCTGCCTGAGGGTTTTTACGCCCCAGGTGCATTATCTTGCTCTTATCCACGTTAAATCTTCTAGTTTGCCTAAATTTTCCTCATAGCTGTGATTGGCTGCAACCATCCTGCCAATCACAACTCTGAGCGGAAAACACGAATAGAACATCACTCGGAGTACAGAGCAGAGATGCGAGCGCTGTATAGAGCCGCTCCGCTTCTCTGCTATATAATGGACGATCGCATCGGGTGTCAGACTGACACCCGGGGCGATATGTCTATGGTACAGGTACTACTACTCCCAGCATGGAACATTGTGTTCCATGCTGGGAGTAGTAGTACCACATAAAAAAAATAAAAAAAAAAGAGAAAAAAAAGTTAAACACACACACTTTACAAAAAAATATATTAAACCTTTGTTTTTTTTTTTTTTTGTTTTTTTTATTGGTACCCAACTATTTTGTAAAAAAAATAAACGCAAAATGGGCCAAAAAAGGCAAATTCCACACAAAGGTAAAAACGCCAGAAAAAACGGCAAAACGCAGGGAAAAACTGTGGCAGTTTTTCTGGCGTTTGTTCTGGCGTTTTTATGCCACAAAAATCGAAGGGCAAAAATCTCAGTGGAGTCCTAGCCTTAGGACTCCAATTGTTTTTTTCTGGCAGTTTTTGGAATACTGCCACTGCAGTTTTTGAGCCAAAGTCAGAAGTGGAGGAGAAGTGGAATTTTTTCTTTTATATGTCCTATTCCTTTTGAATACACTTCTGACTTTGACTCAAAAACTGCAGTGACAGTTTTCCGAAAACTGCCAGAAAAAAAACCAAGTGGAAACGTAGCCTAAAAGGTGTAAAAAAAAAAAAAATGCTTCACCTACACCAACAATGATGAATGCCCCCCACTGAGCCTAGAAAACTTTGCATGTACTATTATGAGGCATTCTTATTACACTTGTTTTGTTGGTATTGAGTGTAGTAGAGAGAGAGAGACCATTTCCGCCGAATGGCCAATGATGTGAATAAAATAGTGATCAGAAGCTTAATATGTTTCTGTAGGTGGCTTTCTTCCACCATAGAAGCTTAATTTTGTTCAGTACATAAGTTATGGGGGGGCGTGGTGTGGTGTCACGAGGGGGCGTGTCATCATGTCCCCAGTCCCGGAAACAAAGAGCTTTCATAGAATGGAGACGCAGCCCCGCATACAATGCGGGTGCTGCGCTGAGATCAACGGGGTCCCAGCGGCTGGCCCTCCGCGATCAGACATCTTATCTCCTATCCTTTGCATAGGGGATAAGATGTCTTTGGACGGAAAACCCCTTTAAGGTGCCCATACCGTAGACCAGAGTTTCCCAAACGCGGTCCTCAAGCATCCCCAACAGGTCATGTTTTCAGGATTTCCTAAGTCTTTCACAGGTAATATAACTGTGGTGATGCCTGATTCACTGACCATAATTATATCACCTGTGAAAGACTAAGGAAATCCAGAAAACATGACCTGTTGGGGGTGCTTTAGGACCGCGTTTTGGAAACACTGCCGTAGACAAAAGTGGTCTGAACCAGTTGATATTGATGGGACAAAAGTGTATGGGATGGATGTTCAGACTCTTCCTAGGTAGCAGATGTCAGGGGACAGAAGGATGTCCAACATGCTGGATGCTTGGTTTCAGCAGGATATTAGCTGATGCCAAGGTCACTTGACAGGATCTTGTTCCCCTTGTACTGTCAAACTCCATTTTTTTTTTCACAAGCAGTCCAATAGTGTAAGTGTGTGGGGAAAAATACCAGACAAGTTAGTGCTACTTGGAAGGACCTGGCTCAAACATGTTTGTTTCCCCCCCCCACACACACACTTTTTTCAGCTTTTTTTCCCCCAGAAATGTTCTTTGTGTCAAGAAATTTGAGAAACATTTTATCTCATGAGTCAGTACAGGAAGCTCTTGAAGATGTTGGATTAAAGCAAAAGAAAAAAAAAATCCTTTCTGAGTCTTCTATCCAATGTATCCGGTACAATGCTGGCTTGAGTTTCCTGTCTGTAGTGTCTCATCACTAAAACAGCTATTTCCCATGATACCAGGATTCAAAGTGAAGTGTATTTTGTCCAGCCACTGAAATGCCCGAAAACTGTCAGACAGATAAACAAAATGATTTGTACTGTACTAACTATATAAGTACGTCTTTTTTTTTTCTCTTGCAAATGTTTGATAAGCTGGAGTCTTACCAAAAAGGCTTGTTTCCATCGGTATTATAGCTGCTGTAGTAGAATAATCTTCTCAGTTAAGGAAAGTGTTTACTAGTTAGTAGAGGCATAAATTGTTGCTTCCCTTACGTCCTAACCAGCAGCACAAGTGGGGTGTTCTGCCCCTGTGAAGCTGGCAGGACGGTGGAATTTTTAATTCCGCCCAAGCAATTTAAATTAATTAGCCCCCCCATAAAAGGCCTCCTCCCCTAGGCCATCTCGCTTTTTTTCTGTCCTGTGTAAGGACAGCAGGACGGTGCAGGCTCCTTTGGAGCCTGCCTGGATGTCTCCCCTGCATTGGGGAGATATTTTTGGGGCGCAGTACCTTTTTCTACTGCCCCCTGTTTTTTTCTTTTTATATTATCTGGGCCTCCGGCCTGGTTTATCTTAAAACTATTTGTTTTGACTATTTTATGTTGCTATAGGGATCCGGTGATCCCTCATAGCATTAGGGATGCCGCTGCGGGTTTTTTCTTACCCGCCTGGCTTCCCACGTGTCCCGGCGCACGCTCGCCTCCATTACACTGTGCGAGCCGTGGACCGGAAGTACGTCATCTGACGACTTCCGGTCCCGGCCTCACTTTCTTCAGCGCTTTGCGCTGCCTTTTAAGTTTTATATTTAGGTGAAAATTCAGGCGTGAGCCCTTTCCTAGTTAGGGAAGGGCTCAGTGGATAATTTTTATTAAAATTCCCTTCCGGGTGTTTCAGCCTATTGCAGGCTGGTCTTTCTCTGAAGGGGGCGGGGCTTCCGGGCCCCTTCCCATATAAAGACAGCTGAGACCTTCATTCAGTCTCTGCTGCCATCATAGCTAGTCCTATTTACAAGCCTAGCATTAGTGGTTAGAGCTCCTATCTGCATTATAGGTATCTCTCCCTCTCTATTTGGCGTTAGGGCGATAATAATTTTATTTATTATCCCTAACTTATTTTCTTTCTTTCCAGAGTCATGTCTACTCCTTCCTCTAGTGACCCACACTCTGGTGGTCGTAAGGCTAGCGCCAAAAAACGCCATCTAACTTGCGCCAATTGCGGCACTCCGCTTCCGGACGCTTACGAATATAACAGGTGTCCCGGTTGCCGTCCACCCTCTAATCCAGCTGAACCTACTGTCCAGGACATGTTCATCTGGATGAAGGAGTTTATGGGAAATTCCATATCTGAAATTAAGAGTGCTCTTGTTCCCAAAAGAGCTAGAACTGAATCCACTCCTCCTTCTGTGGCGGAAGAATCCGTTATGTCGGTCGATGTATTGGACCAGAGGTCATCTGTACAGTCTGAACAGCCTGTTGAGGTGAAGATGTTTCCGCCTCTTTTTCCCTGCGGAAAAGACGCAGAGATTACTTAGGTCCATCCGGTCAAGGGACCAGGATGTTGACCAAGGGGAAGCCTCTGCATCCACCTCTAGAGAACCTTGGGTTTTCAAGGTGAATGATGCACGCAAAAAGATGATGAAGGCTGAGTGGAAGCACCCAGATAAACCTGCGCTTGTCACTCGTACCTTCAAATTGATGTACCCTCTCTCGGACGCGGAATCTGATTCCTGGATGCCACCTCCTAAGGTTGATATGGCAGTAAATAAACTGTCCAAGAGAGTCTTGGTTCCCGCGGATGATGGAAGCAACCTCCAGGATCCGCTTGATAGGAAGGTGGATTCCCTTCTCAGACGCACATATTCGGCACCCTGAAGTGGGGTACACCAGAAATAGACCTCATGGCAACCCGGCTGAATGCCAAAGTGAGCAAGTTTTGTTCCCTTTACAAGGAGGACAATCCGGTGGCGATAGACGCTCTGTCCATCGCATGGAGGTTCAGGCTGGCCTACATATTCCCTCCACTTTCCATGATACCCAGGGTATTGATGAAAGTCAGGCAAGACCAGACCTCAGTGATTGCCATCATCCCATTCTGGCCGAAGAGGTCTTGGTTCACCCAACTCATGAGGATGAGTCAGGGGTGTTATTGGAGGCTTCCCCACGTGCAGAACCTTGTGTCTCACAACACAGGCTCCTGCCTAGATCTGAGGAGACTCAATCTGACAGCCTGGAGATTGACAGGACCCTACTAAGGAGTGGGCTTCCTGCGAAGGTCTTGAGAACTATTGCACACTCGAGAGCAGAGTCTACAAACAAGGTTTACTCCAGGATAAAGAAGATTTTCCTTCAATGGTGTGCAACGAAAGAGGTAGTTACCTCAGATCCTCCTCTTTCTGCAATACTGCATTTTCTCCAGGATGGCCTTGACAAGGGTCTTAGCCCATCCACCTTAAAGGTTCAGGTCGCAGCACTCTCTGCCTTCCTAGGCAGGTCTCTATCACAAGAATCCCTGGTTAGAAGATTCCTCAAAGGGGCTGAAAGACTTAAACCTACAGTTCTCAGACCTATTCCCAGTTGGGATTTAACCACTGTTCTCAGGGGGTTATGCGCTCCCCCCTTTGAACCTCTGGAAGAAGTAGACTTTAGGTATTTATCCCTTAAAGTCACTTTTTTATTGGCCATAACCTCAGCCAAGAGAGTGGGTGAGCTTCAGGCCCTTTCGGCTTTCGAGCCTTACACTGTTTTTCTACAGGACAGAGTCCTGTTGAGGTTTTTACCTACCTTCCTTCCTAAGGTTCCGACTTTCTCCAATACCAACCAGGTCATTTCTCTTCCAGTTCTACTGCCTAATCCATCCTCTCCTGAAGAAGCGGTTGACCACACTCTGGACATCTCTAGAGCTCTCAGAGTCTATATCTCAAGAACTGGAGAATTCAGGAAGTCGGAACACCTCCTTGTCTCTTTTTCTGGAAAGAACAAGGGCTTGAAAGCCTCTAAACCTACCCTAAGTAGGTGGATTAAGGAGGCAATCCGAGAGACCTTCATAGTCCAGGAGCTAACTCCTCCTGCCTTTGTCACTGCCCATTCCACTAGGGCAGTCTCTACTTCCTTTGCTGAGAAAAGGTCTGTTCCTCTGGAACAGATTTGTGCTGCTGCTTCTTGGAGCACCCACAATACTTTTTTGAGTCATTACAGGGTTAATGCCAAACGATCGGAAGAGTTGGCCTTTGGGCAGTCAATCCTAAGTGCCACTCTGCCGTAGTCCCTCCCTATTTGTGTTGTTACTCGCTAAGTCCCCACTTGTGCTGCTGGTTAGGACGTAAGGGAAGCGTTAATTTTTAACGTAAATTTGTTTTCCCTTAGTCCTAACAGCAGCACACAAATTTCCCGCCCTAAACTTTTTTGTTACTTGTTATTAAGCGAGATGGCCTAGGGGAGGAGGCCTTTTATGGGGGGGCTAATTAATTTAAATTGCTTGGGCGGAATTAAAAATTCCACCGTCCTGCCAGCTTCACAGGGGCAGAACACCCCACTTGTGCTGCTGTTAGGACTAAGGGAAAACAAATTTACGTTAAAAATTAACGCTTCTGGGCTCCAGTGCAAAACCTGCAACAGAGACCGATGGGCCATTTATAATACTGGTCTCTTATGGGGCAGATGGGGCCTTGGGGCCATTAAGCACCAGGGCCCCGGTACGACTGCTACATCTCGACCCCCTATAGTTATGCCCCTGTTAGTCAGTGTAATAAAAAACACTTTATGGAGCATTATGGTGAGAATCTCTATTATAAGAGAAACATTTTGTCTTACTCTCCTGTAAGTGTAATAAAATTTAACATTTTTAAGCATATACTAGGTGATGGTCATTTGTAAAAACTTCTGACATTTCTTTCAGGCAGATTAAAAGTTTAGATCACACTGGGTCTCAATCCTGAGACCTATTGCGATCTCGAGTTACAACCCTGTAAAGCACAAAGCAAAACTAAATTTGACAAATTTCAGAATTTTTTTTTTCTTGAAAGTGACAAATGACAGTGATACTTAAAAAAGTAAAGAGATTGCAATTCAGTGTGACATGGAGAAAGTATTATGTAATGGCATAAAGTATCTAAAAGCTATTGTTACGGAGCTGGATGTGGATCCTCTAACCTGTGTGGCTGATGACTTGGACCGTATCAGGGAGCGGAGTCTAAAATGCTGCTGGTCTTCACCAGAGCCTGCCGCGAAGGCAGGATGGGCTTGCTGCGGCAGGCGACACCCAGGTCGCTACCCTAGACTCGGTTCGACCACACAGGTAGCTGGGCAAGGTGAGGTACCGAAGGATAAGGCAGTAGCATAGTCAAACATAGCAGAAGGTCAAGGCAGGCGGCAGAGGTGCAAAGTCAAATAACGTAGCGGGAAGGTCTGGATACACGGATAAGGGCAGGGAAGAGGGGGAGGTGCAGGAACTTATAGAGTGGAGACAGGTGCATGACATGATTATGGGCGTACTGGCCCTTAAAATTTTAGAGCTCCGGCGTGCGCGCGGCCCTGTTGCTTAGTCCCGGAGCTGAGACACAGCAGAGGCAGCAGGGAAGTGTGGTGAGTGGCGGGCTGGGATTCGCATGCGGGCACATCCCGCGATGCAAATCCCAGCCCCGCCGGCAGCCGGGGACATAGGAACAATGCGCTCGTGGCCGATGCATGTGGCTGGAGCGTGGAGCCTGACAGCTAAAGGAGGTAATACAAGCTGATAACATCTACAGTAGTTTGCTTGATTACCGTTAACACATATGACAGTGGCTGAGAAAATTGCAGTTTTTGGTTATTGTATATGGTCTTGTAATGTTTTACTTGAGTGACATCATATCTGGCCAGTTACATTCCTTGTTGTGGGCAAATAGAGGTATGGTAGTTTGACACAGATTGGTAACTAGACTTTTTTTTTCACACTGTTTGCAACATTGCGTTTTCTGGGCCAACATAATTGAGGGCCTATCCTCAAATAGACCATCAATTGGTGATCAGTGGGGTGCAAAGATCTGGCACCCCACAAATCAGCTGTTTGACATCCACATTACACAGTGAATGGGGACAGAAGTTGTTGGCTCTGTTCACTATGTATTGGCTAGGACTGCTTATTGCAGCTCAGTTCGCATTCACTTGATCAGGAGCTAAGCTGTAGTAACCTGACGTACTGGTGCCACTGCTATATAGTGAATAGAGCCAACTTCTTCCAGCCCTATTCCCTGTGTACTGCAGGCACTGAACAGCCAGGTGTCAAATACCAACCCGTGAATGATTGATGGCTTATCTGGAGGTTAGGCCATCAATCACATTAACCCAGAAAACATTTTTAAAAAGTGGCTCGTTAGTGCAGCCCTGAATCTACATCTTCTTAAAGGCTATCTTGTTGATGTCCCCTCCTGCCACCCAGCACCAGGGGGTGGGAGTATGTCTGCCAGCCTTCTTTTCCTAACTATGATGCTGGCTGAATAGCTAAAAACAAGGCCTTTCATTGCAAGTAGAATTGATTTGACCATCTATTTATGTTTTCATTGATATTAGTATTATTGTACAGGTGGTAGAAGCCAAAATACAACCATGACCATATACAGTATGGGCATACGTTCACTGATTTTTTTTCATGTTTTATAGTCCATATAAATCCTGTATGTAGCTGGTTGTGCTGCTTCACCTGTCACTGATCCCACAGCATACTGTCTCTGTGTAGAGCTTCCCTTCTCCACCTGACAGTAGGCCAAGGGTGGGGGGAGTTCTGTGTATGGCAGATAAGATCATGAAGAGGGCAGTAAGTACCCAAGTGTTCAGTAAGAACTTAATAGTATGAGAGTGTAGATAAGTAGGAAAGAAATGAGTATGGTGTGTAGGGTAGTAAACCACATAGGCCCAGATTTATCAAACTGTGTGTGAGAAAAAGTAGAGGAATTTTCCTACAGCAACCAATCACTGCTCAGCTTTCACTTTACCAGAGCTTGTTAGCTGAGCTGTGATTGGCTGCTGTAGGAAAATCACTCCACTTTTTCTCTCACACAGTTTGATAAATCTCCCCAACAGTGTGTATAAGTGCTATTTTGTGCAGGGGGACAGGGGAAATTCTTAGCATAAGTGTCTGCTGTCACAAAAGAGATCCCTTGTGAGTTGTAGAAATGGAAAGCAGTGCAGGAAAAATGCTGTGAATGAGTGCGAGTAAAGGTAGAAGCAACCTAAACATGAAGACCTAAAATCCAGCATGTATTGCTGGAAAGAACACATCCACGAGAAAGTCTGATAAGTGCATATTAGGGGTCTGAGAATTAATTAAGGAATGAAGACTGCAAATATAGTTTCCATGTGTAAGGTGTCCTTAGCCTTTAAGTATACTGTAGGTTAATAATCTGATAAAAGGTATGGCAATGGATGATTGTGAGCTAGATTGGCAGGTGTCTACTACTATTGAGCCCTACAGCAACATTTAAATGTAACTTAAAATAGTGGTGCACTCACAGTTGCAATAGTTGCTAGAACGCCATTTACTAAGTAGAATAGGAAAATAAGAGTATGATTGTTTAAAGCAAACAGATAGAAAATATGTTTTGATGCTTGTTTTATAGGATTTAGCCGTATACCATTTGATTATGTTCAGCACTGGGATGGTTTAATAGGCCCCATGTAGAATATTGAACTCCTGTGCTAAACTTTACATGAAAGAAACTCTAATTAATCCTGTTTACCAAGTCAGTATTGCATCAATTCTGGCTGAGCTCCACTCCAAATACAATCTAGGCTCAGCTCTATGGGCGTTTCTTATCCAAGAGAAATCTCTCAACTTTTCATTATTGCTTTCGAGAAGAATGTGAAGGGTTGCTGATGGTTCCTCTACACATTGCTTCAAGCACTATTTGTGCCTGTGTCTACAGGGAACCGGCCATATGTTTATCAGCCACAGCCTTGGCCAAAATGAGCCCTAAAACCAAGCCAGTCTTCCAGTAATAATAAAAGGCTGTGGTTTCTGGAAATTATGTAGCATTGTCACATAAAATAAAAGAAATCAATCAACTACAAATGAGGTTATCAATGAAGGAGAAATGAGTTTTTCAGCGTAGCATAGTTGAGTTTCTCATTTGGTTCTATAGAATACCTGTGGTTTTACATCTATAAACACAGATGAACCTAATGCATAATTACATTTGTTTCTGCAAACTGGAGGCATTGCCTTTACATCGCAATGCAAGCTACAGACCACTAGATAGGAGACGAACAATAGAATAAATGTATCAATGTAACAAAAGAAATTACCAATTTTCCTTGTTCAATCCCACTATTTACTAGGGTAATTATATTCTTGATTATTAGGTAACAGTGTTAAAGGAGATCTCTACCATTGTGTGAATTCATATATATGTCAAATGGCTGCCAGTAAGCTTACCATCTAATCTGCAGGAAAGCTATTAAAGGAGAAGTCTCGTGGAAGAAATTGTATCCCTATCCGCAGGATAGGGGATAAGTTTTGATCACAGGGGACCGACTGCTGGGGCCACCCACGATCTCCTGTATGGAGCCCCGGCTCTTCTCCACAGCGGCTCGTCATCCCCCTGCCCAAAGCGGGGGCCCCCGTGCCCCCTCTATATAGCTCTATTGGAGAGCTATATGGAGGGGGCGTGGCGGCCCCCACTTCAGGCTGGGGTTGTGATGCGCGGCTGTGGAGGAGAGTGCAGGGGGCCCTTATTGGTCTGACCCCCCAGCGATCTAAAACTTATCCCCTATACTGGGGATAGGGGATAACTTTTTTCCCCAAGACTTCTCCTTTAACTGGTACAATGGACCAGCCAACATAAAATAGTTTTTTTGTTTGCTTGTTTAACAGAATTTGCTAAATATTATATAACTAGCTTTTGCCCGCGGCTTCCCTCGCGTTAAATTTGGGGCAACATAGATTAACTTTTTACGATCCTATAGTAGTGAGGCCGCTCTGGGTAAAGTCTGCGGGCATCCAAACAACCCAAAACATTACATCTGCTCTTTCATGGAATTGAATATCGACATCCTTTGAGGACTTTTACCGAGTCTGCGCACAGGGGAACCCACCTTCTCGCGCTGCTTATATACTGCCAACAGTCCTCATATTCCATCCTCATATCCCGTCCTCCTATCCAATCCTCCTATCTCGACCTCCTATCTCGACCTCCTATCTCGACCTCCTATCCCGACCTCCTATCCTGACCTCCTATCCCGACCTCCTATCCTGATCTCCTATCCCGACCTCCTATCCCGTCCTCCTATCCCATCCACCTATCTGGACCTCCTATCCCGACCTCCTTACCCGACCTCCTTACCCGACCTCCTATCTCGACCTCCTATCTCGACCTCCTATCTCGACCTCCTATCTCGACCTCCTATCTTGACCTCCTATCTTTACCTTCTATCTTTACCTCCTATCCCGACCTCCTATCCCGACCTCCTATCTCGACCTCCTATCCCGTCCTCCTATCCCGACCTCCTATCCTGTCCTTCTATCCCGTCCTCCTATCTCGTCCTCCTATCCCGACCATTCTGTCCTCCTATCTCGACCTCCTATCCCGTCCTCCTATCTCGATCTCCTATCTCGACGTCCTATCCCGTCCTCCTATCCCGACCTCCTATCCCAATATCCTATCCCGACCTCCTATACCATCCTCCTATCCCGACCTCCTCTCCCGACCTCCTATCCTGACCTCCTATCCTGTCCTCCTATCTCGACCTCCTATCCCATCCTACTATCCCATCCTCCTATCTCGACCTTCTATCTCGTCCTCCTATCCCGACCATCCCGTCCTCCTATCTCGACCTTATATCCCGTCCTCCTATCTCGACCTCCTATCTCGTCCTCCTATCCCGTCCTCATATCCCGTCCTCATATCCCGTCCTCCTATCTTGACCTCCTATCTCGACCTCCTATCTCGACCTCCTATCCCGACCTCCTATCCCGACCTCCTATCCTGACTTCCTATCCCGTCCTCCTATCCCGACCTCCTATCCCATCCTCCTATCCCGTTCTCCTAACCTGACCTCCTATCTTTACCTCCTATCCCGACCTCCTATCCTTTCTTCCTATACCGTCCTCCTATCCCGACCTCCTATCCCGACCTCCTATCCCGACCTCCTATCCCGTCCTCCTATCCCGTCCTACTATCCCGTCCTCCCATCCCATCTTCCTATCTCGACCTCCTATCCCGACCATCCACACCCTCCTATCTCGACCTCCTATCTTGACCTCCTATCCCGACCATCCCGTCCTCCTATCTCGACCTCCTATCCCGTCCTCCTATCCCGTCCTCCTATCCTGACCTCCTATCCCGACCTCCTATCCCGACCTCCTATCCTGACCTCCTATCCCGACCTCCTATCCCGACCTCCTATCCCGACCTCCTATCCCGATCTCCTATCCCGACCTCCTATCTCGTCCTCTTTTCCTGACCTCTTATCCCTTCCTCCTATCTCGACCTCCTATCCCGTCCTCCTATCCCATTCTCCTATCTTGATCTATCTCGACCTATCCCGACCATCCCGTCCTCCTATCTCAACCTCCTATCTCGACCTCCTATCCCGACCTCCTATCCTGTCCTCCTATCCCATCCTCCAATCCCGACCTCCAATCCCGACCTCCTATCCCGACCTTCTATCCCGACCTCCTATCCCGTCCTCCTATCTCTACCTCCTATCTCGACCTCCTATCCCGTCCTCCTATCTCTACCTCCTATCTCGACCTCCTACCCTGTCCTCCTATCTCAACCTCATATCCCATCCTTAGATCTTGACCTCCTATCCCGACCTCCTATCCCAATCATCCCGTCCTCCTATCTCTACCTCCTATTTTGACCTGCAATCTCGACCTCCTATCCCGACCTCATATCCCGACCTCCCATCCCATCCTCATATCCCGACCTGTAATATGTGTCCCAGTTATTGAAATATCTACAGCCGTATGGAAGTTATGTGGAAACATACATTTCCCATTGATTTGCATGGGTCTTTAAACAAAAACCCCCACACTCACAAATGGGGGTAGTTAAGAGTTAAATTAACTGCTATTTTTTAAATGGACATATAAGTAACATGTGACCAAGTATTATTGAAATATCTCCAGCCGTACGGAAGTTATGTGGGAACATACATTTCCCATTGATTTGCATGGGACTTTAAACAAAAACCCTGACCCTCACAAATAGGGGTAGTTAAGGGTTAAATTAACTATCCTATATTTTAAGTTGACATATAAGTAACATGTGACCAAGTATTATCGAAATATCTCCAGCCGTTTGGAAGTTATGCAGTAACATATATTTCCCATAGACTTGAATGGGACATTAAGAAAAAACCCCAACCCCTTTTTCACCCCCTTAAGGGTGGAATTTTGAAAAATCCTTTCTAATTCCTTGTCTACGTCTTAAAAACAACACCTGTGCAAAATCAGGTTTCTAGGTCCAAGGGTTTAGGCTTGGCGTTGATGAGTCAGTGAGTCAGGTCTTCTCTTTTTATATATAAGATGAAATCACAAGGAAAGTTCACTTGCTAGATTAAATGTGGTCTGGTTGTGATCTAACTATAGACAAATGTGTGGCGTTGGGGTGGGAGGTGCAGGGTAGATGTTATAACCCATGGGGCAGATGATGCCAGGGCGTGGTTTAGCCTTAACCACCTGAAGATAATACCGCTGGTTCTAGGCACTGGGGCAATGGAGACACCGACGACAAGTTACGGACAAATGGTAGCTTTACTGAGGGTAGACAGATGACACAGTGCTCACAACCAAAAAGAACCAATCGTGTAAAATCACAGTATTTATTGAACAGATACAGTGACCCCTCGACCTACGATGGCCCTGACATACGATAATTTCAACATGCGATGGCCTCTCAGAGGCAGCATCAACATACAATGCTTTTGTATGTCGGGGCCATCGCATAAACGGCTATCCGGCAGCGCTCACTGCTTCAGCTGCCACCGGATAGCTGTTTCTGGTGCCCCGTGTTATCCGCTGACGATCACTCACCTGTCCTCGGGGCTCCGGCGCGTCCTCTTCGGGATCCCCTGCATCAGCGCTCTCCATCGTCGTCATCACGTCGCTGCGCACGTCGTCCCATCATCCAATAGGAGAGGCGTGCATGGCGACGTGATGGCGGCGACGGAGAGCGCGAATGCCGGGGAAGCAGAGGCCTTGCCGGGGCGTCGGGGACACCTCGGGGACGCGGCGACAGCGATGGAGGGCGACATCCCAGGCAGCGGTGACGAGCGGTGACGGTCCGGAGCGGCGGGGACACGTGAGTACAACTTCCTCTAACAGTGGTCTTCAACCTGCGGACCTCCAGATGTTGCAAAACTACAACACCCAGCATGCCCGGACAGCCAACGGCTGTCCGGGCATGCTGGGTGTTGTAGTTTTGCAACATCTGGAGGCCCGCAGGTTGTAGACCACTGTCCTATACTTTATATTGCACGGATCCCTCAACATACGATGGTTTCAACAAATGATGGTCCGTTTGGAACGGATTACCATCGTATGTTGAGGGACGACTGTATAAAAAAATGACATACATTTAAAAAATAGAGAGAACATTAAAATATGGGCATATAGGTGACAAAAACTGAAAAATTGAGCTGGTAAGGAATACAGCAATACATGGAATACGGGAAAAAGGCAGATCTGGATAATCACCACAGGATATGGCATGTAGAAAAAGAAGTACCATAAGCATAGACAGAGAGATGGGGAATACATAAGATTAATCCTATACAAAAAAGGCTGGAAAGAAACAAAGAGACCAGCTAAGAAACAAGAAACTGCCCGCCATGCATGTTACCACCTTCCAGCTCACCCCAACGTACGTATGGCATTTGTGCTTCGTCACTCTCCTCTCATGCTCTGCACTGGCATGTACTCCACGATCTCCCCGCTCTCAAGAGAATGCATAGCTGGGGGGAGATAGTCTCTCTCTGTACTGCCCCCCGGTTCAATAAGACTGTTCCCCTGTGTCAGCAGTCCATAAGGGGGCCAAACACCCTGACCTTGTTAAATTGTATCACAGTTGCGCAGCGGTGCTCCAGTGATGGCTCATCCTCTCAGGGGTGCTCTAATTTTCGTATGTACAGGGCCTCCAATTTTTTTGTGTCTTGGTGCTGCTCCTGTCGCACCTCAAACAGCAGCTGCTTTGGCCCACACCTTTCCATCCTCTGAGCCCTCAGTTCCTCCACAATTGCAGCCACTTTAGCTTCTCTCTTGGCCCTTTTGGACTGGGCTGGATGAACTGGGGGATGGGACTTCCCTGGCAGTTGTAGCACTACCTTAAAAAATGTAAAAAATAAAATAAAAATAAGAGAGACAAAAAAGTGAAACACACACTTTATTAAACACAATATTAAAATACTATACAAATATAAAAAATAAAAAAATGTATTATAAAAAAATATATATTATTTTTTACATTTAAATGGCCCCTTTCTACATTTTTATTATTGTCAGCAACATTTTTAGGTCCCTGCCTGCTCACATGAATTGATCCATGTTTAAAAATTAACATTAACATTTTTTTTTTTTTGTCTTTCAATTTTCAGGAGCGAGCAGGGACCAGAAAATTCAGCGCTCAATATTAAAAATGGAGCTAAAAAAAGTTAAGTGAAAATTAAAAAAATTATGATTTAGTACAAAAACTAGAAAAAAATATATGAAATGCACTAGTTTTTGTTCTAAATCATAATTTTTTAAATTTTAACTTTACTTTTTTTAGCTCCATTTTTAATATTGAGCGCTGAATTTTCTGGTCCCTGCCCACTCCCGAAAATTGAAAGACAAAAAACAAATGTTAATGTTAATTTTTAAACATGGAGCAATTTATGTGGACGGGCAGGGACCTAAAAATGTAGCTGATAATAATAAAAATGTAGAAAGGGGTAATTTAAATGTAAAAATAATATATTTTTTATAATTAATTTATATTTTAATATTTTAATAATTAATATTTTTATTAGTAATGTATTTTAATATTGTTTTTGCACTTTTTTCCTGCATGCAGCCACCAAACCAGGGATAGCAGCGGAAACACAAGTCCGTCATCCAAATAGGTATGTAAGCCATACCTCTACTATTGGCACATATATGTAATTTTAATTATTCTTATACAATTTGTATATTATTCTTGTTATAGTTGCCTTGTTTTTTAAAACATTTAGAGGCTGCTGACTGAGATGTTTTTATTATCCCTTTTTATTCATCAATCAATAAATTACATTTATTATTCATATAGCACAGGTATTTATCTATTTATTCTTTTTAGCTTGAATCTTTATTTATGGTTTACAGGGACCCATAAAAAATACCTGCCTGCTAATTTTTAGGCTATTGGTTTTCGGAAGTGTTGGCATAATACACTTTTTTTTTATCTGCTCTTTAGTACTACTACTCCCAGTATGGAACGGACTATTCCATGATGGCAGCTGTGGTACCTGTACTAATAGCGCTCGCATCTCTGCACTATACTCTGGCCAGCCAGTGAGGTGAATAGAATTCACATCACTTATTCATTTTTCCCACACAGAGCTGTGATTGGCCAGATGGTTCCAGCCACTCACAGCTCTCTGCGGGAAATATGAATAATAGGTATATATACGCCATATACTCATACTACAGTGGGACCACAGAACAGTGGCCGGCCGTCCACTCGCATCTATACATTATACAGGACGATCGCATCTGGTGTCAGAAGTGACACTTGCTGTGAATTGTCTATTAATGCAGGTACTACAGCTTCGAGCATGGAGCAGAGTGTGCTCCATGTTGGGAGAAGTAGTACCTGCAGTTAAAGATGTTGTGCACTGCCCTGCCTTTCGGAGCTCCGCACGCAGCGTCTGGAAGTTAATTATTCCGAACGCTGTGTGCGGGTTCCCGTGTTCGCGGCCGCCAGGTGCGACGTCACGCCCGGCCCCCTCGTGACATCACGCCTGCTCCCTCTACCAAAGTCTATGGGAAGGGGGCGTTACAGCGGTCGCGCCCATTTGCACAACAGCATGTGAAATTGATTGTCAGTCAGTTTTGCTTCCTGAGTGGACAGTGTGATTGACTTGGATTTACATTGTGTTGTTTAAGTGTTCCCTTTATTTTTTTTGAGCAGTGTATATAAGTTTAGGCTTGTTGGTCCTTAATAGTACAATATACAATCTATGGAGTAGAGTTGAGCAATAGCCTTATGGAATGACAAGGGTATGGTGAGAGGAAACTAAAAGAACCAAAAGTCCACCATAAACATAATGTAGACTATAATGGAGCCCATCTTCTGCAATAAGTAGGAACAAGCACCGAGGTGGAGATTAAGGCTGCACTCTTCACCTGACTATATCTAGAGATTAGGACTGAGCCCCGACTGACCCCGAACTTTTGACATGTATGTATCAGACTTTTAGAGCTGGTGGTGCTCCCTGCAATAATGATAAATAATACTTCCTTAGTAGAAATAGGTGTAAAATACATCACAAAACATAAATAAGTCTTGACATTCACTCTAAACCATTTAACATGTTATTACCACAATAAAGATTTTTCCAGCCTTAAAGGTTTAGACTGTGGCATGTTTTCCACGTGGCTCTTCATGCAGGGATCAGAGTCCCTAGATATAGGCAAGGAGTCACTTACAATGAAAATGTTAAATATGCATACTTTACTACTCCTCTGCTTGAGAAAAAGACATGCTTTGTGGTTTGGCAGCTGTAGTCTCTCCACCAGTGCTGCCTCATCTTATCATTTGAGCACATTAAATGAAGCATATGAAGTGTGAAGTTTATATTTTTATTCACATCGTAACCCCAGATCTAATATATCACTCATCTCTTGATTCTTTCTTGGAAGCCTTGTTGCTGGTTTTAATTTTGTTTTCTGAGCACATCACTCCTGTTCTACACATAATAACCTATGTTCCAAAAAGCTAATAGGCTTATAACACGGACGCACGTACGACACTGCATTACTCACATGCATTAATCAGCCTACTCCTATAGATTGCGGTTTATGCATATATAGTCATTGAATGCATTGTAGTATTATAGAATAGGGATATTGCCACTGTTAATTTGCTGGTATATTAAGATGTTTGGGTTTGTACTGAGCAGGAATTATCAGGTTTATGAGATGTGAATGTTACGTTTCCTTACATCTAGGTTATATCTAGGTTGGTGCATATGTTTTCCATTAAGAAAAGCTGGACTGTTATGTTGTAGGTAAAAGCCCAGGAGTGAACTTTATGTGGTGCAATTTCTGTGCGGTTGTCATGCAGATGTTATGTTAGTAAATGGGATTCCATAGCTTTTCCCCCTTCTGTTCTTTATTATTGTGAGATGCTAAAGAAGTGGCAATGGAAAAACAGCAACGACCAATAGCCCTTCTTGTTTTGACTATTTACAACAGCACTTTTACCCATTCATATGTAACCCACTGCTCTATTGAATAGGTTGACGTGGTTATTAAAGGGGTGCTCTGCCCCCTGGACATCTTACCCCTATCCAAAGGATAGGGGATAAGATGTGTGATCGTGGGTCCTCACCATTGGGGACTCCCGTGATCTCAGCTGGGGCACCCCACTGTAATCACTGCACAGAGCAAACTCGCTCTGTGCATAATGACGGGTGATACAAGGGCCGGAGCATCGTGACGTCACAGCCCCCTTAACCCCTTAAGGATGCAGCCCTTTTTCACCTTAAGGACTGAGCCCTTTTTCGTAATTCTGACCACCGTCGCTTTACGCATTAATAACTCTAAAAACGCTTTTACCGAATATTCTGATTCTGAGATAGTTTTTTCGTGACCTATTCTACATTATTTTGGTGGTAAATTTTCGGCGTTACTTGCATCCTTTTTTGGTGAAAAATCCCAAAATGTCATGAAATTTTTGAAAATTTTGCATTTTTCTAACTTTGAAGCTCTCTGCTTGTAAGGAAAATGGATATTCCAAATAAATTTTATTTTTATTCACAAATACAATATGTCCACTTTATGTTGACATAAAAAAATGGACATATTTTTACTTTAAAAAAAAAATTAGAGGGCTTCAAAGTAGAGAGGCAATTTTTTAAAAATTTCATGAAAATTGCAAAATCTGAAGGGGCAGATGTTACAGAACTACAACTCCCAGCATACCTGGGCAGTCTAGGCATGCTGAGAGTTGTAGTTTGGCAACATCTGGAGGGCTACCGTTTGGGCACCACTAACAGTGGTCTCCGAACTGTGACCCTCCAGATGTTGCAAAACTGCAACTCTCAGCCTTTGGCTGTCTGGGCATGCTGGGAGTTGCAGTTTGGTACCCACTAGGAAGGGCAGCAGTAAATATCGCTTACTGCCCCCTTCCTACCCCCCCCCCCCCTCACCGTCATTTCCCTACCTGCTCCTGTCTCCAGCGATGATCTGCGGTCCCCACGCCATCTTATGGCCAGGTACCGGCCTCCATCTTCTCCTCCCATTTCTGGCCGTCATCCAGGGGTGCGCAGAACGGGGGGTTGCCATGGCAACCCACTGTCTTGCGCTGCCATTGGTCAGAATCAGTTCTGACCAATGGCAGGGGATAGGAGGAGATCGCAGCACTGCGACCTGACTCCTATCCCTCAGGATGATTGGGGCTGTCACTGACAGCTCCGATCATCCCTATTTTCCGGGTGATATGGTCACCAGAGACCCGATCAGCTCGGAATAGCAGAAAATCGCATGTCTGAATTGACATGCGATATTCTGAGATCGCCAACATGGGGATGTGCCAGGATGCCTGCTGAATGATTTCAGCAGGCATCCCGGTCCGGTCCCCAACCGGCTAGCGGCGGGGACCAGAATTCCCACAGGCGTATGCATACACCCCACGTCCTTAAGGACTCGGGATGCCGGGCGTATGCATACGCCCGGTGTCCTGAAGAGGTTAATGCAAGTCTATGGGAGGGGGCGTGATGGCCGCCACGCCCCCTCTTATAGACTTGTATTGAGGGGGCTGGCAGTGACATCACGTGGGGGCAGAGCAGTGACATCACAATGCTCTGGCCCCTGTATCGCCAGTCATTACGCACAGAGCGAGTTTGCTATGTGCAGTGATTACAGCGGGGTGCCGCAGCCGAGATCGTGGGGGTCCCGCGCGGGGCCCCCTGTGATCAAACATCTTATCACCTATCCTATGGATAGGGGATAACATGTCTAGGGGTGGAGTACACCTTTAAGCCTTTATATGTAATACACTTAGGGTAGCATTAATCATTATGATTGTGGCAGAAACGGGCAAAAATCACGTAAGAGATCTGTGCTTGAAAATGATGAAACTTTTATTAGTTTTCACCACGCTCACTGGGGGAGATTTATCAAAACCTATCCAGAGGAATAATTGCTGAGTAGTCCATAGCAACCAATCAGATCACTTGTTTTATTATGCAGAGGCCTTGTCAAAAAAGATAAAAGCAATCTGATTGGTTGCTATGGGAAACTCAGCAACTTTTTCTCTTGACAGGTTTTGATAAATCTCCCCCTCTTAGTGGGCAGAGCTTTGTGGTGGTGGCGGCCTGGGGGTATGGCTTCGCTCAGAGCTGCAGAGCTGGCAAAGATTTTAGGGAAAGTGCACAGGCAGCCCTAATGCGCAGGAATTTATGTAGTCACAAACCTCTGCATAAATCCTGCGAAGATGCCCCCATTATTTTACTAGGTAGGCAGTTTATTGCTACCTACACATTTCAGTTATCTTTCCTGCAAGTGACCTGCATACAAATGTGACTAGCAACCAGTAGAACCTGGTGGTCATTCATTTTTTAAGATCATGTTAAATTATTCCGTAAATAGCTCGATCCTTTATTGTTTTTCTCCAGGAAAAGTGACACCATTTACCCTATTCAATGGAAAGGTGCTTTATAGTACAAATGATTTCTATGGACGTTTAGCCTCATAGTATTACATAAAGCTACAGTAGCTCAACACATTTTTCTTGTTGTTTTTGTTTTTTCTCTGTTAATTAAAGAGTAGCTCCCACCATCCTATTTTTTTTTTCTGTCCCTGCCTATTACCAATCTATCCCTAACCCCCTCCCTGCTTTTAATTTTTATTTTTCCTATATTAAAAATGCCTTTTGTCTGCCTGGTAGTGTGCTCACTACCAGGCAGACTTCCCCAGCAGGCACCACGTCACTGATGCCTGCTGGGGGGGACTTCCGCCCTTAGTTCATCTACACAGGGTGCCTCCAGCTGTTTCACCACTACAACTCCCAGCATGCCCTGCCATCTATTGGCTGTCAGGGCATGCTGGGAGTTGTAGTATTGAAACAGCTGGAGGCACCCTGTGTAGATAAACTATTAGCTAGTTACATGCGGCGCTGCGGCGCTAGCCCGTCCCCTCCGTCTCCCTCCCCACCGCGCCATACCCCGTTCCCTCCATCACAACCCCCCCCCCCCGCATACCCCGTTACCTCCATCACAAACCCCCCTCCCGCATACCCCGTTCCCTCATTACACTTACTGCAGAGTCCGGCAGCGGGCGTGCAGGGACAGCGGCGGCGACGAGGCGGCGGCGGCGATGTGCGGGAGGAGTGGCCTCCCAGCGAGTGGCCGGGAGCCAATGCGCTCGCTCCCTGCCTGTCTGATTGACAGGCAGGGAGCGAATGCAGCTTAACTGAAAAAGGACTGATTGCCAGGCCAAAATCAGTCCTTTTTAAGGTGTGACGTCACGCCAGGCTGCAGCCGGCCACTAGGAGGGAGACCTCTAGTGGCCGGTTTTCAAATGTAAATTAAACCATTTTACTTTAAAAAAAACTTTTATAAAAGTATATTAGAGATATGTTGTAGTACATAAGTACTACAACATATCAAAAAATAAAGTTGGTGACAGTGCCCATTTAATAAAGTTTGTTCCTCCATGAAATAAGCTTTTGACCTTCTGAATGCAAATGATAATGGCACTGCTAAAGGGTGTGTTACTATGCAAGAAGAAGATAGTGAACACAAGAAATGCTTCTGTCTCTTGTTGGGCGGCTGTCTAGTGAGCAAAAGAACAGCAGAGCTGTGTTGTATGTGATGACAGTAAGTAGTTACAGTACTACCTTACAACTTATAATATAGAGGCATGTAGACAGTTGTAAATAGAAGCAATGCCAGTGAAAGAGGAGAGAAATTGTTCTTAATAATCTAATCCTGCCCACAGTAAGCCCTTTTAGCATCAAAACAAAGGTGCAGCACAGAGCTGGTTGAGACAGCTGGTTAAATATCTAAAGTGCTTTTTATCCTTGATGGTATCACATGATAAGTATTAGGACACATAAAAGTATATTCAGTATAAATGTAGAAAACCCCATTAGTACTAAAAACGAGGCATCGTGTACTTGTCTTTACCATTTTATGTATGAATAGCTGCTGCATCACTATTGATACTAAGCAACTGGACAACAATGTTCCTGAAAGTCCACGCCATGTACAGTATATTACAGTAATGTGTCTACAACCCTGAGATTGGTAATTTCCAATGCACTTTTAACACCTCTAAAGCACTATTGTTTGGAAACGGCAGAATTGTTCAAGATCAATGGGGTGTGAACAGCAAGTACCGGAAACACTTATTAAGCCCCATTCATGCTGCTCCATGCAGAACATTTTGATATTATTTCAGGAAAGCTAATGAAAGTGAATTTGTTTGAATATTTTCCTGCCCTTATCCTATAATCATGTAAGTCTGTTTTCTTTGAAGTTCTCCGAAGTGTAAACCCTATGTAAAGGTCAAAATGAATATGATACACACAGTGTATGTTTTAACACTTTACTGCTTGTAGTAACTGGTCCATCACTATCTTACTTCCATCAGGTATTACTTACTCTTGAATCACCAGCATATTGACTTAAAGGGGTATTCCAGGCAAAACCTTTTTTTTTATATATCAACTGGCTCCGGAAAGTTAAACAGATTTGTAAATTAAAGGAATATGGATACCGCTCTCACCAGCGCCGGACACCTCTTGCACCTGTGCTGCGGACTGCCGGCACCGCCTCCGGCAACTCCTTATGCTAGAAAGAACTCCGTCCGGCACCAAGGTATGAGGTAAAAAAGGCTTGTCTTTATTTATTTCACTGCAGGATACATACAGATAAAGATGTCTGACGCGTTTCGCCCTTTGCAGGGCTTAATCGTAGACTAATACATCTCATAACAAACACGATTAAAATACTGAGCGGTCCGGTCACATGACCTACCGCATCATCACATTAAAATTACATGGAAGAACTGGATACCTGGATAACACATGGATCAAACCCTATTTGGAAAAACCTGAGGTAACTGTCTACGAGCTAATTCACACCATCCTATTTGGTCGTTATTCCTGTGTGAGAATTTTTATCCTAAAGTTATACGGATATAGCTGTACACCTAATTCATTTGATAATCCCTAATATTAAATACAATTGGTATGAAACAAAAGGGCCATGTATAGAACCATATCACTTATAAAATGCTAGAAACACCAAAATAACTAATACTATTTGAGATCTAATTTAAAGGCTATAAGGTATTTCTGAGATAGTGCCATATTTACTCTTATTTTCTGTTATTCTAGATATTAGAGCCTGTAGTGATTTTACTGATAGAAATGGATTCTACATATATTCATCATACAGAATAGAAATGTGGATGAGTATAAGTAATGCTCAGCACATATTATTTTATTAATTCTTATATGTGAATGTATTTGTCAATCAAGGGATACTAGATTTTATTAATTTTATTAATTCTTGTATGTGAATGTATTTGTCAATCAGGGGATACTAGATTATAATATTAGCTATAACGATATATGTTTGTGATTTTATAGTTGCTAATATATATTTCCTAATTTCATAATTATATATATTTTACTTTCTATATTCATATTTTTATTATTATTATATTGTTATTACTATCTCAGAAATACCTTATAGCCTTTAAATTAGATCTCAAATAGTATTAGTTAATTTGGTGTTTCTAGCATTTTATAAGTGATATGGTTTTATACATGGCCCTTTTGTTTCATACCAATTGTATTTAATATTAGGGATTATCAAATGAATTAGGTGTACAGCTATATCCGTATAACTTTAGGATAAAAATTCGCACATAGGAATAATGACCAAATAGGATGGTGTGAATTAGCTCGTAGACAGTTACCTCAGGTTTTTCCAAATAGGGTGTGATCCATGTGTTATCCAGGTATCCAGTTCTTCCATGTAATTTTAATGTGATGATGCGGTAGGTCATGTGATCGGACCGCTCAGTATTTTAATCGTGTTTGTTATGAGATGTATTAGTCTACGATTAAGCCCTGCAAAGGGCGAAACGCGTCAGACATCTTTATCTGTATGTATCCTGCAGTGGAATAAATAAAGACAAGCCTTTTTTACCTCATACCTTGGTGCCGGACGGAGTTCTTTCTAGATTTGTAAATTACTTCTATTAAAAAATCTTAATCCTTCCAATAGTTATTAGCTTCTGAAGTTGAGTTGCTGTTTTCTGTCTAACTGCTTTCTGATGACTCACGTCCCGGGAGCTGTCCAGCTCCTATGGGGATATTCTCCCATCATGCACAGCTCCCGGGACATGACATCATCATTGAGCAGTTAGACAGAAAACTTCAGAAGCTAATGACTATTGGAAGAATTAAGATTTTTTAATAGAAGTAATTTACAAATCTGTGTAACTTTCCAGAGCCAGTTGATATTTAAAAAAAAGTTTTTGCCTGGAATACCCCTTTAAGCATGCTAGCTATCTGGTTCTATAAGGTTTTTCATAGGTTTGCGGTACCTATACTATGGAGTGTTGTTGAGGGTTAGGGGTGGACTGACAACACTCAGGGCCCCTGGACCAAATAACTCAAGACCCACCTACAAGACTCCACCCCTGGCTCCACCTCTTTCCCACCCTTTATCCCACCCAAACACTTCCTCATGTCCCTCAAGGGGTGTGTCTTATTATTGGAATGATTTATTCAGAGAGGGGTTTGTGGGGGTGTGGCTTGTCTCTATGGACCTTACAATTAGGACAATGCAGAGGGAGAGGATAGCCCACAACAGCCATTAAAGTTTTTATTCAGCACAAATTTTAATCCAGACCAGACCTGCATAATTCAGACCCCAGAATCAGACCCCAGTATAACCCTCCTGTATAATACAGACCCCAGAATCAGACCCCAGTATCAACCCCCTGCATAATACAGATCCCAGAATCAGACCCCAGTATCAGGCAGACCACAGAATCAAACCCAAGTATCGCACCTCCCTGCCAACATAATGCAGACCCCAGGATAAGAAACCAATATCAGACCCCCAATTTTTTTACAGACCCCCCTGCATAATACAGACCCAAGAATATACCAATTGCCAAGAGGAAAGCACGTAATAAGTTTTTACTATGTAAAACTACAGCTGCCAGTATGATCTAAGCAGTGATAAGGCAGGGAGCTGTTAGTTCTGCAGTACAGCATTGGGACAAAGTCAGACAGAATACATCATATCATTGACACCCAAGTGACGTCTTCTCTGATTGAGGTAATTTACTTTTCCTTTTCTTCTCTATCTGGCCATGACGACTTCTCCCAGCCATGACTCATCGCCACAGAATCTACCAGACAAACATTTTAGGCTCCTTGATCCAGCACTATCCCTACCTCTACACAAACTCTGTTTTTCCCTATACAGTAATAGTGTCAACTTTGTGCTCCTATATAGCAGCTAAGCAACCTCTGTGTCCCCATATAACACCATAGATATGGGTAGACCCCATGTATATAGGACGAACCCCTCCCCCTTCATGTATAATGTATATAGGCAGACCCTCCTCACATATATAGGCAGACCCCACACCTTTTGTATATATGCAGAACCCATCCCCCACCACATGTATATTGGCAGAACTCCCCTCCTCGACACCCCACCCCATGTATATAGGCAGAACCCCACTGCCCTCCCAATGTATATAGACAGACCACAACCCCCATCCCATGTATATAGGCAGAACCCAACAGGGGAAGGGTAAGGTATTACTTACCTGCTTACACTGCTGTGCTGCTAACAAGACCGGTCAGTCCACCCCTGCTGGGGCTTGGAACTTGTACTTCCAAAATTGTAGAATTTAATAATAGCAATAATAATAATTTCAGCAGCCCTTTACATTTCAATGGGATCAAATACAGACAAAAATCAGACATTGCAAAATTATCCACTAATGATTCAAACAATAGGAGGGAGGGCTTACAGCCTATGAGGAATAGGGTGGAGACAAAAGGTTGTGCAGTAAAATAACATGCACCGAGAGGACATGTAGAAGGACAGTATTGCTCCTGCTGTTACCTGTCCTCCCACTGCCTGTAGTTTTACTGCACAACTAAAATAAATTATGCTATGATCCACAGACAAGTAAGATAACTTCTTGGGAAGTCAATAAGGTGCACTAGTCAATAGTAAAGAGGCTTTATTTACCGTATTTTTTGCCATATAAGACGCACTTCTTCTTCCCCAAAACTAGGGGGGAAAGTTGGTGCGTCTTATATGGCGAATACACACACCTATCGCGGCAGTCCCTGCGGCCATCAACGGCCGGGACCTGCGGCTAATACAGGACATCACTGATCGCCGCCGCGTCTGAAGGGAAAGTGACTCTAACCTGGCTGTCGGGCTGTTCGGGACCGCCGTGGTGAAATTGCAGCGTCCTGAACTGCTTACAGGACACCGGGAGGGACCTTACCTGCCTCCTCGGTGTCTGCTCCGTGCCGGGATCCCCTGCATGGCCGGCGCTCTACTTCAACATCATCACGTCGTTGCGCATGCCGTCCCGTCATCCAATAGGAGCGGCGTGCGTAGCGACGTGATGACGGCGACGGATAGCGTGGATCCCGGGGAAGAAGACGCCCGGAGATGCGGCGACAGCGATGGAGCGACATCCAGGGCAGCGGTGACGGGTCCGGAGCGGCTGGGACACGTGAGTACTACCTCCTATCCAGTGGTCTTCAACCTGCGGACCTCCAGATGTTGCAAAACTACAACTCCCAGCACGCCGTTGGCTGTCCGGGCATGCTGGGAGTTGTAGTTTTGCAACATCTGAAGGTTCGCAGCTTGAAGATCACTGTTGGGTTCAGTATCTTTTTTTTCTAGATTTTGCACCTTTAAAATTGGTTCCGTTTTATATGCCGGTGCGTCCTATATGGCGAAAAATACGGTATACAATAGTTTTGCTTTTTTATTATTAATTGGGTAGATCACGAAAAGGCAAGTAATCCAGTCACTAACTAATCTCTGAATGTCTAAAATGCATAGAGCATAGGAAACATTGCTAAATGAGGGTGGAGGATAGCATAGCGATAGTAGAGATGACTAATAAGGGAATGTCATCTGCCTGCCTAATGTTTTGCGCATTTCAAAGAACTGGTGCAGCATGAGCAAAGTCTTGGGTATGGGATTGAGAGGTTCGGATTATGGAATGTGTTAGTTTTGTATTATTAGCAGAGCGTAAAGCAAACATGGAAGGATAGACAGAGATAAGGGAGGATAAGATAGAAGGTGCAGGACTGTGGAGAGCCTTGTTGGGAAGACGTTTATATTATACTAGGCAAATAGCCGGTGTTTCCTAGTCTTTCTACCTAAACTTTGTGGGACAGGAAAAGCAACGTGTAAGCATGCTGTTGTCCTCATATCCCAAGCTCATAACTTGTCCTCAAATCCCTACTTCATATCCCTCCTTATATCCCATCCTCATATATCGACCTTACATCCTGTCCTCATATTCCAACCTTATATCCTGCAATCTCTGCTGTCTTAAAGGGGTATTCCAGGCAAAACCTTTTTATATATATATATATATATCAACTGGCTCCGGAAAGTTAAACAGATTTGTAAATTACTTCTATTAAAAAATCTTAATCCTTCCAATAGTTATTAGCTTCTGAAGTTTTCTGTCTAACTGCTCAATGATGATGTCACGTCCCGGGAGCTGTGCATGATGGGAGAATATCCCCATAGGAACTGCACAGCTCCCGGGACGTGAGTCATCAGAGAGCAGTTAGAAAACAACAACTCAACTTCAGAAGCTAATAACTATTGGAAGGATTAAGATTTTTTAATAGAAGTAATTTACAAATCTGTTTAACTTTCCGGAGCCAGTTGATATATAAAAAAAGTTTTGGCCTGGAATACCCCTTTAAGACAAAAAAAAACACCCTCACATTAGGTCATGAGTTAGGTTTGATTTAATTTTACTATATTTTAGTTGACATGTAAGTAATATATGTACTAGGTTTCATCGAAATAGCCAGCTGGAACATACATAAATGTTAAATTTTAAATATATATAGTTGAATGGGCAACCAGTGCACTGTGCAGTTACTGACACATGACAAAGTGTCAGTGTTGTGGCTGGAGAGGAAGACGAGTCTTCCTGTTGTATTTAGGATGGAATAGAGAAGGGAGAGTTTAGAGAAGAGAAGATCAATTGGAAATGAGTTACAGTAGTCAAGGCTAGAGCAAATCAGAACAAGAATAAGCATTTTAGCTGTTTCAGTCAGAAAAAGGGCAAATTCTGCTGATGTTTTTTTAGGTGACAAGATCATGAAAGGAACTAAATATAGGGAGTGAAAGATAGTTCTGTATCTAGCATACCGTATTTTTCGTCGTATAAGACAAACTTTTTCTTCCCCAAAACTGGGGGGGAAAAGTTGGTACGTCTTATACGGCAAATACACATTAAAACCGTCCGGGACCCACGGCTAATACAGGACATCACCGATCGCGGTGATGCCCTGTATTAACTCTTCAGACGTGACGATCAAAGCTGACCGCTGCGTCTGAAGCGAAAGTGACACTAACCCAGCTGCTCAGTCGGGCTGTTCGGGACCGCTGCGGCGTCCCGAACAGCTTACAGGACATCGGGAGGGACCTTACCTGCCTGCCTCCTCGGTGTCTGCTTCGTACTGGGATCCCCTGCATGTCCGGCGCTCTCCTTCGTCGTCATCACGTCGTCGCGCACGTCGTCCTGTCATCCAATAGGAGCGGCGTGCGTAGCGATGTGATGGTGGCGACGGAGAGTGAGGATACCGGGCAGCAGAGACGTTCCGGAGCGACGGGGGTCACCACGGGGACGGGGCGACAGCGATGGAGGAGACATCAAGGGCAGCGATGACGAGTGGTGACGGGTCCGGAGCGGCGGGGACACGTGAGTACTACCTCCTATACCAGTGGTCTTCAACCTGCGGACCTGCAGATGTTGCAAAACTAAAACTCCCAGCATGCCGGGACAGCCAACGGCTGTCCGGGCATGCTGGGAGTTGTAGTTTTGCAACATCTGCAGGTCCGCAGGTTGAAGATCACTGTCCTATACTTTACATTGTATTTGGTTCAGAATCTTTATTTTCTAGATTTTTATGCTTTCAAATTGGGTGCGTCTTATATGCCGGAGCATCTTATATGACGAAAAATACAGGTAACCCCAAGACAACAGACATGCTGATCTAGTGCCAGTCCAGTGACATATAGTAGGCGACCCAGCAAAGGCTGATTTTGAGACCTTGACCTCCTCAAACCAACTCTGGCAAAGCCCCCCTAAAAGCATTGTGTTAATGTTACTTTATATTTATTAACTCACTTTATCAATGTAGCAATTCCCTGTTGCATAGCAAGAAATTACATATTCTTATCTTTTGGTTTCACAAGCAGCTGGAACATTTCTATGGTCACCGAAGAGCTACTAGGTGACAGTTTTGTTGCCCTTGGACTCCAAATACATTTTATTGTATCAACATAAAATGCAACATTTTCAGATAAGAGGATAGTGATGAGAACGTGAGCATTTGGAAGGAAACCAACAAAGTGCAAGATTATGAACACACAAGGTTGGGATTCAATACATGGTGTGCATTATACAAAAACATAAACAGTAGTAGTAGCTTCTGAAACCTGTTAGATCACTGAAAACTTTGTTTAGGAAACACATAAGACAGTCATGTTTGAAATCTAATGCAAATAATAAATGTGGTGTTGGCTGCAGCAAGCCATCAGATTCTAACCATCCAGGAAGATTATTAAGAACACTCATGTTCCTTTGGACTAGTTTCTTTAAATGAATGCCTTTTTTACCACGCACTGTAGCTTTCAGCTTACCTGACTGGACCCTGTACTCATAGGCATATGCAAGCCAACACCCTCAGGGATAATGGACATAGGAAAAGGTTGTCCAATGCTGGAGTGTGCAAATAAAATCTCATGCATAGATACATTTGTGGTGCCTTGGGGGGGGGGGGGCGGGGTGTATGGCAGCTGAGGTGCTGCTGTGAGGTATATCACGGTTATAATTAACTCTTGTCAGTCGTGACGCCAGGGTGAGGGTTAGATACTGTATGGCTTGGCCTATCGCCACCCTTCCCAAGAGCGATAGGTAGATGCAGAATAAAGTATTGTCCGCAACCAGAGCTTTGCTGAAAACGTGTGTAAACTTTACTGAAGATTTTCTGTAACATGCGAACATAAACAAGTCTTTGTAACAGAGTCTATGAACAACTTAGCTTAGATTGACAGTTGGTTGGGACTTGAGTAAGTTCCTCAGCTTGTAGGGATTTAGTATGCGCAGATCCGCTGGATTTAGGGTTATGTTTAGGTCCAGGGTCCTTGCCGATATTTGCAGGGAGATTTAGAAGAACTCACTTAGTGAATCAGCCGAGGCTGCAAGGCTTTGGCCTAGTAATTGTCGTTGAAAGTTACGGAGGTCCTACCTCATTCAGTGACAGCAACCCAAGAGAGCGAATAATGGCCGCAGGTCCCTTATATGGGCAGGGGCTGGCCGTTTTAGGATTGGTCCACACCATCTGTCAATCAGCTTTACAAGGCATTGTGGGTATCACATGTCCCATGAACCTCCAAAGGTCCTTTTTACCTACCATAGAGACTAAACATCATCACGTGACCCCTGCGACGCTAGCACAAGTTAAGTACACTTTTTATATACATTTATTTACATTTACGTGAATAATATATTAACTATTTAAGGGGTGACTAGGGGAGGACAAGACCTGAGGACCCCACGGTTCCTAGGAACTCTGACTTTGGGGACCACTACCAAGGTACGGTATGTAATACGGTACCGGGACACCACACATTGGAGGTGTTGCCTATATCAACCAAGAAGCTTTCAACCCTATCTTTTTGCCCAAATTAGGAACCAAAAGGCCGCAATCTATTGTTAAGATGTCATACACATTCGGTTAAAGTATGCCAAATCTTGATTTTTGAGTATTCAGACTATGCCCTAAATGCAGATGCCAGGAGGAAGAGAATTGGGCATTTTGCTTTTCAACATGCCCAACACTTTGAAAACTTTTGTTCTCAAGTTTATTTGCCACTGACAGGAGTTTTTCTTTGTTGTTTTTTTAAAGGCTAAAGTGTAATTAACGAAAACTAGAATTATAAATTAGAAACTTATATATCTCTTTCCTGCTTAATCCACTTCTGGCTTTGGCTTAAAAAAAAAAAAAAATTGAATGAAAAACTACCAAGAAAACTACCACAAAAACTGTGTGTGTAACCCCCTTAGCTGTGTGTGGAACCCCCTCTAGCAGATATGTTGCCCAAAGCAATGTACTTTTTTCAGTGGAGTATCAAACCCTTCTGTTGAATCTGAAAGAAGGGAAATAAGTAAATACTTTTGAAATGAACAGTTGCCGGTTTTGCTACAGATTCCCATGAGAGAATTTCTGAGAGAATTAGGTATGTTGCAGATACAGCATCATGTGAGATTTGTAAAATTTTATCCACTTGCCTGCTGTTGTATTCCTCTGTGAAGAAAATTGACAGCATTTCCATTCTGTCTAAATTTATCTTTATGATAGGATAGGTCATGACTAGTTATTTTTTTTTCAATTTTCATTTCAATTGGTTTCCATTTAATTGCGATCAAATTCATTTCAGATTCAAAGGCCGATTCAGATTAGCCTTACGCCTACTAGGTCAGGAACAGAGCACTTAGCCTAGTCAATGTAAGGAGTTACCGTATTTTTCGCCCTATAAGACGCACCGGCATATAAGACGCACCCAATTTTAAAGGTGCAAAATCTAGAAAAAAAAGATTCTGAACCCAACAGTGATCTTCAAACTGTTGGCTGTCCGGGCATGCTGGGAGTTGTAGTTTTGCAGCATCTGGAGGTCCGCAGGTTGAAGACCACTGGTATAGGATGTAATACTCACGTGTCCCGCCGCTCCGGACCCGTCACCGTTCGTCACCGGTGCCCTGGATGTTGCTCCATCGCTGTGATGGCGTCCCCGACGCCCAGGAAGTCTTCTTCCCCGGGATCCACGCTCTGCGTCGCCGTCATCACGTCGCCATTATCACGTCGCTATGCACGCCGCTCCTATTGGATGACGGGACCGCGTGCGCGACGACCTGGTGATGTTGAAGGAGAGTGCGGGCCATGCAGGGGATCCTGGCATGGAGCAGACACCGAGGAGGCAGGTAAGGTCCCTCCCAGTGTCCTGTAAGCTGTTCGGGACGCCGCAATTTCACCACGGTCAGCTTTGATCGCCGCGTCTGAAGGGTTAATACAGGGCATGACCGCGATCGGTGATGTCCCGGCCGTTGATGGCCGCAGGGACCGCCTGGATAGATGTGTATTCACCGTATAAGACGCACCAACTTTTCCCCCCAGTTTTGGGGAAGAAAAAGTGCGCCTTATAGGGCGAAAAATACGGTATATAGCAATGCACAGCATCTCTGTCCTCTATGCAGTTTCCATGGTGCCCTAGGCCATACTCTATGCCTAGTTTTACAGTTTGTGTTTGAGTGATGGAGGAGGTGTTCAATGGTAAGCCTGCTGGGTCTAATTTTTTATGGCCACCCTAGATCTTGCAGGACCTGTATATGGTCTTTACTTTCTATTTGCCCTGTAAGTCTTCTATTAGTTTACAAGCTTTGTTTTGCCACTTCTTATGCCAGTCTTATTTAAAGGGGTTCTCCCTTTAAATAATACTGGCATAAGAAGTGGCAAAACAAAGCTTGTAAACTAATAGAAGACTTACAGGGCAAATAGAAAGTAAAGACCATATAGGGGATAAGATGCCTTAATGCGGGAGTCCCGCTGCTGGGGATCCCCGGGACCTTGCACGCGGCACCCCGTTTGTAATCAGCTATCACGCCCCCTCCCGTAGGCTTGCATTGAGAAGTGGAGCGTGACGTCACACGGGGGCGGAGGCGTGACATCACGCGCCGCCGGCCTTGTGGTCGTCGGTAATCAGACCCGGAGTGAACACGCTTCGGGGACTGATTACAAACGGGGTGCCGCGTGCAAGATCCCGGGGGTCCCCAGCGGCGGGACTCCCACGATCAGGCATCTTATCCCCTATCCGTTGGATAGAGGATAAGATGTCTAAGCACCGGAGAACCCCTTTAACAGTCTCTTCATTTGCTCACATCTTCCAGAAAATACTTCTTTCCAACTGCAGATAGATTTACTTTGCCCATCTTCTGCAGTTGGAAAGAATTAAGGAAAAAGCCAATCATGTTTTCAGTCTCAAAATGGGCTACGGAGTGCAGCCAGGAGCTAATTTTTTTTTCCCTGAAAGTCAATCCTTTGTAATGTTTTCTAGCTCTAATGGGATAACTCAACATGCTCTTCAGTGGAGATGGCTGATTTTAGTATGTTTGTGTATGTGTCCAATAACTTCGTCACATCAGACAGTTGTGCAAATTACAGCAAAGCGAAGATTAATTCTCGCAGCAACCTCAGAGCATTAAGGAAGGAATTTAGCATTGTGGAACATTATTAATCTACTATTTTGTTTAACTTCCCATCAGGGCTCTTTGTACTAACTGCCTCCGTCTGCTTCAGATCTCCACACATCTTTGCTATCCAGTCACATAAATCACTAGTTGTAGACTGAAACTAAATGCAGATTTTTACCTCAAGCTGGGTAAAGAATTAACCCCTATATAGCCACATTTATTCTACTTTGACACATTATTCCTAAGGTAACAGTAAAAAAAATAGAAATGTTATTGAAAATCGGGAGACTGGTGAGTAGACTGAGCTAGCTTTAGGTTTGTTAAACACCCTTCATGTGGTATACTAAATATTAAAAACAAACATTATATTGGTAAACATACAATTGCCATAAGGTGCCCAACATTATGGCCCTCATTTACTATTGCAAACCCGACATGTTTTGTCGGGTTGTGCGCCAGATTCTGTCGCATTGCGCCAGAAATTCTGTCTTCGCCAGAATCTGCGCCACAAATTCTGTCTGCGCCAGAATTTGCGCCAGAATTTGCGCCAGAATTGAAGAAACCCCGACTAACTCTCCATTTTGCTAAGAAAACCCCGGAAAAGGGCGTGGCCACTGGGAAAAAGGGTCGTGGTCTCCGAAAAGGGGCGTGTTCCCGACATTTTCACTAAAACCCAACATATTTACTAAGGTTTCCACATAAAATGTGGTGGATTTGAGCTGAGGAAAACCCTACAGATCAGAGCAGGTGTAAAAAAAGCAAATTGTAGGGAAAGTGGAAAATGTAGGGAAACCTTAGTAAATACCGTGGAAAATAAATTGTAGGGAATTAAAACCCACAAAGAAACCTACACTCCACTCTTAGTAAATGAGGGCCTATGTTTTTATATATTTTTTATTCATTTAGGCAGTCGTCTGCTGTCACTTGAGCAGTTTCTGCCTCCCGGCGGACATAGGCTTCCGTTACCTTTGGTGTCCATGGTCCCAGCTGTGCTCCTCCCAGCTATCTCGCCACCCGTCTTCCTGCTGCTGTTTCACTATTGGCTCATAGGGTCAAAATTTGCCTCCAATCTATGAGGCTCTGTATAGTACGTGCAAGTTGCTTCCTCTGTGCATGACCCATCCTGTTGGCTACAAATCTGCACTGCCTGCTGTAACCAGTTTGCCTGTATCTGACTATGTCAGTGAGCTTCCTTTCTGTACCGCGAATATGCCGGTTTCCTTGGTGCCTTGCACAGGTGTCTCTTGATCCACACCAGGACTACTCTCAAATGTGATGTACAGTGATGAAGTTCATTCAATGATTAGCTGCAAATTTTTACACCAGCCCTGACCCCATTGCCTGCCTCTTCTGTGTGCAGATTATGTCCTGTGTGATATACATTTGTTCTCCTGTGTATACGATCTGAAACCCCTCACAAGAAGACAGGCTGCATTTGTATTGGATATGAGACTTCATGGTGCAAGTAACAGTACAGAAGTTCTATGTTATTGATCTATCACTTACTGCACTAGATAAGAGGAAAGCAGGTGCAGGGATGAGACTCCTATCTCTGCCTTTGCAAAGCATGGGAATTGTAGGCGGCACTAGGGGAAATCGAAATCAAGATGGCATACAATCCATAAACCAAACTAGCTATAAACAAGACATACAGAAGACTCTGATTATTCATATTTAATAATAACCCAGGCTGTTCTATATAAGCAAAAAAAAGTGGTGCTTTTTAATGTTTGTGTAGAATGCTCCTAATCACAGTTACAACTGCACATTCCTCTCTATTTTCATATGTGTTCATCTCTATGATAAGTGCAGGGGGAGCAGGGAACTGAACTGTGAGTGTTCACCCTTCTATTATAGCCAGGACAATGTTGAGTAACCCACAGGGATCTAGGTATCTAGCAATTAACACTACTACTGTCCTTCCCAAGAGGTCTTAAACTTTGCCATTTGCATGCCCTAGCCCACCATCTATCCCTACATTAACCCCTTCATTGTCCTAGACCACCAAATATTCTTATTTTTACCCCATCAATGCCCTAGATCACCAGTTATATTGACACTAACCCTTTCACCTCCCCAGATAACCAGGAATACAGAATTAAGCTCTTTCTATTTTTTTTTTAATAGCTGAGGTACGTGCTCTCTGTCACCCAAGTGCAAGAAAAAATGCACGAGGATGCGGTCCATCGCAAGCCCTTCTCCGAAAGGAGAGAGGCCCCCCAACAAACCTACCCTTTCCCTCCGGGCCAGAAGGCACCTGCAAGGGTCCGGGTTTGATGTCCCGTTTTGCTGAAGCTACAAAGGGACTGCAAGTCCTCCTGGAATCAACCTAGGCGTTAAAGGGGTACTCCACTGTAAAACATTTTTTTTTTATCAACTGATGCCAGAAAGTTAAACAGATTTGTAGTTAACTTCTATAAAAAAAATCTTACTCCTTCCAGTACTTATAAGTTTATGTATGCTCCACAAGAAGTTATTTTCTTTTTGAATTTCCTTTCTGCCTGACCACAGTGCTCTCTGCTGACACCTCTGTCCATATCAGGAACAGTCCAGAGCAGGAGAGGTTTGCCATGGTGATATGCTCCTACTCTAGACAGTTCCTAAAAAATAGATAGAGGTGTCAGCAGAGAGCACTGTGGTCAGACAGAAAGAAAATTCAAAAAGAAAATAACTTTTTGTGGAGCATACAGAAGCTTATAAGTACTATAAGGATTAAGATTTTTTAATAGAAGTAATTTACACATCTGTTTAACTTTCTGGCACCAGTTGATTAAAAATTAAAAAAACACTTTTTTTCCAGCGGAGTACCCCTTTAACCAAGGTGTCAGCCAAGGAGGAGTATACTGATGGTATCTCAGTCGAAGCCGAAATACCCAGGGTTGCTGGAAGGTAAGGAACCAGAAGGCCACACACACCTCCTCTAGACCGCCAGGAGGGACGCCCAAAAGGGCAACCGTACCCTGATCATCCTAGCGAACATAGACACAGCAAATGTGGCACAGTGAAAAAAAAGTAGACATACAAATAAATAAGTGGATGATGCAGTGAGTTACTGCTCGGTCTTCCATCTGGATCTATAAAAGTTTTCCGGATCCTAACCAGAAGGCCGGGATACCAAGGGTGAGTGCCAAGATTTAATACTATTGCCTGGATTCTATGTGGTCCCATAGATCAGGCTGATTTACAGCTTAACATTTGGACACTGTCACGATCACACTATCGGTCCAGCCGAGACGCTAGAGAGAGTGTGATGGTGCAAGGGTTAAAGCCGCCAGACCTCTGGGTATCCACTACTAGTCCCAGCAAGTCACCAAATTAACCCTTAGATAAACGTGTTTCCACCAGAGCTTCCTTCAGAAAGGTGAGCTCATATATTTAGAGATCAAAGACCAGAGCTGATTAACCCCTTAAGGACACATGACGTTCCATACGTCTCCATTTCCAAGTCCTTAAGGACACATGACGTATGAGAACGTCATGCGCTTTACCGGCCCCCCGCAGCCATCTTGAGCGGAGCCGGTGCCCGATACCTGCTGAAATCGTTCAGCAGGCATCGCGGCATATCGCCCAGGGGGGTCATGATGACCCCCTCATGTCGGCGATGCCCGCAGATCGCTGTACAATTCACCCCAGCGATCTGCGGCGGATTACGGGTCAATCGGGTCTCCAGTGACCCGGTGACCTGGAATTACTGGCTGACCGGGGCCGTCTCTGACGGCCCCAAACAGCCATAGCCAGCAGGGGAGAGGTGGCACTGGTGCCACCTCACGATCGCCTTGATTCGTCGGCCGGATTACTGGCCGACCAATCAGGGCACCTGCGGCGTCCCTGTTGGGATCGGGCCCCAGGAGCGGCGGCGGTGGCGAGGGACTGACCTGCAGCGTGGATCAGCAGTTGGACGTGAGTGACAGCCCCCTGCTGTTGCTTAGCAACAGCTCCCAGCATGCAAAAAGGGCATGCTGGGAGCTGTAGTTATGCAACAGCAGGAGGCAGACCACCACAACTCCCAGCATTCCCTTATGGGCATGCTGGGACTTATAGTTTTGCAACAGCTGGAGGCACATTTTTTCTATGGAAAAGTGTACCTTCAGCTGTTGTATAACTACAACTCCCAGCTTGCACAATCAGCTAAAGTGCATGCTGGGAGTTGTAATGGTGCATCTGCTGGTTGCATAACTACAACTCCCAGCATGCCATTTGGCTGTCGGTGACTGCTGAAAGTTGTAGTTTTGCAACAGCTGAAGGCACACTGGTTGTGAAACACAGTTTTTTTTTTTACTCAACTCAGTGTTACACGACCGGTGTGCCTCCAGCTGTTGCAAACTACAACTCCCAGCATGCACCGGACATGCTGGGAGTTGTAGTTTTGCATCAGCTGGAGGCACACTGGTTGTGAAACACTGAGTTAAGTAGCAAACCAGTGTGTCTCCAGCTGTTGCATAACTACAATCCCCAGCATTCCCAGCCAAAGTAGTATGCCTCCAGCTGTTGCAAAACTACAACTCCCAGCATGCACTGATAGACCGTACATGCTGGGAGTTGTAGTTTTGCAACAGCTGGATGTTCCTCCCGCAATGTGAATGTACAGGGTACACTTACATGGGCGGAGGTTTACAGTAAGTATCTGGCTGCAAGTTTGAGCTGCATCAAATTTTCTGCCGCAGCTCAAACTGCCAGCGAGAAACTACTGTGAACCCCCGCCCATGCGAATGTACCCTAAAAACACTACACTAACACAAAATAAAATAAAAAGTAAAAAACACTACATATACACATACCCCTACACAGCCCCCCTCCCCTCCCCAATAAAAATGAAAAACATTTGGTACGCTACTGTTTCCAAAACGGAGCCTCCAGCTGTTGCAAAACAACTACTCCCAGTATTGCCAGACAGCCACTGACTGTCCAGGCATGCTGGGAGTTTTACAACAGCTGGAGGCACCCTGTTTGGGAATCACTAGCATAGAATACCCCTATGTCCACCCCTATGCAAGTCCCTAATCTAGGCCTCAAATGCACATGGCGCTCTCACTTTGGAGCCCTGTCGTATTTCAAGGCAACAGTTTAGGGTCATATATGAGGTATCGCCGTACTCGGGAGAAATTGTGTTACAAATTTTGGGGGGTATTTTCTGCTATTACCCTTTTAAAAAATGTACCATTTTTGGGCAACCAAGCATTTTAGGGATTTTTTTTTTTTTTTACATATGCAAAAGTCGTGAAACACCTGTGGGGTATTAAGGTTCACTTTAGCCCTTGTTACGTTCCCCAAGGGGACTAGTTTCCGAGATGGTATGCCATGTGTTTTTTTTTTTTTTTTTTTGCTGTTCTGGCACCATAGGGGCTTCCTAAATGCGGCATGCCCCCAGAGCAAAATTTGCTTTCAAAAAGCTTTCCTTCTCTTCTGAGACCTGTAGTGCGCCAGCAGAGCACTTTTCACCCCCATATGGGGTGTTTTCTGAATTGGGAGAAATTGGGCTTCAAATTTTGGGAGTTATTTTCTGCTATTACCCTTTTTAAAAATGTAAAATTTTTGGGAAACCAAGCATTTTAGGTAATTTTTTTATTTTTTTTATATATGCAAAAGTCGTGAATCACCTGTGGGGTATTAAGGTTCACTTTACACCTTGTTATGTTCCCCGAGGGGTCTAGTTTCCAAAATGGTATGCCATGTGGTTTTTGTCGCTCCTTCCATTCTGAGCCCTCTACTGCGCCCGCCGAACAATTAACATAGACATATGAGGTATGTGCTTACTTGAGAGAAATTGGGTTTCAAATACCAGTAAAAATTTTCTCCTTTTTATCCCTTGCAAAAATTCAAAAATTGGGTCTACAAGAACATGTTAGTGTAAAAAATGAAGATTTTGAATTTTCTCCTTCACTTTGCTGCTATTCCTGTGAAACACCTAAAGGGTTAATACACTTACTGAATGTCATTTTGAATACTTTGGAGGGTGCAGTTTTTATAATGGGGTCATTTGTGGGGTATTTCTAATATGAATACCCTTCAAATCCACTTCAAACTAAACTGGTCACTGAAAAATAGTGAGTTTGAAAATTTTGTGAAAAATTTGAAAATTGCTGCTGAACTTTGAAGCCCTCTGGTGTCTTCCAAAAGTAAAAACTCATATATGTTATGATGCACACATAAAGTAGACATATTGTATTTGTGAATAAAATTAAAATTTAGAAAAGTTAGAAAAATGCAAAATTTTCATTTTTTTCATCAAATTTTGAATTTTTCACCAAGAAAGGATGCAATTTACTACAAAAAATTACCACTATGTTAAAGTAGAATATGTCACGAAAAAACAATCTCTGAATCGGAATGATATGTAAAAGCATCCCAGAGTTATTAATGTTTAAAGTGACAGTGGTCAGATGTTCAAAAAACGCTCTGGTCCTAAGGTGTAAAATGGCTAGGTCCTTAAGGGGTTAATTAAACATTTAATCTGATAAAAGGTATCACAGTGCTAAATATATAAAAATACAGGAACAAATGACATACAGGTATAACAATATATAAAAGAGTTTAGCAAGACAAGTTCAGAAAACAAAAGATGAAGTTCTCTCTTCCAGGCCCCTTATCTGTTTGATTAAATGATGGGACCAGAGTGCATGACTTCAAAAAAGCCTTTGACTTCAAAGGAGATGTAAACAAACAGCCAGACCCCCAATAAAATGCAATACACAAACCCACAGTCTGAATGACCTCTCACCCCGGTCTTGGATGATCCATCACACACAGTTATAATTTACAATACACATATAGGATTTTAATAATCAGGCCTTGGGCCTGACAGGCACGTACATACTTAATCAGCTCTGTATTGCATGGTTTAGGGACAGCAAAGCCACAATTCTCTGTTCACTAGTTATAAAGGCTGAGAGGTAACATTGCTCCTGGATGCGTGAATCATTACCACATAAGACACCTTTAAAATAAATAAAAAAATTGCAATATTAGGCACATGGTATCTGATTACCATAAAGTGAAAAGTCCTGTGGTTGAATTACATGAACTCAACCTGCAGCCTTTTACTGAGATAAGGTCACAAACTTTGTCGGCATCTTCTAATATATTCCTATTATTAACTCACTAGGAACCACTTAAAGGGCAGACAGTGAGCCTAGCCATTGACAATACCAACATACTCAATCCATACAGTTTAATGAAGGTAAAAGATCCGTATATGGGGCATAAGAAAGGGCTATGGTAAAAGAGGAAATTAAACTGTAGTTGATATGTACTCCGTCAGATCCAGTCTATATGTATAACATTACAGCTCAGCAGGAGCTATATATTGCTTTTGTGTCTTCACCACTCTGTTCATGATAGTCTTCTAGAAAAAAAAATTGAAATTGTACACCAAATGTATGGGGAGTTCACAATATCGCATTATGTAATTCTAATGTCTGCTTTTTGAGGATTTTAATATATTTTCTGACATTTTGTAGAGCAAGCATTCAAGTGAAGCTCCACATCTAAAGCAACTTTAAAGTTTATTTGTAAAAACTCTTGACATATCGTTCAGACTTTCTACGATGAAGTGCTTGGTGAAGTGTGCATACGTTTATGGGGAAAAAGTGTGGGCATAGGAGTCTTTATCGATGATTGACAGCTTTCTAACCCTTTAAGGACTGAGCCCTTTTTCACCTTAAGGACTGAGCCCTTTTTCGCAATTCTGACCGCCGTCACTTTAAGCATTAATAACTCTAAGATGCTTTTACCGATTATTCTGATTCTGAGACTGTTTTGTTTTTTTGTGACATATTCTACTTTATTTTGGTGGTAAATTTTCGTCGTTACTTGCATTCTTTCTTGGTGAAAAATCCCCAAATTTCATGAAAATTTTGAAAATTTTGCATTTTTCTAACTTTGAAACTCTCTGCTTGTAAGGAAAGTGGACATACCAAATAAATTTTATATTGATTCACAAATATAATATGTCTAATAGACATATTTTTACTTTTAGAAAAAATTAGAGGGCTTCAAAGTATAGCAGCAATTTTCAAAATTTTCATGAAAATTGCAAAACTTGAAGGGACAGATGTTACAGAACTACAACTCCCAGCATGCCTGGGCAGTCTAGGCATGCTGACAGTTGTAGTTTGGCAACATCTGGAGGGCCACCGTTTGGGCACCACTGTAATAGCGGTCTCCAAACTGTGACCCTCCAGATGTTGCAAAACTACAACTCCCAGCATGCCCAGACAGCCTTTGGCTGTCTGGGCATGCTGGGAGTTGCAGTTTGGCAACCACTAGGAAGTGCAGCAGTTAATATTGCTTACTGCCCCCTCTTTCCCCCCCCCCCCCCCCCCACCGTCGCTTCCCTACCTGCGCCGCTGATCTCCGCAGTGTCCAGCGATGATCGCCGGTCCCCACGGCATCTTCTTTGCAGGTACCGGCCGCCATCTTCTCCAGGGGTGGGCAGAGCGGGGGGTTTCCATGGCAACCCCCTGTCGTGCACTGCCATTGGTCAGAACTCAGTTCTGACTAAGGGCAGGGGATAGGAGGAGATCGCAGCACTGCAATCTCGCTCCTGTCCCTCAGGATGATCAGGGCTGTCACTGACAGCTCCGATCATCCCTATTTTCCGGGTGATCGGGTCACCAGAGACCCAATCAGCCCGGAATAGGAGAAAATCGCATGTCTGAATTGACATGTGATTTTCTCCGATCGCCGACATGGGAGGTCTCATTTCAGCAGGCATCCCGATCCGGTCCCCAACTGGCTAGCGGCGGGGACCAGAATTCACACGGGCGTATCCATACGCCCGCAGTCCTTAAGGACTTTAAAACAGGGGCGGATGGATACGCCCGCTGTCCTTAACAGGTTTAAAAAAAACTTTTAACCATAGAGAGATTGGGACTGCCCACTGAATTCTTACCTGGAGTGAGCAGAGATTTAAATGATTAATATACAAGTTATACAAAACCCCTTCCCAACGTATGCTATACATTTATGGCATGGGTCGGTTGAGGGAGTATGGGAAGCAGGCTGTACCAAATGAGTGCTCATCTAATAGCTCAGTTTAATGCATATGCATTAAATTAATCTATATAAGCAATATATATATACACATAGTCTCCTTTCAGGCACTTCTTATGGCAAGACCAGGGCACACATCAGGTCAAATAGGTTATATACGGATACTGTTGCAAGTAATACATGACCATAAATATATATAGGCGCTCTCCTTTCTTTAGTTCACCTTGTACAGCAGAGAGGCTACATTAACTCCTGGGACAACATACAAGTATTTGCATGCAGAACTGTTTTAGCCTACTCAAGTGTGTCCATCACACAACAGAAGTATACAGAAATGAAGGGGACAAAGTATACAGTACTCATGATTCCTATATTTGCAACTAATCCCTAGTGCTGTATATAGGAGAATGATTGATTGATTTGGGATAATTTGTTAGCAAGCGCCATAGCCCCTAATTTAGACCTCTGCATTTTAATGGGAGAAGAAAGCACGGGAACCGTTCAGGATACTGGCATAATGAAACATTTATGTGCTATTTTTCTTAAGTGATTGCCCACTTCTCTGCAAGCTCTTTACCTACTCTGGAAATGATTTTTGTATATTAACACATCAGAACTGTTTGGATGGTTAGAAGACAGCGGTGTCCTCTTTGTTTTCCTACATTTGTTGTTTATTTTCTGAACCCTGCAACAATATTCCCCATAAATTTATAGCAGTCATTTAGATCAGGCCCTTGAAGATTCCCTAAAGAGAGAGAAGGCGCCCATCCATGCAGGAGCCCAGTGCCTTTTGTCCAAGCATATGTTACTTATTTGAGTTTTGTTGTTGTTTAGAGAAAGAGAAGTTAAGGATGTCTTGTAAAAGACGGCCAGGGGGGAAACTGCCTCTTCATTATCCACATCTGCCTATGGTACAAGGTACAAGAAATGTTAGCTTTCTATTGTTTTTAGATTAATATTTAAAGTTCTGTACAAATTACTATTTTTTTTCTATACAGCACTTACCTACTATTGTTTTCGGTGTTGCCTGTCTGTCTGGCACAACTTCGTTTGGTGAATTTATCGTTTTTCTGCACTGTCAAGGGGATGTCATAAAGAGTCACAAAACCTGTTGTTTTAGAAGGCTCAGGCTGCTTTTTACCTATTCTATTCTTTAAACTGTAGCTCTGACTGTTTAGAATGGCTGTTGTGCATAAGCACAAGCCCAACACAAGGTCACCAAAATTCAACATATGTCAGACTAGTTTCCAGGATAACCAGGAATGTATGCCTGCAAAGTAAGCAAGATTATTAGGTACCTGCCATGTCTATTATTTGGTAATGGAGCTTCAATAAGGAGGGTATCCAGCAGACCCCCTTTAAGGAGTTATCTGCTACACACAACTCATTTGTATTTTCCTTATTCTATTCTATTTGCAAGATCAGACCTTTTCCATTTTATTTGTCTACTCCTTTGCTAGGTCTGTTGTATGTTACGGCATTCCTGTAGGCATACTCTAATGGGCTAGGTAGCCCTTTCCCCAGTTATTTAAATGGGTACTCCACTGTAAAACATTTTTTTTTAATCAACTGGTACCAGAAAGTTAAACAGATTTGTAAATTACTTAAATTAAATTAATTAAATGAAAAAATCTTAACCCTTCCAGTACTTATCAGCTGCTGTATGTTCCAGAGGAAGTTCTTTTCTTTTTGAATTTCCTTTCTGTCTGACCACAGTGCTCTCTGTTGACATCTCTGTCCATTTTAGGAACAGTTCCTAAAAACAGGTGTCAGCACTGTGGTTAGACAGAAAGGAAACTCAAAAAGAAAAGAACTTCATCTGGAACATACAGCAGCTGATTAATACTGGAAGGGTTAAGATTTTTTAATAGTAATTTACAAATCGCTTTAACTTTCTGGTACCAGGTGATTTAAAAAAAAAAAAAAAAAGGTTTTCCAGAGGAGTACCCCTGTAATATGCCAGATCAGTGTTTCTTCATATTTCCTATGTGCCAGACCACCTATCTTCCAGCATTGTTTGTTGTCCAAGAAATCGACTGCAGTTGGTTATGGTACCCAGTTAGATTGAAATTGGTTGAAATTGTGGACAATGTCAACCAAAATGTTGGTCGAAAAATAAAAACATTCAAACAACTAATAGTGGCTACTTCTTGACTGTATACGGTGCAGTCAGCTGTTAGTCTGGGTTCACACCACGTTTTGTTTATATGGGGACCGGATCTGGCTGGGGGATGGGAAAACCGCTCGCTCCAAGATCCCAGCCAGATCCTGCCCCCATCTCATTCATTTGAATGAGCCGACCCGAGTCAGATAGTGACTCCGGTCGGTTCATTTTTTCCTCGTCTACGGTTTTGTGACTACACCTAAAACCATGGTATACTACGGTTTTAGGTCTGGTCACAAAACCGGATATGGGGCAAAAATGAGCCTATGCCGCCACTGCTTTCTATGGAGCTGCTAAACATTTCTGTGCACAGGTCCGCACCATTTATTCTGGGGACGATTATCGTCCCCATCCTCAGGATTGATAGGACTTCCGGTAGTCAGAACCTCACCAATCTGCTTGTTATCCCCTATACTGTGGCTAGGGGATGACTTAATGATTTTGGAATATCACTTTAAACTGCTGATTTAGCCTATAAAGCAGTGGTCTCCAAACTGTGAACCTCCAAATGTTGCAAAACTACAACTCCCAGCATGCCCGGACAGCCAACAGCTGTCCAGACATGCTGGGAGTTGTAGTTTTGCAACTTCCAGCATATCTAACCTTTTCCTGCACACAATGCGACAGTCCACCAGCTTTACTTAGCAGGAGCCATACATCACCATATATCACCATACATATTACCATCATACAGGTCCCCCTGTAGATAGCTGCCCCCTTTAGGCAGTAGCAGCGCCCTATAAGTAGATCCCCTTGTAGATAGTAACCCCATGTATATATTTTGCAGTTCCCTATATATAGTTGCAGCCCTCCATTAGGTAGTAGACAGCAGCAGCTCCCTTTAGGTAGTAGTTGTAGCAGTCCCCAATATGTAGTAGTAGCAACCCTCTTTAGGTAATTGTACTAGCTGCCCCCCTTAGATAGTAATAGTAGCCCCCTTTAGGTATTCATAGTAGCCCCCATTAGGTATGTATAGTGGCCCCTTTAGGTTTTCATAATAGCCCCCTTTAGGTATTCATAGTAGCCCCCCTTTAGATAGTAATAGAACCCCCTTTTAGGTAATAGCAGTAGTCCCCCTTAGATATTAACAGTTCCCCCCTTTAGTTAGTAACAGTAGCCCCCTTTAGGTAGTAACAGTACCCTCATTTAGGTAGTAATAGTACCCCCTTTTAGGTAGTAACAGTAGCCTTCTATAGGTAGCAACAGTAGCCCCCTTTAGGTAGTAATTGAACCCTCCTTTAGGTAGTGACAGTACCCCCTTTAGGTAGTAACAGTAGCTCCCTTTAAGTAGTAAGAGTACCCTCTTTAGGTAGTAATAGACCCCCCCCCCCTCTTTGGGTAGTAACAGTAGCCCCATTTAGATAGTAACAATAGCCCCCTTTAGGTAGTAACAGTTTCTCCCTTAATGGTGTATTCACACGTACAGTATTCTGCACAGATTTGAAGAGTAGGATTTGATATACGCTGGATTTGATGCTGCAGATTTCAATGTAAACTAAATGACTAAACACAGCTTCAAATTCTGTACATCAAATCCTGCGCAGAATATTGTACACATGAATAGACCCTTATGTAGTAACAGTACCTCCCTATAGGTATTAACAGTAGCCCCCTTTAGGGAGTAATAGTACCTCCTTAAGGTAGTAACAGTATCCCCCTTTAGATTAAAAAAGAAAAAAATACACACTGACCTGGGGACCTGGGTACAGCGTAGCATGTCCTTTATTTTCGTTTTCCCCTCTGGTCTGTTCTCCGGCAAATGATGATGTAATTCATCCACCGGAGCATAGAGCACAGAGGAAGGATGCCCTGGCCTCTTTGGGTTGCCTGCCACAATAGTGATTGACAGGGCGGAATGCCAATGGCTCTTTGCTCTGTTTAACTATAGGTGCGCCTCTAAGATGTGCTTCTAGGTAAATGCGTCCCGGACTGGCCTGTGTAGTAAAGTTTTACTACACAGGCCCTGCAAACGACACTGCCATGCCCCCTTCCCACCTCTGGTGACGCCACTGCCCACTGATGCTGCATCATGTGACTTGTCCAGGACAATTCCTGAAATGGACAGAGATGGCAGCATAGAGCACTGTGGTAAGACTGGAAAAAACTACACAACTTTCTTTGGAGCATAGATAGATAGACAGATAGAAAAGAAAAAAGCAGGAGAACACTGATGTCCAATGAAATCATGTGTGGCTTTATTCATTATCAATGATCAAGCAACATTTTGGCCGTCTCACTCAGCCATTGTCAAACAAACAAATGTGCACAGATGCATGTTTAAATAGCCAAGAATCATGTGACATCATTATGCACAAATTATCAATCAAGTATTCATAATGTATTCATAGTGACCAACAATACAATATCATAAATCATGTACAAAACAAATAGTTAAGATGTCAGTGGGGCAATATAACACTCCAATAGAATACATTATCTACATCATATTGCTCATTCAGTAAATCATGCGCAAAGTGGGCGTGCTGGTGCTAAAAATAAAGGAAAAGCTAACAAGGGAAACAAATCCTACTCACCCGAACATCTTATGTATAGCAATGAATCTGGCTATGTAACAAGAGCTTGTCAAACGCCATTACAGTATCTATACAGGATCTGCCTCCCAATCATATGATAGCATCGTGTCATAGCCATATGAACCCGCTCTACTCAGGGTCTGCGCACTGGTAGTTTTGATTATGGTTACTACGTCATGCCAGAAGTGGAGTGACTAGTCTCCCCCGCATCGTCAGCGTACAAGCTAACAAGGAGCATGTGCGCAGACTGGCATGGGAATCCATGTCACACCATCACTGTCCATCACTATTTCAATGCAAAAAGAAGTATGGGTAGATCCTTTACAAACTCTCAAGACAGCATGTAGTATGGGTACAGCACTCCTAATCTCATGCACAGCCCGATCCATCCACACTCCATCACTGGTTGTGTGGATCTGTCAGGCATACCACTGTATCTCCATGATGCCCCCATCAGGGGCCGCCCCGGAGGTTGTCCACCATTGTCCAGAGAAGGATGTGCTCTCACACAGATCATAAAACAAACTGAAAACAGACATATAAGTATAAATATAAGTATGTAGCAAGGGATGTTCTGGTGAGTAGATCTGGTGTTCTGGTGAGTCCATCTTTCTCTTTTTCCCCACCTGTCATAAAAAAAAGGAAAAAATATAATCCTTAACAACGTACACAAGAAAGGAATGCAGTCAATAGCACATGTTCATGTGTGAGATTTTAAAATCTACATTCAAACCCCTAGGTTTAAGGGTTTCCAGCTCAAAAATCCATTTAAACTCCAGACGTTTGAGGAGACTAACTCTGTCTCCTCCTCCTCTGGAAATTAGGACATGATCCAAGTACATAAATTTCAGGTCCCTCTCTGTATGTTTTGCCTCCACAAAAAGCTTAGATACAGATAGGTCAAATTTTCTTTTGCATATTCTATACCTGTGTTGATTAAATCTAGCTTAAAACTCACTAGTAGTTTCACCAACATACAATAGTATACAGGGGCACCACAATAACATGATCTGAAGTAAAAGTTTGGTAAAAATTTCAGCTTATATTCTATCCCAGTATTGGGGTGTCTAAACACCCTCCTTTCTCCATAGAACAATTTATACAATTGCGACATGGGAAAGAACCTTTATTGGAGACTGTTATAAATTGTTGGTCTCTCACCCTTTAAAGAAACATCTGTTTTAACCAACTTGTTTTGGAGATTTCTTGATCTTCTGTAAGACATTAATGGGGGGGGGGTTAGTGAAATTAGGAATGTTTTTATGACCTTTTTCAGAATTTGCCAATGTTTTCTCAATACCATGGTGGCTCATCCCAACACTTCAGTATATGTCGAGACAAATGGCATCCTACGGTTCTTAGCTTTCGTTTTTGACACTCTCAATGATTGTCCCTATTCTTGGATTTCATCTCCTTTCTTTTTGCCTTAACCAGTTTCCGTGGGTAACCCATTTCTATAAAGCTCTCTGCCATTTTATCCAGTGCTGGTAGCACCTCTTGTTCATCACTGATGATGTGTTTGGCCCTAGTCATCTGCTTCAAAGGCAAAAAAAAAAAAAAATACTGTGTAAACGCCCATGCTTTACGCTAACTGATGTATCCAGGAACTGTACTGCAGTTGTCAAGTGAGTAAGTGGGAATTGGATGTCATGATTGATCTAATTCAGGAAGGTATGGAAACTCAATAGTTTATCTTCCATAAACATTAAATACTCATTAGCGAGGAATTGGTCACAAGTGAATTAATTGAACAGGTTGTGTTCTTATTTGTTGGTTATTTTGGCACATATTGCTGTTTTTATTCTTATAAATGTCATCTCAAACCTTTCTGACTGATAGACGGACTAATAATTAGCCCTTACAGAAAAGAGGACAACAAACTACCGTCCTTGCACATCCAAGGAACAATCTAGAGATTAACATTTTTTCTGTTTCTTACTACTTTAATACTTTGAATTCATATTGTATTCATGTTTTTCTTCTTTTACTCCAAATGGAGTCTACTCAAATGTATGTATTCAATTTACTTATAACTGCACCAGATTGAGAAAATATCTTCTATGTAGCTCCACCACCCCAGCACATGGCTGAAGGGGTGTGATACATAGATGTGGGACTCTTTCAGATGGGCAATGAAAATGTTGGCAAAAGTTGGCGCCACATTTGTCCCCATTGCAGTCCCATTCAATTGCAAATAAAAATTATCATTGAACACAAAAAAGTTTTTTGTACCAGCTCTAGCAGGGTAATGATAAATGAGACCTTTTCTTCTGGTAAAGCTTGTTGAATAGATATGAAATAGATAGATAGATACACAGACAGACAGACAGAGTGATATAAATATCATAGCTAGAATGATATAAATATGAACATATGATACTCCCCTTCACACTCTTCTACATGAGGAAGTTGTGGAAGAAATAGCTTTCATGGGGTTGGTCTACTCAAAGAAAATGTCCACTATGCATAATGTATATTGAGCTTAAATTCTGTCACATGAAATCTGGTCTGGATGAAGGGGTGGTCTTCTCAGAGAGGCGTTTTCTTGGGGGAAAAGTTTTTAAACCTACATTTGTTCCATTTCTCCACTTTCACACCATTGAATTCCAGACCAGCTCCCCCCCCCCCCCCAAAAAAAACACTGTGATGACAGAAAGCCTAACTGTGCCAGCCCCTTCCATTTCAATCCTGTCACGTTCACCTCAAACTACCAAAATTTCTGGGATGGTGGGTGGGAGATGTTTTTCCTTGGTTCTGTAAACCAAAGTGCAGGGCTGGCGTTGGGGGGGGGGGGGGGGGGCCCAGGCAGTTGCCCAGGGCCCTCTTCCAAAAGAGGGACCCTGAAAAACTTTAAGGCATTACTAACACTACTGAATTTTGTGCAAAATGGCGGAAAAATTGCAGCGTTTTTGCAGCGGTTTGTGCAAAATCACAGCAACACCCCCTTATTTTACCGCAATTTTGCGCAAAAAGCTGTACTGTTAGTATAGTCCTAAAGCTGTACAGGCTGCAGAGAGCCCATAGACATTACTGTCAGACTTACTATGTACCTTCTAGGACTTGCGATAACTCCTAGAGGATATAGGATGATGATGATGATGTCATCCCAGGTCTTGGAAGATCCATAGTAAGGGTAACAGCAATGGAGAAGCGGATCCGCTGAACCTGTGATGATGATGGCGTGGGCCATACCAGGGAGCGGAGTCTAAGGTGCCGCTGGTTTTCACCAGAGCCCGCCGCAAAGAGGGATGGACTTGCACCGGTCGCTCGTCCACACAGGCAGCCGATGTGTAACGTGGCACAGTCAGGAAAGGCAAAAGGTTAGGGCAAGCAGCACAGGTGCAAGGTCAAGAACGTAGGTAGGAGGTCTGGTACACAGTAAGACAATACACTATCGGGAACGCTTTCTCCTAAGCTAGTGATCACAAAGATCCAGCAAGGATCTGAGGAAGTGCGGGTTAAATAGGATCAGTGCAGACAAGAACCAATCAATTGTGCGCTGGCCCTTTAAATCTTAAAGAGCCGGCGCGCGTGCGCCCTAGGAGGCGGGGACGCACGCACTGGCAGATAAGGCCAGGGGAGAGGACAGATAGGTGAGGAGGTAAGTGATGACCCGGCGGTCACATGCGGACACATTGCAAGATGCGAACCACAGCGCCACCGGCAACAGGGACAGGTGTGTGCTCGCGGCCAGCTAGTCTGGTCGCATCGCTACCTGTGACAGTAAGTCTGTGTTGTGTATGGACTGTTCAATGGATAAAAAAGAAGGTAATAGGGGAAAGTATGGAGGGGGAAGGGATAAATATTCAATTACAGCTCATATATCACTGCCTACCCAGTGTGGAACCACTAACAGATATTGTGGGGGGGGTGAATTAAGATTTTAACCCCTTGAGGATACAGTTAATTTAGTTTTTTGCCATAACTCTTATATTTTTCCATCCTCAGATGCATATGGGGCTTGTTTTTTGCACAATCAATCAATTGTATTTTGTAATAACACCTTTCATTCTACCATTAAATGTACAGCGCAACCAAAAAATATTATTTTGTGGGGAAATTGAAAAGAAAAAGGCAATTTTGCAAATTTTGGAGGATATTAGTTTTTATGCAGTGAACTTTAGGGTAAAACTGACATGTTCTCTTTATCCTGTAGGTCAATACAATTTAAATGATCCCCATTCCATTTTCTGTGTCCGCACAAAGAATGAACACGTTCTTTCTTTGTGTGGAGTCTGCACAGAATGCATTGCTGTCTATGAGACGGCGCATTCCTGTGCGGTCCTAGCGCTGGCATAGGATGCCGATGCCCCGCAGTTTTCAGAATATCCACACGAAGATTCTTTCTGTGGACATTTTGTCATGTGAACATAGCCTTGTAGTATATGTGGGCGCTATTACTGATAGGTAGCATTGAGAAGATCACTGTTTATCTGTGTGCATTGACTATTACTGTATAAAGAACAAGGTTACATGGCAACATAGGTTGCACAGTCAAAGATCACCATGTTGTTCTCCTTGAATCATGCTGAATCTCAGCTAATGTAAGTAAATGGGGTCACACATAGAGAAATCCAGCGCAAATCAGTTCTTGCTCTTTAGGTGGTTTATTAAACCCTTAAAATGGCATCATAAAATGTTATATCACCAACAAAAGAAACTTCCCATATATGAATGGCCACCACTGGTTTGTTCCAAAGATATTCACCGACAAACAGTAATGTAAAATATTACCACTTTATTTAACATATATGCAAATTAAGACATACATTTTAAATATGGCAAGAATATAAAAACAAGGCACCAAATGGACAACTACAGAAAAAGTGGAGGGGGTATGGTAAATACAGAAGCATGGAATACAGGGAGATACAGATATTGAAAGTAATGCCAATATTTATCTTAGTAAAAAAAAAGAGATAGAGGAATCCACAAGGCTAACATAGGCAAACACTGGACCAAGGCATAACATAGATAAAGCTTAATACAGAAGATAAGGACATGTAAAATGTACAATTACAAAATCAAAATATCCTGCCATGCGCTGCCTACCTACCACCTCCAACCCCAACAAAGTGCTTCGGCAGGAGGTGTGTAACAGATCTCCCTGTATTCCATGCTGCTGTATTCACCATACCCCCTCCACTTTTTCTGTAGTTGTCCATTTGGTGCCTTGTTTTTATACTTCTGCCATATTTTAAATGTATGTCTTAATTTGCATATATGTTAAATAAAGTGGTAATTTTTTACATTACTGTTTTTTTTTTGTTGGTGAATATATGCATCATAAAATGTATGGCTTTCAGTGATCCTGTGGTTTCCAGTGACCATATATTTTATGATTGCGTTTTGCACTGGATTTCTTAAAATGTGTCCTTACAAGTTGCTGTTGCTCCACAGCTGTCCGTGAACTTCGTTCTTGCAAAGGGGGAGCTGAGCTGATTTGCACTGAATGGGGTCACATTGCCACCCCCAGATTACCACAGCCACAAATTCATCCTGGATGGAATTTTTATGTTTGCCATGTTATGGTCACAGCCATTTGAGATTTGTAGCACAATCTCATTTAATCACATTAGCTGAGATGCAGCACAATTCAGAGAGTGCAACATAGTGATCTTTGGTCATGCAATCTGGGGGCCCCATTTAAAATTTTTGCCCAGGGCCACACTTAGTCTAAAACCGCCCCTGCCAAAGTGGCTTCAATTTTTCCCAAGCAACAGCTTATGAACCCCCTTAAAGAGAATCTGACAGCTGTTTCCCCGCACTTAACCAATATACTGGGTCACTTAGCCTTTTTGGGTGGCGTGGTTGCAGAATTCTGTCCTTTCATGCTGTTATTCATATTGAGCTCCAGTGCGCATTGAAGGTGGGGAGTCGGCTCACCCAGCTCTCCTGCTTTATTAATATTCACTTTGTGTGCTGTATAGCAAGAAGCAGAGCACTTATAAAATCCCTCACATCCCCCATCCTCACCTCCCTCTCACGTCAGGGAAGTGGACTGGGAAGTGAATATTGAGGCAGGAGAGCTGGATGAGCCGTCTCCAGTGCGCACTGGAGTTCAATATGAACAACACAATGAAAGGACAGAACTCTGCACCCACTCCACCAAAAAGAGTAAGGGACCCTTTATTTTAAAGCTCTTCACCTGCACTATAACCCAGTTTATTAGGTTTAGTGCGGGTGAACAGCTGTCAGATTCTCTTTACCCAATATTAAACCTTTTTTTACCATTTCTAACCCATCATCTTCCCCTCCCCTGGAAACCCTGCAATAAAGGCCTCCCAGCAGGCTGCACCCTAGTCCGTTCTAAGTCTTTAGAAAAATTAAAACTCCACTGTGTGCAGCCTATAGATCAAATTTATAGTACAATGATTTATCAAATCAGTACACAAGGATTTCTTTAGTCACCCATCTCACCCTCATCTTCTGACAATGGGGTATACGCCAACAGCAATTTGCTATCGAAACACACATGACATTTACTGAAACCTCAGCCTTGGTTTACTGGTTTCTGCTCTCCTGCTTTCAATCTGTTTTTACAGACAAGCGAGCGCTCTGATTTTAGGTTTAATAACCAGGAGAAATTTGGAGTTGGCTCCCTCATGCTTATCTTGGCTGCACTTTGCTGTGCAGTAGACAGGCGGTTGGAGTTAATTGCACTAAATGGTGAGAACATTTTTTGACCCCCACAGACCCTGAATTGGTTAGATGTAAGGCAACAGCACCAGCTAGGAATCAAAAACATTAAATACTATGTCTTCTTATATTCTGGGATTTCAGTGTGAGGTTTCAGTTTCCTGGTGCCTTCTCTACCATTTGCATTGATATGAGGTGCCAAGATTGTCATTTATGTTAATGATTCCAATTGGAGAACATATATCATATTAACCTTAATGGACAGAGCTAAATTCTTGATTTATAAGATTTCTCCAGGATGGCAGAATTGCAGAAAAACTACACAACAATAGAGGTGCTCACACTTATTACTACTTATAATATTCCTTTGATTTAATATATCATATAGTATTATTATTCTCTCTTGAAACTTTGCCTTCACTAATCTCAGGGTTAGGCCATATGGCAGGGTATTGTGTGTTTTTGTCTATCATCTATGTATCCTTAAACCAATATTTGTGGGCACTAGTGATGTTGCTCTTCCAAATATTTGCTGGATTTGAAAGAAGTGATCTGGTTGCTGTGGGCACCTGCACAACTCTTCCTCTACACAGGTTTTGATAAATCTTCCCTATTCTTTAGAGAGGTACTTCACCCATATACATCGTATGCCGCCTCCTCCCACAGACATGAATTGTGGGGGCATACGATGTTTAGGAGTGAAGTACCTCTCTAAAGTATAGGGGAGATTTATCAGAACCTGTGTTGCTATGGGCAACTGCACTACTCTTCCTCTCAACAGGTTAGGAAAAAAAATCTACCTAATATGTCTTTTGAAAGTGACTTGTATTTACTGACATCTGCATTTTTACCCAAACCAAATTAAAGGAGTTCTCCATCCCTAGGCATCTTATCCCCTATCCTAAGAATAGGGGATAAGATGTCTGAACGCAAGGGTCCCGATGCTGGGAACCCTGCAATCTATCCTGCAGCACCATATATCATCTTGTGCATGGAGCGAAGTTCACAGCAGTCACGCCCCCACCCCCAATAGACTTGCATTGAGGGGGCGGGGCCGTTATGTCATGATCCTCCGGACCCTGTTTCGCCTGTCATCAGTCACTGAGCGAACTTCGCTCCGTGCACAAGATGACATGGGGTGATGCAGGAGAGATCGCGATCAGACATCTTATCCCCTATCCTTTGGATAGGGGATAAGATGACTAGGGCCAGAGTACCCCTTTAAGGTAGGCTGATGGGGTACTGAATTGCAATTTAGTATCCCACCAGTCTCTAGCTTTGGTTAGTGTAATGCAGGTTTCAGAAAACACTGAGTCACTCAAAAGTAAATTTCAAAAGACATACTTTAAAGAGGACCTGAGGTCTCCCCAAACATTATGACTTTTTAATGCCCTGAGTCTAGGGGTGTTCTTATTTTATCAATTCGATCACCCCATCTGACTGTCAGATCTTTCATTACAATACTGTGTGCTGATAATGCAATGAAAAAGTGTGCATCCAGCTGTTGCATAACTACAACTCCCAGCATGCACAGACTACCAAAGGGCATGCTGGGAATTATAGTGGTGTGTCTCCCCAGCTGTTGCAAAACTACAACTCTCAGCATGACCTTCGACTGTCAATGCATGCTGATTGTTGCAGTACTGCAACAGCTTGAGGCACATTGGTTGTGAAACAGAGTTTGTGTTCTAACTCAGTGTTTAGCAACCAGTGTGCCTCCAGCTGTAGCAAAAATGCTAGGAGTTCAGTTTTGCAACAGCTGGAGGCAAACTGGTTGCGAAACACTGAGTTAAGTAACAAACTCTCAGTGTTTCTCCAACCAATGTGCCTCCAGCTGTTGCATGACTACAACTCCCAGCATGTATGGTCTGTCACTGCATGCTGGGAGTTGTAGTTTTGCAACAGCTGGAGGTTTGCCCCCACCTCCCATGTGAATGTACAGGGTACATTCACATGGGCGGGTTTACAGCGAGTTTTCTGCTGCAAGTTTGAGATGCGGCAAATTTTCAGCCGCAGCTCAAACTCCCAGCGAGAAACTCACTGTAAACCCCCGCCCGTGTGAATGACCCCTAAAAACACTACACTACACAAAATAAAAAGTAAAACACTACATATACCCCTAAACAGTCCCCCCCCCCCCCCAATAAAAAAAAAAAAAACTTCTTGTACGGCACTATTTCCAAAACACAGCCTCCAGCTGTTGAAAAACAACAACTCCCAGTATTGCCGGACAGCCACTGACTGTCAGGGCATGCTGGGAGTTTTGCAGCAGCTGGAGACACCCTGTTTGGGAAACACTGCCGTAGGATATTTTTGTGGCAGATGCAAATCCCCAATTTAGGCCTCAAATGCCCATGGCGCTCTCTCTCGCTTTGGAGCCTTGTCGTATTTCAAGGCAACAGGTTTGGGAGACATATGGTGTTTTTCCGTTCTCGGGAGAAATTTTGTTACAATTTTTTTTTGGGGGGGGGGGGGGGGGGGGCTTTTTCTCCTTTCTCCCCTTATGAAAAGGTAAAGTTGGGGTCTACACCAGCATGTTATTAGAACACAAAGGACAAACAGTCTGGGGAGAAAGACTTACACTAACACCAATAATGTTACATGAAGTATATCATATATCTAGTGATACCCCAATAATTGGTACGGGCCGTATATGTATGAACTCTTATTTAAGATACAAAAAAACAAAAGGACAAAGCAGAGTCATTTTTAAAATGTTTTTTTGTTACATGCACTTTGCACCTTAATTACATGTAGCACTTTTATCCTCATTTGAGCCTTATATGTGCAATAAGTGCGCTGTAGCAATTACTATATGTGCAATAGGTGTGCAGTTATCACCTCCTCTTATGTTTACATGACTCTTACAGTCATTTTGGGATATACCATATATCCATAGATACATAATTTCCTTTACTATATGTGCAGAGTCGGTGATATCACCGTTTTGTTGTTGTATTCCTCTTCTCAATTTCTACGGAAATAATACATTTTGTGTTCTTTTTGTGGACACATTACCTGTTTTAAAAATGACTCCGCTTTGTTCTCTTGTTTTTGTGTACCAGCATGTTATTGTAAAAAAAAAAATGTTTACACTAACATGCTGGGTTTGCCCCATACTTTTCATTTTCACAAGAGGTAAAAGGAGAAAAAGACCCCCAAAATTTTCACAAGAGGTAAAAGGAGAAAAAGACCCCCAAAATTTACGGGAATACCCCATATGTGGACAAAAAATGCTCTGCAAGCTCACTACAAGGCTCAGGAGTGAGAGCACCATGTACATTTGAGGTGATTTGCACAGGGGTGGCTGATCATTACAGTGATTCTGACATAAACACACACACAAAAAAAAAGAGCGACATGTGACCACAATTTGGAAACTACACTCCTCACAGAATGTAACAAGGGCTATAGTGAGCTTTATCATTCCACAGGTGTTTGAAATATTTTCGTTAAAGTTGGACGTGAAAATGACATTTTTTTATTTTCACAAGGGGTAATAGGAAAAAAGCCCCCCAAAATTTGTAACACAATTTCTTCTGAGTAAATAAACTATATGTGGACATAAAGTGCTCTGCTGGCGCACTACAATGCTCAGAAGCGAAGGAGCGCCATTGGGCTTTTGGAGAGAGGATATGTCTGGCATTGAAGGCCATGTGCGTTTACAAAGATCCCATGGTGCCATAACAGTGCCATTACATAACATGTCATTTTTCATTTGCACAGCCCACTGTTCTAAAGATCTGTCAAACACCAGTGGGGTGTAAAGGCTCACTGCATGTGGGGGGTCCACTGTTCTGGCAACACAGGGGGCTTTGTAAACGCACATGGTCCCCGACTTCCATTCCAAACAAATTCTCTCTCCAAAAGCTCAATGGCACTCCTCTTCTGAGCATTGTAGTTCGCCCGCAGAGCACTTCACATCCACATATGAGGTATTTGCATACTCAGAAGAAATGGGGTAAAACATTTTGGGAGGCTTTTTCTCCTATTACCCCTTGTGAAAATGAAATATTTGGGGTAACACCAGCATTTTAGTGAAAAAAATCTAATTTTTCATTTTCAACTTCGTTCCAACTTTAGTGGAAATTTGTAAATCACCTGTGGGGTGTAGAATCTCACTGTACCCCTTGTTACTTTCCTTGAGTGGTGTTGTTTCCAAAATAGTGTGTCATGTGGTTCTTTTTTACTGTTCTGGCACCACAGGGGCTTCCTAAATGCGACATGCCCCCGAAAACCATTTCAGCTAAATTTGCTTTCCAAAAGTCAAATGTGACTCCTTCTCTTCTGAGCATCGTAGTTCACCAGCAGTGCACTCGACATCCACACATGGGGCATTTTCATACTCAGAAGAGATGGGGTTACAAATTTTTGGGGGCATTTTCTACTATTACCCCTTGTAAAAATGTAACATTTTGGGGAAAACCAGCATTTTTGTGGGAAAAAAAAAAACATTTACACATCCAACCTTAACAAAAAGTTGTCAAACACCTGTGGGGTGTTAAGGCTCACTATGCCCCTTGTTACCTTCCTTGAGGGGTGTTGTTTCCATAATAGTATGCCATGTGTTTGTTTGTTTTTTGCTTTTCTGGCACCATAGGGGCTTCCTAAATGTGACATGCCCCCCAAAAACCATTTCAGAAAAACTCACTCTCCAAAATCCCATTGTCGCTCCTTCTCTTCTAAGCCCTCTACTGCACCCGCTGAGCACTTTACATACACATAGGAGGTATTTCCTTACTCGAGAGAAATTGGGTTACAAATATTGGGGTGATTTCTCTCCTTTTACCCTTTGTAAAATTTCAAAAACTGGGTCTACAAGAACATGCGAGTGAAAAAAAGAAGTTTTTGAATTTTCTCCTTCACTTTGCTGCTATTCCTGTGAAACACCTAAAGGGTTAACACACTTACTGAATGTCATTTTGAATACTTGGAGGGGTGCAGTTTTTATAATGGGGTCATTTATGGGGTATTTCTAATATGAAGGCCCTTCAAATCCACTTCAAAACTGAACTGGTCCCTGAAAAATTCCGATTTTGAAAATGTTGTAAAAAGTTGGAAAATTGCTGCTGAATTTTGAAGCCCTCTGATGTTTTCCAAAAGTAAAAACATGTCATCTTTATGGTGCAAACATAAAGTAGACATATTGTGTATGTGAATCAATATATAATTTATTTGATGTGTCTATTTTCCTTACAAGCAGAAAGCTTCAAAGTTAGAAAAATGCAAAATTTTCTAATTTTTCATGAAATGTTTTAATTTTTCACCAAGAAATGATGCAAGTATCAGCGAAAACTTACCACTTTGTTAAAGGACTTGTCCGGTGCTCACTTTTCTTATTGTATCCGTTCCGGGCTGCAAAATAAAAGAAAACAAACTTTCTCTTACCTGCTTACGCTGCCCCGGTGCTCCGGTACAGGTGTTCGGTCCCCGGGCTGTATTCTTCTTACTTCCTGTTAGCCCGTCCCGTCAGTGACGTCCCGCCACGGCCAGTGATAGGCTGAAGCTCCGTGTGACGTGCCGGGCTAACAGGAAGTAAGAAGAATACAGCCCGGGGACCAAACGCCTGTACCGGAGCACCGGAGGAGCATAGGCAGGCAAGAGAAAGCTTATTTTCTTTTCTTTTTTTTTTGCATCCTGGAACGCATACAATAAGAAAAGTGAGCACCGGACATGTCCTTTAAAGTACAATATGTCAAGAAAAAAAAACTATCTCGGAATCAAATTCATAAGTAAAAGCATTCCAGAGTTATTAATGCTTAAAGTGACAGTGGTCGGATGTGCAAAAAATGCTCGGGTCCTGAAAATGGGCTGGGTTCTTAAGGGGTTAATGATCAAGAGCAAGGTCTTATTAACAGTGGGTTACCTCAGGGATCTTTGCTTGAATCCCTTTTGTTTAATACTTTTATTAGTGATATTGCAGAAGGTCTCAATAAGATGTAATGACCCAACCTAGTTTTGCCTGAAGGGTTAAACCTTTCTAGTCTTTGGCAAAGCTTGTGGTTGTTCTGGTGACACCCTGGCTCTTATCCAGCCTGTTTTTATCTGGCCAATAAGGTTTTACGTCCACATCCTGCTAGCTCTGGCTATTTAAGTTTAGACACTGGCTGTGCAAGAGCTTGTACTCTGTAACTAGCTATACCTTACATCTGATTTTGTGTTTTGGTTCTGTTACTCTGGTCAACATTTATCATTGTCTTTAGACTTTTTTTTGTCTACAGAAGGCGCAAAGAAGGCGCAAGCAGGGTTTATTTGCGCCTTTTTTGTGCCTTTTGGTTACACATTTCTGCTGATTTTGAGTTGCAATCCACAGATTTTGGCAATACACATGATATGGAAGAGTTTTATGAACTGCGCCTTTTTGTGAAAAGGCACAAAAAAGAAGCAAAGCCACTGAAAAGTCTCTAAAACTACACCAGCCCAGACTTAACTTAGTGTTGTATGTGAAGAGAGAAATTTCCGAAAATGTGGCCAGCATTTATCATTATAGGTGTAAGTGAAGCATTTTTCTACACCTCTTTTGTGTGCTGGTAATGTGTAGGAGCACCAGATTTATTAAATGGTCACAGAGGATTTGATAAATTTTGTGCAGGTCATATTTTCTGAAATTTCTCTCTTCACATACACCATAAAGCAAAGCTAAGTCTGAGCTGGTGTAGTTATAGAGACTTTTCAGTGGCTTTGTGCCTTCTTTGCGCCATTTAACAAAAAGGCACAGTTCATTAAACCCTTCCATATCATGTCTATTGCCAAAATCAGTGAATTGCAACTCAAAATCAGCAGAAATATGTAAACCAAAAGGCGCAAAAAAGGCGCAAATAAACCCTGCTTGCGCCTTTTTTGTGCCTTTTGTAGATACAAAAAAACAGTCTAAAGACAATGATAAATGTCGGTCAATATGTATCAAATGCTCTGTGACCATTTAATAAATTTGGTGCTCCTACACATTACCAACACACAAAAAAGGTGTAGAAAAATGCTTAACTTATATCTACAATGATAAATGCCGACCTATGGCTCTGATATTGGTTAACCCTTTGCTATTCGAATAAGTACTTCTGTTGTCCTCTTGGCTTTTTGATCTGGCTTGCTGACTGTGCAAGATAATGCATCTTAGGCTTTAAAAACCCAATGGCAGAATATAAAATATTTGATACAGTCCTAACCTCAGTATCTGAAAGGGATTTAGGAGGTAATCATTTCAGAAGACTTAAAGGTAGGTAGGCAATATAATGAAGCAGCAGGAGATGCTAGCAGAATGCTTTGGTGTATAGGGAGAGGTAGTAGCAGTAGAAAGAAGGAAGTGCTCAAGTGCTCATGGGTGTACAGAGATAGGTATTAGCAGTAGAAAGAGTACTCCTTGGTGTTTTGATTTGATTGCCATGAAATATGGGCATGCCTTTAGGTGGGACGTTATAGCCCCAGTAGGGCCATGAACTATGTGGATAAATACAATGAGGGAGATTTATCAAAATCTGTCAAGAGAAATAGTTGCTGAGTTGCCCATAGCAACCAATCAGATCACTTCTTTCAACTTTGAAAAGGTCTCTGAAAAATGAAAGAAGCAATCTGATTGGTTGCTATGGGCAACTTGGCAACTTTTCCTCTCGACAGGTTTTGATAAATCTCCCCAAATTTGTGTAGAACAGTACAAAATATGTTGGCACTGCACAAAAAATTGATGAACATGCAGGCAGCAGGGTAAGAGGCAATGTTATGCCTCATTGGCACAGCACCTCTATTGATGTAGAAAAACACTGCAGCACTTGCTATGGTTCAACCCAGTTGGCATTGAGGGGCCAAATAAAAGTGAGTGGTTGCTACTATGCTCTATCTGTGGCCATTTTACCTGCCCTCAAATTACCTTAAAGGGGTATTCCGGTGGAAAAAAAATTTTCTTTAAATTAACTGGTGCCAGAAAGTTAAACAGATTTCTAAATTACTTCTATTAAAAAATCTTAATCCTTTCAGTACTTTTTAGCAGCTGTTTGCTGCAGCTTTTTTTATGTTGTCCACAGTGCTCTCTGCTGACACCTGATGCCGGTGGCGTCGCAAGAGATCAGGCCGTGCCCCCCCCCCCTTGTGCCCCCCCAATTTAAAATAAATAGGGATGTCCCGATACTAGTATCGGGGCCAGGGCAGACTGACCGGCTGGGTAAAGGGCCTGCTGCAGCTGGTGAGGATATCCCTACGCTGCTCCTTGTCTGCGTATCATTAGCAGAGACAGGCAGAGCAGGGATGAAGAGGACCTCATTGATGGCTCCGCCCCCAGCACTGGAGAGGATGGGAGCCGAGAGCTGACAGGCCTCCACAGGACACAGCAGAGCGGCCGCTTCATGTGAGGTGAGTGATGTCCCTGTGTCCTGCCTCTCCCCTCTGATCAGCAGTATAACCCGGGGCTGAGTAATGTGTATGGTAGCAGTCCAGAGGGGTCACTTTCCCTCCTCCAGTGTCCACAGGTCACCAACAGGTCAAATTATATTATTTTTAGTAAATCGTGGTAAAACCGCATAATTTTTGCAGCAATTTTTCCATAAATTGTTCTGGTAATGTGACCTGTTGGTGACCTGTGGACACTGGAGGAGGGAAAGTGACCCCTCTTGAAGGACAACATGTGAACAAACTGCTAGTTTATCATTAATCCCTCAATGGTACATTCACATGTACAGGATCTGCTGCATATTTTTGCTGCATATTTTGTGCAGCTGATTTTGCAACCCATTAGCTTCAATAGGTAGCAAAATCAGCTGCACAAAATATACAGCAGATCCTGTACGTGTGAACGTACCCTAAGGGCTCATTCAGGGGTGTATTTTACGCTGCAGATCCACCGACAATGGACTCTACAGTGCTGCCTCCATCTGTGCCTGCTCCGCCGCTACGAGCAGACACGCTTTTGATGTGTATACTCGCGCACATTATGGCCGCTCCTCCTGCTTCCTGAGCTAGGCCGAGAGCAGCCGCGATGTGTGCGAGTATACACATCAAAGCGTGTCTGCTCGTAGCGGCGGATTTGAGCAGGCACAGATGGAGGCAGCACTTTAGGGTCCATTGTCGAGGGATCCGCAGCGTAAAATATGCTGGGGATCCATCCGTGTAAATGTGACCTAAGGACACAAGGCGTACATGTACGCACAGTGCCTGCTCCCACTGTGTTGTATAAATTATTAGCTAGAACCCTCTGCTAATGCCAGACATCACTTATCAGGCTGATGTCCGACATTAACCCTTTATATGCCACTATCAAAGTTGATGGTAGTGTCCAAAAGTTTTAACGCCTTAAGGACATTTTTCCGTTTTTGCACTTTTGTTTTTTCCTCCTCACCTTTTAAAAATCATAACCCTTTCAATTTTGCACCTAAAAAATCCATACGATGGCTTATTTTTTGCGCCACCAATACTACTTTATAATGACATCAGTCATTTACCCAAAAATCTACGGAAAAAACGAAAAAAAAAAATCATTGTGCAACAAGAATATATGAAGATTTTAAATTTTATTTTTTTAATTAAACATGTTCTGCACAGTGCGTCTGTGTATGTGTGTATATATATACACGCACACATGTTTTAAAATTGCCCCCCCCCCACTTTTGTCACTGGCCCCCCATGTGCCCCCCTAAATATGAATGCTGGAGATGCCACTGCCTGATGCCCGTATCAGGAACTGTCCAGAGCAGGAGAAAATCCCCATAGCAAACCTATGCTACTCTGGACAGTTCCTGGCACGAACAGAGATGTCAGCAGAGAGCACTGTGGACAACACAAAAAAGAAATTTAACCCCTTAAGGACACATGACGTACTGGAACGTCATGTGTCCACTCCCGATCTATAACGCGGGGCCACGGCGTGGCCCCGCGTCATAGCGGGTCGGGCCCGGCCTCTAACAACGGCCGGGACCCGTGGCTAATAGCGCGCGGCATTGATCGCTGTGCCGCGCGCTATTAACCCTTTAGACGCGGCGTTCAAAGTTGAACGCCGCGTCTAAAGTGAAACCGAAAGCATCCCGGCTAGCTCAGTGGGCTGTTCGGGATAGCCGCGGTGAAATCGCGGCATCCCGAACAGCTGACAGGACAGCGGGAGGGCCCCTACCTGCCTCCTCGCTGTCCGATCGCCGAATGACTGCTCAGTGCCTGAGATCCAGGCATGAGCAGTCATGCGGCAGAATCGTTGATCACTGGTTTCTTATGAGAAACCAGTGATCAATGATGAAGATCAGTGTGTGCAGTGTTATAGGTCCCTATGGGACCTATAACACTGCAAAAAAAAAGTGAAAAAAAAAAGTGAATAAAGATCATTTAACTCCTCCCCTATTAAAAGTTTGAATCACCCCCCTTTTCCAATAAAAAAAAAAACACAGTGTAAATAAAAATAAAAATAAACATATGTGGTATCACCGCGTGCGGAAATGTCCGAATTATAAAAATATATCATTAATTAAACCGCTCGGTCAATGGCGTGCGCGCAAAAAAATTCCAAAGTCCAAAATAGTGCATTTTTGGTCACTTTTTATATCATTTAAAAATGAATAAAAAGTGATCAATAAGTCCTATCAATGCAAAAATGGTACCGTTAAAAACTTCAGATCACGGCGCAAAAAATGAGCCCTCATACCGCCCCATACACGGAAAAATAAAAAAGTTATAGGGGTCAGAAGATGACAATTTTAAACGTATTAATTTTCCTGCATGTAGTTATGATTTTTTCCAGAAGTCCGACAAAATCAAACCTATATAAGTAGGGTATCATTTTAATCGTATGGACCTACAGAATACATATCAGGTGTCATTTTTACCGAAAAATGTACTACGTAGAAACGGAAGCCCCCAAAAGTTACAAAACAGCGTTTTTTTTTTCAATTTTGTCGCACAATGATTTTTTTTCCCGCTTCACCATAGATTTTTGGGCAAAATGACTGACGTCATTACAAAGTAGAATTGGTGGCGCAAAAAATAAGCCATCATATGGATTTTTAGGTGTAAATTTGAAAGAGTTATGATTTTTTAAAGGCAAGGAGCAAAAAACGAAAATGCAAAAACGGAAAAACCTCCGGTCCTTAAGGGGTTAAAAAGTAAAGAATTTCCTCTGTAGCATACAGCTGCAAAAAAGTACTAAAAGGATTAAGATTTTTTTAATAGAAGTAATTTACAAATCTGTTTAACTTTCTGTCACCAGGTCATTAAAAAAAAAGTTTTCCACCGGAGTACCACTTTAAGGGAAGTAACAAGAGCATAATTTTTAAGGATAAGAGTAAGAGCTGACTGTTTGTCTCTGTGGTGTAGAGTGCTAATCCACCCCCTTGGGACAATCATATCTATCCAGGTGATGTGCAGAGGGGGGTTGTGGGTAAATTCTTTTGCGAGAAGATGGTGTGATGCCAGTGGGATTCATGAACATAGTCACGTACAGAAAAGTCTTTGTGCCAAGATGAATTTCATGTTTAATTTGTACCCTTGATTCTCTAAATACAAAAACCTCACACATTATCACTTACAAAGTGAAACAGTTCACAGAGATCTGAACATCTCTTGCAGCATCTGAACACTGACACAGAGGCAAAGCATCTGGGCTCTCATGCAACATTTGTAGCGGAGGGCCCCACCTACCTTATTTTATTTATAATACTGGTGTGTATTGTAGTAGAGAGGCCAGGTACGACTTCTACCTCTGTCTCACTTATAGCTATACTGTAATTACAGTAAACATATCTACATTTTACCTGATTTCAGACTATCCCTTAGGCCCCTTCCATTTCTTAGGAGACCCCATGGAAAATTGTAGAAGTGCTCTCCAAACATATTTGCCTTCCAGCCATCAAACTCTTGATCAGACAAAAGCTGTACAGTGAAAAGAAAAGTATGCTTTGCTGTCTGAGGGATGGCTCTGTGTAAGTATACGTGCACACACAGGATCTTTAGTCCATATCTTGAGCCTAAATAAATAAAAATACATTTTTCAGGCAAAAATTGCTGAAAATCCAGCCCTTTTGTCATTTGGTACATTTTACTTTTATTTTATGTTTGTTTTCTGCTATAGCAAATGCTCTTATGGAATTTGCAAGCCAGGCATTGTTGGGGCATGTATGCCAAAAGTGTAATAATATAAAAAGAAAAAAAAATAGATGTTTATTGGTGGAATATGGCTTAAACAGGAAAGTTAAACAGATTTGTAAATTACTTCTATGAAAAAAAAAAATCTTTATCCTTCCAATAATTATCAGCTGCTGAAGTTGAGTTGTTCTTTTCTGTCTGGCAACAGTGCTCTCTGCTGACATCTCTGCTTGTCTCGGGAACTGCACCAAGTAGAAAAGGTTTGCTATGGGGATTTGCTTCTACTCTGGACAGTTCCCGAGACACGTGTCATCAGAAAGCACTTAGACAGAAAAGAACAACTCAACTTCAGTAGCTCATAAGTACTGAAAGGATTAGATTTTTTAATAGAAGTAATTTACAAATCTGTTTAACTTTCTGGAGCTAATTGATATATAATAAAAAGTTATTTTTCCTGGATAACCCCTTTAATAGTAACACTATAGAACTTAGACTAATCATTATAAACCTAATCTGTATTTTATTATTTTCTGCCAGACTGTTCATTACATTAATTTCATTGAAAAGAATGGAAAGGGTCTATCTATCCACTTTTTATGGACTATGTATGGGTTGGCATCTGGGCCTTCCTTGCCAGTTATTTCAGGGAGACAAAAAAGATAGAATAACTATAGGGATAACCTAAGATAGAATGGAGGGGTATAGAAGGGAAGTATGATTACATGCATACTACAAATCCCTAAAACATTTTTATCACATGAATTGTTCCCTTAAAGGAATACTCTGGTGAAAAAAAATATTTTCAAGTCAACTGGTGCCAGAAAATTATACAGATTTCTAAATTACTTCCATTTAAACATCTTAATCCTTCCAGTACTACTTAGCTGCTGTATGCTCCAGAGGAAGTTGTGTAGTTCTTTTCAGTCTGACCTTTTCTGGTCTGGATAGTTCCTGAAACGAACAGAGGTTGCATTAGAGAGCACTATGGTCAGACTGGAAAGAACTACACAACTTCATCTGGAGCATACAGCAGCTGATAAGTACTGGAAGGATTAAGATTTTTAAACAGAAGTAATTTACAAATCTGTATAACTTTCTGGCACCAGTTGATTTGAAAACATTTTCAGTGGAGTACCCGTTTGAGGATCTCACAATAGGATCTCACAAAATAGGATCTCACAAAAGTACAGCTTTGCCTGCAAATTCTACAATATTTGAAAGACTGCCATATACAAGTCCCTGAGGCTACTCTGCTCTTTTATTGGGTTAATTCCATTTGTGGGGAGCATGGTTTATATCATAATATATTTAGGTATAGCCTAAGCAACAGCTGGTAAAATTGTAGGGGGGGGGGGGGAGAGGGAGTGTATCACTGAGGCTTCTTACCTCACTTGCAGACATAAGACTGGAGTTTGGGTTCGGGTTTTGACAGTGACTGAAGGTTCTGGACATAAAGTCACTCTCATACTGCTGGTGTGCGGTTCTAGTGTGTGTGTGTTGGAGTCCTGAACCTGATCTTACAGCTGTGTGAGCACTGCCAGAGAGCAGCAGAAGCAAGACCAATTTGTCTCTGTTCTGTTGAATACTGATAGGCTACTTTCACATTATGAAAGTGGCTCCATCACTAACCGACGTGAAGGCTCTTTTTTTTTTTCTCACTTTGACCGCACTTAACATCCATTATTGTAACGGAGCCTAGCGGGAGTCATAACGGGCTAAGAGGATCATATTCACTTGAATGAGATTCCTCTAATGTCCGTTATAACTCCCGTTATTGCGGCCGAAGATAGTGGGAGAAAAACAAGGCACATGCACAAATTTTCTCCCGCTATCTTCCTAACGGACGTCACCTGCCGGGCACAAATGGTAGTGTGAAAGGAGCCATACACTGTATCAAAAATAATTACTTTTTCGACTGAACCCATATTTTGGGTGAGAAGCTCAGATGTTTATGTTTATGTAAAGAACCTGATGTCAAGGACATTTCAGTTTATTTTATATTGCATGCAGCAACCAGAATTTAATGCTATATGTTCATAATTACAATAAGGACTAATGAACTTTGACACCTGTCTGTTTGGGTCTGTTTGCTTGCTGACAAGACTGTCTGAAGGATCCTGTTCTATAATACATCCCCCTATGATCACCAAGGGTGGCCTTATGCCTTAAAAAGTTGATTTGCACATCTCCAGCTATTTGTAGCACAGATGTGATCTTGCTTACCTTTCACACTCGGTTACTGCCCAGTACCATTAATGTCAACATGCTATAGCTGGGCTCGGTTTAAGGTGAAACGGATTGGACTCACGTGTGAACCAACATGACCTGTCCACATCTGGCAAATTGGAGACACAAGTTTGACTTGTGGCCAATAAAGGCTTTCACTCCAGCTTTGAGTTCCATGCATGACCTAGCAAAGTAAAGGTTTGGCACTAACCTGCAGTAATTTAGTAACATGAGAATCTGACTATGTGAAGAGGAATATGTCTGCAAGTCTTCAGGACGATAACAGCATCATTGGATCAGGATTATTGTTTTTTGTACTTATGGCTTTATCAGTATTTGTTATTTGATGGAGTCTGGAGTTATTGATATGTAGAATATTACTATAAAAGCTGGCAGTCTTTACCAGTTCAAGCATTTTTGTCCTTTGTTACCAACAGAGACAATTTTATACCATATTATACTTTTATATTAATTGTTGTTGATAAGTATGTAAAGTTTTATAGCTTTCTCAATTCTTTTAACACAATCATATTTTGCTGTGTTTCACAGTCATCAGTCACATTGGTCCCTGTCCCCAGTTAGATTTAATCTAATTTATGCCTCAGGTGAACACAAACTGTAGTTTGTTTAGAAGAAAGACAATTTACTTATTAGTATAATAGGTCAGAAACCAGAATACCCAGAGGATACTCCCTTTCCCTGATTCAGCTAAACCATCCATGCACAGCATTCCCCATCATACCATTCCCTTACCTTATGATGGTTTTATTTTTGTTGGAACCTAAGGAAGAACACTAGCCTGAAACATTGCTATTTTCTAAAAAAAAAAAAAAAAAAAAAAATATTTTGCAAAGTAATGTCTTTTAAGGGACATTTAAAAGCTATTTATAAAAAAATAGAAGCAATTTTGTTTAGTTTTGTTTCCACAGTCTCTGAAGTGTCCTGCTATCAGTGTTGTCTGTGCAGTCAGAGATTCCATCTTTAGCCCTTATCTTGCCAATTTGGAAGATGATATATGACCAGAATAAAAGAAAACTTTGATGTGGTCAGAAATCAACTTAAAAGATCCTTCAATAGAGAAGGGCTAATAACTAGTGTTGCTTGCGAATATTCGCAAAGCGAATAGTGAATATAGCACTATATATTCGTAATTACGAATATTCGTTTATTTTTTTTATTTTTTTTTTTCACAGTACACATCACAGTGATCATCCCTCTCTGCTTCCAGCTTGTGTGGTTGTAAAGAAGGCTCTAATACTACTGTGTGGGACTGGCGTGCGAATTTTCGCATATGCGAAAATTAACATATGCTAATTTTCGCACATGCGAATATTTGGCTATGCGAATTTTCGCGTATGCGAAAATAAAGCGAGGATATTACGAATATGACGAATATTCGCGAATATATGACGAATATTCGTCCATATATTCGCGAATATTCGCGAATTCGAATATGGCCTATGCTGCTCAACACTACTAATAACAAATATGTCACAGCCTCTGATGGGCTTCACAGATGCAGGACACTATTTTTTATAACATTTTTCATAAAATGTGTTTTTGTTCCATAAAAAAGTACAAACATAGAACAAAAAATGCATTCAAAAGGTGTCTATGGACTTTAAAGTAATATATTGATATGTCAGATATATAAACATATAAAACATTGTAATTCATACCATAAATTGAAGTAAAATGCAGTATAGGCTAATTTTATTCAATTTAAAAATAGGCCTAACAAAAATAACCACAGATCTGTAATAATGTGGATGACACATTCCCTGGTACACGCATTATTGCGCTTACCACATTATAATATATTACCGATTCATTTTCTGGCTCACTGTAACTGTTAATTTGTTGCCAAAACATTGGTTTACCACTCTCCCCTCTGAGTAGACCCCAGTTTCTGGGAAGACCTAGCTAGTAATGCAGAGCCAAATCTTTGGCTTACCACTCTTCTGTACACTTCTTGTAAGGATTTCTAGGAATGAGGATGATCATTTAGAACCGCGAGGAATGACATGATATACAGTAATGGCCGTAAATGTTGGCACCCCTAAAATTTTTCAAGAAAATTAAGTATTTCTCACTGAAAATTATTACAGTAACACATGTTTTGCTATACACCTGTTTATTCTCTTTGTGTGTATTGGAACTAAACCAAAAAAGGGTGCAAAAAAAGCAAATTGGACATAATGTCACACCAAAATCCAAAAATGGGCTGGACAAAATTATTAGCACCCATAGCTTAATATTTGGTTGCACGTCCTTTGGAAAAAAATTACTGAAATCAGTCACTTCCTATATAACCATCAATAAGCTTCTTACACCTCTCAGCCGGAATGTTGGACCACTCTTCCTTTACAAACTACTCCATTTCTCTCTTATTGGAAGGGTGCCTTTTCCCAACAGCAATTTTAAGATATCTCCACAGGTGTTCCATGGGATTTAGAACACCTGTGGGAACATCCCAGGTTTCTGACACTGGGCTGTACAGTGCGACCCAAAATCTGTTGGTAATCCTCAGATTTCATGATGCCTTGCACACATTCAAGGCACCCAGTGCCAGAGGCAGCAAAACAACCCCAAAATATAATTGAACCTGTAGGCACTGTGTTCTTTTCTTTGTAGGCCTCATTCTGTCTTTGGTAAACAGTGGAATGATGTGCTTCACCAAAAAGCTCTATCCTAGTCTCATCTGTCCACAAGACGTTTTCCCAGAAGGATTTTGGCAAAATGTAGTCTTGCTTTTTTATGTCTCTGTGCCAGCAGTGGAGTCCTCCTGGGTCTCCTGCCATAGTGTTTCATTTCATTTAAATGTCGATGGATAGTTCACGCTGACACTGATGCTCCCTGAGCCTGCATGACAGCTTGAATATCTTTGAAACTTGTTTGGGGCTGCTTATCCATCATCTGAACTATCCTGCGTTGACACCTTTCATCAATTTTTCTCTTCTGTCCACACCCAGGGAGATTAGCTATAGTGCCATGGGTTGCAAACTTCTTGATAGTGTTGCGCACTGTGGACAACCATTTGGTTCCCCAGTTTTTGCTCTCCAGTACTATGCTGTAGCACAAGGCTCACTTCATGTCTCACTTCCTCTCAACAGATACAATATCTCACATAACTGAGTACAATCCTCACAATTTTTATGTTATCATGTGACACTAAAAAAATTACATTCTGCTATGTAGTGAGTGCACAGCCTGTATGACAGTGTTTACTGTTGCTGTCCCTTCAAAATAACTCAACACATAGCCATTAATGTTTAAACCTTGGCAACGAAAGTGAGTACAAGTGGAAAGGTCCAAATTTGGCCCAAAGTGTCAATATTTTGCTTGGCACCCATAATTTTCCAGTACTGCCTTAACCCCTTAACCCCGTTTTTCTGTTTTTGATTTTTTATTTTTATCCTCATCACCTTCTAAAAATCATAACGCTTTCAATTTATTGTAATTAGATTTTGTTTTGATTTTTCCCGGGTCCCTTCCAACCATATGATGGCTTATTTTTTGCACCACCAATTCTATTTTGCAGTGACATTAGTAATTTTACCAAAAAATCCATGGCGAAACGGAAAAAAAATTCATTGTGCGACAAAATTGAAGAAAAAATGTCATTTTGCAACTTTTGAGGGCTTCCGTTTCTACGCAGTGCATTTTTCGGTAAAAATGACACCTTATCTTTATTCTGTAGATCCATACGGGTTAAAATGATAACCTACTTATATAGGTTTGATTTTGTCGTACTTCTGAAAAAAATCATAACTACATGCAGGAACATGTATACTGTAACGCCGAGCGCTCTGGGCCCCGCTACCCCTTCGGAGCGCTCGTGGCGTTACTTCTCTGCTTGCAGTGCTCCGGTCTGCGAGTCTGACCGGGAGCGCTGCTCTATGTCCCTCGGCGGGACGTGCCCGCCCACGGGTCGCATTCTGTGTCTCTTACCGGCCCCGTCCTTCTGCTCAGTCCCGGCGCGCGCAGCCCCGCTCTCTAGGGCGCGTGCGCGCGCCGGGTCTCTCAGATTTAAAGGGCCAGTGCACCATTAATTGGTGCCTGGCCCAATTAGTTCCTAAGCACTTCCACTCTATAAAAACCCACTTTCCCTTCCTGTCCCTGCCGGATCTTGTTGCCTTGTGCCCTGAGAAACCGTGTCTCTGTGTTCCATTGCCTGTGTATCCAGACCTCTGCCGTTGCCCCAGACTACGAACCCTTACTGCTGCTTGCCCAGACCTTCTGCCACGTCCGACCTTGCTCTTGCCTTGCCCTTGTGTACCGCGCCTGTCTCAGCTGTCAGTGAGGTTGAGTCGCTATCGGGTGGAACGACCTGAGGGTTACCTGCCGCTGCAAGTCCATCCCGCTTTGCGGCGGGCTCTAGTGAAAACCAGTAACCCCTTAGATTCCGTTCCCCTGGTCCGGCCCACGCCATCTCCTCACTGACACAGAGGTTCCACCACCCGTGTCCTCTCCACATACCAGTCCGGATCCTGACATATACGTTAAAAATTCTCATCTTCTGACCCCTATAACTTTTTTATTTTTCCACATACGGGGCCGGTATGAGGGCTCATACAGGTACGCCCTGCGTCCTTAAGAGGTTAAAGGGTTACTCCGGTGGAAAACATATCAACTGGTTCCAGAAAGTAAAACAGATTTGTAAATTACTTCTATTCAAATTAATCTTTTATTAATCTTCCCAATAGTTATCAGCTGCTGTATATGCAGAAGTTGTGTTGTTCTTTTCTGTCTGACCCCAGTACTCTTTGCTGACACCTCTGTCTGTGTCAGGAACTGTTCCCGGGTAATACATCCCTATGGCAAACCTCTGCTGCTCCGGACAGTTCCTGACATGGACATAGGTGTCAACAGAGAGCACTGTGGTCAGACTGAAAATAACTAGTCAACTTCCTCTGGAGGAAACAGCAGTGGATAAGTACTGGAAGTGTTAAGATTTTTTAATAGAAATAATTTACAAATCTGTTTAACTTTCTGGCACCAGTTGATTAGGGAAAAAAATAGTTTTCCACCCCTTTAAGCCTATTGATCATGGAGTTCCCCAGAGCTTCACAGGTTCCCACTGGAGTCCTCTTCTACACCTCCTCAATGACATCACTGCGCTGATGTTAGAGACTTTGTGCTCCACCATCTTCCATTTGAGATTGTCCCGCAGATGCTCAATAGGGTTTAGATTTGGAGACATGCTTGGCCAGTCCATCACCTTTACTCTTAGCTTGTTTAGCAAGGCAGAAGTGACCTTGGAGGTGTGTTTGAGGTCGTTTTTTATGTTTGAATATTGCCCTGCCGTTCAGTCTACAAAGGGAAGGGATCAAGCTCTGCTTCGGTATGTAACAGTACATCTTGACCTTCATTGTTCCCTCAATTAACCGTAGTTTCCCAGTGCCAGCAGAACTCATGCAGCCCCAAACCATGAAACTCCTACCACCATTCTTGACTGTAGGCATGACACACTTGTCTCTGTACTCCTCACCATGTTACCCTCACACTTGATACCATCTGAACCAAATAAGTTTATTTTGGTCTCATCAGACCACAGGACATGGTTCCAGTAATTCATGTCTTTATTTTACTTGTCTTCAGCAAATTGCGAGCTTTCTTGTGCATCATCTTTAGAAGAGGCTTCCTTCTGGGATGACAGATATGTAGACCAATTTGATGCAGTATGCAATGTATGGTCTGAACTAGGGATCGACCGATTATCGGTATGGCCGATATTATCGGCCGATAATCACGATTTTGGGCATTATCGGTATCGGCAATTACCTTGCCGATAAGCCGATAATGCCCCGCCCCCCGCACCGCCCCCACCGCACCGCCGAACCCCCCCCCCCCCCCCCGACCCACCGCACCGCGTCGCACCCCCCACCGTAGTGCTGGGCGGTATACCGATATGGATTTTTGCCCATACCGCTATACTGGTCGGGCCCCTCCCCAACCCTCCGAGTCAATAAAAAAAATTTAACTTACCCGTAATGGGAGTGGTCCGGGCCATCCTTCCTTCCTGTAGTGTCCGGCCGCATTCTGGGTGGAGGGTGAACCGGTCTGGGCTGTCCTTCTCTTCTCCACTTCGGGCAGGCTCCGGCCTAGTACGCTGCATAGACGCCGCTACGCCGTGACGTCAGGTGCGTCGCTGCGCAACGGCGTCACTGCGTAGCGGCGTCTATGCAGCGTACTAGGCCGGCACCTGCCCGGAGTGGAGAAGAGGACCCCCGGAGAAGGACAGCCCGGACCGGTTCACCCTCCACCCGGAATGCCGCCGGACACTACAGGAAGGAAGGATGGCCCGGACCACCCTGACAGGTAGGGGGAGAGAAGCGGCCTATGGCCCCGCAAAAGCCACTGCGGGCGCTTTAAATCAATGATCTGCAGCGGTGTCGAGGGGGGATAAATAGCCGATAACTTATACCGGAATATCGGTATAAGTTATCGGCTATCGGCCCTAACCTCCACCGATTATCGGTATCGGCCCTAAAAAAAACGATATCAGTCGATCCCTAGTCTGAACATTGACAGGCTAACCACCACCCCTTCAGCCTCTGTGGGAACATTTTTATGTCTATTTTCCAAAGACAACCTCTTTATATTACGCTGAGCATGTACACTCAACTTTCTTGGTCGACCATGGCGAAGCCTCTTCTGAGTGGAACCTGAAAACTGCTGTATGGTCTTGCCCATGTGGTGTCCCGGTACTGTATTTCATACTGTACCTTGTGTGCTGGGTCCCCAAAGTCAGAGTTCCTTGGTACCGTTGGGGTCCGCTTGCTGAGATAATCTCTAGTCACCTCTTTGTTCTTTAATTTTATGTGTTACATGTATATAATTAGTGTAATGTATTGATCTATATAGTGTCTGCAGGACTTTAGGTCACATGACTAATGTTTCTACTGTGATGGTATGCTAAAGGACCTTCCAGGTCATGTGAGTAGTCACATGTTCTACCATAATCCTTTGTGTAAAGGACTGACAGTTGGGATGAACCAATCAGCTCAAGGCCAGCCCCTACCCATATAAGGGAGCTGCCAGCCAATCCTCGCTCTCTTGCTCCTAAGCTGCAAAGCAAGCAGCATCTCTTGGGTTCCGGACTAGCAAAGAGAGGAGATCCGTGCGACTTACCAGACAAAACTAGGCCTGAAGCCTAACAATCTCACAATTTACTAATCGTGAGTTACTAAATCAAATCCCCGCTAAAGCTTGCGTGACTGCTGGACCTAAAACCAATCCCATAAATCCAGCGGAACAGTGTAAATCAATCTCCAGAGCTTATACTCACAAGGTCCCAACCAATTGTCAGGATCCTCATAGACTGTACATATGTAAAGACTGTTCCTGTTTTACTTCTGCATAAAATCTGCACTAAAGTTTCCTACAGTTTTCAGAATTTCCGGTTGTGGACAATCATTTATTCCTCCCTATCGCTCTTGGGACGGGTGGCGATAGGACAAGTATATATTGAGGAGCCCTACCCTGACATCACGACAGTTAAGGGTTAATCCAGCAACCTTTCATCACTGCACAGCTACACCCCATATACCCTATACCCCCACAAGCTTACCACACACACTATGCTGCAACTCAGTCTAGGATCTTGCCAATCTTCTCACAGCCTAGGCCATCATTATGCAGAGCAACCGTTGAACTTCCATTGACCAGTATTAAAGAGTGTGAGAGCGATAACACGAAATTTAAGCTCCCTATTCACATCGGGGACCTTGTAACACTAACAAGTCACATGACACTGGGGAAAAAATTGGGCCCAAAGTCTCCATCCTGGAAAACCAGTCTTCACCTATTGCAACTGCCTTTCCGGGGTCCTAATAATGGTTTCCCATATTCTGATGCCCCAGGACTTGTAGGGTATGATAGGAAGATCAACCAGTAAGGCTATGTTCACACCATGGAATTTCCATGCGGAATTCCCCATTGGAATTCTGCACTGAAATTCCGCTAAAGCAGAGTCCCATTAAATTGAACTGGATTCTGCTGCGCTGTGCACACTGCAGAAATTCCGTGCCAGATGTTTCATTCTTTTGTGGACTCCACATGGAATGCATATCTGTCTGAGACATCTATGTCATATTATGCCGGTGCCTGCAGTCTCCGGAATACCCGCACATAGATTTTCTGTGCAGACATTCCGACATTTGAGCATAGCCTAATTGTGCGAGAAATAAATACAGGCTTGTATTAAAGTAAAAGATACATGTTAACTAATCACCTGGATGATTTCAGCAGATAGAACTAGTAGCACTTGTAAAATGGGTAAGCAACTACTCACCAACCAAACAGGACAGAGAGCACAAACACTCTGGATGTTACCAGCAGCTGCACAGAGGTAAATGGTTTATTAAATAACTATGGGAAGGCACAAGCACACCAACAGCCAGATAAAACCAAAATCCGGCATGGATCCATCCCTCTCTCAAGAGAAAAAAACAAAGCTCCTGCCAGCAACTATTGGGTGTCATCCCACCATGCATAACAGTTTTATAGAGGTTCTTTATCCTAATATATTTCTACAAAAATCGGAATAATACAACTGACTTAAGCCTGTTTTGTATTCTGCCAAGCCATTTTGCTCAAAGCTAATAACTAAAGTAAATCGAGACAATTTGTTTGTTAGGAGTATTAGGTGTTATGGAATAATAATTCATTAGGTGTTGTGTAAGAATAATGAATACCTGACTACAAAACTAGCCTTTACCATTGGAGTAATCCTAAACGTCCATTGTATGGGAAGCTCAGTGCCATAGCACTTGGACGTTTACAGCCCTTCTCTAAGTGCATCTGGGGCTGAAAGTGCTAAGTCAGGGCTTTGCAATGAGCACCCTCTGGGGTCCAGTATTACATGTGTTCGCTTGATTTGCAGAGAGCAATGAGCAAATAAACAGTCCAATACATAAACAGGTTCCTGGCTTAATCATGTCAGCAGCTGGTCTGCAACAGCCCAAGGAGCAAGACACATAATCACCAGTGCGTCTGTTTGGAATTCCGCTAGTAAGCACCCTGCAGAGAGGGGTTTGCATTTGGCTAAGGTGTTCAATATCTCATTGGCCTGGGTGGCAACAGTTGTACTATTACAATAACAATATAAACCAAGAAATAAATTCCTCCTTGTCAGCAACATATCTCTCGGTGACTAAATCTGAGACTGAAAATATACTGGAGCAGTGCAGCCATACATGTGATTTTAGTCAAGAATAGGGGTGTCAGAGGGAAGAGGTTACTGGTGTGTTAATCTTTCCAGCAACTGGAAAATTGCACAGGACTAGATTTTTTACTTTGCTGTAAAAAAAATTCCCAAACATCTCTATATACTGTATGTGACCTGGTAGAAAAGGCAGCATTCTGCTTTGAAATAGTATATGGTAGCAGAACAGGGCAACATTTTTTGAAAGGAAAGGTCTTAGGTCATAGGATAATATAGAAATGGCTAATGCTCACTCCAAATCTGGTAGTTCATCCTGTAAGCAACTTGGTTAGTAAAATGGAGAATAGAGAGTACAGTGGTCCCTCAACATACGATGGTAATTCGTTCCAAACGACCCAGCGTTTGTCAAATCCATCGTATGTTGAGGGATTCGTGCAATGTAAAAAGTGCATTTAATACTCACCTGTCCCCGCCGCTCCGGACCGCTTCCTCGCCGCACCCGATGCTGTCCCAGGGGCTCCCGATGCTGTCCTGCTGCTCCGGCATCTTCTTCGGGATCCTCTGGCTTCTTCCGCATCTTCTCCGGGCTCTGGGCCTCGCTTTCTGGTGACGTTATTACACACGGCGTGCGCAGCGACGTAATAACGACACCGGAAAGCAAGGCCCCGGCCCCAGAGAAGATGCAGAAGACACCGGAGGATCGCAAAGTGGACCCGGAGCAGTGGGGATAGGTAAGTGAACCTGTCCGGGATGCTTAAACTGCTATCCGACAGCAGCTTAAGCATTTCGCGTTGTCGGATAGCAGTTAATGCGATGGCCCGACATATAAAAGCATCTCTGAGAGGCCATCGCATGTCGATTTGATCATATGTCGCATGTCGGGGGGGGGGGGGGGTTACTGTAGTAGATAAAGAGAGAGATAAAGAGTAAAAGAGAGAGTACAGTATATGCATCCTCCAATTTGTATACTACAATAATCATACCCATCTTAAAACTATGGTATTTAGTGGCATAACTAAGATTTCATATGGACCATAGCAGAGTAACCCCCCCCCCTTGCTTTTGCCATTAAAGGGGTACTCCGGTGCACCAGCGTTATGAACATTTTTTTCAGAATACTTGGAGCTGGACATCACATGACATCACAGCTACGCCCCTTCGTGACGTCACACCACGCCCCCTCCATTCATGCCTATGGGAGGGGGGTGTCGGCCACCACGCCCATATGCACCCGTGTATATGGTAGTTGTGCTGGCTTTTTTTCTGTGTGAAATGGATGGGTGGTAATTATGCTCAGAGGAGAACCCTTAGGCCGTTGCTAGGGTCACCACCATGATTTTTCTTTATAGAAAAGGAAGTTCTCCCTGCACTTAATTTGGACTTTTTAGACTTAAAGGGGTACTCTGCTGGAAAGCATCTTATCCCCTATCCAAAGTGATCAATACAGATCATGGTATCTGCAGCAGTGCAGTACTTTACATGGATGATCGGATCACCCACAGCTCTGCCGCGGGGATCCGATTATCCATAATGGCGGACAGAGGTCCCCTCACCTGCTTCCGGCCATCTCCAGGAGTCTTCTGTTCTGGTCTGAGATCGAGCAGACAAGAACAGAAGATAGCCGATAACACTGATCAGAACTATACCCTATGCATGGCACTGAACAGTGATTGCTATAAATAGTGCCTTATGGGGAATATTAAAGTGTAAAAAAAAAAAAGGTAAAAAAATTACCGTATATACTCGAGTATAAGCCGACCCGAGTATAAGCCGAGACCCCTAATTTCAACCCAAAATCCCAGGAAAAGTTATTGACTCGAGTATAAGCCTAGGGTGGGAAATACCTCATCCCCCCCCTGTCATCATCCAGACCCGTCATTAACATCCTCATCATCCCCTTGTCATCATCCCACACATCCCCCCTTCATCATCCCCTTATCATCCCACACATCCCCCCTTCATCATCCCACACATCCCCTTATCCCACACATCCCCCCTTCATCATCCCCTTGTCATCATCCCACACATCCCCTTATCATCCCACACATCCCCCCTTCATCATCCCCTTGTAATCATCCCACACCCCCCCCCCTTCATCATCCCCACCCCCCTTCATCATCCTCTTCTCATCATTCGCCCTCAGTGGTCTTCAACCTGCGGACCTCCAGAGGTTTCAAAACTACAACTCCCAGCAAGCCCGGGCAGCCATCGGCTGTCCGGGCTTGCTGGGAGTTGTAGTTTTGAAACCTCCGGAGGTCCGCAGGTTGAAGACCACTGCGGCCTTCAACATGCGGACCTCCAGAGGTTTCAAAACTACAACTCCCAGCAAGCCCGGGCAGCCATCGGCTGTCCGGGCTTGCTGGGAGTTGTAGTTTTGAAACCTCCGGAGGTCCGCAGGTTGAAGACCACTGCGGCCTTCAACATCATCCAGCCCCCTCTCACCCCCTTTAGTTCTGAGTACTCACCTCCGCTCGGCGCTGGTCCGGTCCTGCAGGGCTGTCCGGTGAGGAGGTGGTCCGGTGAGGAGGTGGTCCGGGCTGCTATCTTCACCGGGGGCGCCTCTTCTCCGCGCTTCCGGCCCGGAATAGAGCCGTTGCCTAGACAACGACGCATCTGCGTCATTGTCAAGGCAACGTGACTATTCTGAGGCCGGGCCGGAAGCGCTTAGAAGAGGCCTCCCCGGTGAAGATAGCAGCCCGGACCACCTCCTCACCGGACCACCTCCTTACCGGACAGCCCTGCAGGACCGGACCAGCGCCGAGCGGAGGTGAGTACTCAGAACTAAAGGGGGTGAGAGGGGGCTGGATGATGTTGAAGGCCGCAGTGGTCTTCAACCTGCGGACCTCCGGAGGTTTCAAAACTACAACTCCCAGCAAGCCCGGACAGCCGATGGCTGCCCTGGCTTGCTGGGAGTTGTAGTTTTGAAACCTCTGGAAGTCCGCAGGTTGAAGACCACTGCGGGTGGGGGGAGTTCACTCGAGTATAAGCCGAGGGGGTGTTTTCAGCACGAAAAATCGTGCTGAAAAACTCGGCTTATACTCGAGTATATACGGTAGAAAAATCATCTCCCCTAATAAGATAGCAAATCGTCAATTTTTCCCCCAAAAAAGCTTAACAAATGTAGAAACATATTTGGTATCACCGCGTGCGTAAAAGTCTGAACTATCAAAATATATTGTTAATTATCCCGTACGATGAATGGCGTAGGCGTAAAAAAAAAGTCCAAAATTGCTACTTTTTTGTCACATTTTATTCCAAAAAATTTTAATAAATTTATAAAAAGTAAAACTTAAGCAAAAATGGCACCGATAAAAACTAAAGATCACGGCGCAAAAAATGAGCCCTCATACTGCCCCGTATACGGAAAAATTTGAAAGTAATAGGTGGTCAAAATAGGGCAATTTCAAACAAAAAAATTTTGTTAAAATAGTTTGAGATTTTTTTTAACCCCTTCCCGCAGAATGGCATATATAAACGCCGGGTTGTGCAGTGCGTTCGCGCATCCCGGCGTTTATAAATGACATTCAGTTAACCCGGCGATGCGCAGCATCGCACGGGTTAACTGGCAGAAGTCCCGCTGTTTCCAGCAGGGGACAACTTCTGCTTCACCCCCAGGACCATCAATTGATGGTCCTGGTCAGCGATCACTGTGATTGGTCCCTGTGGACCAATCACAGTGATCTGGGGTGAAAGTTCAGATCCCCCGCACTGCCCGCCCCTGGAAGTCGGGCAGAACGGGGGACGAAGGCTGCAGGGGCTCGCGGGGACCTGCGGCATTCGGGGGGAACACGTGGGGACCGGCGGACTTACCTGATCCAGCGGCGGGACCGAGGAGCAGCGCGGGACCGGCCACGTGGACGAGCAGCGACGGGTAAGTATGTGGTCCTCAGAGGCAGCAGTGAAGATCTTCACTGCTGCTTCTAGGAGTCTGAAAACTACAACTCCCAGCATGCCTAGACAGCCTTTGGCTGTCTGGGCATGCTGGGAGTTGTAGTTTTGCAACATCTGGAGGGCCTCAGTTTGGAGACCATTGTATAATGGTCTCCAATCTGTGCTCTTCCAGCTGTTGCAAAACTACAACTCCCAGCATGCACTGACTGTCCAGGCATGCTGGGAGTTTTAGTTCAGCAACATCTGGCCCTTCAGATGTTGCCGAACTACAACTCCCAGCATGCCCTTCAGCTGTCTGGGCATGCTGGGAGTTGTAGTTTTGCAACAGCTGGAGACACACTGGTTGGGAAACATTGTTTCTAACTCAGTGTTTCCTAACCTGTGTGCCTCCAGCTGTTGCAAAACTATAACTCCCAGCATGCACTAAAAGACCATGCATGCTGGGAGTTGTAGTTTTGCAACATCTGGAGGGCCCCAGTTTGGAGACCATTGTATAATGGTCTCCAATCTGTGCTCTTCCAGCTGTTGCAAAACTACAACTCCCAGTATGCACTGACTGTCCAGGCATGCTGGGAGTTTTAGTTCAGCAACATCTGGCCCTTCAGATGTTGCCGAACTACAACTCCCAGCATGCCCTTCAGCTGTCTGGGCATGCTGGGAGTTGTAGTTTTGCAACAACTGGAGACACACTGGTTGGGAAACATTGTCTGTTTCTAACTCAGTGTTCCCTAACCTGTGTGCCTCCAGCTGTTGCAAAACTATGACTCCCAGCATGCACTAACAGACCATGCATGCTGGGAGTTGTGGTTTTGCAACAGCTGATGCAAGCCCTCCCCCGCCCCGCCACCCCCGTGAATGTACAGGGTACATTCACATGGGCGAGGCTTTTACAGTGGGTTTCTCGCATCTTGAGATGCAGCAAATTTTGCGCTGGGAAACTCGCTATAATCCCCCGCCCATGTGACTGTACCCTAAAAACACTACACTACACTAACACAAAATAAAATAAAAAGTTAAAACCACTACATATACACATACCCTTACACAGCCCCCCTCCCCCAATAAGAACGTCCGGTACACCACTGTTTCCAAAGCAGAGCCTCCAGCTGTTGAAAAACAACAACTCCCAGTATTGTCGGACAGCCGTTGACTGTCCAGGCATGCTGGGAGTTTTGCAACAGCTGGAGGCACCCTGTTTGGGAATCACTGGCGTAGAATACCCCTATGTCCACCCCTATGCAAATCCCTAATTTAGGCCTCAAATGCACATGGCGCTCTCACTTTGGAGCCCTGTCGTATTTCAGGGCAACAGTTTAGGGCGACATATGGGGTATCGCTGTACTCGGGAGAAATTGCGTTACAAGGTTTGGGGGGCTTTTTCTTCTTTAACCCTTCATGAAAAGGAAATGTTGGGGTCTACACCAGAATGTTAGTGTAAAATTTTTTTATTTTTTACACTAACATGCTGATGTTGCCCTATACTTTACATTTTCACAAGAGGTAAAAGGGAAAAAAGCCCCCCAAAATTTGTAACGCAATTTCTCCCGACTACAGAGATACCCCATATGTGAGCGCAAAGTGCTCTGGGGCGCACAACAAGGCCCAGAAGGGAGAGCGCACCATGTACATTTGAGGTGATTTGCACAGGGGTGGCTGATTGTTACAGCGGTTTTGACAAACGCAAAAAAAACAAAACCCCACATGTGACCCCATTTCGGAAACGACACCCCTCACGGAATGTAATGAGGGGTGCAGTGAGAATTTACCCCCCACAGGTGTCTGACGGATCTTTGGAACAGTGGTCCATGAAAATGAAAACTTGTACAGCCCACTGTTCCAAAGATCTGTCAGACACCAGTGGGGGGCAAATGCTCACTGTACCCCTTGTTACGTTCCTCAAGGGGTCTAGTTTCCAAAATGGTATGCCATGTGTTTTTTTTTTGCTGTTCTGGCACCTTAGGGGCTTCCTAAATGCGACATGCCCCCCGAGCAAAATTTGCTCTCAAAAAGCCAAATATGACTCCTTCTCTTCTGAGCATTGTAGTTCGCCCATAGTGCACTTCAGGTCAACTTATGGGGTACCTCCATACTCAGAAGAGATGGGGTTACAAATTTTGGGGGGTATTTTCTGCTATTAACCCTTGCAAAAAGGTGAAATTAGGGGGGAAACACACATTTTAGTGGAAATTTTTTTTTTTTTTTTTTACATATGCAAAAGTCATGAAACACCTGTGGGGTAATAAGGCTCACTTTATTCCTTATTACATTCCTCAAGGGGTCTAGTTTCCAAAATTGTATGCCATGTGGGTATTTTTTGCTGTTCTGGCACCATAGGGGCTTCCTAAATGCGACATGCCCCCCGAGCAAAATTTGCTCTCAAAAAGCCAAATATGACTCCTTCTCTTCTGAGCATTGTAGTTCACCCATAGTGCACTTCAGGTCAACTTATGGGGTACCTCCATACTCAGAAGAGATGGGGTTACAAATATTGGGGGGTATTTCCTGCTATTGACCCTTGGAAAAATTTGAAATTTGGGGGGAAACACACATTTTAGTGAAAAAAAAAAATTTTTTTTTACATATGCAAAAGTCGTGAAACACCTGTGGGGTATTAAGGCTCACTTTATTCCTTGTTACGTACCTCAAGGGGTCTAGTTTCCAAAATGGTATGCCATGTGAGGGTTTTTTGCTGTTCTGGCACCATAAGGGCTTCCTAAATGCAACATGCCCCCAAAAACCATTTCAGAAAAACGTACTCTCCAAAATCCCCTTATCGCTCTTTCCCTTCTGAGCCCTCTACTGCGCCCGCCGAACACTTTACATAGACATATGAGGTATGTGCTTACTCGAGAGAAATTGGGCTACAAATATAAGTATACATTTTCTCCTTTTACCCCTTGTAAAAATTTTAAAATTGGGTCTACAAGAACATGCGAGTGTAAAAAATGAAGATTGTGAATTTTCTCCTTCACTTTGCTTCTATTCCTGTGAAACACCTAAAGGGTTAAAATGATGACTGAATGTCATTTTGAATACTTTGGGTGGTGCAGTTTTTATAATGGGGTCTTTTGTGGGGTATTTCTAATAAGAAGACCCTTCAAATCCACTTCAAACCTGAACTGGTCCCTGAAAAATAGTGAGTTTGAAAATTTTGTGAAAAATTGGAAAATTGCTGCTGAACTTTGAAGCCCTCTGGTGTCTTCCAAAAGTAAAAACTCGTCACTTTTATGATGCAGACATAAAGTAGACATATTGTATATGTGAATAAAAAATTTTTTTATTTGTAATATACATTTTCCTTACAATCAGAGAGCTTCAAAGTTAGAAAAATGCAAAATTTTCAAATTTTTCATCAAATTTTAGGATTTTTCACAAAGAAAGGATGCAAGTTACCACAAAAATTTACCACCATGTTAAAGTAGAATATGTCACGAAAAAACAATCTCAGAATCAGAATGATAACTAAAAGCATTCCAGAGTTATTAATGTTTAAAGTGACAGTGGTCAGATGTGCAAAAAACGCTCTGGTCCTTAAGGCCAAAATGGGCTTGGTCCTGAAGGGGTTAAAGTGGTACAATTAGAGAAAAGCATATAACATGGGTATCATTTTAATCATATTGACCCACAGAATAAAGAAAACATGTCATTTTTATCTGTACTACAAGGTACAAGTTGTTGCTTATGGCACTCTGTAACCTTTTAATTTGGTAGTTTAGGGTTCCTTTTTTGCTCCCCAGTAACATTCTCTAGGTCTTGCTAGTCAAAATTGTAGTGTCCCACAGAGTCTACTGCAAAGCTTGAGGTTACATGTTTTTAGTGCCTTAAAGGGGTACTCCGGTGAAAAACTTTTTTTTTTAAATCAACTGGTGCCAGAAAGTTAAACAGATTTGTAAATTACTTCTATTAAAAAAATCTTAATCCTTCCTGTACTTATTAGCTGCTGAATACTACAGTGGAAATTCTTTTCCATTTGAAACACAGAGCTGTCTGCTGACATCATGAGCACAGTGCTCTCTGCTGACATCTCTGTCCATTTTAAGAACTGTCCAGAGTTAAAGGAAATCCCCATAGCAAACATATGCTGTTCTGGACAGTTCCTAAAATGGACAGAGATGTCAGCAGAGAGCACTGTGCTCGTGATGTCAGCAGACAGCTCTGTGTTTCAAAAATAAAAGAATTTCCGCTGTAGTATTCAGCAGCTAATAAGTACAGGAAGGATTAAGATTTTTTTAAGAGAAGAAATTTACAAATCTGTTTAACTTTCTGGCACCAGTTGATTAAAGGAGTACCCCTTTAAATATTTTGTGCTGCTTATACTATTTTATTTTGCGAAGAGCTTCATATTTATGGACATTTATCAACGGGTTTAGTCAGGTTTTCTTTACTATAATTGTCTCAAAATTGTCGCAACTGCGACTACACGATTTTTCGTGCGACATTTTGACTGGAAAGCGAGAAAAGCAAGTTTTCCTAAAATTTACTATGTAGTAATAATTTTAAAATGGACTACGGGTAGTCAGGTATTTATTAACTGCGACAGTCGCAACTGCGCAAAAAAAGTCGCAACAGCGTTAAAAATTGACTAAATTTACTCCAGCTCAAACATGGAGCAGAAAAACCTACTACCAAAGTAAAAAAGGAAAAATTGCTTACGTGAAAGAAAATTATCAACAGGCTGAAACCAGTTGATAAATACGTCGCACATAAGCAAAAAAAAAGTAAGGAAAAAATTACTAAAAAAAAGAATACATAAGCAAGCATTGATAAATGTCCCTCATTGTCATTTTGCATTTTTTATTGAGCAAGGCTAAGAGAGGGACTAATCAACTGGTATGCGCATTATTTTGTGCATAGACTTGCGCCAAAGTTATCATGTAATGTTGCATTATTTTAATGTTGTCTTCTGTGCTGGCTTCATCATTGTTCTTTCTATGCGCCTGCAGGGAGCGTGGTTTGCAAATGTGCTGGTTGGTGCTCTGAGTTTATCATTTCTTCAAAAACAAAAATTTCTGCACAAATGTACTCCATTGACTGGCTAGTGTATGAATGTGTGTGAGCTTTTCACTTTTGTGTGCTATCCAGGGCCTTCCTATTATTTGCATAAATTTATGAAGTGACTTGCACCACGTTAGAAACATCTCCTCTGAGAAGAATTCAGGGCACTATAACTGAGGTCTCTGTTCAGTGCAGAAACATAATTGAGTGCAGGAGGAAGAGGAATAAGGAGCAGGGCCACTGTCAAGGAGGTGCAGCCAGTAGCCAATAAGGGGCCCAAATCCAGGGTCTGACGCCGCTCACTGCCCGCCAGTGGTATACTGCTCCCCCTTGTGGCAGCACCTGCACAGAAGTTTAAACAGCGGTCTGTACATACATTACGCACATAGCATACATAATTTACATACAGGAGAGTAGCCTTATGCTGCAGGCCCCATGATGAAGTCATTTCATGACGTGGCCTGCCATAGAAGTTCTACGCTGCTCTGGAGGATGCAAAGTCAAGCCTCAGTGCAGGAGTGGCGGAAGGGTTAGTGAGATTTTCTTTTATTAAAGGATTTATTGGGGGCATTACCTACTTTAGGACATTACCTACTACCTACTGGAAGCATTACCTGCTATCTAATGGGGTATTTCCTACCTTGGGGAATTTTCTACTACCTAATGAGGGCATTACCTTCCTGGAAGCACTACCTACTGGTGGCATTACCTACCTGAGGGAATAACCCACTACCTACTGGGGGCATTACCTACTACCTTCTTACTGGGAGCATTACCTACTACCTACCTACTAGGGGTATTTCCTACCTGGGAGCATTAGTGAAGGCATTATATACCTACCTACTGGGTGAATTACCTACCTAATGGGGGGCTTCTACCTTATAGGTGGGATTCCTTACCTACCTACTGGGGGCATTATCTAATAGGTAAGGGAAAATTACCTTCGTACTGAGTGCTTCTACCTAATGGAGAGGAATTACCTACCCAACACCACCCAATCTCCCTACCCTTTCCTCTAAGACACTTATCTCCTACTATACAGGGCACCAAGGGGGGGCAAGTTTTGGGGCACTGAGGGTAGGTTACAGGCAGAGAATGTGCTGAAAAAGTGTGGAGCCTATTATATTTGTTGTCTGGTAGATTATATGGAGACAAGTCATGGTTGAAAGAAGACTTCATGGTGGTTTGAGCCAGCTAGAGAAGAAAGGCAAAGAAAATGACTCCAAGAAAATGCCCCTGCACTGAAATCACCTATTCAGTCTGCAGCACCTGAGTGGAGCTGCGGTGACCACTATTTAGGCTTTGTATGGGGGGGGGGGACATTGGTCCATGTTCAGTGGTTTATATACAGTACCAGTATAAGTGTTTTAATCCTGTCACTGTGTGGTGGTAATGGTAGTGGTCATGGTGTGGCAGTATTATTCTCCCAAATGTACTGGTATTATTATTGGTTATATCAGTAGTTATGAGTGGCATATGTCATAGTCGAATTCGCGATTTTTTGTGAATATATGGACAAATATTGGTCCTATATTTGCGAAATTCGCATATTTGATATATTCACGGTTATTTTCGCATGCACGTGTGCCCATGCTGATAACTATCTACCTATCTATATATCTATCTACCTACCTATCTGCTAATATTCTTTAGTGACGATATTCGCGAATATGAGGATCTTCGTGAATATTCTCATATTTGCGAAAATTCGCTCTCCAGTCTAATACAGTAAATTGTATAAGAGAATTCTTTAGACCACAAGCTGAAAGCAGGGAGGTATGAGATCGCTGTCATGTGTTTGGTGGGGAAAAAAAATTACGAATATTCGTAATTGCGAATATATGGTGCTATAGTCGCCATATTCGTGAATATGCGAAATTCACAATAAATATTTGAATTGCGATTAATCGCGCTCAGCACTATATATCAGTATATAGGATTTGATCAGTAACAGTATGATAGTAACATGTATGATAATATTTCCTCCCTTTTCCACATTGAACTATAGGACAGCCCTTCCTGTGAAGATAAATTGCAAAAGGGCCCCACATCTACTAAACAAAGACCTAAGTAGGCTTCTGACCAGGCCTAGTGCAGTCATGACCAGCACATCACAGATTTAGTTAGAATTTCAGTATCAAAAGGATCAAGGTAAAAGTGCAGAAATTGTGAGCTAAACAGTTAGAAAGCTGACAACTACGGTTCTAGAAGACTACACAAGAGAAAGAATATGTAATGTCTGTATTCCGTGTTCTATGTTGGAGTGTATTCACACCTGCTTTTCATGCCTGACCAGTTTTTGCATTTTGTGTGCTTTGGTCAGGATAGTGTTAATGTTTCCAGCCAATAGGCTCCCAGGTGGGGTTATTTAAACCCCAGCTCTGTTGGTATTCCTAGCTGCTAATTTGCACTATGTTTCACATAGCACCTAAGTCTGTGCATATGTATCCTGAGTTCAGCCATGGCTTCTTATCCTGTATTTGTGTGTCTAAGTTTTAGCCTTGTTAAGTTTGTACTTTGCTCTCGGTTTTAATGTTATGCTTTGTATATATTCAGTGTACTTTGGTTAGACCAATGTTCAGATTGTATTCTCTTATCAGTCCTGTCCAGTTCTTGTAGTCTGTTCTTGTTAGTGATTACTATTTAATTCTTGGAGTCTGTGTAGACTAATCCGGTTCTTAGTCCAGTGTTCAGTATTTAGTATTCCTGTTTAGAATCTTGACTCTCATTCCCAGGCAATAATATTAATTAATAAGCAAAATAGGCAGCCACCTAGAGCTCTGTCTTGATGGGAGCAAATGCTGCATTAAAGTTAACAGCTAGCCAGCATCCGAAGCACCCACCCAGCCAGCACCACCATCGCAGGGAGGGGGTAGTTACAGAGGGGGGTGTTACTGTGTGTCACCCCAGTAGTAAGGTGGGGCATGTCAAAGGGCGGAACCAATTGACAGGGTAAATGGGTGACAAAATTTGCTTTTGCCTAGGGTGGCAAAAATCCTTGCACCAGTCCTGCATATTCCTCAATGTTACAGAGTTTGGATTTTGAAGTTTTTCTTGTATCTATCTATTGTGAATTGTGTTCTAGTAATCATGACCTGTATGGTGTCTGACAGCAGTTAACCAATTTCCCGTAGGCAGGGAAAGCGGCTTAAGGCTAGGATTCCACTTGTTTTTTTTAAACGCCAAGAAAAACGCCAATTCTGCCGCATGGTGTTTTTTTGGCCATAAAACGCTGCGGCCAGAGGTTAGCTGTAAATCAATAAGAAATCGCAAAATTTTTATTCCATTTGACGTTTTTCACTTTGGCGTTTTTTTTAAATCCTTTTGGTGTTTTTTCACTCTTTTCTTGCGTTTTTGAAATCATTGGTAATCGCAGCATGTTGAGCCACTGGCGTTTTTTTAGTCAAAAGCGTGGCGTTTTTCTCCCATAGAAGTCTATGGGAGTGAAAAAACGCCAAGAAAAACGATATGTGGGTTTTAACTTTGGCGTTTTTGCAGGCGTTTTTTAATTCTTTTTTGGACATTAGCGATCCAAAAAAGTGATGGAGATACCTTTTTTAATAACATTTCGTAGGGTACCATTAAAAAAAAATGTAAAATAAAGATACAGTAGTGAAGGAAAAAATTGTATCTAATGAAATGTGTCTTTTTTATTACAACCTTTTTATAAATTTTTAAACAGGGCTCAATTTATGTGGGTGGGTGGGGTCCTAAAAATGTAGCCGACAATAATAAAAATGTAGTGTGTGTGTTTTTCACTTAATTTTTTTTTTTAGGTAGTACTACTACTCCCAGCATGGAACATACTGTTCCATGATGGGAGTAGTAGTACCTGTACTAATTGACAGATCGCCCGTTGCGATCCTCCTGTATAATGTATAGATGCAGCCAGCTGCTCTTCTATGGTCCCCTGCACTGACGTATATATACACCTTTTCAAATTTCCCGCAGAGAGCTGTGATTGGCCAGATGGTTCCAGCCAATAACAGCTCTCTGTGGGAAATCGGAATGTGTTTATACACGGCAGTGCAGGGGACCATAGGAGAGCGGCCGGCCGCATCTATACATTATACAGGATGATCACAGCGGGTGTCAGTAGTGATACCCACTGTGATCTTTCCATAACTGCAGGTACTACTCCTCCCAACATGGAGCACACTCTGCTCAATGCTGAGAGCTGTAGTACCTGCATTAATAGACAGATCGCAGCGAGTGTCAGAAGTTACACTCGCTGCCATCTGTCTATTAATGCAGATACTACAGCTCCCAGCATGGAGCAGAGTGTGCTCCATGTTGGGAGTAGTAGTGCTTGCAGTTAAGGACACATCACAGTGGATGTCACTACTCACACCCGCTGTGATTGTCCTATCTATTGCAGAGATGGAGCGACTATATATATCGCTCGCATCCCTGCTCTGTACTCCGGCCACTCACTGGTATTTCCCTCAGAGCGGTGATTGGCTGCAACCATCCGGCCAATCACCACTCTGGGTGGGAAATATGAATGAGTTTTCTTCTTTTTACATTACTGACCGGAGTATAGTGCAGAGATGTGAGCGATGTATAGAGCCGTATCTGTGGTATATAATGGACGATCGCATCGGGTTTCAGGACTGAGACCCGGGGCGATATGTCTGTTACTACAGGTACTACTACTCCCAGCATGGAACAGTCTGTTCCATGCTGGGAGTAGTAGTACTACCTAAAAATATTTAAAGATAGAGAAGAAAAAAGTGAAACACACACACTTTATTAAAAAATTATAAAAATGTTGCTATAACATATATACATTTCGTTTGATAAAACATTTCCATCACTGCTGCATCCTTTTTTTTTTTTTTTTTTTTTGTACCCAACAAATTTTGGGTACCAAAAAAAAAAAAATGCCAAAAGGTGCCAAAAATGCCATTTCCACACAAATGAAAAAACGCCAGATGCAGGACATTGCACTGGCGTTTTTTCAGGCGTTTTTTTTAATCCAAAAAAAATGCAGCCCAAAAAACCAAGTAGAAACTTAGCCTTAGGGAAAGTTAGGGCTCACTTCTTCCCTGCCCCACGTGACAAGATCATGACAATATATATACTGGAAAACCATTCTCTAGTTAAAACTATGGCTGTCTGAACCAGTGCTAAAGACTTTTACCATAATCTTTAAACTTTTAACTAATACCTTAAGTAAAGTATATTGTGAGTTACCGATTTCACTAGTAAGCATTTGTCCAAGTCTCTGCACATTACCTTTAAGGGCATCTCTATTCCCATCAGCCAGAACACATAGATATGCACAAACAGGGAGTTTCCCAGGGGACGATCACTGTAACTCCTCTTCACCGCAACAACATAATGTGTGTAGAAGGTCTGGCGGAAGCCACTGTGACCATTGTGATTTGTAGGTGCCACACAAAGACCATCTGCATTGAGCCCCTTGGCACGCAACTACTTTCTTTATCAGTCCTTCTCTGTTATCATTGTGGTTCAGTGTTTCAGTATCAAAGCACCACAGTGTATACACCCATTTCAGCACTTCCTGGGCCGACACTGGCGCTGGCACCTCCTCCTGTTAGAGAAATCATTATCTTCACTACTAGCTTGTTACCTTAAGGGGAGAGGAGTAACATTTACCTACTTAACACTATGTTTAAATCTGAAAGCAAAGTCAAAGTAATATTGTGAGAAGGTATGGAGTGGTGCACAAACCATGCTGTATCCCAACAAACAGACCATCTGTAAACATACCTGCTAGAGGCACCATTTTCACAGGTAGGTGTGTAAGGCCTGTGTTATAATGTGTAGCTTTCATTTTAAAGGATTATCTCCTCATCCGACATATAGCCCCTTTCAGCAGGCAAAAGGTTAATCAAATCATGCCCCAGACTGTTTGTTTTTTCACCAGTAGCCACAGTGAGATTTGTGTTTGGGGAGCAGTTCCCCTCCTTCGGAGCCCCCACGTGCTGTCAAATCATTCCCCCGCAACAACATGGAAATGGACTTTCTGAAATTCAAAGACGGTTACGTCAGAAGCCTGGCCCCTTGTGGCTTTTTCTAGACTTATAAAACCCACAAATTATTTCAAAATATTGTGTTTTGAAAGAAAAAATAGTAAGCTGCATAAGTTTGTGTTATTTTATCCAAGTTTCATGAGCTGGAAGGAAAAGTGGATTCTTAAACCTACAGTTTATATCCTTTACTGCCCAGATTATATTAATATTGACTCTAGTTAATCCTTGCGTCGCTATAATTTGGGGGTTTGATACTGGATACCATGTGTCCTCTTCACGGAAGGGTTAAGCATTTTAGTCTTTTTATTTAAATTTTTATTGTACGCTTGTGTGTGCGCTATGGTGTGGCTTGATATCTTCATATTTCAAGTGAAGTTTATGATGTATTATATTAATTTTATAAAGGAGGAGAGGAAATAAATCCATTTGGATAAGTACTTTAGCTGAAACTATGTAAAGTGTACTTGCAGCAGAAATACTGGTAAACCACTAGAGAAAAACAAAATGCTTTGTTCCATATTCCGATTTGTGGAGTGCTGGCCCTACTCTCTATGAGGGAGATTTATCAAAACCTGTGTAGAGGAAGAGTGGTGCAGTTGCCCATAGCAACCAGATTGCTTCTTTCATTTTTAAGGAGACCTGTGAAAAATGAAAGAAGCAATCTGATTGGTTGCCATGGGCAACTGCACCACTCTTCCTCTTACTAGGGTATTGGGGATGCCATAATAGCACAAGAGTTGATGGATCTACACCTGTCTGTTCCTTGCCATTCAGATGGCTAGGCCTAATGCTGGGTTTACACTACTGAATCTCCAGCAAGAGATATTTGGACCGTCGATTCCAAGAGCAGTCGGCGCTAGATTTGCGCGAACATTGCCAGTCCCCATAGTTGGCAATGTAATTATTCTGTCAAAGATATTACCCAGTTCATTTTTTAGCTAGATGAAATTCAGAAGCAGAAATCTCTGCTGCTGAAATTCTGTAGTGTGCACAGCAATAGGACTCTGCTGCATATGAGTTTCAAGCGAAATTTCAAAACGGAATTCTCCTTGGAAATTCCATAGTGTAAACTTAGCCTCAGGGTTCTTTTAGATATCCATTACAGATATTTCCGCCGCAGAAATCCTGGAATCTGCAGAAAGAATAGACATGTGTATTCTTTTTTATGCTGAGTCCACACAGACATGCATTGCCGTCTATGAGTCAACCCATTTGAGAGCGGTCCTAGCGTCTTCATTTATGCAGAAATTTTCTGTGTGGATATTTCACCATCTGAACATAGCCTCACACTATATTTTAAACACTATACACTATGTTTGACCAATAGTTGGTGTTAATAGACAAGGTGCCTGCACACACTTGTTACATGACCGTGCAGAGTGCAGAACTTCATATTGCTCTATGTTTCAAAGGTAAATTACTGGTGCTGTTCTTATAATCAGAAGGTGTAACAAGCAAAACATATGTGGGATTAAGCACCAACCTGTGCAGCACTTTTAGTTTTGGCAGTGCATTGTGTTATTGTTCTCTTTGTCTTACTTTTAGACATCCAATGCCTACGGTAAGTATATATCATATGTCTACAAGTCTGCTTGCTACATGTTGCAGTGGACCACAGAACTTACTATTAGCATTTTACTTTTCTGCCCTGACACTTCAGGGTGTCATATTTGTCCAGTTATTGTTTTCAGTGTTATATAATAGTAATGTGTCCTGAGATAAGCATGAATTTATTTTTTTATTTTTTTGCATATTTTAAGATATACTAAGAAAAGTATTGGGAGTAAGAAGCTTTGGAAAAAAAAATTGCATTAGACTGGGTTCACAAATGTCCGGCATCCAGCATAGGTGAACTCAGCCTAAATCTTGATGCAACTGATGCCGCAACTCAGAGGCGTAGCTAGAAACCCCAGGGCCCAGGTGCAAAAAATTGCCTTGGGCCCACTACCACCTGACGACCCGCTTCCCCAATCCCCGACGGCCCCTTACTCAGCCGCACAAAGATATCAGTGACTACAGTACTGATGGGACACAGTCAGGAGAATACACAACTATATAAGTGACTAACAGGCAGGGCCAGACAGACAAAACAGACATTGAACAATAAGCAGCCCATTTTTCTAGAGGGGGTCCAACTACTGGGACCCCCACCAATCACCTTGGTTCCAGTTGCTCTCCAGCTGTTATAAAGCTGTTATAAAGATATAACTCCCATCATGTCTGGAGAACCTCAGGCATTATGGGAGTTGTAGTTTTGCAACAGCTGGAGAGCCACAGATTAGGGTACAGCATCACCCATCATCACTGCAGAACTTACAAGTGATTACAGCTGTGATGGGACAGTCAGGAGAATACACAATGATATCAGTGACCTGAGTGACGTCTTCTCTGTTGTGTTTTATTTTCTTCTTCATCTGGTCCAGACGTCAGGACTTCTTCCAGCTCCATCTTCTCTGCAGAGTCTGACGCCCGGACATCATAGGTTCCTCACTTTGTCAGTAGATCCTCATCCTCTGTATGAAGACAATAATCATTATAATTCTTCTAAATACTGTACCCCCTGAATATAATACTGCCAAATACTGTATCCCCTGAATATAAAACTGGCATCCACTGTACCTCCTGCATATAATACTGCCACCTACTGTACCCCCTGATTATAATACTGCCACCTACTGTCCCCCCTGAATATAATACTGCCACACACTGTACCCCTAAATATAATACTTCCACACACTGTACCTTCTAAATATAATACTGCCACACACTGTATCCCCTAAAAATAATACTGCCACCTACTGTACCCCTGAATATAATACTGCCACACACTGTACCCCCTGAATATAATATTGCCACCTACTGTACCCCTTAATATAATACTTCCACACACTGTATCCCCTGCATATAATACTGCCACACACTGTACCCCTGAATATAATACTGCCACCTACTGTACCCCCTGAATATTATATTGCCACCTACTGTACCCCTGAATATAATACTTCCACACACTGTATCCCCTGCATATAATACTGCCACACACTGTATCTCCTGCATATAATACTGCCACCTACTGTACCCCCTGAATATAATACTGCCACATACAGTACATACACACAGATCATTCATGCATACAGTACATACACACATACATAATACATACATACACACATCATACACACACATATCATACATACAACCGCCGCCTTCAGATTCTCCCCCCCCCCCCCCACAGAATACATCTCCACACATACATACATCTTGTTTACACACATCTCTCATTCATACACACACATCATTCATACATACAATACATACACACACATCGGGGGAGATTTATCAAAACCTGTCCAGAGCAACAGCAACCAATGAGATCGCTTCTTTCATTTTTAACAAGATCTCTGCAAAATGAAAGAAGCTATCTGATTGGTTGCTATGGGCAACTCAGCAACTTTTCCTCTGGACAGGTTTTGATAAATCTCCCCCATCATTCATACATCATACATACAGTACATACACACATCATTCATTCATCATGCATACAGTACATACACATCATTCATACATCATACATACAGTACATACACACACATCATACATACATCATACATGCAGTACATACACACATCATTCATACATCATACATACAGTACATACACATTATTCATACATCATACATACAGTACATACACACACATCATATATACAGTACATACACACATCAGCAAAATTTGCTGAAGCAAATCTGCAGCAAAAATACGCACACGTGAAGCACCCTTAGGGTAGGGTCACATGTAACAGATCAATAGTGTATGTTACTCTGCTGATCCGTCAATGACTTGACCCTATAGTGTGCTTCCAGCTGTTTTCCCCCGTGTCCTGCTTGCAGCAGCAATCTGCCACTCCACGATGTCTCAGAGTACACTGCATGTGTCCACGGTGACTCGCAGGTCCCTGTGTGGCTGCTTGTTAGTGGCAGATTGCTGTTGTGAGCAGCACACGGGGGGAAAACAGCAGGAGGCACTCTATAGAGTCAAGTCATCGGCGAATCCGCAGCGTAAAATACATTACATGTAACCCTACCCTAATGTTAATCTGTACAGGATGATTTATGATAAGAGAGGTTTCCACAATATATAATTTTTTTCTCTAACTTAAAGGAGTACTCCAGGATGCAAAAATGTTCATTCAGACTGCCGGCAGTAAAATAATAAATTTATATATAAGGACCAGGGGAGCGGCCTCTGCCGCGATCCTTTTCATGGTTGCCGGTGGTCGGTGAGTCACACTGCTGCTCAGTCTATCGCTGGCCGAGGAAGGACTTCGCTGCGGGCGGTGATTGTCAGTATGCCTCACCAACCACCGGCAACCAGGAAAAGGAACGCGGCAGAGGCCGCTCCCCTGGAGGCACCAGGGGAGCGACAGCAGGCATGTATATTTATTATTTTACTGCCGGCAGTCTGAATATTTTTGCATCCTTGAGTACTCCTTTAAGATATTTACTGTAAGACAATGTTTTCCAACCATGGCACCTCCAGCTGTTGCAAAACTACAACTCCCAGCATGCCCAGACAGCGTTTGGCTGTCCAGGCATGCTGAGAGTTGTAGTTTCACAACAGCTGGAGGCACCAAGGTTGGAAAACACCGGCTTCCGAGGTCATAGGATGTCACTATGCGCAACTTCTATGAAGTGAGCGCAGGAGTTCCAGCGCTAACTTCATATCCATGCCGTAAATGAATGGCGCTTCATTCTCCATTTTCTAAACGCCCCCAACCCCCCCCCCACCCCCGTCCTCCTCCATGCTCCTTTTTCCAACCCCCCCCTCCCTGTCCTCCTCCATGCTCCTTTTCCCACACCCTCCCCTTCTCCATGCCCCTTTTTCAGGGGGGTATTGGAAAAGGAGGTCAGAGGGGGGTTTATTCATGCTCCTCCCCCCCCCCCTGTCCTCCTCCATGTTCCTTTTCCAACCCCCCCCCCCATCTGTCCTCCATGTTCCTCCCCCCCCCCGTCATACTCCATGCCAGTGTTTCCCAAACTGGGTGCCGCCAGCTTTTGCCAAACTACAACTCCCAGCATGCCCAGACAGCCTTTGGCTGTCCAGGCACGCTGAGAGTTGTAGTTTGGCCACATCTGAAGGTGCCCTGGTTGGGAAACACTGCTCCATGCTCTTCTAGCCAGCTAACCCTCCATCGCCACTCTCACCTCTGACCCTCTGTCTTTCGTTTATAGCCTCGTCCACCTCCTCGCCTTGCAGGGAGGATGCAGCATCTCTAGGCGGCGGCGGGATGTCCTCCTTCTCCTACGCAGCTGGGGCAGGGACCGTAACGTCAGGTGCGGCAGTGTCCCTTCCCCCAGCCGACATTACTTGGGGCCGGGGGACCGGACTAAATGAGGCCCCCCTTCAGCACCACCAGAGAAGGGGGTCTCGCTTCCGGGCCCCCCTGGCGTAGGGGCCTGGTCGCCATGGCGACCGTTGTGACCTCTATAGCTACGCCACTGCCGCAACTGATGACAATGTGCATCAGTTGTCATCAGTTGTATGACATCCGCCGTCCATTGTTTCTGACACTGGCATGTCCAAACATCATTGCTGCATGTACTTTCTGACAGTCCCAATTTTCACAGGACAATTCTGTGAACTTAACCACAAAAAGGACGAGAATTATGCAAACCCCATTCAAAAATGGGTGTTATAATGGCCTTCTCAGGCACCTTGTTGGGTTGATGGGCAGGACACACACTTACTGAGTTTGACTTTTGGTATAGCTTACAATCATGGTTATAAAGAATGCTTCTGTGAATGTAGATTGCAATACAAGAATTTAGGTGCACTACTGTGGGAGATGTATACAATGACATTGGCTAACCCTCAACACTGATGATAAGAGACATTAGCCAGTATATCCTTATATGAAGGACATACCTGAGCCCGCACACCAACGCCAAGGTTTCTCAAGTGGCACGGGTACCAATTGTTCTAACCTAACACTAACCTACCTGTGCGTGATAAGCAAAACCAGGGGCCAGTGGGCAATTACAGCAGTATTAGGCCGACTCGCAGCCTGCTCCCACTTACCTCACAGGTGGACCTTAATGCTGCCTAGAATAGTAATAAAAAAAAGTGCATTAAATGTGGAGTTTTTACATCTCCAAGTATAAAATTTTGACAAAAAAGAGCAACTGGCAGGCTGGAGGTACTCAACCCCAAATGCAGTTGTGCCTATATATTGGGGGAGCAGATCCAGCCCTTGTGGTCTGTTGCTAAGGGTGATCCCCAGCATAAAAATGCATACAATGGGGGATGCCTGCAACAGACTACAAGTGCCACAATGGCATCCTACACCAGATAAACGGTGTGGATGTGTAACAATTAGAATACAATACAAGAATTTAGGTGCACTACTGTGGGAGATGTGAACAATGACATTGCTTAACCCTCAACACTGATGTTAAAATTGAGACATTAGCCAGTATATCCTTATATGAAGAACATACCTGAGCCCGCACACCAACCAAGGTTTCTCAAGTGGCACGGGTGCCGTTTGTTCTAACCTAACACTAACCTACCTGTGCGTGATAAGCAAAACCAGGGGCCAGTGGGCAATTACAGCAGTATTAGGCCGACTCACAGTCTGCTCCCAGTTACCTCCAGTGTGGCTGAGCACACATACAATGGAAGGAGGGAGGCAGACTATAATGCAAAGTTCCAGCTTTGAGAGTGTCATTATAGCATGCTCACCACATGGCAATTTAATCTTGAAATAACTGGATCATAGGATGTGGTAGCTGATGATGTCATCAGTTTACAGGTATTGAGACTTAGAACTGACATACTGCTCAGACCATTAAGCACTGGAAGGTTAGGAGAGTCAAACTAGTGCGCACATGCTTTGCTGGAATAAAAAAATTGTAGGTCTAGTGATAGTGAGTGTGCATGATATAGGCAAAAAAAAGAGTGCATCTTTTACAATGAAAGAGGATGCAACCAGTCTGGGTGAGATTTTTGGAATGTAATTTGCATAGTCTGTCTCTGTGGTAAATGCTGTAAGTCCCGAGGACAGGGACACATGGGAGATGTAGAATATGTTGTCTTTCTATACAGTAAATAACACAGCACATTACTTTTTTGCATATCATTCTAGTGAAGTAGTTTCTCTATGGACACATTATTGTAGAAAGGTCAGTAAGAATTTCTTAAAGCTTTGGTTCTGCATGGGGAATTCTATGTACTCTGATACGTGTCTTTAAAGCTGGAAGTGCTGCAAATCTTGAAGAATTTATTAGTCTGCTGTGTGCTGGATGATCAGTTTAGTCAACATTCTTCTAGGAGAGTTCATGTTTAATTGCTGAAAATTTAAGATTTTTAGTGAAGGAAATATTAACACTTAGCATTTCTGGCGAGAACAAAGCGTTCCTGTGCAGGACAGCACCCCATGCTGCAGCTACCAGCACAAAATCTACATGCTTGATGGACAGATTTTCGTGGGGAAGAACTCCAGATGATTAATTGCAGCCATCAGTCAAAATTGCTGTTTTCTACACTGATAATATTTTTATTAAGAGTCTGTATTTGTTCACAGCAAGGACCTCCTAAAGCCGGGGGACGAGTAACATATAGGTATAGACAAAATATTACCCTTACTATATAGCCATATACATAGTAGAGAACACACAGTAAGGAATCAATAACAATTATTATACATTGTAAAGTACCAGAACCAACCTTGGTTTAAACAAAATGTGTATTGTTATGGGTCATGCAAAGAATATTAAAAAAGCACTTAAAGACTTTTTTTATGTAATAACTGATTGACCCTGATTCTGACTACAGCCTTGTTCCAGGATATTGGCCCAGGTTTACCAAAACTGTTTATTTCTTAGACACTGTAAACATAGACTAGACATTCTAAGCATGCACCAAATTTATCACGTTTGATATGTGGTGTCCCGATGCCGTATTGCATCCAGTACCTAGTGTAGAGGTCCCCAAAGTCAGAGTAACTACGCTCAGGTAGGGTTTCTCAGGTGGAACAGCCCCTAGTCGCCTCTCCTTAAGTCTAGTTGTAATATTAATAAATGTATATATTTAATATTTATATCTATATTGTATAGGAATGTATTGTACTTGCCTTGTTCAGCGTCGCCGGACCTTCGGTACTGTGACCATGCTAGTAACTTCTATGGTATGTTGCAGGACCTTAGGAGGTCCTTGGGTCATGTGTTACCCACATATCTCTGTAATGGTAATTGACATCCATTTGGACCAATTAGCCTAAGTCCAGCCCCTGCCCATATAAGGGAGCTGCATCCAATTATCGCTCTCTTGGGTTGCTGCTCTCGTGAATGCCGGACTAACAGGACGGTGTGCTACGCAACTTTCAAAGACATGATAGGCCTCAAAACCTACGGCCTCAGCAGAACCAAAATCGTGAGTTCTAATCTAATTCCTACTAATACTAGCGTGACTACTGGACCGCAACTAATTCCCCTAAATACAGTGGAACAGCGCAATAGACTAAAAGTCTCTTAAAGCTAAAGTCCCAACCATTGTCAATCTTCCAAGGAAGCTGTTGTTATGATAAGAGACTGTTATGTTGTTGAAGCTTACAGAAAATCTTCAGTAAAAGTTAACGCTGTTTACAGAAGCTTTCCGGTTGTGGATAATCCTTTATTATCTACCTCAAACCTATTATCATCTACCTCCCTATCGTTCCTGGGAAGAACGGCAGTAGGAAAAGCTTTATTGAGGAGCCCGCACCCTGGCGTCACGAATAGCAAGGGTTACCAAGCACCCTTTAATACCTGCACAGCTACACCCCCATACCCTACACCCCCAAGCTACCACAGATAAATCTGTTGTTCCTTTAGACTGTCTAGTCACAATTCTGGTAAATTTTTGGCACAAGTGTCACATATTAAAGGGAACCCGCCATGAGATTTAACCATATATAATGAGTGGCAACATGTTATATATAGTAAAATCTTCTTCCTCTCCGTCCCCAGGGGACGTTTCTGCCCACAGGGAGAGTGAGGATATGAAATTTGGAAGTCTTCCCTGCCGGTGGTGTAAGAAGTCTCCTGGGCGGGGAGCTAACCTCACCTAGTCTTGTCTGCTGCGGCTGTGAAAACGCCCCCTCAGTGCGATTGACAACTTGCTTCACCACTCTGCTCCCTAAGCAGACGGAGCAGAGTAATGACACTGAGGGGGCATAATTACAGCCAAAGAAGGCAGGACTGGGTAGGTATAGCTCCCCGCCTGGGGGACTACTTACGTGGCCAGCGAGGGAGACTTTGTGTTTGTTAGACGCTTGTCCTCCTTGTCACCTACACATTTATATAAACAATATGATGCTCACAGATATATGTGTGTGTATATATATATATATATATATATATATTTGACTTTTAATAGAATTTCATATGAAGCAAAACATTTTTAATACCAACTTCAGGCTCCTGTAATTTTATGGAATATCATATTTGACACTAGAAGCACATGTACTCCTGTTTAAAAAAATATCACTTACAAAGGCCTTTACACTTTAACTATGTTGATCCATCCCTTTAATAACAAATACTCTGCTTCTCATATATTCAATACAGAGATGGAAAATGGAGCAATCACAGCAAGAACAAATATATTCTAGGAGACACGTCCGTAATTTTATTCTGACTCCGGCTCTGTGCAAACAGAGATAGTCATAACATGGGTGATCTCCCTCCTATGGGGAACATCACAGGCTAGTAAAATGAGCAGGTGATGCAACTTTTTCACATTCTGATGGATGATGTCATTTACTTTGCTTACTGCGTTATGAACTATAATGGCCCTCATTTACTTAGAAAATCGGGTTGTAAGTCTATCTTGCTTTCTAACCCGACTTCTTTTTTCCCCTGGTATTTATTATTATGTCGCATCTTGTTTGTCGCACGTGCGTTTTGTTGGTTTTGGTTTCCAACTCCTCTGAGCTGTCGGGAAAAAATCCACAACAATTCAACAAATTCGGGTTGGAAACCTTTATAAATACGTGGGAAAGCTCAGAAATGTCGGGTTACGCCCCTTTTTCGGGTTTGGGAGAATCCACATCGGGTCCGTCGGAAAAAAATGTCGCATCGTGTTGCAGACTGGCGCACCATGTCTGCGACATGGCGCAGACAAAGATGCGACAAAAAAACCCGACAAAAGAAGTCGGGTTTAGAATAGTAAATGAGGGCCAATGTCTATTATAATCTTCATTTATAGCAAGACCCTCTGAAGCGTACAAAAATGTTTCCCCATAAAGTTAAAAAGTTTTTTTTCTCTGCAAGTTCTCTACTCTAGTTACTATATTTGAAATAATTCTATACTTATTTAATTCTCATTAATTCCTTAATTACAAAGATATAGGTATGAAGAAAGGTAAGGAAATGTTGCATAAAAATTTGTACAGTCTGAACAGTATAATCTGAAAAATGCTATAAATAGATTATATCAATACTAATTATGATAGAACGTAAAAAAAAAAAAAACCCTGGGAAATAGCAGTCAAACTGGAGTGAATAATAGATGGAGTAAGTGTTACATCTATATATATAAAACTCGATGTGTGTGTGTGTGCGTGTGTGTGTGTGTATGTATGTTTCACAAAAACTTCCAAACGGCTAAAGATATTAACATGAAACTTGGCACACATGTTACTTATATCTCAACAACAAACATAGGATAGGTGATTTAACCCTTACTCACCCCCATTTGCCAGGGGCAGGGTTAATGTTTAAAGTCCTATACAAGTCTATGGAAAATATATGTTACTGCATAACTTCCAAACGGCTGGAGATATTTCGATAATACTTGGTCACATGTTACTTATATGTCCACTTACAATATAGGATAGTTAATTTAACCCTAAACTACCCCCATTTGTGAGGGTCGGGGTATTTGTTTAACCCCTTAAGGACCGGGGTTTTTTCCGTTTTTGCATTTTCGTTTTTTGCTCCTTGCCTTTAAAAAATCATAACTCTTTCAATTTTGCACCTAAAAATCCATATGATGGCTTATTTTTTGTGCCACCAATTCTAATTTGTAATGACGTCAGTCATTTTGCCCAAAAATCTACGGTGAAACGGAAAAAAAAATCATTGTGCGACAAAATTGAAAAAAAAACGCAGTTTTGTAACTTTTGGGGGCTTCCGTTTCTACGTAGTACATTTTTCGGTAAAAATGACACCTTATCTTTATTCTGTAGGTCCATACGATTAAAATGATACCCTACTTATATAGATTTGATTTTTTCGGACTTCTGGAAAAAATCATAACTACATGCAGGAAAATTAATCCGTTTAAAATTGTCATCTTCTGACCCCTATAACTTTTTTATTTTTCCGTGTATGGGGCGATATGAGGGCTCATTTTTTGCGCCGTGATCTGAAGTTTTTAACGGTACAATTTTTGCATTGATAGGACTTATTGATCTATTGCACTATTTTGGACTTTGGAATTTTTTTGCGCGCACGCCATTGACCGATCGGTTTAATTAATGATATATTTTTATAATTCGGACATTTCCGCATGCGGTGATACCATATATGTTCATTTTTCTTTTCATTTACACTGTTTTTTTTTTTTTTATTGGAAAAGGGGGGTGATTCAAACTTTTAATAGGGGAGGAGTTAAATGATCTTTATTCACTTTTTTTTTTCACTTTTTTTTTGCAGTGTTATAGCTCCCATAGGGACCTATAACACTGCACACACTGATCTTCATCATTGATCACTGGTTTCTCATAAGAAACCAGTGATCAACGATTTTGCCGCATGACTGCTCATGCCTGGATCTCAGGCACTGAGCAGTCATTCGGCGATCGGACAGCGAGGAGGCAGGTAGGGGCCCTCCCGCTGTCCTGTCAGCTGTTTGGGATGCCGCGATTAGCCGCGGCTATCCCGAACAGCCCGACTGAGCTAGCCGGCCACTTTCGGTTTCACTTTTAGCCGCGCGGCTCAGCTCTGAGCGCGCGGCTAAAGGGTTAATAGCGCGCGGTGCCGCGATCGGCACTGCGCGCTATTAGGGGCGGGTCCCGGCTTCACTTTGACGCCGGGCCCGCCGTGATATGACGCGGGGTTACTGTGTAACCCCGCGTTATATCAGGAGAGCAGGTCCAAGGGCGTACCTGTACGCCCTTGGTCCTTAAGGGGTTAAAGTCCCATGCAAATCAATGGGAAATGTATGTTCTCACATAACTTCTGTACGGCTGGAGACATTTCAATACCTGGTACACATATTACAGGTCGAGATATGTGGACGGGATGGGAGTTCGGGATAGGAGGTCGAGATAGGAGGACGGGATAGGAGGTCGAGGTATGAGGACGGGAAAGGAGGTCGAGATAGGAGGTCGGGATAGGAGGTCGGGATAGGAGGACGGGATAGGAGGACGGGATAGGAGGACGGGATAGGAGGACGGGATAGGAGGTTGAGATAGGAGGTTGAGATAGGAGGTTGAGATAGGAGGTTGAGATAGGAGGTCGGGATAGGAGGTCGGGATAGGAGGTCGGGATAGGAGGTCGGGATAGGAGGTCGGGATAGGAGGATGGGATAGGAGGATGGGATAGGAGGATGGGATAGGAGGATGGGATAGGAGGACGGGATAGGAGGACGGCATAGGAGGACGGCATAGGAGGACGGCATAGGAGGACGGCATAGGAGGACGGCATAGGAGGACGGCATAGGAGGACGGCATAGGAGGACGGGATAGGAGGTCGGGATAGGAGGACGAGACAGAAGGTCGAGACAGGAGGTCGGGATAGGAGGACGAGATAGGAGGACGGGATAGGAGGACAGGATAGGAGGTCGAGATAGGAGGATGGGATAGGAGGTTGAGATAGGAGGTCAGGGTATGAGAACGGGATATGAGGACAGGATATGGCTTGGGATATGACAACAATATATGGGGATAGGATTTGAAGTCAAAAGCTTCCTCCTTTGTTGATTTTCCTCCCCAACAAGGATGAGGAAGTAAAAAACCAGGCAACGCCGGGTATTCAGCTACTATATATAAAACTCAATGTGTGTGTGTGTGTGTGTGTATGTATGTTCCACAAAAACTTTCAAACAGCTAAAGATATTAACATGAAACTTGGCACACATGTTACTTATATGTCAACAACAAACATAGGATAGGTAATTTAACCCTAACTCACCCCCATTTGACAGAGGCAGGGCTTATGTTTAAAGTCCCATGCAAGTCAATGGGAAATATATGTTACCGCATAACTTCCAAACGGCTGGAGATATTTCGATAATACTTCACATGTTACTTATATGTCCACTTACAATATAGGATAGTTAATTTAACCCTTAACTACCCCCTTTTGTGAGGGTCAGGGTTTTTGTTTAAAGTCCAATGCAAATCAATGGGAAATGTATGTTCCCATATAATTTCCGTACGGCTGAAGATATTTCAATACCTGGTACACATATTACGGGCTGGGATATGAGGACGGGATGGGATGGGAGGTCAGGATAGGAGGTCGGGATAGGAGGTCGGGATAGGAGGTCGAGATAGGAGGACGGGATAGGAGGACGGGATAGGAGGTCTGGATAGGAGGTTGGTATAGGAGGACGGGATAGGAGGTTGAGATATGAGGTCGGGATAGGAGGTCGGGATAGGAGGTCGAGATAGGAGGACGGGATAGGAGGTCGGGATAGGAGGTCGGGAAAGGAGGACAGATAGGAGGTTGAGATAGGAGGATGGGATAGGAGGTCGGGATAGGAAGTTGGGATAGGAGGTCAGGATAGGAGGACGGGATAGGAGCTCGAGCTTGGAGGACGGGATAGGAGGTCGGGATAGGAGGTCAAGATAGGAGGACTGGATAGGAGGATGGGATATGAGGACGGGATAGGAGGTCGGGATAGGAGGACGGGTTAGGAGGTCGGGATAGGAGGTCGGGACAGGAGATCGGGACAGGAGGTCGAGATAGGAGGACGGGATAGGAGGTCGGGATAGGAGGACGGGATATGACAACAATATATGAGGACTGCATATGAAGTCAAAAGCTTCCTCCTTTGTTTATTTTCCTCCCCAACAAGGATTAGGAAGGAAAAACCGGGCAACGCCGGGTACTCAGCTAGTATATATATATATATATATATATATATATATATATATATATATAAAATATATATCACAGTTTAGAATATAGATAAAGGGCCCTTTTGGTTAACAATTACTGAATCACATTATTGTCTCCTAAGAGGAACTTGTAAAAGAATCACATAAAATCTCATGGTTGTGTCTAATCATTGATCTGTCTATATTTGCTGCTGAGAACAGTTCACTGGTTCACTGTTAGAAGTTGATTCTTTAAAGGACTTCAATAAAGCAAGATATCTATTTGAACAGAGTAAGTCATAATTATTAACTGAGATATCATTCCATGTAAGACATTAAATAGTAGCGCCGTACATGATTGAATAAGTGCTACGCACTGTTGATCTCGGCTTTGTACGAGAGCCTTTAAGAAAGAGAAGTGTGTGCTATGCACCACTGTAAACAACAATCTGTGTAAAGAAAAGATTGGTATTCTTTACCGCTCACCAGATCCTGTAGATCGATCTTCCTTGTGGCCAACCATTCAAGCGAGTGGGCAAGCGAGGCAGCTGAGCAAGGAGCTTACAGGGACCTCTGAATATTCTGTTGCAGAGTGGCATCCTTGTGAAGAAGGAGTTGCAGCGCACGCTCAGGAAGTCCTGGTGATTAACATAAATGTTGCGCCGATAATAGCAAGCGAAAATAGTCTTTGCAAGAGAGTAATTGGTACGGAGGTGATGGAGCGTTTCGTGGTTCAGAAACCACCCCTTTTTCTGTAGCAATATTGTGATGGATGACTGTGATTATGCTACTCCTATTTATCACTCCTTTAATGTATCACATGGTCGTAGGTTTGTTAGGATAGAATGAAGAACGGGACCCAATCATTTTCCAGTTATATCAAAGATGTGAAACAGATAAATGTCTTGGAGACCTTATATACACAAATCACAGAATAATATACAGTGACCCCCCCGACCTACGATGGCCCCGACATACAATAATTTCAACATGCGATGGCCTCTCAGAGGCCATTGCATGTTGAAGGCAGCATCAACATGCGATGCTTTTGTATGTCGGGGCCATCGCATGAACGGCTATCCGGCAGCGCTGACTGCTTCAGCTGCGACCGGATAGCCGTTTACGGTGCCCCGTGTGCTCCGCTGACGATCACTTACCTGTCCTCGGGGCTCCGGCGCGTCCTCTTCGGGATCCCTTTCATCGCCCGCGCTCTCCATCATCATCATCACGTCGCTGCGCACGCATCCAATAGGAGCGGCGTGCGTAGAGACGTGATGGCGGCGATGGAGAACGAGGATGCTGGGAAAGCAGAGGCATTGCCAGAGCGTCGGAGACACCCAGGGACACGGCGACAGCGATGGAGGGCGACATCCTGGGCAGCGGTGACGAAGAGTGATGGTCCGGAGCGGCGGGGGACACGTGAGTACAACTTCCTATACCAGTGGTCTTCAACCTGCGGACCTCCTGATGTTGCAAAACTACAACTCCCAGCATGCCCTGGGTGTTGTAGTTTTGCAACATCTGGAGGTCCGCAGGTTGTAGACCACTGTCCTATACTTTACATTGCACGGATCCCTCAACATACGATGGTTTCAACAAATGATGGTCCATTTGGAACGGATTACCATCGTATGTTGAGGGACCACTGTACAGTATATTGGTAGTTTTGTGAACATCCATAACGCATTTGTTGAAGCTAAAGGACTAATAAAAACATAATACATACTGTACAACAAATAGATGCCATTCTGTATTATCAAGAAGAAGGGAAAAGAGCAGTAAAGAAGGGCAGTACAAATTGATGATATGTGATACCTATTGGTAAATAGTGATGAGTGGCAGGTGCCATATTCGAATTTTCACTATATTTCACGAATATATGGACGAATATTCATCCTATGTTTGTGAAATTCGCATATTCGCTATGTTCATTCTCATTTTTTTTTCCATGCAAATTTTTATTTATTTAATTCGCATAGTGCAAACATGCAATTATATCTTTCACCTAAAAGAAGGGAGGGATCAGTGTCCAGTGTGAAAATGCCAATATTTGCATAAATATTTGCATATATTCGCATTAAAAAAAGAATATTCGTAATTCTGAATATATCACTATGTTCTAAATAATCGTGAAATCGCGAAGTGCCGATATTTGCGGTACAAAGCTTGCATTTTGAATATTCGCGCTCAACACTATTGGTAAACAGCAGAAAAAGGTTAATAATAGAGATATATGGTGTTGATATTGCTGCCATTTAACCATCTTATTCTGGCTCAGCAATATATGGGTTTTGAATCACAAGTACTTTACCAGAGAATCAATTATACACAGTGGAATAAAAAGGCTATAGAGAAGAATATGTAAAATTTGTAATTCAAAACAACACAGGAGAGCTGTCCTATGCTTGGTAGAGAAGATGTTAAGATTGTGATCCACCTCAGGACCCATCTCAGTGAGGGGTATGCAGCCTGCTAAATACGGGTCCAACCCGAGCCCAAACCAGGTGGTCTTACAGAAACCCAAAGAGTTCCAAGTTCATGTAGCTAACTTCTGTCCAGTTTTTCTTGATATTCTGTAGACCAAGAAATGATAAATGGGATGGGTCATTATTGTGGTAAAGTGAGAAATTAGTAAAAAAAAAAAAAAAAAAGGGTGCGTCAGGTTTCCTGCTTTTATGGTATTAAGTTGATGTTTAATGCATCCATTGTACTGTTTATTACATTTGCATTGCATAAGATAAATGACCTCTTTGGAATTACGTGTAGAATTCACCCTGGTCATTTTTCTAGGGGGGTTTCTGTTGTTGTTTTACAGTTTGTGCATGTTTTTACAGCAGAAGAAGTCTTACACCTTGAGCCATAAATCTGGGGCCTCCTTTCCTTTTGTATTTTTGGTAGAAAAAAATGCCCAGATTTGTGGCCTTAGTGTACACTATGGTTAATCAAATGGGTAGTCTAGGACAAAATGTTTTATAGTGTTATTGAGGTGCCAGTGTTTGTGTATGATTTGTTCAATTCTTTTTGTTCTCTGTTGTATGATAAGCCACCTTGGTAGGTGGGAACTGTTGAACAAAATATAACTGCAGTGGGCTTGTGGAAAGTGTTGCATTGGAGGCATTCAGGAGTTGATCCAATTTCTGATCTAGGGATTCTATTATTTTTCTGCTGGGGTGGAAGGATAAATTGTAAACATTTAAGATTAGACTCCAGAGCACCAGGTCTGCGCTATGTCTGGGAGTTATAGTCTCTTCCACCTGTAAGACCACCTGGGTTGGGCTCTTCCCCTTAACCTGTATCGGGCAGGCTGCATACCCAGTTTCTGAAGACATTAATTACTCTTACTAAGTAAAAAATTTCAATACATGGTCCCTGTTGGACTTTAAAAATGTGTACGCCCTGGTCCAGCTCCCCCAGTTTGAAACGCGCTCATGCCATCCGATCAGTACTCTGATCCAGGAAGCTTCAGCAGACTAGAGCAGCAGAGCACTGATAACACCAATCAATGCTGAGTCAAAGCTCAGCATTGAACAGTGTATGCAACTGCAAGAGTGCATGTTATAGCCCCCTATGGGGACAAAAAATGTTTTTTTGAAAGTTCATGTACCATAAAAAAAAAAAAAGTGATCAAAAGGTCCCATCAAAACAAAAATGGTACTGAGAAAAACTACAGATCATGGTGCAAAAATTGAGCCCTTATATAGCCCCGTATGCAGAAAAATAAAAAAGTTATAGGAGTCAGAAGCATACTAATAAGCATACTAAGTTTGGTGCATATAGTTATAATTTATTTAAAATAGTAAAATAAAATAAAATCTATATAAATTGGGTATCCTTGCAATCGTATGGACCTACAAAATAAAGATAAGGTGTAATTTTTACCAACAAAGGGCACTGTGTAGAAATGGAAGCCCTCAAAATTTACAAAATGTTTTTTTTTTTTTTAAGTTTTTTTTTAACCCCTTAAGGATGAAGCCCATCTTGACCTTAAAGGGGTACTCCACCCCTTAACATCTTATCCCCTGGGAACCCCCACGATCTCTCCTACAGCCCCCCCCCCCATCATCTGGTGCATGGAGCAAGCTTCGCTCCATGCTTGATGACTGGCGATGCAGGGGCCAGAGGATTGTGATGTCACGGCCCCGCCCCCTCATAATTTCATGCCCCGCCCTCGCAATGCAAAGGTATGGGAGGGGGCGTGAAGTCCCTAGTTTTATGCTAGATATCACTGTTCGCGGTGATGCTCGGTATTAAACTATTAGATGCTGCAATCAAAGTTGATTGCGGCATCTAACATGAAGAAAATACAGTCCCGGCAGCTCAGTGGGGCTGATCGGGACCATCGCTGTAAAACCGCGGTGTCCCGATCAGCTTAGAGGATGGCAAGAGGGCCCTTACCTGCCTCCTTGTCATCTGATCTGTCCCTTTCATTTTTTTGGTAACATGAAAGGTGTATTTACAAAGTACAATGGGTCACGCAAAAATCAAGCCCTCATATGGGTCTGTAAATGGAAAAACAAATTATGCCTCTTAGAAGACAAGAGTTAGAAACAAAAATGCTAAAATGAAATTGTAGGGGTATTAGGGGTTTACTAATTTTAAACTATACTGTCCATTATGCAAAATTATGCTAGTTCTACATTTACTTGCAGTACAGCTCTGCCGCAGATCGTCCACTTCTTAATGTTTATACAGACCCCTAGTTTCAGCATTCCATTGCAGTATTGATGACGTTTGTCTCGAGCCAGCCTCCTGATGATGTGTGCGGTCCATCTGTACATCCCGACGTGCTGTTGTTCACTGTGTCCCCGTATTCTGCAGATTGCCACGATCACGTGACGCTGCCACATAGGGACACACAGATGGACGGCACAAGTCATCAGGGGGCTAGCTTGTCAGGAAAGAAAAGAAGAAGCCAAGACCCCTGATTTCAGCTGTTGTCTCAAGACGCAAAGGATCGCGGAATATGCTTGAGACAAATGTAATCGAGTCCGCAAATGCTGTACCTGGGGGACCGTATAAACATGAAAAAGTAGACAATCCGCGGCAGAGCCATACAGCACGTAAATGTAGAACTTACATAACTTTGCATAATGGGCAGTTTAAAGTTAGTAAACCATGGAATACCCCTTTATGGTCTATTCACACGTACATTATTCTGTGCAGATTTACACGCAGATTTGATGCGCAGGATTTTCTGCTGCAAATTTCAATGTAAACTGAACACAGCTTGAAATCCTGCGCATCAAATACTGTACGTGTGAATAGACCTTCAGGGTACATTCCCACATAGCGCATACGTAGCGTATTTCACGCTCCGTAAAATCTGCAGCCGCAGTGGGAAATACGCTGTGTATCCCTCGCTCACCATACACACAAGGCTTTCCGGCAGCAGCCCTATGTGTGTAGTGAGTTTTGGAGGTGGAGCCGTGTGCTGGCATGACTGTGAGGCACGGCTCCACCTCCAAAACTCATTACACACATAGGGCTGCCACCGGAAAGCCTTGTGTGTATGGTGCAGATTTTGTGCAGCGTGAAATGCTGCGTATGCGCTAAGTGGCAACGTGCCCTTAAGGCCAAAATGGTCTGTGTGCTTAAAGGGGTACTCTGGTGGAAAACTGTTGTTTTGTTTTGTTTTTTTTATCAACTGGTGCCAGAAAGTTAAACAGATTTGTAAATTACTTCTATTTGAAAATCTTAATGCTTCCATTACTTATCACCTGCTGTTTACTACAGAGGATTTTCTATAATTTTTTTATTTATTTTCTGTCTGACCACAGTGCTCTCTACTGACACCTCTGTCCATGTAAGGAACTGTCCAGAGTAGGAGCAAATCCCCATAGCAAACCTATCCTGCTCTGGCGCTGGACAGTTCCTGACATGGACAGAGGTGTCATCAGAGAGCACTGTGATCAGACAGAAAATAAATTAAAAAAGAAAAGAACTTTCTTTGCAGCATACAGCAGCTAATAAGTACTGGAAGGATTAAGATTTTCAAATAGACGTAATTTTACAAATCTGTTTAACTTTCTGGCGCCAGTTGATTTAAAAAAAAAAATGTTTTCCACTGGAGTAAGGGGTTAATTACATAGATTACACAAAATAGAGATGTATTTTGACACATAGTAGCTACCTAATTCTACATCTGTGACATGTGATGTAATATTCATATGAGTGGAAATGTAAGGGATGTTTTCGCCCTGATTTAAATCATGGTGCCATATCAACATCAGGGTCATACCCTTGATGATTGATCTAGTACCAATAGTTCCATGTTTTGAGGACTGGACCAGTGAAAATATTTCAGACTACCAAATGGCACTTGATTGAAATGTTTTTGTTGCTGACAGAATAAAGAATCTGAAGACTTTGCCTAGTATTACAGCTTAGCATGTATGGTACAGATCATGCTTTGCCTGCTCAGGACTTGGACTAGGCATGACAGAATGTATGAGCTTTGCTCAAAGTGTTTTTTTTTTTTTAACCTTATTTTAATTATTTCAATTTCTGGCATAAATAGTTATACTATATAGTAGGGCTGGGTGGTGTACCGGTCCATACCGAATACCGAATTTTTTGGGCTGCACGATATGGATTTTCCCCCATACCGCAATATCGGTTGGGCCCCTCCCCCTCGGGAATGTATTATCAGCCTAGCGCAGCGCTGTCCCCACATCGGGGAACTAATCCTATGTTTACCTGCCAGCACTGTTCTGCTCCCCTCAATTAATGATCAGCCCAGCGGGGTACTACTCACAGATGTCAAGCACTGCCCTCCTCCTCTTTGTTGGGGGCACAGGAACTCTGTACTGTACGCCAGTGGTCTCCAACCTGCAGACCTCCAGATGTTGCAAAACTACAACTCCCAGCATGCCCGGACAGCCAATGGCTGTCCGGGCATGCTGGGAGTTGTAGTTTTGCAACAGCTGGAGGTCCCCAGGTTTGAGACCACTGCTGTACGCTGTATACAGCCCGGGCTGCAAAAGATACAGAAAATAAACTTTTAACTCCCCCACCTCGGCCGCACGCAGGGGACTGGAACGTGGACAGCCGTCAGCCTATCACCGGCCGGAGCGATGCCCCGCCCCGGCCAGTGATAGGCTGAGCCCACTGTCATGTAAGAAGCCTGCTTCTGGGATTTGTAGTTTTGCAACAGCTGGAGGTCCGCAGGTTGGAGACCACTGGCGTACAGTGAGTTCCATCGCCGGCGGCCCCCAACAAAGAGGAGGGGGGCAGTGCTTGACATATGTGAGTAGTACCCCGCTGGGCTGATCATTAATTGGGGGGAGCAGAACAGTGCTGGCGGGTCACATGATTTTGGGGGAGGGGGAAGCCGAACACCGCGTGTTTGAGGTGGGGGGGGGGGGGGACAGAACAGCGCTGGCGGGTCACATGATTTGGGGGGGGGGGTGAGAAAATACCGTTATATACCGTGGAACCGCCGTAAGTTAAAAAATACCGTGATACACATATTTGGTCATACCGCCCAGCCCTACTGTATAGTCATGTCACAGTCACAACAAAATAATACAGAATGGGCCTGTCACAACAATTAAAGCATTCATGCAAGTATACAAATTGAGCAAAAATTGAGCAAATACAAAAGTATATAACTCAGTGATGTCTAAAAGCTTAACAAAGTGGAAAGTGAAAAGCTTCAGCATGATCATAGTGACAATAAATATTTTCCTGGCATCTTTGGAAATTGAAAATATTGGGTTAATGTTCCTAAATAAGAGGAAAATGTGCAACAATTTTACATGTTATTTCTACCTTTTAATTACATGCAGTGTGTGGAAAAACACCACTCCCTGCTCAGTAAGATATATACCTTATGAGCAAATATTTGCACTAGGGCTGTGGTAGGAACCCATGCTGCTGACTCCCAGCCTTAACCTTTTCACGACAACTCAATGTGTGATATTTCTGTCACACATATTCCTATTTAATTTGTTATGGATAATTGCTTCTAGATAAATCATCCAGTACTACTAATTCTGTATCAGCAAATGCAAAATACAACTAGCAATGTCATCTTTTACTGACAATAGCCAGCACCATAGAGTATGAAAGCCAAAGCAATGCATCTTGCTATTGTATGATACTTTGGAACCATGAGCTTATCAATCTTTTATTACATGTTTTACTTTAAATGAGCTCTGTCAGATCCAAAGAGTTTTCACATGTTGTTAATGATGAAAATTAAAGAACTTTTTTAATATGATAAATATTAAAAACCTTTTAATATTTAAAGGGGTTATCCACCATAAGGTGATTTAAAGGGGTACTTTTTTAAAATCAACTGGTGCCAGAAAGTTAAACAGATTTGTAAATTACTTCTATTAAAAAATCTTAATCCTTCCTGTACTTATTAGCTGCTGAATACTACAGCGGAAATTATTTTCTTTTTGAAACACAGAGCTGTCTGCTGACATCACGAGCACAGTGCTCTCTGCTGACACCTCTGTCCATTTTAGGAACTGTCCAGAGCAGCATATGTTTGCTATGGGGATTTCCTTTTACTCTGGACAGTTCCTAAAATGGACAGAGATGTCAGCAGAGAGCACTGTGCTCATGATGTCATCAGACAGCTCTGTGTTTCAAACGGAAAATAATTTACACTGTAGTATTCAGCAGCTAATAAGTACAGGAAGGATTAAGATTTTTTAATAGAAGGAATTTACAAATCTGTTTAACTTTCTGGCACCAGTTGATTTAAAAAAAAAGTTTTTCACCGGAGTACCCCTTTAAGTACTTACCTGCCAGAATTGGGTATTTCCTGTTGGATTTTGTTCTCTAAACTACACATCCCACAGTTCCATGCTTGAAGGTTTGAGATCACTTTCCTTCCTCCCACACATCAGCCACCCCACCTATTGAAACACAGTGTTTTCTAATCAGGAGGCCTATCGCTGTTGCAAAATTGAAGCAGGACAGGCTCCCTCTGATCACCTGACTAGTGATGTCAGGTCTTGATGCACTGCAACCTGGGAAATCCTGAGCCATGAGTAATTTTATATGCTGCTATAAAATAAATATTGGGGTGAATTGTGAGACTACCATCAGACACAGGTACAGACAATATATTATGAACTACACTAAGTTTACAGCTCCTGTAGCATAGTCAAATAAAAACAATTCCTGGAATACCCCTTTAATAAAAGGAAAACTCCAGAAAATCCCACCACTAGAGGTCCCCATACCTATTGGGACACAAACCAGACCTGCAGCAGCATCAACTTGTCCATGAGTCATGGACAAGATATGACTCATGGACAAGGCTGCATGAGCAGACACACCAATCCCCTCCCATCACCACAAGGGAGGGACACGCCCCTTCCCCTGAAAGGATTTCTAACACTGTGAGCTAATGAAAAGAGGTATTTTTATAATAAATATAGAGGCATAAAAATTAGATGTACATGGCCAGGATTAGGTACTGAGTAACATGTTAATTTATTATTATTATTAGTTTTATTTTAAAAACAAAATAAAAAAGAATTGTGCAGCTCACAATTTTCCAGCCGAGGTATAGTTACATAGTTAGTACGGTTGAAAAAAGACATACGTCCATCAAGTTCAACCAGGGAATTGAAGGGTAGGGGTGTGGCGCGATATTGGGGAAGGGATGGGATTTTATATTTCTTCATAAGCATAGTGATTTACACCTACACCAGGTGTAAAATTTACAAAAGAAAGGATAAAAAAAAACACAACCACCACCTCAAGGCTAGTCTCAGACAGTCTGGTACATGATGAACAAAAGGATAGAATACGTGGTTAAATTTTTGATGAAAAATTTACTAAATTTATTAATAACAAAACAGATAAAATATCTATAAATAAATGAATTAATAAAATTATGGCATCCACAAAAACATGCAATCAATAAGATGGTATAAAGGATAGCTGCCAAACCTATTACCACAGGGCCCTTGTGGAAGGTATAGTGTCCCGCACTGAGTATAGTATCTCACACTGGGAATAAATAGTAATTGCCAGTAATTCAATAATCCGGCATCTGGTGAATCGGAATAGTAGGAAAGTCAATATGTAATACACATAGTGTCTCCCAGTCCAGATGGATAAGTATATTTACCGGCTGATGGTGTTACCTGCGGTATGTTTTCAGGTCCGCTTGCAAAAGGGTGGTATTCAATGTCGGGACTCTGGCATGCGTCCCCGCGGCTGGTCTGCCTGCCACAGACCAGTGGTTTGCCGCTGAGATGGTAGTTGCAGAGCGACACCTTTCCAGTGTTCTGGCTTGAACTTCGTGTCAATCGATGGTGTCTGACGTCAGAGACTCGTGTTTGGTGATGGCAGCCAGCTGTCGGGATGAATTGCTGAGCAAGCCAGGAGCAGTGGGCTGTAGACTGGGAGACTGCAGATGTTGCAAGCAATGATGGCTGAATATTCAGTTCGACCCAGGTGGATAATACAGTGCAGATTGGTACACTATTGGTAGTGCGTTTGTGGATGTGGTATTAGCACTCTAGATGCGTTTCAGGGCTCTTAACCATTAAAAGTTGCCCTTTCCTCAGTAGAAGTGTGTCACCTACATCAGGTTTAAGACAACTGATGTAGGCAGTGTTCCCCCACAGACATACAGCCTCCAGCCATATGCAGTGTATGGCTGGAGGCTGTATGCCTGTGTACTGCCCACTTCAGTGCTCCGACCACCGCTCCGGCTATAGCAGGAGGACTAGGGACCGGAAGTCGCAGCACCGAAGATGAAGTGCCGCTGGTCACTTACCAAGCTGGCCAGCGCGAGTCTTCCTCCTTCTCTATCCTCCGTCCTCAGCGCCTTCATTTCCATGGGCACACGCACGGGACATCAGTGACGTCCCGGCGTGCGCTATGTCCCGGCAGCCCCTGCGTATTTAAACTTAATGTGGGGCCGCAGAGAGTGGGGGGAATTGCCCCGTAGCTACAAGACGGGCAAACACCGGCTCTGCTCGGGGCCCCGGGCCAGCTCAGGGCCCCAAGCAATTGCTTGGTTTGCCTGTCCTGTTGCGACCTCCCTGGCCGAACCCCCGGGACTGACTCACCGAACCCCTGGGGTTCGATCGAACCCAGGTTAAGAACCACTGATCTAGATGATCATAGCAGTATCCAGAGTATTACCATATAAATCATATAGAACAAGTAAAATTACTCAAAAATGACAATAAACCATAACACATATTCTCCAGCACCACACAGACCACACACAACCTAAAAGAAAATTCCATAATGTAATGAGGTAAGTTAGTATTTTGGAGAGAATCTGGTACAGGGGAGGCAAAGCCTCTATGCCCACTGTCAAGGAACTTTCAGTGCCCCAAAGGCTCCAGCAAGTGATTCTAGCGCATACCACTGTGTATGAATGAAGGGGCGCATAATGGAAATACAATCCGTGGAGCTATAATAATGGGTAAGAAAAGGTTTCCACTTAGTAAAAAAAAATTTGGGGCTAACTTTTCTTTATGAAGAAGTACCTCCTGTTTATCCAGTAGAAACAATTGTTTCAAAGCCTCTATGAGGCGGGAGAGTGTGGGGACATTTGGGGAAAGCCATTCCCATAAAAGGTTCAATTTTGCTAGCAAGATAACAGAATGAGCTATAGATGGTAGATGAGCATATGAATATGTTGTTTGAGACCCTGAAACTGAAATATGAAAAAGGGCCTCAATATGGACTAATTCCTCGTCATATGTGCTGATTTTATTCAAGAATGCAGAGACTTGGTCCCAGTAGGGTACCACCGGTGGACATAGCCATAAACAGTGATAAAGGTCTGCTTTACGAAGTTGACATTTCAGACAACTGTCCATTCTCTGCGGATTACTGTATGAAGGGGATATAGTGAAGGCGTATATGGCGCTGTAAATTAATTTTAACTGGGTCTTCCACCACTTTTCATTATGCATATGTGTCCTGAAGTCTTCCCACCCCACCCTTATGTGTTTGGGTATTTCCGGGTCCAGTATTTTGGCCGAAGTAGTCCCTACTCCGTTAGAAGATGAGGACGCATACCATTAGCATAAAAGTGCATTTAAGTTAGGTATAGATCTTTCCTCTGTGGAGGCCAGAAGGGGATCAAACTCATTAGGGGTAAATTCCTGAGTGATTTCTGCCAGTTTGGAAGTAAAATATGCCCTGTGTTGTCCGTACTGCAGGAAGTAGGACAAGGGGATATCATGTTTATCATGCAATTCTGGTAGTGCATTACCACCATTTCGCTCGAACATCTACAAGGTCACCCAAAGTATTGACCCACCCACAAAATCCGGAGCATGCCATGGGGACAGGTGATTTGAACAAGTATATGAGAGTCCCATTTGCTTTCTAAGTTCTTTCCAAGCAGCTATGGTGTCTCTAATGAGTAAGGATCGTTTGATGACTGGCAGCAGAATGGAGAACGATGAAGTAATGCGAGGGGTTGCCATAGGGCCGCATTTTGCGTCTCCAGTAATGTGTTATGATAGTGTGATATCCCTTGAAACCAGCCCATTAAATGATGCAACAAGCAGGCAATATTATAGCCTGTTAGGTCCGGAAATTTTACCCCCTCATCCCATACCTGTAACATAAAAGTCCGAAGGGCAATCCTATACTTCTTCTCCTCCCATACGAACTTCGTAAATGTCGATGTAAGGGCCTGTACATTGCTATGTTTAAAGGGGTTATCCACATAAGGTGATTTTAGTATGTACCTGCCAGACCGTAATAAACTTGCTTGGGAAGGATCTGCGCTTACCTTGGGGCTAAATGGCTATGTTGTGAGATTACCATAATACTGTGGCTAACTTTTTGTGAACTGGTATTTCCTGTTTGACTTTTCTTTTTTTGACTACAAATCCCACAATTCCATTTTCCTCCCTCCCACACATCATCCACCCCACCCATTAAAACATAAATGAGCTGCATCCATTCAAAAGACCTTTGGTTTTCAATCAGGGTGCCTACAGCTGTTGCACTAGTTGCAGATTGATCTCTCTCCCACCAAGCGATTGCTCCACCCATTGAAGAAGACAGGCTCCCTGTCATCAGCTGACTAGTGCAACCTGGGAAAATCTGAGACAATTATTTTGTATGCTGTTAAAAATAAATATTGGAGTGAAAATCACAGAAGAATTGTGAGAAAACGTCACACACAGGTACAAACACTTATGAACTACACTAACTTCACAGCCCCTGTAGCATAGTCAAATAAAAAAAAATAATAATAATTGAAAAAAAAAAAAAAATATATATATATATATATATATATATATATATATATATATCCCCTCGTTTGGAGGGGATATAGCAGCTTCGCAAAGCTGCACATTTTTGGAGATGGCAATGCCCCAAAAAAGATAAGGGCAGATGGTGCCAGTGGTGGAATTCCTCCAGTATCTCAGAGAACAGGGGTGGATAGTTTAATCAATACAGCAATTGACGTTCATGGCATCCAGCACCGCACCCGGCCAAGACCAGCTAATGTTGTCGAAAGCCTTTTCGGCATCCAGTGTTAACAATGCTGGACATGCAGTCTGGATGGGGCGGTGGACGGCATCAAGAACTGCTAAAGCCGTGCGGAGATGTAATACAGCAGAACGGTTATGTACAAATCCTGATTGGATGTGGCCAATCTATCTGCCATTTTTTTAGAGAGTAGCTTGCAATGTACATTAATCAAAGAGATCGGACAATAAGAGCCCGAGTCCAGGAGGTCTTTGTTAGTTTAGGGAGAAGTTATAATAGCAAAACACACTAGAAAATGTCCTACAATGAAAAATAATAAATAAATAAAGGGATATATATATATATATATATATATATATACACACATCCCTAGTAGACTGTTATGTCATGAGGAACCAGCTAGATTAGGGCTTCATATATGACCTACACAAAATGTATAATCAAAAAACTTTTGGAGTCATTTACTGTGATTAAAATAACAATTTTATTGTATCCATTAAAAACAAAGTGAGACATAAAAGACACACAGGAAGAAACTCCCACAGGGTGCAACTGGGACAAAAAGGCATCACTACCTGCTATCACATGTAAACATAGTACACCATGTGCAAATCAAGGGCAGAAGTATGCATTGCATGTAGGTAAAGGGCCAATAGTCTCCAAACATATATAAGTGCAAGCATGAAATATAAACCCAATGGAAAAGTTACAAAATGTACAAGAAAGTGGAGCAGGAGTGACGTCACAGCTTTAGCTGTGTCCCAATATAAATGCGTGTCATGTTTATGTGCTGCATTGTCTATTGCATATTCCAACCACCACCCTTGAATGAGTTGTGCAAAAGTGTAATCATTATATAAAGCTTAGGGGAACCTCCAGATAAAATGGCTGCCCCAAGGGTATCGATTGGCCAGGACCAGGGACATCGTAGAATTATCCAATATAACCATGTCCTCGAGCTGAGTCTCCAACACCAGAGAAGCGATGGTATTATGGACTAAAATGTAATCAATACGGGACTATGACGATTGAGCGTGTGAGTAAAATGTAAATTGTCACTCTGTAGGATGTCACACACGCTACGGAACGACAAGAGAAGTGTCCTGTGTAAATGGTGATAGTATCTGATCGTGCCTACCATCTCCAGTCGTCGAACGGGGCTGATTCAGGCAAGAAGACCAGTCCTCCACTGGACACAGTACTGTGTTAAAGTCACCCGCTACTATTTTTTCAGATGTCAGATCTGCCAAAATCTTAGATTCAAGGGAGACAAAAAATGCATCATTAGTAGTGTTCGGTCCATAGATGTTATATATACTAACCGTGCCACTTGGGGATTCTAGGAGAAGAGTGTGAAGTCTACCCTTGTCATCATGATCTGAATGGAGAATCTTATGCTGAATGGAGTCGTCGTCAGACTGAATAGGTGGATCCTTAGGGGAGCGGAAGAAGACTGCAGCTTCAAACGGATTGTGGAATATCTTAGACGACCCATCAGTAAGTTGCACGTGTAGTACCGCCAGGTATTGCAGGCGAAACTTCATGCCTCGCTTAAACAGAGCCGAACAAACATAACTGAACGTCCTCCTATGCTTCATGACTTCTACAGAGTAATTTGCGAAGAGAATCACTTTGTATCCCCTAATAAGCAGTGGGGTTTTCCAGGCTCTGAATGAACACGGTATCTCCTCTTTATCATTATAGTCCAGATATCTCACAATAACTTGTCTGGGATGGGAGTCCCCTTGGGGATGCTGGTCTAGGGACAGTGCCGGAGACAGGCCCACTCTATATGTATGTTCCACCCGGTTCAGATGGCCCAGTCCTAAAGCCTCAGGCAGTTCAGATTCACATAATTGTTGCAACTGCTGCGGTTTAATGGATTCTGGCAAGCTGACCAGGTGCAGATTATTGCGCCTGGATCTGTTCTCCAAGTCTTCTAGGCGATCACGCAAATAAGCATTATCCTTCAACAGGAACTTTATGGCTGGCACTGAGGATGTATTAGTATCCTCAACAGACTGCACCCTCTTTTCTAGATCAGACACCTTTTGAACAGGGGAGGTGGCTTCAGTTTGTAGAGCCTGGAGAGAGGCCGACAGGGTGGCTACCATAGCCTCCTGCAGATTTGGAAAAAGCCTTTCAGCTACTATGATCGCTAGTTGTTTAAAGTCAACATTATCAATAGCCTGAGAGGAAATAGCTCCGATTCTCTGTGTGGGCACATCTTCCGGCGCCATCTGTGTGGGCTGAAAGCGCTCCGGTGTGGCAGGGATTGTCACCTCCATGTCAGCCAGTGGTGAAGCAAGAGCTGGTGGTTGTTTTTGAGTAACAGCAGCAGCTGCGCCTCCCTTCAACTTCGTTGCAGTCGCTATCTTGGAGGCAGGAGTCACTATGTCGGCCTGTTCGCGCTCTTCTGTGTAAGGGCGTCCTGGAGCTTTGGTAAGGTAACAATCCATATAAATGAACCTCTTTGCTCCTCCAACGTATCTCCAGCACTCAGATTTGGTTTGCAAGCGGGTATTTCGCTGTGGTGAGATATTACAGGAGCGCACAGTCGGGAGCCTGTGTTAGTGCATCCTCACATCCCCGCGCCGGGACTGGAAGTCTAATTTATTTTTGTTTTATGTGGGATCTGACAGGTACATTTTAATCTTTACATAAACAGGACATAAAAATAGAAGGGTTTTCCAATTTTCTGAAAAAAAAAAACCTTGGTAAAAGGCCCCACTCACATATTTAAATCCATTTTAGTGCATGGTCCTTTACTATATCTCTGCATGCCTCTAATGTATTAGGGAGGCATACAGAACTATAAAAAAAAAAACAATTGTGCCGTGGTTAATCAGATGCCATATATAAAGAACACCCCGCTAAGAATTTATGGAGGTAGTACTGCTTGCATGGGTCTTAGTGTTACATGGCTAAACACAGGCTAATTTGCTTACACACACACAAGGTCTTTCCACTGGGCAATATAAGGAGTCTGTATGTGGCAGTGCCCAAAGGTGAAAAGGAGAATGGAATTCAATAGCTAATGGCTGGGTTCATATCCCCCGGAGGGACCTCATGGAAAGATGCTTTGCTTGCTAAGGAAATGATTCTTTAGAGAAGAAGAGTGGTTAAAGGGGCACTCCGGTGGAAAACACATTTTTTTAAATCAACTGGTGCCAGAACGTTAAAAAGATTTGTAAATCACTTCTATATTAAAAAATCTTAATCCTTCTAGTACTTATCAGCTGCTGTATGTTCCAGAGGAAGTTTTGTAGTTATTTTCTGTCTGACCACAGTGTCCTCTGCTAACACCTCTGTCCATGTCAGGAACTGTCCAGAGCAGGAACAAATCCCCATAGCAAACCTCTCCTGCTTTGAACAGTTCCTGATATTGACAGAGATGTCAGCAGAGAGCTCTGTGGTCAGACAGAAAAGAACTATAAAACTTCCTCTGTAGTATACAACAGATGATAAGTACTGGAAGGAAACATTTTCTTAAATAGAAGTCATTTACATATCTGCATAACTTTCCGGCACCAGTTGATTAGAAAAAAAATAGTTTTCCATTGCAGTACCCCTTTAAGGAATAGCTGAAAACTTTGTTCATTGCTGGACAAAATTATAAAAAATCACAGCATATGTGTTACGTTATGTGCTCCGGCCGCACACGCTGGCCATGAGCGCATGGTCCCATTACCTGCTGCTGCTGGCGGGGCTGGGACTCGCATCACAGGACGCGCCCGCCTGCAAGCCCCAGTCCGTCACTCACCAGGTGCTTCTCCTGCCCCAGCCTCTGCCTCACTGCTCCGGCGCATGTGTCTCCTTCCCCTGGGGCGCGCGCATGCCAGAGCTTTAAGATTTAAAGGGCCACTGCGCTCATTAGTGTGATTCACCTGTGGTTCATTTATATATTCCTCCACTCTCCTCACTCCCCTGCCGGATCTTTGTTGCCTTGAGCCTGAGAGAAAGCATTCCTGTTTATGCCTTGCCGTGTATCTGATCCTTCGCTTTGTGACCTGACCTTGCTTCTCTTCTGCCTGCCTATTGACCTCCTGCTACATCCTGACTATGCAACCGTGCCGCCTGCCCTGACCTTCTGCTATCCAGACTATGAGCTTCCTTATCCCTCCTGTGCCTCGCATCTCCTCAGCCGCCTGTGTGGTCGAGCCCTGCCAGGGGTAGCGACCTGGGTGCCACCTGCTGCAACAAGTCCATTCCGCTTTGCGGCGGGCTCTAGTGAAAACCAGCGGCACCTTAGTCTCTGCTCCCTGGTACGGTCCGAGTCATCTGCCACATAGGTCCAGCGGATCCACATCCATCGGGGTTCCTGTCTTCTGAAATGTGAGTGTTACAATATGGACAGTGACACCCCACTGTTGTGAGGGCTGAATCTGAATCCACTGTGTTACCTAAAACAAAATTTTAAGCAAATTTGAGCAAAACCTCAAATGAAGGTCTGCTCATCATTGCATGAAATATGTTCCACTTTTTTTTTATATCTATCACTAAACTGGTGTATTTACAGTTGATCAACAGGGAACCCTGCAATCATTTTCTGGATTTCTTTGCCTTTGGGGGTAGTTTTATTCATGATATGTGATACCTGGCAGGACAGGATCCAGTTAGACAGCCTGGTGGGATGCCACTTATAGATAGTCTTAGTGGAAGAGTTCCCACAGATGCATCCTGACCCTGAGGTGGGCCATAGCAGGTCTGCTGTGGTATTTACAGAATTGAACAGGGAAATGTATATGATGATGTGTAGAAAGTAGGCAGATAACACAGGATTTATTAAAACAGCAATATCTTACTTATTTCTTTCAAATGAGAGTTGAGAAATGATTTTCACAGATTATCTAGACTTACAATCGTAGAACATACAATCCATTATTTGAGGCATCATACTCCTTGAGATTTACAGATGCATTCTTTTACAACTTTTACACTGTGTGAACCTAGCCTTAGTTTACTAGGCAAAGGACTTGTATACACACTCTTAATCCATGCTGGCTAACTAACTTGGTTCTCCTGACCAACAGACTTGAAGTAATAAGATAACAAACCATCCAGTGATCATTTGTGTCACCCTGCCCACATGATGGTTGAGCTATGGAAGAGATCATGTGAATAGCAAAAAGAGGCTGAAATACCCCAAGATGTGTACAACATAATGTTAACAACATTTATATTCATGTGCTCACCACTGTCCCCAAAATAAAGAATATAGGCTGAGAAGCAGTCAGCAGAGCCTGCTGCATTTTCTATCTGCCACTGGTTACATAAATCTCCCCCAAAGATTTATCATCACACACAACAGTTAAATACACCTGTATGTTATCACTAAGGTGAGAAGTTAATTTAAATAAATTTATGCAATAGGGGTTAATCATTTCTTGCTGAAAGTGACACATAGTCTTATGAATATTGATCGGCTGGCACCCACGTTTCTAGTATTCAATGTACAAGCTGTTCATATTTGTTTTGAAACGCTCTCTGGAAATCTGACTCGGACGAATCTCAAATAAGCCCTCTCCTTTCAATAAGTTATGTTGTTCTTGAAATAACCAGGTATATTATATAATGCTCCAGTGGCCTGTAAAACCTGACCATGTCAATCAACCATTTTCCACATTTTGTAAACATGGTGAAATCTGGGCTGCACTGATCAAGTCTATTTACCAGCATTGCTCTCAGTCAGAGCCAGTGCAGGGAGACTTGGCAGCAAAGCCGAAAGTGACACTGCGAGAAAAAAATATCTAAAAGTATAAGCTAAAGTAAGGCCGGCGCTACTGTAAGGCAGCCCACGAGGAGGGGGGAGGATGTAGAGGTCAAAATCACCAGCCATTGGGAGGGAATGGTGCCTCCCCCCCAAAGGTAAAATTAGTGACGATTCATACCATGTATGGATGGCCACTCAGTACTGTACAGGAGCAGGGAACATACATTCCTGCTCCAGTACTATACCCAGGTGGCACTCAGCAAACCCTGCACACTGCACATGATGAAAAGACGTAATCATGCCTGCAAAGTAAGCAACGCCATGTAGAAGTTGCGCGCTGCTCCAGGAGGAGTCCCTGGTGCCATTGCTGCAGCAGAGGGATTGTTAGTGAGATTTTAATTTTAGGTAAGTAGGGAATTACCTACGGCCTACCGACATGCCTGCATTATCTACCTACCTGCCTGCACACTTACCTACCTACATGCCTGCACACCAACCTACCTACCCGCACACCTACCTACTAAGCTACCTACATGCACACCTACCTACCTGCCCTACCTAATAACCTCCACTATCTACCTACCTATATACTTTATCTACCTACCGGCACTATCAAACTACATACCTACCAGAACTATTTACTATCCGGCACTATGTAATTACCTTCAGGCACTATCTACATACTAACTGAGGGCCAATGGAATCCAAACAAATAATTCTGACAGATTCATCAAATTGGACCTGAAACAAATCTCAGAAATTTGCTTCTCTCTAATGGGAGTCCCAGAGTTCAGACTGCTCACAGATAATGCGCCATAATCAAGTGCCAGATTATCATATAGGTATGCATACAACACGTGAAATAAGTATTAAACATGTTACCATTTTTATCACTAAATATATTAGGTGCTATTGGCAACAGTGCTCACTGGAACATTCACAAACTTAGAAATGTGCCTGTAACCAAATAGGTCTCGAGACAGCTTTTTACTTTTATATTATAAAATGTACCTTTTGTGACACTTTGGAAATGAGATCATTTGATAGGCCATCAGTTGGACGGAATAGTATTTTGTAACATGCTTTTGGGTGTCCTCCCTTTATGAAGTTAAGGGAGTCACACTAAATTGGGTCATAAATTGTCCAGATGTAGGGCCATAGACTACATGGATAAGGATTAAAATGGGGGGAGGATGTGGAGAGAGAACAGGAGTGAGAATGGTTTTGATAATGTTGCTTCTGGCTTTTGTGGAGGCTCCATCTCGGAAACAAGTGCTTATCAGATTTACAGAATTTCTGGATTATCAGATGACAGATTATAGTATAATTTTTCATTTTTTTCTTTGCTTTCTGTAGATATTTTAATATGTTTGGAACAGGAAAAGAAGTCGGTTGTTTTTCTTCGACTAAACACATTTCAGATGGGAGACTTAGTGTACTGTTCCAATGTCATGGAAGCTATAGATAAAATACCAGCCACTAACATAAGGGAATAATTTGGATTTTATATGCCTGTGATAGGGTCATGTAAATAATGGAAGAAAGCAGACTTCTAATTTGTTAATGTAAATGCCCTTAATATAGACGTATTAAATTAAACTTTATGGAATGTTTCGAGCCGCTGTTATCAGATTAACATATTGCATCAAAAATCCATGGAAGGAAGCCAATGAGACTGTGGTTGTGAATTGATGAGCATTGTAAGATTAGGGGCTATGTACAGAGAGAGGCCCTGAAACAATTCTGAGAGATCGCTCACTGACAGGTCACGGACTGTGGCTACGGTATGTTCATTGCATTGAAATATGCTTCAAGTCGTCATTGCTGATAGTGTGGACAACCAGTGCCTTGCGTTTGGAAAAGCCTGTGGAAAAGATGTGTAATTGTCTGGCGCCAGAATACTGTAATTTAGGAGCCAAAAAAAAAAATCAGGAATGACAGACCAACAAATAATCTGCAGAATTTATATTTTTTGTTTCAAACCTCGAATAGAAGACATTTTTTTGTCTAGTTGCTTCTGACATCATTGATGGTATAGTTTTTCACACAGGTTTTGATTGGTTGGCGAGAGCCCTCTGGCTCTCAGCAATATCCGTTTTTTTGGCTGAATTTTAAATCTGAAACTCTGACAAATCAGAACTTTTGCAATATCTCTGACATCAAAAGTTTTTTAAATGACAAGGACACCTTAACATTTTTACCCTTTAGTATTAAAATAAATTTTGTGTAACATATTACTTCCCATATTCATATACCATATGTGGTGTTTTTGTCACAGCAAAGCGCTGTTTGCGGCTTCTCATCTCATTCTGATCTGATGAAGGTGGCTGCCCTGAAATGTGTTATTAGTACCGACTACCTAATAAATATTCTGTGGATATAAACTTATTCCTGGCTCTGCAGCGCTTAATTATGGGTTTTTTCTGCCACTTCTTCCGGATCTTAAAGGGGTAAACAGATGGAAAAAAAAATTTTCAAACCAACTGGAGCCAGAAATTTAAACTGATTTCTAAATTACTTCTATTAAAAAATCTTAATCCTTATAAGTACTTATAAGTTACTGTATGCTACAGAGGAAATTGTGTAGTTCTTTCCAGTCTGACCACAGTGCTCTCTGCCGATACCTCTGTCAATGTCAGGAACTGTCCACAGTAGGACCAAATCCCTATAGCAAACCTCTCCTGCAATGGACAGTTCCTGACATGGACAGAGGTGTCAGCAGAGAGCACTGTGTAAAGAACTTCCCAACTTCCTCTGGAGCATGCAGCAAGTGATAAGTACAGGAAGGATTAAGATTTTGTAATAGAAGTAATTTACAAATCTGTTTAACTTTATTGCACCAGTTGATTTGAAAAAAAAAAAAAAGTTTTCCACTGGAGTACCACTTTAAGCGGATCACATTATAAATGTGTCCACTACCCTGGGACGAAACAGCAGACCATATCCTCTCTTATTACATCCCTTATAAAGGTCTTAATGCGTATGTGCCATACACTTCAGGTGAGCAGCCATTTTATACTAATCTGTATTTTCGCTATCTGTGAGTTGGGTAACGCATTAGGCACCTGTATGGCCTTCTTTTTTCTTTTGTTCCCTACTAGTGTTATCTCAATCTGGTACTCGTCAGTGAAGGGCAATAAGAACTGACTCTGCTTTGCCAAACTATTTCTAAAACTATGACCATACAGAATCTTCTGGCACTGTAAAAGTAAAGAAGAAAACACGACAATTTAGGTGTTCATAGCCCTTTAAGGGCAATCTAAAATCCCTGCAGATCATTTGCAAAGAGTAGGATTACTTGACTGCTGCTATAAAATAATCTTAGAGAATATAAAAGCAAATATTAGAGAAAGTCTATGGCAGATAAGGATCAATAAAATCAGTAAGTGCTGGCAGACTTCTGGCTTCCACACCTGACTTACCTGCCCATACTATGAATCCCTTGCAAGTAAAGTACCTACAACTTTTCTCGTCATGCTTTGTGTGGTTTAATGAGGGTAAGGAGATGGGTTATGATGTGTAGTCTATCTTCTCAGTAGGTCACCTGTATGCAGAAAGGTAATATGAAGTTCTCCCTATTGTCTTATCCACGCACTGAATGTATCCGTGTTCCCTCTGTGACTTGTTAGTTATTAGGTTGGGGTAAAATTCACATGCAAGCTCACATCAGGTCTGAATTTACAATATGAGAGAGTTTCTTGAATTCACCTACTGCACTTTTCAGTGCCTTACTCAAATGCATTGCATGGATATGTTTCGTAGATATCAATAAAATATTATAGCCGCAAATTCTTAAATTACGGTAGCTAAAAACTAATTTTCTTAAAAACTAATGTTTGCTATTGCACTCATGGTAAATAAAAAATTTACTTTGTTAGAAAAAAAAATTCTATGTTTTATTTGTGTTTAGAAAAGCTGCCCTACTTGTCCAAAGCACATTTCATCCCATCTCTTGCACAGACTTTTGTCCTATTCTGAGGGGGGGTGTACAACCTTATCCAATCATAGCTCATCTCACACTCTGAACTGCTCTGGGCTGTGTGTAGCAAAGTGTGGGAGGAAGTTGTCCCCTGTATGGCTTCAGATGATGTTATGCCTGCTTGGGAACACCCCTTCCCAGCCTGTGAATCTGACTGAGACTGAAGAGAAAATACAGAGCAATGTCAAGGTAGAAAACTAAAAAAAATGTAAACAATAAAGGCAGGGGGTGGTTTATCATGATTGGGGCACTGAACTGGGAGGATTATACAATTTCAAAAGATCGGGTTGTCCAAGACATCCCCGGTCCCCCTGAAGGGATAGGAGCGAGGTGGCAGGGGTGCCAACCCTCCTATCCCTGCTATTGGTTGTCAAGGAGCGACGACCAATAGCAGATCGGGGGCGGGGGGTTAATTTTCGGTTTCCCCGTTCTGCCCACCCACAATAGGCGGGGCAGGACGGGGAAACCGACGGGGATCGGCGCCGAAGGTCCACTTACCCATCCGATGACAGCGGGCGACGGGGATTGGCGGGTGGTGATGTTGTGCGGCTGGCTCACTGGATCCTACGTAAGCCGGTGAGTTGCCTAGCAACAACTGGAGGGCTACAGTTTGAGACTACTATACTGTGGTCTCTAAACTGTAGCCCTCCAGATGTTGCAAAACTACAACTTCCAGCATGCCCAGACAGCTATTTGCTGTGTGGGCATGTTGGGATTTGCAGTTTTGCAACAGTTGGAGGGCTACAGTTTGGAGATCACTGTGCAGTGATCTCTAAACTGTGGCCCTCTAGATCTTGCAAAATTACAACTCCTAGCATGCCCACACAGCAGTTTGCTGTCTGGGCATGCTGGGATTTGTAGTTTTGCAACATCTGGAGGGCCACAGTTTGGAGATCACTGTGTAGTAGTCTCTAAACTGTAGCCCTCCAGATGTTGCAAAACTGCAAATCCCAGCATGCCCAAACAGCTGTCTCGGCATGCTGGGAGTTGTAGTTGCGTACCTCCAGCTGTTGCATAACTACATCTCCCAGCATGCACTTCGGCGATCAGTACATGCTGGGAGTTATAGTTTTGCAACAGCTGGAGGCACACTGGTTGGAAAATACTGAGTTAGGTAACAGAACCTAACTGAAGGTTTTCCAACCAGTGTGCCTCCAGTGTGCTCCAGCAAAATTACAACTCCCAGCATGCACGGTCTGTCAGTTGTAGTTTGGAAACAGCTGGAGGTTTGCCCCCCATGTGAATGTACAGGGTACATTCACACTTGTGGGTTTACAGTAAGTTTCCTGCTTGCAGTTTAAGCTGCGGCAAATTTTTCACTGCAGCGCAAACTCCTAGCGGGGAATTCACTGTAAACCTCCGCCAGTGCAAATGTTCCCTAAAAACACTACACTAACACATAATAAAGGGTAAAACACTACATATACACCTCCTTACACTGTCCCCCCAAAATAAATGAAAAACGTATCGTACGGCAGTGTTTCCAAAATGGAGCCTCCAGCTGTTGGAAAACAATAACTCCCAGCATTCCCAGACAGCCACTGAGTGTCCAGGCATGCTGGGAGTATAGCAACAGCTGGAGGCACCCTGTTTGGGAATCATTGGCGTAGAATACCCTCATGTCCACCCCTATGCAATCCCTAATTTAGTCCTCAAATGCGCAAGGCGCTCTCTCACTTCGGAGCCCTGTCGTATTTCAAGGAAACAGTTTAGGGCCACATATGGGGTATTTCTAAACTCGGGAGAAATTGCACTACAAATTTTGAGGGGCTTTTACCCCTTAGGAAAAGGAAAAGTTGGGGGCTACACCTTCCTGTTATCATAAAAAAATGTACATTTTTACACTAATATGCTGGTGTTGCCCCATACTTTTTATTTTCACAACCCGTAAAAGGAATAAAAAGACCTCCAAAATTTGTACGGAAATACCCCATATGTTGGTGTAAAATGCTCTGCGGGCGCACAACAAGTCTCGGGAGTGAGAGCGCCATGTACATTTGAGGCCTAAATTGGTGATTTGCACAGGGGTGGCTGATTTTACAGCGGTTCTGACATAAACGCAAAAAAATAAATACCCACATGTGACCCCATTTTGGAAACTACACCTCTCACGGAATGTAACAAGGGGTATAGTGAGCTTTAACACCCCACAGGTGTTTGAAGAACTTTCATTAAATTTGGATGGAAAAATGAAAAAAAATAATAATAATTCACAAAAATGCTGGTGTTACCCTAAATTTTTCATTTTCACAAGGGAAAATAGGAAAAAAGCCCCCAAAATGTGTAACCCCATTTCTTATGACAAAGACCATACCCCATATGTGGATGTAAAGTGCTCTGCGGGCAAACTACAATGCTCAGAAGAGAAGGAGCACCATTGGGCTTTTGAAGAGAAAATTTGTCCGGAATTGAAGGCCACGTGTGTTTACAAAGCCCCCCATGGTGCCAGAAAAATGCCCCCCCCCCCCCCACACACACATGTGACCCCATTTTGTAAACTACACCCCTCATGTAATGTAATAAGGGGTACAGTGTCTGACAGATTTTTGGAACAGTGGCCCGTGAAAATGAAAAATTTTATTTTTCATTTGCACAGCCCACTGTTCCAAAGCTCTGTCAAACGCCAGTGGGGTGTAAATACTCACTGCGCCCCTTATAAAATTGTGGGGGGTCCACTGTTCTGGCAGCATAGGGGGCTTTGTAAATGCACATGGCCCCTGACTTCCATTCCAAACAAATTCACTCTCCAAAAGCTCAATGGCGCTCCTCCTGATCTGAGCATTGTAGTTCGCCAGCAGATCACTTGACGTCCACACATGGGGTATTTCCATACTAAGAAGAAATGGGGTTACAAATTTTGGGGGTAACTTTCTACTATTACCCCTTGTAAAAATGTAAAATGTGGGGAAAAAACAGCATTTTTGTGAAAACATGTTTTCACATCCAACTTTAACAAAAAGTCGTCAAACACCTGTGGGGTGTTAAGGCTTACTGTACCCCTTGTTACGTTCCTTGAGGGGTGTAGTTTCCAAAATAGTATGCCATGTAGGTATTTTTTTTGCTATTCTGGCACCATAGGGACTTTCTAAATACGACATGCCCCCCAAAAACCATTTCATCAAAATTTGCTTTCCAAAAGCCAAATGTGATTCCTTCTCTTCTGAGCATTGTATTGTGCCAGCAGAGCACTTGACGTCCACAGATGGGGTATTTCCATACTCAGAAGAGATGGGGTTACAAATTTTGGGGGGCATTTTCTCATATTACCCTTTGTAAAAATTTAAAATATGGGGGAAAACTAGCATTTTAGTGAAAAAAAAATAATAATTTACACATCCAACTTTAATGAAAAGTCGTCAAACACCTGTGGGGTGTTAAGGCTCACTTGTTACGTTCCTTGAGGGGTGTAGTTTCCAAAATAGTATCCCATGTGTTTTTTTTTTTTGGTTTTTTTGCTGTTCTGGCACCATAGGGGCTTCTTAAATGTGACATGCCCCCCCAAAACATTTTCAGAAAAACTCACTCTCCAAAATCCCACTGTCGCTCCTTCCCTTCTGAGCCTTCTAGTGCACCCACAGAGCACTTGACATACACATATGAGGTATTTCCTTACTCGAGAGAAATTGAGTTACACATTTTAGGAAAATTTCTCTCCTTTTACCTATTCAAAAACTGGGTCTACAAGAACATGCCAGTGTAAAAAATGAAGATTTTTTATTTTCTCCTTCAAATTGCTGCTATTCCTGTGAAACACCTAAAGGGTTGACAAACCTTTTGAATGTCATTTTAGATACTTTGAGGGGTGCAGTTTTTATAATGGGTTCATTTATGGGGTATTTCTAATAAGAAGGCCCTTTAAATCCACTTCAAAACTGAACTGGTCCCTGAAAAATTTCGATTTTGAAAATGTTGTGAAAAATTGGAAAATTGCTGCTATACTTTGAAGCCCTCTGATGTCTTCCAAAAGTAAAAACATGTCAACTTTATGATGCAAACATAAAGAAGACATATTGTATATGTGAATCATTATATAATTTATTTGGAATATTCATTTTCCTTATAAGCAGAGAGTTTCAAAGTAAAAAAAAAATGCTACATTTCTGAAAAATTTTTCATCATATTTTGGAATTTTTCACCAAGAAATGATACAAGTATCGACAAAATTTTACCGCTAACCTAAAGTAGAATATGTCACGAAAAAAAATGTTTTGGAATCAGAATGAAAGTTATAAGCATCCCAGAGTTATTAATGCTTAAAGTGACAGTGGTCAGATGTGCAAAAAATGGCTGGGTCCAACAGTGAAAATTGGCTGGGTTCTTAAGGGGTTAAAGGGGTAGTCCCGCCCTAAGACATCTTATCCCCTATCCAAAGGATAGAGGATAAGATGTCTGATCGCGGGGGTCCCGCAGCTGGGGACCTCTGCAACCTAGCATGCAGCACCCACCTGTGAGAACTAGAGGCTCCAAGTCTTATGCCTCCCGACCATGGGGACGGAGTATCATGACTCCGCCCCTGTGTGATGTCCAGCCCCGCCCCACTCTCTCAATGCAAGTCTATTAGACTTAGATTGGGGGGGCGGGGTGTGACGTCACACAGAGCCGAGTCGTGATATCCCCATGGTCGGGAGGCATAAAACATGGAGCCTCCAGCGCTGAGTCAGTTGTCCAATAGTCCTATTTGGGGCGTTGCTGTTTGTTGTTCTTTTTAGGCTTGCGTCTTGTTCTTCATGGGCAGTGTTGAACAGACCACGAACAGACTACGTAGTTTATGTGGTTTTTTGTGTCAGTGTAAATATCTTTAAATTGGTAAGACCATACGCTCTCTCTCCCATAGATTTTGTAGGCATTCTGCTGTTCCATTCACATGGGCGAATTTCCGCTGTGGAAACTCCACCGCGGAAATTCTGCTTTCCATAATTTACAAAAACATTGAACATGTCTTTATATTTTGCAGAATTTCAAGCAGAATTCCATTGGACTCAATGAGGCTTTGAATTTTGGCAGAATTCTGTGTTTTGAGCACACAGAAATTCCTCCGTAATGCCGCTTAAATTTAGCAAAATTGCAAAAATTCTGCAGCAAGCTTCGCAGAAAGAAATTTGAGCAGAATAGCAGAATTTCCGCAGTGTGAGCATTATAGCCATATACTGAAACGGGTATACCACACAGAAAACAATAGTATAGTCAATAGTATAAAGTAATAGTAACCTATCTAGTATACCTAGAAAAACTTGCATTAATATCACAGGTCCCTTGCAGCATCTAAAGAAAATTCCAAAAGGAAGGCCAGGGTGCTGACCAGAGGCTGAGGTGAGCAACTGATGCTTTCTGATTTTAAAGCATTTGGGGCCTTTTAAACAAGTAAAAAATCTAAAGCCTGGAAAAGCTCTTTAAGGCTAGGTTTCCACACAGGTTTTTTTTCTGTCCTTTTTGTAAAACTGCCTCTGCAGTTTGTGCGCCATTGCCAGAAGTGTATTCAAAAGGAATGTGAAATATAAGGGGAAGACTTATCCTTGCCCTTCCTACTTGATCCACTTCTGGCTTTGGCTCAAAAATTGCAGTGGCAGTTTTCCCCAAAAAAATGGCAGGAAAAAAAACCTATGTGGAAACCTAGCCATAGTGTGAACCTAGCCTTACTCATAATGCCCAAACAGGATTACAGCTGCACTACAGCAGATTGTGGACAGGTTCCAGGGGACTGCAACAGCTGATGGGTAGGGGGTGCCTGGAGTTGAGCTCCCAAAGATTTAATTACATTGGCCTATCCTGTGGACAGACCATCTATTTTACAAAGCTGGAAAGCTTCTTTAAGGGCTTATACACATGATGAAGCCATGTGCCCAGACTTTGTGCAGCTGCATGTTTCCACGTGGTGTCCCAGCACCAAAAGTTGTCCTGTGGCTTCGGACTTCCTCAGGCAGAACAGGTGTTGGGGCCACTAAAGGACTGAATGCTATTATTATTGTTGTTATTATGAAGCACTTTATCAAATGGTTAATCTATTTCCTTAAAGGGGTTGTGCGCTGCCCTGCCTTTCGGAGCTCCGCACGCAGCGTCCGGAAGTTCATTACTCTGAACGCTGTGTGCGGGCTTCCGTGTTCGCAGCCGCCGGGTGTGACGTCACGCCCGGCCCCCTCGTGACATCACGCCCGCCCCCTCAACGAAAGTCTATGGGAAGGGGGCGCGACCGCTGTTACGCCCCCTTCCCATAGACTTTGGTAGAGGGGGCGGGCGTGACGTCACGAGGGGGCCGGGCGTGACGTCACGCCCGGCGGCCGCGAACACTGAAGCCCGCACACAGAGTTCGGAGTAATTAACTTCTTGAGCTGCGTGAGAGCTCTGAAAGGCAGGGCAGCGCACAACCCCTTTAAGTATTATATTATCTGTTATTTATATGTGTAGTTAAATATGTGTTATACCTTTTAAGAGTGGAGCAGTGCAGGCCCATGTGACCCTGTATGCCAAATGGGAACCCCTAGATTCTTGGCCATATAGTGTAGTGGGGGAGGAGTTATCCCAGTTCAGAGTTCAGTTATTTCTGAGCAGAGCACAAGTGTGGTAAAGTTGTGAGGTGTGTGGAGAAGCTCTAAGGGAAGGTCCAGAACAAATCTATCATTTCAAGTCTTATCCGGTCATTCTGCAAGGATCGCCTGCACGGTGGAATTTCATGCCCTGGCAGAGGAAGCTACAGGACCTTGACAGAACCCTAGCTACCTGGATCAATCTTCAATCCTCTGTCAAGTCAGTACCAATCTAATGGGTGAAAGCACCACAAGTCCCAGCAAGGCAACAGGGCTCCCAAGTGGTTACACTGCATACTCATACTGCATACGTCGGTGTGTTCCTTTACTCCCCGTGTCAGGCGCAGGAGAAGCTGTCCCCAACCTTGGGCCGTGTATAGGCTAACGGTGCCCTGGCATCACAAACTGATAAGGTATTTCCTAACACCACCCGTGGTCCCACATCCATCTTATAGACCAGAAGGCTCTCTTTGTGCTGCCATGTGTTTTTTTTTTTTTTTTGAGAAAATACTTCTGTAATAGAAGAATATGAGCCATGTTTTATATCTTTATAACATTGATCAGTAATATCGCCCCGTGCAGGAAGCTCAAGTCATTGTTCTCCCTTCAGGAACCCTTTGAGGACAGCCCTGGATGTCTCACGGAACTCATGCACTTGTTTTGCATGTTTTCACCAATGGGTAACACACGCCTTGGAGCTCGCTCTACAGTTTGCAGATTATAAAAGTCTATCTCATTTATTTTTATGAGTTTACTCTTTGGGGTTGGCGAACTATACACAGTGAAGGTAAAAGTGAGAGATTAGCGGGCACTCCCCGGCCTTTCAGGTGCTGTGAGTTTGTTTCCTAACGTGTCTTTTGTTGTTGCGAATTACAGGAAAGTTTATCAGTTATTAAACAGAAAACTTCCGTAACTTGCAAATAAGGTCAAGGGCTTTTCTTTCATTGCTTTCAAGTTCTGCAAGTATGTTTGTCTTTTTTATCTGCTCACTGTGCATAATATCCGGGAGATGGTTATTTTAAATGATACTGTCTAGAAACTGTTCTAACATTTGTTTGCTTAGCTTCTCAACTGAACATAACACGGGTCAAATAAGTTCCTAGTCTGCAGAGCTTGCAGTCTTGTCTATAATACATAAAAATGATAAGACAGCAATTTAGCTATTGTAAGACCTAACTTAGCTACTTTACCTGAATGTACATAATGTACACTGTATTGTTTTCATTTGCAGCGTCTGTTTTTTGGTGACTTCCAAGTGTATTGGGTTGCCTGGCAACCAGTTAATTTCTTGTCTGGGTGACAACTATTTCAACACATGAAGCTAAATTTTCTGAAGATGTCATAGATGATCTATCTGTTTTACAATATACTGCCTTTTCTTGGGGTTTACTATTATAGAAATTGATGGCATATTGCTTGTTTTTCTTATTGAAGGGGCTGACTGACAAAATGCCCCTGTGATTGTGGGACTGAGGGGTCTTGGAATCAGTGTTTCCTGCAGAGCAGTGTCTAGGACTGCCACTATGCAGGAAGGTCCTAAGGCAACACCGTAGTCCCTTCACTTTTAAGAAGGGGCTACAGTGCAAATATATAAATAAATATATACGGTAAATGTGTAGCAAATATATAAATAACACAATGCATTCTATATTGATTCCTAAAAGGTGCCTTAAACTTTGAAAAACTTCTGACTTCATAGTGACATGTCAGAAGTTTTGATTGATGGTTGTCCAGGCACTAAGACCCCTACCAATCACTGAAATTAGAGGGAAGCAATGCTCCGCTTTGTGATGTTACCTTTTTTATTTTTTGGTTGGAACTTCAAGGCTCCAATAAGAAAGGATTTTTATTGCTTTTCTGTAACTCCATCCATCACACAAGCCTTTATCTAAACAAAACATGTCAGAAGTTTTTCAAGTTATAAGTATCATTTAGGTTATTTTCACTCTTTGTGTTCATGGTGTCTGGCAAGAGTATAGATCAGAGGAATCCTCAAGGGATCATGAATGCCACCTCATTCATGATCATCTCTGATTCGTATATTACCATGTTAATAAAAAGTTTGCTAAGTGGTATTTTTTTTTGTGGATCGTACTCTATGAAATAGCTATTGCATACAGAAGAAAAATGCAAATCCCAATATAAACCACCCAAACTGAGGCCAAAATTACACTTTTTTGGCCTCTTTTGAGTGATTAGGGTCTATTGATATGTTTGCCGTATGCAACAGAAGATTTTCCAACACTTATGGCAAACTGATGCATCAGACGTGGTATGAAAAGACCCTAAAACATGCAAATCCCTCTGACTTGCTGCCAATATCAACCAATGAAAATAGATCTGAGAGATCAGCAAATCAATTTTAGATTGGTGAGGATCTGAACTATTTTTTGATTAGTTCCATTCCTGCATACTGAGCAGCCTGAAGGTAAGCAGTTATGTTGTAAGCATTTGAGCTTACATTCATTAAATTTTCTGGGCCAGATGTACTGCTTCCAGTCCAGTATATGTGCATCGTTGCTCAGCAGTAGTCCCTGCTCCTGTACATACTATGCAATCCAGATTGACATCTGAATCCAAAATGAATCTGACAGTCATTCACCAAATTAGACCTGTTATAAATCTTGAGACAACTGGGGATAGACTTCCAAGGAGTGGCGGGTATCCACGGCGCTGACCAGGAGCGGACACATCAGGTAGGTATAGAGTAGCTTTATTTGGATAATGCAACTCGTTTCACCGTGCTTGTGCGGCTTCATCAGGCATGTCTGATGAAGCCACGCAAGCGCGGTGAAACGCGTTGCATTATCCAAATGAAGCTACTCTATACCTACCTGACGTGTCCGCTCCTGCTTAGCGCCGTGGATACCCACCACTCCTTGGAAGTCTATCCCCAGTTGTTGTATACCTGGTTGGGAGGCTGCAGACCCGACCTATCTGCTCATTCACGCTTACCATTGTTGTGTGTGAGTTCGCACAACCACCTGGGGTAAGAGACTCGCACAACCTATTCTCTTAATATATTTACCCAGGTGGTATTACGCTATGGAGCACTCTCTCTTGCTTTTATAAATCTTGAGAGGCTTGCTTATCTCTAGATTCTACTATTTGTAAATCAGATCAGGTTTGTTTGTTTGTTTGTTTTGCTTCTTGTATTTTGGGTTCTTTTTTATTTTGTTTTGTTTTGTTTTTTTACACATGCTTTGAGCTATCAGGTTTTCCAGAGCTCAAATCCACCACACTTTGTGTGGAAACATTAGTATTGTTTGTAGTTTTTTTCCGAAAGTATCGGTTTATTTTGGGATACACACCCCTTTTCCCTTATGGACATACCCCTTTTTTTTGTTACCTGCATAAATTGAAGAATTAGTTAGTTTTTTTTTAGATTTTTTGTTGGAAATTGTGGCGCATGACCCGTGACACACAAAAAACCTACAAAATCTACTAGGAAATGCCTTCGTAAATGAGGCCCTCTATGTGTTTCAAATATCATCTCTTTGAGAAGACCATTTGCATATTCAATCCAAACTTTGTGAGAAGGATTTTCAGTCCACCATATATTATGTTTACTTTCCATTTTCTTTGAGTGGACAATCTTTTATTCGATTCCAGTCTCCTTTAATAGGTTTTACTGTGTATTAGAATAACTAGCTGATAGATCAAAATTTACACCGTAGCTTTTTGGCAGAGAATTTGCTACGGCAAGTTCCCAGTTTACAAAATAACTTGGATGGGAAGCCAAAGCTTAAGAGGCCTATCCAATCTGTTTATTGTAGGATTCAGGTGACTTTATTGTATTGCTCTGATTTCTGTCAGGCCATCTTCCGCTGCAAATACCTTGCATTCTTCAGGAAGAAAACAGAGATCATAGGCTTAGAGGGCCTGATTGTGAATATTTATATTCCCTGCCCACCCTTTATCCGGCATTAGGACATAAGCCTAGACACAAGCTGAAAGACAGAATTATGTGCTTGATACGGCATGCCAAGGTATTATCAGATATCTGTATAATGAAACCAGCAGCTTTTTTCTGTATTTACATGGCTGAGGCTACTTGGAGGTCCCAGGAATCTGAGAAATGTTGATTTCATTGATCTAATGATTAATATTACTTATTATTATAACTCAGCTTGAACCTTGTTGTAGATTATTATTTTAATAATTGTCACTTTAGGTCTATCTTTTGCTCTGATTTCCATTTTACACAAACTAAACCTGTTATCACTTCAATCAGAGAGAACTCAATCCTTACTGTTTAACACCCTAGATGTTGCACTTAGTCAATTTTGTAGCCTTGGGTGTCCGGATTTTGCTACTTCCCCTACGTCCTAGTTATAGGGATTTACTGTTTGGGTGACAATCTCTATTTTTTGCCAAAATGTCAGACAGGCGGAATGTGTATTGCAAAATGGAGTGTGAACACTAGGCTCAGAAGCTGTGAACAGGAGTTTCTTAATCATGGCAATGCAGTTGTTTTGGACTACATTTCCCATGATGATCTTACAGCCAATGCATCATGGGAGATGTATTCCTAAACATCTGCAGTGCCAAAGGTTGCTTATGCCTGGTCTACACAATCATTGACATGACACAATCATTGACTTGACATGTATAGAAAATGTTTGTTCAAAATACTTTTGGTCCTTCAGGCCTTATGGGCCCCAGTATCTGCCTAGCTATGCCTGGTGCTGCCAATGGCCATGGTCTGTACAAAGCAACATAGGCATAGTCAGACTCTTGTCTACCCTACCATTGGCTTGATGTGTCTCTAAAACATTTAATCAAATAACTATGCGCCTCCCAAACCCAATGGGCACTCACATAGGTTTCTTTGGTACTGATATTATTTTTGATCTAGTACAGTATACTTTCTTGAAAGTCTGTCTATGGAAGTAAGGGAACTGTGCGTTACTATGAAATACACATGTGAATGATCAAAAGCCATTGTTTTATATGAAAAAAAATGTAAGTCAATTATAAAGCTAACTTTTTGTAAAAGAGTTAAAAAGTAAATATTAATACCATTGCAAGTAAAGATAAAAACGTATCCCTACATTTAACATCCTATGAAGCTCAAACTCTTTGGTTTATTTGATGTTGACGCAGGGTAAAATGCCCTTAATCTGTACCATGTTCAGTGCCAAGCGAGAACATACAGTGGTTTTGTGCATGGTAGTGACACCTGGAGACAAATCACTTGCAGTCGTGCTTCTGACCGTTTATATTTTGTGGTCACCACCGAAAAGTCCCAAATATCCTGCCTTAATGTAACTGGGCTTGAGGAAATCACATTAGCCTGGAAATCAGGTCTGGAAGCTCAAAACTCTTCTACTGTGTGGGTAAATCAAGATAAATACTCCTGTTGAAATTATGAAAAATCTTACTCCATCTCTAGGGTACAGAGTGTGCCGACATGGTGTTCCTGGCACCGATCATCTGTATATGGAAGGCGGGCGTGTTCGTTGGTTTATGGTGGCTTTTAATCCAGTGTTGGAATGTTTCGAAGTGTGTCCTCATGGAGGTTTTTTTGACCCAGAGAATGTTCTTGCTGTGTTAGAGTTTTAGGGTGTTCTCACAAGAGAATATTTCTCAGTGGACACACGCTTATCTTAAAGTTTTAGTATTTTTTATCTATCTGCATTTGCTTTAGAGCCAATTTTGCAATGTTGGATGGGGTTATGAAGTTGTATACAGTGGCCTACTTTGTTTACAACAAAAGAAACCCCTTTTAATGCTATGCTTTGCTAGGTTTGAGGAATAGGATATGGAATGTATATTTTGGTCAGTTATCAGTAATATTGTACATATTGTAAATAGTGTTTCAGGTTAGAGATTGAAGCATGACTCCAACTTACATTGAGACTTCAGTGCTTCCCTATGGGTAAAAAAATTTCAAGGCAAACTGCGATCATTGCAAATATTAGTCTACTTTCCCAGTTGCAGTACTGCCAAGAGTGTTCTATTATGAAAACCCTTGAATGGAGAGTAAAACAATTAGGCTTAGTTGTCAGGTGGTGTGGTAGGAAGTGGTGCCATTTGTGTTACAACTGGCGCTCTGGCAAGACACGCTGGCCACGAGCGCTCTCCTTCTCCATCCTCCTCCATCGGCGGTGCTGCGGTTCGCATCGCGGGATGCGCCCGCATGCGAACGCCGGGACGTTACTCAAGTCCTGCGTCCTCCGATGTCCCAGGTTGCCAGCGTGTGTGTACCTGCCCTCTAGGGCGAGCGCGCCAGCTCTCTGCGTTTTAGAGGGCCAGTACAACCTTGATTGGTTACTGCTGCATGCTGACACTCAGCACGTCCTTCCTCAGCACTTACTGTTTCCCCTTTCCGGATCATGGTGCCTTGCTGCCTAAGAGAAAGCGTACATTCTGTGTGTTCTGCTATTCCGTGTACCAGTTCCTTCAGCTCCGTTCCCTGACCACGCTCCAGTGCCGCCTGTTCTGACCTTCCAGCCTGTCCTCGATTACTTCCTGTACCACGTTACACCTCGGCAGCCTGTGTGGACGAGTTGTATCATGGGTAGCGACCTGGGTGCCGCCTGCCGCTCCAAGTCCATCCCGCTTTGTGGCGGGCTCTGGTGAAAACCAGAGACACCTTAGACTCCGGTACATGGTATGGCCCACGCCATCATCCACACAGGTTCAGCAGATCAACTTCATCACTGCCGTTACAGTCACCACTGCCGTTAAAGTAAGATCCCGCCATGGATCACGCCAAGGTGCCTCTGCCAAGCATCGCGGATCTCTCCACGATTGTGACACAACAGTTAGCGCAACAGGCTCAACAACTGGATCACTTGTCCGGCATGATGCAGCAGCTCCTCTCCACTCAGCAACAACAGCAGCAGCAACAGCTGCAACCCTCTTCAGTGGCTTCCACTGGGCCTTGGCAACTATACCATCAGACAACAACATATCTGTCTCCACCAGCCATCACTTGTGGCAACCAGATGCCATGATGCCATCATTCGCCCCCTATCGTCCCCTGATGACCGAGGCAGGAAACACGTTGGGACATTTCTGAGACATTAGATAAAGTCCATTAGAGTTCAGATTAGTATCTTCAACTCTTTTTTGCATAAAGGCTCAATATCGCAAGGTGTTGTATATTGAGATATTTTTTGAACTTCATGCATATACTAGACAATAGAATATTTTGCTATTTTTTGGGTTTACAAATATTTGTTTTGGGCAGGTTGCCATTGGATACGCCCGCAAGGATTAATATACTTTTGGCAATTTATTAATATCTTTGTTGTCACTGGTTACTCCTGCGGGGAGAAACATATGCAGTTTATTGTCAGCAGTTGAGGTGTATTTCTTGTTGCTCCCACTTTGTAGAATCCATATACCAGATATCAGCATTTCTTGGATTATATAAACATTGTTTTGGGTAGGTTGCTATTGGAAACGCCCATAGGGAAAAAACATTTTTTTGGGGGGTTTACAAATATTTGTTTCGGGCAGTTTGCTATTAGATACGCCCACAAGGATTAATACACTTTTTGGCAATTTATTAATATCTTTGTTGCTACTGGTTACTCCTGCGGGGAATAACATATGCAGTTTATGGTTACCAGTTGAGGTGTATTTTTTGTTAATCCCACTTTGTAGAATCCATATACCAGATATCAGCATTTCTTGGATTATATAAACATCATTTTGGGCAGGTTGCTATTGGAAACGCCCTTAGGGAATAATATATTTTCTGGGAATTTATCAACATTCCCGTTGTTTCTGGGTACTCTTGTTAGGAATAACATATACTCTGTGTGGTTCATCATCGCCGGTGGAGGTGATTCTTTTGTTATCTCCACAATCCAATATTCCTGAAAACTATATATGGTGTTTGTCATCAAATATACATTATAAATATATCTATGCATGTATGATCCCTAATATACCTAGCAGAACATATCTATCAAAGGACATTAATCCAGCAGTGCTCAACACCTAGAGAGCCTTTCTGAATATACATCTTTTTGAGTATAAATTGATTTTGATAAATCGCTCATTAGTCTGTCTAAGCTTCCCTAGACATACCCTGGGCTGACGCAGTCTCCATTGATAACTGACAATAGGTCTATCTTTCCTTCTCCTATCCTACTAGATAGGCAGTACCATTTAGTGAGACAGTGAGCCTCCTAACTGTGTTTTAGTCAGGGTTAGCATAGCAGAGGTAGAGGTAGGTTCCAGAGCGGGGCTGCCCTTTTAAGGTCATACACTCCGCCTAGGCACAGGGGTAGAGATCCAGAGACCACTAGATAAGGGATAGTAGGTAGCGGCCACACATCTATAGGCCGATGCTTCCCTAGGTCCTCCCCCCCCCCTCTCTTTACCCTACCCCCCCCCCCCGTACCTTCCCTTAGTGAATGATTATATCTGACTCTAATTGGACTGTAAGTCTCCACGACATTGGAGCATATTCATGGATTATTGGCTTTTGATCTATGTACATTGTATCTTATCAGTACTAAGATCAATTGGACTTTTCTGTGTTTTTTGGTGGTAGATAACCACAATTGGATTTTGGAATTTTCATTGCTTGGGCATTTTAATGATTATTATTAAAAGTAATATTTTAGTGTTTTTTCTGTGATACTAAGCTTCCACTGGGTCTGCAGCTTCCGTGGCATCCCTTGGTCCAAAGCTTTGTCTGTCTCTGCCTTCTAAATTTGAAGGGGACCCTAAACTGTGCAGAGAGTTCTTTACCCAGTGCTCCCTGCATGTGGAATTTATGGCTGAACGTGCCAAAGTGGCATCCATGGTCAGCCTTCTTTCCGGAAAGGCCCTGGCCTCCTCTCTGGGATAAAAGAGATTTTGTGACAACCAATCTACAAGCCTTCCTTTCGGAGTTCCACAGTGTCTTCGAGGAGCCAGCACAGGGTTCCTAGGCTGAAACCGCGCTCCTGAACCACCACCAAGGGGATTCCTCTGTAGGCGATTATGCTGTCTAATTCCGTACTCTTGCTCGGAGCTGGACTGGAATGATGCAGCTCTATGTGCCACCTTCAAGAAGGGTCTTTCGAGCAAAGTAAAGGATGCTCTGGCTTCAAGGGACCCACCATCTTCTTTGAGTGAACTAATTTTGCTGACTACCCGCATAGACGTACATTTTGCTGAAAGACAGGAACGTGAACCTGCCCGTTCACATCGTCTTCCTCGTTTTGCTCCGGTGTTCCAGCCTACTTCTATGCCCTCAGCCAAAGAAGCTATGCACATGGATTGTGCTTTATTAACCCAGCAGGAGAGGTCCCGCTGGCGCAATGAAAACTTGTGTCTCCATTGTGCCAGCCCTGAGCATTTCCTCATAGACTGTTCTAAATGACCAACTTGTCCAGAAAACGCTTGCACCTAGGGCACATGGGAGAGGCATCCCTAGGTGTGAATTATACCTCTCATTTGACCATGCCGGTCCAAATATATGCTCTTTCCAGGGCATCGTTCTCCGCTGTAGCCTTTTGGGACTCTGGTTCAGCTGGAAACTTTATCAACGCCTCCTTGGTCCACAAACACAGTTTCCCAGTGACTCGGCTCATTAAGCCTATGTACATTTCTTCTATTAATGGAAAATCCCTGAATTGTGTGCTGAAATTCTGCACTGAACCTCTTCTCTTACAAGTAGGTGTGTTAGACAAGGAGAGGATTGAATTCTACGTGCTTCCTCATTGTACTTCGGAGCTTCTTCTCGGTATTCCCTGGCTACAACGTCATGCTCTGCATCTTGATTGGAAAACTGATGAGGTCACCCGCTGGGGACCCTAGTGTCAGAACCACTGTCTGACAACAATCTCGAATTCGAGAAGGAGACGAATGGTAGATGACCTTTAATACCCATGATTGGCACTTTGAGCACCTTGTGATGCCTTTTGGCCTCTGTAATGCTCCGGCTGTCTGCCAAGAATTTGTCAACGACATCTTCCGTGATCTACGCTACATGTGTGTTGTTGTGCACCTTGATGAGATCCTGATCTTCTCGCCCAATTTAGAGGTGCATGGTTCACATGTGCGACAGGTCCGGGACAATCATTTATATGCCAAACTTGAGAAATTCCTTTTCGAGAAGTCAAGTCTTCCATTTCTTGGTTATATTGTTTCCAACCAAGGTCTCAAGATGGACCCTGATAAGCTGTTTGCAGTTTTGGACTGTCCTCGACCTACTGGGCTACGGGCAATACAACGCTTTCTAGGGTTTGCCAATTATTATCATCAGTTAATTCCACACTTTTCTTCTTTGGTTGCACTGATTGTGGCTCTTACTAAAAAGAACTGTAATCCCAAATCCTGGTCTCCTGGGGCTGAAGAAGCCTTCTCCCGATTAAAATCTGCATTTGCCTCGGTGCCAGTCTTGTCAAGACCCGATCCTGAGAAACCTTTCTTCCTAGAGGTCGACGCCTCATCTGTAGGAGCTGGCACCGTTCTGACTCAAAAGACCTCCAAAAGGTAAAACAGTGACTTGTGTCTTCTTCTCCAAGACCTTTTCTCCTGCAGAGAGGAATTTTTCTATTGGAGATCAGAAATTTCTCGCAATTAAGCTTGCTTTGGCGACATTTATTGGAAGGTTCGTCTTATCCAGTCAGCATCTATACGGATCACAAGAATCTTTTATGTCTCCAGTCTGCACAGCGACTGAACCCTCGGCAGGCCAGATGGTCTCTATTCTTTTCCAGGTTTAATTTATTTATTCATTTTCATCCTGCGGACAAGAATGTCAGAGCCGATGCTCTCTCTAGGTCCTCTGATGTGGTAGGACTGGACTCCACTCCACGGCATATTGTACCCCCTGAGCGTTTGATTTCAGCAGGGCCTGCCAACCTTCAGCATGTTCCTCCGGGGAAGTCTTTTGGGTCTTCCCAACTTAGACGCAGAGTGTTGAACTGGGGACATTCCTCTTTGCTGGCTGGGCATTCTGGAGTACAGAAGTTCATACAACTAATCTCCCGGGATTTCTGGTGGCCGAACCTTCTACGCGATGTCACTGATTTTGTCCGTTCCTGTACTACCTGTGCCCGCGGATCTTTTACAGCCTTTGCCTATTCTGGAAAATCCATGGTCTCACATTGCTATGGACTTCATCACCGATCTACCACCTTCCTGTAACAACACAGTCATCTGGGTGGTTGTTGATCGTTTCTCCAAGATGGCTCATTTCGTGCCTCTGCCTGGTCTTTCTTCTGCTCCACAGCTGGCAAAACACTTCCTTCGGCATATCTTTCGCCTACATGGCCTTCCGACTCACATCGTCTCTGATTGAGGAATTCAGTTCGTCTCCAAGGTCTGGCGGGCCCTTTGTACACGACATTTCTACTTCCTACCATCCCCAGACCAACGGCCAGATTGAGAGAGTGAATCAAATCCTTGGACACTATCCTCGTCATTTTGTTTCGGCCCGACAGGATGATTGGGTCAACCTTTTACCTTGGGCGGAGTTCTCTTATAATCACAAGGATCCTGAGTCTACACAAACTTCACCATTCATCATAGTCTATGGTCGTCACCCTCGTCCTCCTCTTCCTGCCTCCTCTGGAGTGCCCGGTGTTGATGACCAATTACAGGATTTTATGACCATCTGGCAAGAGACCAGGCGCTATTTAGTTCTTGCCTCCTCCCTTATGAAGTCTCAGGCAGATAAGAAGAGGAGACCCCTTCCGACGTACTCTCCTGGTGACAAGCTCTGGCAATCGGGCAAATACATCTGTTTTAAGGTTCCCAGCTACAAGTTGGGTCCTTGCTTACTGGGTCCTTACAAGGTTATGGATTGCATTAATTCTGTGTCATACAAACTTCATCTGCCTTCTTCTTTGCAAACTCTAAACTATTTCCATGTCTCCCTCCTCAAGCATTTCATCATCAATCGGTTTTCCCAAAAATACATCACCCCTACCCCCATGTCCATTTCCTCTGATGTCTTTAAGGTTAAGGACATTTTAGCTACTAAAACCATTAGAGTGAGATGTTATTTTCTTGGGAACTGGAAGGGGTTCGGTCCTGAAGAAAGGTCCTGGGAGCCAGAAGAGAATATCTTGGACAGTGACCTGGTCCTTAATTTTCTGCGACATAAAAATGAGGGGGGGGGAGCAAAGGGGGGGGGGTACTGTTACAACTCTCCTGCTCCGTCCTCCTCTGCCGGCAGTGCCACGGTTCGCATCGCTGGGTGTGCCCACATGTGAACGCCGGGCCGTTACTCACCTCCTGCTTCCTCCGCTGTCCCAGGTCTCTGCGATTTAAAGGGCCAGTAGGCCCTTAATTAGTTACTGCTGCACGCTGACACTATAAGTGTCAGCACTTCCTGTTTCCCCTTTGCGGATCTTTGTGCCATCCTGCCTAAGAGAAAGCGTACCTCCTGTGTGTTCTGCAGTTCCGTGTACCAGTTCCTTCAGCTCCGTACCCTGACCACGCTCCTGTGACGCCTGTCCTGACCTTCCAGTCTGTCCCCAACGACAAGTTTGCCTTTTCCTTCCTGTACCACGTTACACCTCGGCAGCCTGTGGGGATGAGTTGTATCTGGGGTAGTGACCTGGGTGCCGCATGCCGCTGCAAGTCCATCCCACTTTGCGGCGGTCTCTGGTGAAAACTAGCACCTTAGACTCCGCTCCCTGGTACGGCCCACGCCCTCATCCACACAGGTTCAGCGGGTCCACTTCATCACTGCCATTACAGTCCCCACTGACATTACAGTTCGTTTGGTGATCAATATGCATTGAGAATCATTTCCTACTTGTATAATAATCAGACATTGCTGCTTTAATATACTTTAGATATTTCCCTTACCGCTGGACTTCCAGGAACAGAATGATTATTATTATGTTGCAAGTGGCTGTTTTTGTTTTAATTCTGGAAACAATCGACGTTCCATCAGTCAGGTCTCACCGTCCGCCATGGCCAGCTCCAATTATATTGTGACTTTTTCACTTTTCTTTAGTTAATTGCGCCTCTCACCCTTTCGTGCGCTCCCAGATTCTATGTCGGCTCTAATTTACTGCACATATTAGAAAACCTTGTGTATAGGACATGCAGCCTTCATGTTCTATAACATCGAAGAAAAGGACCGGAACAAATGACTGTTTTGATATTATTTTAAATTGTTCACCAGTTTTACAGTAAAATAACTGGACAGCCAAGAACTTGTATCTAGGTGGTAGGAACTGAAAAAGCTTCTAAGATTGACATCAGCTACTATAATTGTCCATAGGGATTTCTTCTGTAATTCTGAGTTTTAATGAACTGCAAAACATCAAGCACACAGGGGAATGATCATCAAGTATGTTTCTGGCAAGCATGGGCATAAATGGTGGAGAGTAGGGCCACAAAACAAAAATCAATATGGGGTAATTCCATTGACCTACTGTCAAGGCCAGGCATGTTGGGCTCTCATGCATTTTCCTTTTACTATCCTTTGTAGGTTCAAGTCTTAGGTTACAATCTCCATTGTCTGATAAAGTTGTTATGCTTGTAGAGAGTAGCCCCCCCCCAAAAAAAAGTTGAACCAGTAACTAAAGACCCTTTTTTCCTTATTACTGGCATGATTACAATAAAATTGGCATCACGCCAGTATATAAATAAGACAGGATCTGGCCATTTACAATAGATGATAGCCAGAGCTATGCCTCCCCCTACCTGCAAATAACTTCTGCTCAGGTCACAGAGCATGCCTAGAAACCTCTCCCATAGATGTCAATAGCGACCACCCACCCCCATAACCTGTGTTCCTGGGACTTGCTGTAAAGCATATCTTTAAATGATGTGCAAAAAGTTCAGGCAATATGGTTGCCCCTATATTTATGTACAAAAAACACTATAAAAATATTACGGAAAATAAAAAAAAATTTGGAAAAAAAAACCAACATGTTGGTGTCTAGTTCTGATCAGTACAAACAAAAGAAAAACTGGATGATACTTTTTCACATGGTGGTATACAGGATTGTGTTAGGCCCAGTTGCCCAACTCTAGTAGCTGTAGGGTATCTGAGATCTCTAAGATGTAATCTTAAATGGATGGAATCCACCATTTATTGGAACCCTTGCCTAGCCAATATCCCTCAAGAGCCTAAGGGCTCTTCAAGACTCCAGCACATCCAGGCTTTCATGGTTGCCTTCCCTAGGATCCTGTCATCTACTAGCAAGAGTTCATTGCCCCTTGCATCCTGCAACCCTTCACTAAAAGTATTGCATTCCCCAACCCTCGGTTTCCTGGCCCCCCAGTTATTTTGGTCTAAAGACAAATAGGTAAATGCATATAGGGATTGCTCTAAACAGGTGGTCCTCTGGAATGTTCATAATAAAATTTCTCACAAAGATCCCTGCCAGCAAAAAGTAGCTACTGCATAAACACAGCCCATGTTATGAATTAACCATTGATACCTGCAAAAGTTTTACATTGAAGAAGTAATTTGGCACATCCAGTCATAGAAGGCGCTGGTAGAGTATTTAAAATTTATACAATTTCCACATATATATATATGTCTGTCACTATGGCAGGATCCTAGCACCAGTCTGCATTGCCACGTCCTATATGAGATACATGCAGAAATTGTATTATGTCTGCCACCGCAGGCCCAGTTTCTTGGTAAATGTTGGCGAATAAAGAGCAGTCTGTTCTGCTGGAGCTGTTTTATATCTACAGTATGTGTGCCTACTTTTTCTAATTAGGTGTTAGGTAACATAGCGTACCAGAGATGGAATAGCAAAAACCACAGGAGAACAGCATCCAACATAAACTAGTTAAGATGAATGTATTCTTCCTCATTACATAGGAGCTCAGCATGATCAGGTGATTGGATAAAGAATTAAGAAGTGCAACTAAGTTTTCGGGGTATTGGGGTACTGTGTCATTTACCTCTAAGAATTTGTTGTACAATAGACCTTGGTGCCACAAAAATGACAGTAGTTCCAATGAAAGCGGTTTTCCTGTTTTAAGAAAAAGAAACTTAATTATTGTAACTTTGAAAATATTAAAATTGTTCTTTTTGTGTTTGAGTTTTTGAAAGTATAAAGAATAGAAAGTTGCAGAAACTGTTGTTATATTTTGTGAGCTTTATTTACGAAAGATGGATGATTACCACCACAGCCTCAACAGCTGCTTGGTGGAGGTGCTGAGAGTTGGGCGTCCACCAATCCAGTCCGTTAGGTTCCGTCATGATGCCTGGAATATGACTGGCTGCGTTATTTTGTCCAGCATTTTCAGGATCTATGACAAAGGCACTAAATAGGTCCTTAAAGGAAAATGTAAACCTGCTCAGTGCAGGGAGAATTATCCAACACAGAAAGAAAGGTGCTCTTACTACAATCACTCTTTTTCAGGCACCTTTGCTCACCATGTTTTTATCCCAAAGCTGTCTAGTTTCTCTCTAGCTGCCTTTGCAGGTGATACCTAAAATAAGCCTGTGCAGCAATGAAAGACAGTCTCCTGTATAGCACAGAGAACTCCATGAGATCACCAGTAAAGATTGATAGTTGTTTTTCAGTAAAATAAATGCTTGTTGCCAACCTGAAGTGCTGCAGTCCACAGAAAGGCTTCAGGAAGACATGAGTATGGAAATTAATTCTGCAACATAATAACCTAAGGTGCCTCAAACTGTGTCAATGTAGCCAGAATAGAAGAGTGTTAAATAGGGTCAACATAGACATTGCAGAGTAAATTTTTTAAGATTCAGCATAGTGTTGATGTCTCTAGTCACCATATGTATCCTCAGATGGCCCTGATATGGCAATAGGGCAGGCAGCAACATCCTGGCCACTATGTACTTAGGGCCACAGGCAAAAGACAAAGCTTGAGAAAATATGATTATAATTGCACATGAATGTTATCACACTAGATGGAGCCAGTTCACTATACAAATTAATAATTATTATATGTATGTTGATCCTATACTGTGTGATGTCATCACATACAACTGAAAACTCTTGCAGACTCAATACGTGTCGCAGCTGAGAATTAACTCCTGTTGTATTAAGTGTATATAATCATCTGTTAGTGAAATGGTCTGGACCCCAGGTTGATAAAATAAAGCACATTTTCTCGACAAGCTTTATGTTGACAGAAGATCTCTCCACACTGATATCTGGTGATTTTTCTCCTGTCTTCACTGTCCGCCCTGCTCTATTGTTTATTTGTGCATGTGCGCTGCACCTGTCTAGAGCATCTCCATATGATTGTTCTTTTATAGGGTCTCCCCGTAATACCGGCATGGTTCTCTCTGCATCACATGGGGTTAATCGTGATTAGAAATTTAAACCATTTGAATAAACAACCTTCAACCCTGACCCTGGGTATTTGAAGGACTTAACACCTCCCACATATGTACTTGTTACCAGATGGAGCTATTAAATTTTGCACGGCCCCGGTGTGCAGCACTCTGCGGGCTGTGGATTAAGCCGCTGCAGGTTTTATCAGAATTCACTGCTCTATTTTCTTGTTCATTCCTTTAAGGTTGTGTGTCAAGCTTCACCACAATGCCAAAACATCTCTGGGAGTACTGGGAAAAATTTGTTGTGTATAGGTGCAGATTTATTGTACTACTTTTCCCATTGACACCCCCCTCCCCATTGCAATAACAATACACTGGTCAGTTCTGAAGGCCTCTGTCCACAATTAGAAGTTGGTCGGCACTACTATGGAAATTCCGGTGATCATGGATAAGTATACTAGATAAAATAGAAATGATTCTGGCACTTGTCTGGTTAACGCTTCTTCTGTTATTTAAAGGGGATAAGATACCTGATCCGGTTCCTGCCGCTGGTGACCCCCGCAATCTTTCATGCAGCACCCCATTATCATCAGCCACCGGAGCGAGCATCACTCCAGGTCTCATGACTCACGATCACCGGGCCTGAGTATCGTGAAGTCATGGCTCCACCCCGTGTGACGTCACGCTCCGCCCCCTCAATGCAAGCCTTTCGATAGGGGATAAATTGTCTTAGCGCCAGAGTACCCCTTTAAGCATGCAATATTACAGAAAATGAAACGCAGCACACGTTAAGCCTTTCTCAACTGCACAATAATTAACACATAAACACCTGTATATATACACATGTGAGAGGCTCCTAATTAGTAAATCATTTGTAACCATAGAAACCTAAAGTAAACAAAACAGCACAAAGAAAAAACTGGACATTTATCCACATACTTGAATCAGCTTGAATTAATTAATGTAGAGAATCGCTGCTCTATTCAGGTAGGTCTCTGAAAATACAAAATCAATGTCAATAATCACAAATTACCGTGCATATAAACATAATAAACATGCAAAAAAATTCAGTATGAATTACAGTAAACGACTGATTTCATAATCCCGATTCATTCCCCGGGTATCCAGGGTTTCCAATTTATGGATCCAAAACACCTCACCTTTCAGTAGGAGCTTCTTGATTCTCCCACCTCTGTCTGGGGGTACAAGCTCTTCAATTACTTGAAACTGCAACTGGGCAATGTTATGTCCCATTTTCCTAAAGTGTGCTGGTATTGCGGATAACAGGTTGTCTCAACGAATGGTCGAAAGTGCCATGTTTTCTAGTACTCAGGAAAGTTTGTTTAGACTTTTCTATTGGATCCTACATCAGCACAAATTAATTTGTCTCTGAGATTTGGGAGACGTTTATTACAGATTAAGGGGGCATTCTGGAATTCCTGTTTTTCTGGATACGCTTTTCCTAAAATAGGCCAGTGTTCGCGTATAACCGTGTCAATCTTCCCTATAAGGGGATGATAAGTTCTAACAAATGGGATCCGTTTCTCCTGCACTTTTTCCTTCTGAGGTCTATTTACTGGGATAGCATAAATAATTCTATCCGGATACCCTCTCGCTCTGAATTTATTGGCTAGCTCCCCCAGACGTACCTCTCTTGTAAATGGATCAGTGACAATCCCCTGAAGCCTCCGTTTCTGGGAGAAAGGAATGGATTTTTTGATGGCTGGGGGATGAGCACTACTGTAATACAACAAGCTATTTTTATCCGTCGGTTTCAGGTAGAGGTCTGTATACAAGCTTCCTTTACCATCTTTAAGCAAGAGAGTGTCCAAAAAATTTACCTGTGTAATATCTGCTGATATAGTAAACTTTAATTCATCCCAGATGCTATTAAGATACTGAAAAAATACATCCAGAGATGAATGTCGCCCCTTCCATGCGCATATGATGTCATCTATAAAGCGTCGCCAAATTTTGGCATGTGTCATAAACAACTCATTACAATAAACAAACCGGTCTTCAAACCATGACATATATGCATCAGCATATGGGGGGGGGGGGGGCACGTTCTCCCCCATCACAGAACCTCTGCGCTGTACATAGAAATTATCTTCAAAAAGAAAATAATTATCATGCAATACAATTTTCAGCATATCCAGAAAAAAAACATTGTTCAATCTCAGTATATTTACTCTTCTGTAGCAGCCGTTTCACTGATTCTATACCTTTCGCATGTTCTATGCTAGTGTATAAGCTGACTACGTCGATAGTCACCAGTAGAGTAGTATCCGTATTTCTGAATTATCACTCCAATTCCAAGATATTCAACCATTGTTGTTTTAATCACTCTCTGTATCCTCATCAGAGGATCCCTGTCCAGGGGTTCATAGGTGTCTCTGATGAAGAGGCGACAAGGATAATTTCTCAAATGACAACTGCAGCTGATTTTTTGAAAACTCTGATTGATGAATTAAAACATCGGGGGATTGAAAAAGAGAGACGCCGCTTGGTTGCATATGAACTACATAATGTAACCCAAGCAGAGTACAATAGGACAGGTTGCATACCCTATGGTCTCAGGGTTAATTTAATACCGACGTTGTTCTCTGAAGACGAGTCGTTTTGAAAGGACTTTGAACATATACTTAATAAGTGCTCCTTAGATATTATTGTGCTCACAGTACAACGCCTACAACAAGCCATAACGGAACTGAAAGAGGAAATCGCATCATCTGAACAATAGCTGAAGGACATCTTACCTGTAGAGGACTTCACCAAGTTCAAGGAGGAGCTAGATTGCAGGATTGAGATGCTGCAGAAGGATCTTGAACAATTCAAGAGAAAGAAGTTCCTCCATGACACGGAAGACTACCTGTTGAATAAAGTGTATAGATGGTAGGAGCAGTCCGGCTCTTACAGGCAGGGTATGGCCTTTCCTTGGGGTGACTATTCCTCATCCAGTTCGGGCAGCGAGCAGTCCAGAATCCGCAGAGATGGGCGCCCCCCTTTTCATGGACGAAGGCAAGGATGCCGGGACGAAGGGCCGGCCGCCATCATCAGCACTCTGGCAAGACCGATAGTAACGCAATCTCAGGTATGGACTCCTCCTTGGTCATAAACATTTCCTCTGTGAATCTTTCCCCTATAGAGACTGCAGTATTACAGAAAGGTTCGTCCTTTAGCCCGGTGGGGAGACTGAATATGTTCCAATTAGATTTGGATATGGAGCGGTTGTTTAGGAGCATTGGACTTAAAACACACTTTTCTGTTACCCCCAATAGAGACATTGCTTTCTGAAATTCCTGAAACTGGGGTGATAAGGTTGGAGGACTTTAAGAATTAAAGGTTCTTACACCCCACCCAAAAATTATCATCCAGTAGAGACATATTGTAAAATAGTTAAAAATGAGGTTGGTGACATGTTAAAGAAAATGGAGAGGGGAGAATTTCATGTTTATGGCAATATAACATCAGCTGAGAAAAGGGCTTTGAGGAATCTGTCTTCTGATTGTAACATAACAATAAAAGCAGCCAATAAAGACAGTTCTATTGTATGATGGACATGTTAGCATATAAAAAAAGAAATCATGAGACAATTAGCAGACAGAGCCACTTATGAACCCTTGGACAGGGATCCTATTATGAGGATACAGAGCGCTGTAACTGGCACGGGGGGGGGTTCAGGGGCCTAGTGGCACTTTGATGTCAGAGCAGCCCGGCCGCAGCGCCGCCCGCTTATTAATATTCATCCCCCCTCCGTCTCTCCCTCTCCCTGCCGCTCCTAACTGGTCTTCATGTAAAGAAGCGGCACATGCGCAGTGAAGACCAGTTAAGAGCGGCAGGGAGAGGGAGAGCTGGAGGGAGATGGCGGCGCTGCAAAGGCTCCTAAAAACCCTGCCCATGCCAGTTACAGCCACATTTGCATATATAGAAAAACTAAGATTGCGGGTGAACGGCTTGACGGATCAGGGCAAGGTAGGGATCATATGAATCAGCGTCCCCCGCACTATCCGTCAGTACCTGTGGTTAGTGCGGGAGTGAACATGTGACAGTTTTCCTTTAAAACAACAATGGATGAATATCTTGGATTGTCCATCCACATACGGGTCAGAGTTTTATAATAAAGGGCCCCCTGCGATCTCTCTGTACGGGTGCCAGGCTCTCCGGCCAGATAGCGGGTGTCGACCACCGCACGAAGCGGCGGCCGACATGCCCCCTCAATACATCTCTATGGCAGAGCCGGAGATTGCCGAAGGCAGCGCTCCGGCTCTGCCATAGAGTTGTATTGAGGGGGCATGTCGGCCGCCGCTTCATGCGGAGGTCGACACGCCCCCTTCCTGCGGGCTGTCGGGGCTCCGTACAGGAGATCGCGGGGGGCCCCAGTGGTCGGACCCCCCGCGATCTGCAACTTATCCCCTATCCTTAGGATAGGGGATAAGTTGATCACCACTGGGTTCACCACTGGATATCTCCTTTAAGTGTCCATGCGGTCTCCTGTACGTTGGGGAAACTTACCAGCATATAGGAGACCGCATAAATAAGTCGACCATTCGTTGTGACAACCTCTTATTCCCAATACCAGCACACTTTAGGAAAATGGGACATAACATTGCCAAGTTGCAGTTTCAAGTAATTGAAGAGCTTGTACCCCCACATTAAGAAGCTCCTACTGAAACGTGAGGCGTTTTGGATCCATAAATTGAATACCCTGGGGAATGAATCGTGATTATGAAATTAGTCGTTTACTGTAAACCATATTGAATTTTTTCCATGTTTATTATGTTTATATGCATGGTAATTTGTGATTATTGACAGTGATTTTGTATTTTCAGAGACCTACCTGAACAGAGCAGCTACTCTCTACATGAATGAATTCAAGCTGATTCATGTATATGGCTAAATGTCCAGTTTTTTCTTTGTGCTGTTTTGTTTACTTTAGGTTTCTATGGTTACTAATGATGTACTAATTATGAACCTCTCACATGTGTATATATACAGGTGTTTCTGTGTTAATTATTGTGCAGTTGAGAAAGGCCGTAACGCATGCTGCATTTCATTTTCTGTAATAGTTCATGCTTAAATAAAAAAAACAGAAGAAGCATTAAACAGACGAGTGCCGAGATAATTTCTGAAGGCCTCTGTGACTGCCATGTAAAATCTGCTATTTCTACATTCATGTGTACTGTATGTGCTGCAGTATACTACATAGACAGTATAAGTGGTATTGCTATATAGACAATATGACAGGTATTATTATAAAAAGAAGACAAGGGATTTAACTGCAAAAAAATTCTCAACTATAGGGAGGGAAACTAAATTAAAATCCCACGTGGTTCCACACACACACTCACCATAGAAGTGGGGCCTTCATGGATGCTGTCAAATGTTACATTCTAGGGTATTATATAGACAGTATGACTAGTACTACTATATATATATATATATATATATATATATATATTATTTTTATTTTTTTTCTAAATAGTCAGTATGATGGCAGAATTCTCCTTTCAGGAACAAGTGCTTTCCTCAGGTCATCAATGTAATATTACTAATTATGGAAAAACTTAAAATGTGTTTTAGATGAAGAAGAAGCAATTAAAATAACCAAAAAGAAATGACATGTCAGATTAACCTAAAAGTTCATACGAAACAAGACAACAAAACAATAATTCTGCATACGGTTCTGTAATGCGAAACATTTTACTCGTTACACACTGCCGCCTTCTCTCTTTGTGTTAAGTGTGTGCTCCTACGCCTCATGTTCTGAACAGAATCTCCCCTTCCAGAGAATGGGAAGTCTGGCTGAGATTATTGCACCTCAGTGAATGATAAATCAGACCTTTCACTTCTGGTTTTTACTGGCAGAAAATCCAGAACACCGCCAGGAACCTCTGCAGCTCCAGTATACGCAGAGACACAGTCACTTGTCCAATATGAGAAGCCGAGCCCTGCTGACCCTTCCCATTATACGCAGTTAAAATAGAAAAGATTTAATCCTGTCATTCCAGTATGTAGTCTTTTTTTCCATATAATTTTATAGCTAATCATGAATTTACCGTGCTTATAGTCCAATAATCCATCCACATTTAAAGCTTTGCCCATTATTATATAAGTGTATTTCATCACTAGACTAATATTACAAGAGCACCCATTCATTAGGTTATACTTTTATAGCAATATGTCTCTTTTTGTGTAATGTAAGGATGGGATTTGGTTACTATTAATTAATGATATTACAAATGTTTTTCAGAAATGTGTCAAATTGTATATTTATGGCTTTATTCTGTGCTTTTAGGGCCATTTATTCATATCACGGGGCAAAACTTTTTTTTACTGTTTTACCCTGGACTTCAAAGCAGTCTTAAGGGGTATTTTACCATTTTGCAACAGTTTTCTATTGCATCTAAAATACAAAAAAAGGCAACTTTTTAATTGGTAATTTTTTGTATAATATAAGTAAACAATTATGGGAGTATTTGCTTGTTTTGACCATAAAATTCACTGTAGATTTGGTCCTACAGTCAGAACATTGCCACTTACCTCTAGGTTGGTGTCAAAGGCATGAGTCCCTTCTCTTATAAGCACTGAGTGGTGAGGCATACACTGTGTGGCTCGCTGCCACTGCCACTGCTCAGCCTCTAAGGGATACATGAGGGTTATTAGTGGGTGCAAAATGGTCTGGTGATTGGTGCAGGAGAAGACAGCAGTCCTGGGCCTGCAGCAGACAGAAGTTGGAGCCTCTGAATATCTAACCTCAAAGCATCCCGAAGGGGCCTAGCGTCTTGGGGGAGACCTGTCCAGAGGAAAAGTTGCTGAGTTGCCCATAGCAATCAACCCGATCACTTCTTTCATTTTTCAGAGGGCTTTTCAAAAATGAAAGAAGCAATCTGATTGGTTTCTATAGGCAACTCAGCAACTTTCCTTTTGAACAGGTTTAATACATTTCCCCCATTGTATATGCCTAACTACTCAGCACATATAGGAGCAGGGACTCTTGTCTTTTACATGATTCCTGCTCCTGTATGTGATTCACCCAAGACTAACCACCTTTTTTTTAAATTAATAGCAATTCAGATTCTTTCCCAATTGATTCGCTCATCTCTAGTTAGACTGCAAACAAACTATATGTAAAGACTAAACCTATAGTCAGGGAAGTACAGGTGGTACTGTTGTCAGGGACCCAGTATAATTATTCCAAACTTATCTAAAAGGTTACATAAAGGTGAGATTTATCAAAACCTGTCCAGAGGGAAAGTTGCTGAGTTGCCCATAGCAACCAATCAAATTGCTTCTTTCATTTTTCAAAAATGAAAGAAGCTCTGATTGGTTGCTATGGGCAACTCAGCAACTTTTCCTCGACAGGTTTTGATAAATCTCCCCCTATATTTTAAAATCAGTATATCATTGTTTTTTGGAAGAACTATAAGAGACATCCCCAAGTGCTGATCAACTGTATGCAATAGGGTGCAAATTGCAGTGGATAGACATAATAAAGAGTGCATGGGCCCTAATGATTTGCCCTTATGGGGCAGAAATATTTCTTATGATGGAAATACGTATAGTTACATGTTTTGCCTTCTTTTATCTGTTCTCTCTTCTGTTGTTTGTAAGTTATCAAGAAGAAAGGGAAGGAATGCTGGAGTTGACCAGACTGCAGGACCAGAGGACATAGATTTGTTTTTCTGTAACCATGGAGACACATAGGTCTGCCTTGGAGCTGTGTAACTGGCAATGGGTATGGACCTGCTATGCCACCCAACCAGTTTGGGCCACTCTTGAGAGTGTTGTAACATCTACATTTTCTTCCTTGAACTCTTTGAGTATCTAGTCTCCTCAGCAGGGGGCTATCAAGCCACTACCTTTGGAAGTGGTCTCAGGGTGGTGACTGATCCATTTAATGCTTTAGAGCAGCAGTTTGTGCTCCATAGTTGAATGTGGCAAGGAAGTCACATCCATAGCCAGACATTTTAAAGTTATAATTTAGATTAGTTCTATCCCTGCATTCTTGCTTATGTTACTTCCATAGCTACTTACAGTATATAAGCACATAAAGTAAAGGTTAAAAGAGCAAACCCCACAGTATTGTCTTTGGTTTTATTTAATAGAGGACATTTCCATTCCTTGAGTTTCCTTAAAGGGAAACTTCCCATCTGTTTAGATATTTCTTAGGCCCCTTTCACACTACCGTTGTCACATGGTAGTGTGACGGCCATTGGGGACGCCAGAGGAGAATAGTGGGAGGAAAAATACTACTTGCGCCATCTTTTTCTTCCGATACTCCCATTTAAAAACAGTGGCGCCCAACGGACTCCATTGACTATAATGGGGTCCATCAGGATCTGCTGTTGCGCCCCAGCAGCAAAAAAAAAAGAGAGTTTGACTGCCATTCTTGACGGGGTACAACGATAGTATGAATGTAGCCTTAATTGTATTTGTTTGAGGGCCTATTACGGCACCCAGATCATCTAGAGTATTCAGTACAATTGTGTCTATGCAAAGTTTATACAGTTTTAAAGGATGTGCAGGGGCAACCAGAACAGGCCATTTTGTGCATGTGACATACTTCCTCTACACGAAATGGCCTGTTCCGGGTGCTCCCGCTTCTACACCGCTTGACCTGCCTGTACCTGTTATGCTGCGATACCATCAATAAAGCTGTTCCCTGAATGGTGAGTGCCATTGTCTATGCTCTATGGCCCTGATTTACTAAGAGTGGAGTGTTTATTCTGGAGTGATTTCAATATCACTCGTCTTTTTTTTCAAGCTTATTTACTATTCTGTCGCATATTTCTTGTGATTTCAATATCACTCGTCTTTTTTTCAAGCTTATTTACTATTCTTTTTCAAGCTTATTTACTATTCTGTTGCATATTTCTTGTGATTTCAATATCACTCGTCTTTTTTTAAAGCTTATTTACTATTCTGGCGCACATTTTTTGTGTTGCACCAGTCAATTGTGTCACACAAACTCTGAGCTAAAGAAATTAGTTGTGTGAGTCAAAATGGTTTAGACTTGTTTGTTTAAAAATGTTTTCATGAATCAAAAGTATTCATGTGATATAATTTTTCAAACGTTACAACAGCTTGGGTGTTAAATTGATTTAAACCCAATATAGCAAATGTGTTAAAAAAAAAAAATAAATAAACATTAACTATCACAAAAGCATTCAATATTTTATTTATAAAAGTGTTTAACTGTACAAAATGTTTTCAGGTTATAAAACAAGTTACTTTTACTCAAAACACAATCACTCCATTTTTTAAATTTCACTCGGCCTCTTGGCTGTCTGTTATTGTGTGAGGCAAACTCACACTTTTTCTAGAGTGATTTTGGAAGTACTCCAAGTATTTTTTGTTTTTTGTTGGGAACACGCCCATTTTTGCATAAAACACGCCGATAAAACACGGCCACTCCGAGTGGTTTCTAAAGTGTCGGTTGTGCGGCTTAAAATTTGGTCGCAGAAATAGTCGCACATACCTTGCGACTAAAATTTAGGCGCAATAATCTAGAAAAATTGTCGGTTGGACTTTAGACAATCAGGGCTTATGTCTCCAAAGGATAGGGGATAAGATGTCAGATCGCTGGGGTCCCGCTGCTGAGGAACCCTTGGATCTCGGCTGCGGCACCCCGCTATCATTACTGGACAGAGCAGACTCACTCCGTGCGTAATGACGGGCAATACAGGGTCCGGAGCATTGTTACGTCGCAGCTCCTCCCCCACATGATGTAATGGCCCGCTCCTCAATACAAGTCTATGTGAGGGGGCGTGGTGCCATCACGCCGCCTCCCATAGACTTGCATTAAGGGGGTGGGCCATGACATCACGAGTGGTGGAGCCGTGACGTCACAATACTCCGGCCCCTGTATCGCTGGTCATTACGCACGGAACGAGTCTGCTCTGTGCAGTAATGATAGTTGGGTGCCACAGCCGCGATCCTGGGGGTCCCCAGCAGCGATACCCCGGCGATCTGACATCTTATCCCCTTTCCTTAGGATAGGAGATAAGATGTCTAGGGGCGGAGTACCCCTTTAAGTTCTTAGCAGAAAGAAATCCTAGTGGTGCTCTTGCAAGTACGATACAAGTGTCCATAAAGTATATGATCAAGAAAGAGCAAGTCCTTAATGAAGCAATGTTGTGCTGTAAAACGGCTGCCTTCTTATTCTGCTGTTATTCAGCATTTATTGGAATAAAAATGCATCTTCCTGCAAGTGCTGAGTAATGGGCCAGAAAGAACAGTAAAATGCCCCTCTCTAAACAAAAGTCAGAAAGGGGCATGAATTACAGAATAGGGAGCAGTTTGGGCTAAAACTAAGCCAACTAATAGTTGGATGAAATATAGACTAGGCAGCCTAACGTGCCATATTTATCAAACAGCCTGAGTCATTGTCATAAACCACATAGGTAGACTGTCTAGTAGACAAGTTAGCACTGTCTAAGAATTACAGTATTGGACAATTCCTCTCAATGAATTGTAAATCATCACAAGAAAAGTAAAAAGGAAAGCGTTTATAAAATTATTTAAACTTTTTGTGTAGATTTTTTTCATTTGCAGAGTTTTCCTTTAAGTTCTAAGGCACTAGGGTTCAAGTAGGGAAACAACAGATGAGCAGATTCCTGTTGTTTCCCTAATGGGGAAGTAAATGGCATCGGTGTAGCTTAAGTGCCGAGCGCCCAAGTTCAAAAAGTTCCCTAAACACAAATAATCTTTCTGTCAGTAACTCAACTTGTCCAAAGCTTAGACTGAAACACCTCATTAATTTCATAGAAATTCTCCCAGTACACAGAGATGAGGAAGCCGATGTCTGCTAATAGGATGTAATAACACCAAGCACAATTCACTCCGAGGACAAGTCCACACACAAACCCTACTGCAATGTCAAGAAATATTCCCCCTGTAGTTAAAATGATCCCCCTGTAGTTAAAGTAATGGTGGCCTGAGGTTTCTAGAATTTTGCTTAGCTAACTCACCAGAGGCAGGATTGACCAGTGTAGAGTTTACATGAAAAGCTTTAAAAGTATTTTTTTTAATGTTTTACAGTTATGTGCTATTTCCTCCATTATATATATATATATATATATATATATATATGTGTGTTATTATTATTTTATTTTTTTTTATAAATTGGGAATTGACAGCCGTATACCTCTACCAGGGTGACAAACTTGATTTTACAGCTTAGATCGGGCTATGTACAGGTCATCTAAAGTTGCATAACAATGCATTGCCATCTAGTAGCAGAAATCCAGCAGAATTCTGAATTTAGCTTTTGAGTGAAGAAAAAAAGGATTCAGGCATTCTGTTAAGATTAACATTTTTGCCTAGAGGTCCAATATGAGGAAAAGAGCCTATGCTTGTCAATGTGCACTAACTAACACTAACCTAAGCACTGTGTTTTGCTATTTTAGGAAATAATTTGTTAAATATTGTAGATGTTATGTCTAGGAATATATTTAGTTCCATGAATTTGGTTACATTTTCCCATTATTTATCACATATTTGCGTTTTGATAGCAGCTGGAGGAAACAGTAAATCTGTGTTCTGAATGCTATCTCCAAGATGTAGCGAAGTTGTCCAGCATGTTGCATGCATACTTTATCAGTTGTTATTGCTACAGGACTATATGTTCTGCTGTTACCTGGAAGCATGTTCCTGAAACAATGTAGCCATTTCAAGGCTGTTTACTATATAAAGAATCAAGGGTAGTTATACTGGTGGAAAGCCTTTGAAAATCTTTCCCCACTCTGTGTCCAACCCAGAATGTGTGTGCTATGTGCATCACCAGTTACTGGGGGGCATGTATCATTATTTGTGTATGGTAGAAGCAGTTTACGCCTTTTCCCGAATTCTAAATTATGCGCAGAAGCGCTAAATTTATCAATCAAGCGAAATGAGCTTCATAAATTGCGGGTAAATATAGTAATCTCCTCAATCCACTCTTTGGAAAATAGAATCGATGATTTAGAGCATCTTGCTACGTTAAGTCCAAGATGGCTTATATTTGCGCAAAAAAAACAGCTCTTGCGGCAACATTTTTGGTGTAAAGGAAGAGTACGCAGTTAATAAATCCATGCATACTATAGATGTCACTCCAAGGTACCCTCATTCGGCCACATCTGGAGGACATGCTCTACCAAAATGTGCGCAAAAAAAGGGCTTGCACAAAAAAAATACACACAAAACAGGGGTAAAATCTTTGATACATGTCCCCCACTGAGTACAATGTTACTGTAGGTGATAGTGTAGAACACCATGAAAAGTATGTACTGGAGCAGACAGAAGTCCCTGCTCCTGTATGTAGTTTCCAAGGCATGGTATGCTGATATCATATAATAAAGATGATGGTGGCTACATGTGTATGTTTAGCCATGAGGAAAGCTAAGGAAGGACAATCAGTTGTTCAGGAAACATCAAACTTTTTTTTACTGGGACCTTATGTACCAAGTTTTAAGGAAACCAAAGGCCTCACAAGTTGTAAACATTATTTTTAATTCTTTATTTTTTATTTTTTTTATTTTAGGCGCTACCGAGCAGCCATGGGTTTTGTAAAGGCTGACTGACTATAGTTTGGATGGGTGTAAATGATGCTGCAGGTAGGTATGTGATTGTTGTTTTCTGGGTTCCTTTGGTAAAAATGTATGTAATATTCATGTGGTTACTTTTGTTACCTGAACATGCAGCATACAGCTGCCATATACTGAATGCATTAATATCCTGCAGGAATATAGAGAAAACTGTGTATTATACAGAATATTTTGTATGTCCTTAATGGTGTTCTACCTTTGTTTAGAGACATATAGCTGACATATAGTACAGTAATGAAAGTGCTGTCATTTTAGTTGTTACAGAAGTGCCCTTATTCTAAGGACCCTGTAAGGTAAATAAAACAGCAGCAGGAATTTTATGGTACACTGATCGGAACTATACTTGGCTACCTCACTATGATAACAAGAAATACTTATTTTTATGTTCACTATAGATTCAACACCCTAGGTCTTAGTGCCCAAAATTCCACATATGAAGACAGAAGAGTACATACATGGAAAACCTGAACAGTAACAGTTTGAGGGGCCCTTGGTACAGCTACTGCATCAGTAGCCAAGATCTACAAGCATTGCCTCTGCAGGCAGCTCAGTCTCTTTGACGCAGCCTTAGATTAAATTAGACCAGGAGTCCTGAATGCAAATAAACCTTCCAGCGCTGCAGCTCCAAAAGAGCATAAACCACAATTATCAATATGTTTTCAGACTTGCGTGATCAAATAAAGCAAGTTTGCTTTTTTCTTAGTTGGCTTCTAAATCAACAATGAAGCACACAGCCTGGCAGCAGTACAGCTTACCCTGTGCTTCCCATCTATACTCGTTGACTCATCGACCCTATTAGAAACTTTCTATTGCATTAACACCTCCAAAACAGAAAAACAATATTTGTGGTGGAAGAGCTTGAACCTGTGCCCACTTCCTCTAGTTTCTTCACCAATAATTTGCAAGAGGACAAACAAAAGCAAAGCAGGGTAGAATTATATACAGGGTGGGTGTCATCTGATAATTTATGGAAATTTAAAGAAAACATTCATTACCAGTGATGCTACCTTGGGAAAGTAACATAGACAGCAACCATGCTATTAACTCCCACTGCAATAAATTAATGATTAAGACAACCCTCAGAATAAAGATGGAGGCACTGCCCTAAAGATGGAGACACCTAGATCACATTATGTTTAACACTGGAAAAACAGTACAAGCCCATGACCATACACTATAAACCTAGGGTATAAATCCTATCACATATTACTGCCTAGTTACTGCCAGTGCTTCTTTCTGAAAGGGACCATGGTTTTCCTGAGTTGATATTGATACAGTATTCTACAACATAATGCTCTGTTGGTCTATAAGTCGAGCTGATATACTTCTAAATATTATGCATCAGAAGTTATTAAGGAAGTACAGCAACAAAGACAATCCTGCACTCACCGCCCAGGTACTGTATGTTCAGCTCATCTCAGGAGGACGACCTCCAACTGGCAGGTAAGCTTGGCGTGGGGCGCTAAGAGGCGACCGTCGGCAGTCGCCTCTGAGTGCCCCACGCCAAGCTTACCTGCCAGTCGGAGGTCGTCTTCCTGAGATGAGCTGAACACACAGTACCTGGGCAGTGAGTGCAGGATTGTCTTTATGTAGTATTTTGCTTTTTTCTGACATTGGTTTCATTGGTCCTAGCACAACCGCAGGACGAGGTTCCTAGGTCTAAATACCCGCCTATTGTATCCTTTTCAGTTCCAATTGTTAACGCAGCATTCCTGTCCAGGAGTATTAGTGGTGCCACTCGGACCTTGTTTCTCTCTATTTATCTTGTTATTAAAGAAGTGTCTGGTTAAGAAACCACATTTTTGAATACCCAGTTAGGGTATGTTCACACATACAGGATCCTGCGCAGATTTGATACGCAGGATTTGTAGCTGCCTATTAAAAGCTGTGCTCAGTCATTTAGTTTACACTGAAATCTGCAGCAGAAAGTCCTGTGCATCAAATCTGCGTACGTGTGAACGTACACTTAGGGGTCTCTGGTTCAAGATTCTCATTTCTAGCCAGAGTTGAGAGTGGCTACAAAAATATTCTCTCTTTCTGGATTATAAAATGACAGAACCAGAGCTGTGTAATACTTCTTTCCTCCTGTGGATGTGTTGCAGGAGAACTGACAACCTCTGCCAAGTTATCCTACAGATTATAGTGGGACAAAAATGTTAGTTAAAGAAAGGGCAATCCTTTGAATTTTTTTTCTTCTGTTTCGTCCTCCCATACATTTTTCTTCACACATTTTCAGAATATCATTTCCATGATAATACCTCTTTACCACTGATTATATTATGCAGTTTAGGCTTCTTTCACACTACCGTCATGTTCCTGCATTTTGACAGCCGTTTTTCTGCTGAATAACTGAACATAAAGGATGATAACGGATGACCAATGTCCGTTATTTTAATGGGTATTCTGTCAAAATAACTGACATGTTCCATCCGTTATCACCCGTTATTTAATCCGTTATAGTCCGTTATTTTATATCCTTTTTTTTTTCATGTCTTGATCATGCGCAGTACAAGTAACAGACCATAACGGACATTAAAATAATGGGCACTACCCGATGTCAATTGTGAACATCCATCACCCATAGACTTCAATGTTAAAATTTTAACGGCCGTTATTCCACCGTAATTTTTGACAGGACTAAAATTACTGCATGCACTGTCTTTTGTGCTGTCAAAAGTAACGGCCAATAGTCATAAGGGGACATAAAAATCCTATTGACATGAATGGGATATTTTGACGGCTGTATTAGGGACTTTCAGAGGGAAGTTCATGGCAGAAGATTTTTGCAGGATGACAAGGGTAGTATGAAATGGGCCTTACCTGTTGTATAAAAAAAAATCTAATAAAAATATTAGTAATTCTAAGTACTCTCTCTGCGCTCTGAAATATGCTAGGATAACAGTTCAGTCTTTTCCTACAAAATACTGAAGGCATAGTACCTCCTCCCTGTCTCCTTCTATGTAAACGATATAGGCTCTGGATAAATTATATAGGCACAGAGTGTACCACCTCCCCGTGTAAATAAGTGCCATTTATTTTATTTTACAGTCTAAGTTTACAGTATAAGAATGTATTTTCTAGAGTGTGGAAAAATGACAGAATCTTCAACGGGGAACATTGGGAGAATATAGGAAATATTGTCTCTCTGTAAGGTACAGAAAGTGTTAAAGGGGTATTCCAGGCCAAAATTTTTTTTTTTATATATCAACTGGCTCCGGAAAGGTAAACAGATTTGTAAATTACTTCTATAAAAAAAATCGTAATCCTTCCAATAGTTATTAGCTTCTGAAGTTGAGTTGCTGTTTTCTGTCTAACTGCTTTCTGATCACTCACGTCCCAGGAGCTGTGCAGCTCCTATGGGGATATTTTCCTATCATGCACAGCTCCCGGGACGTGACATAATCACTGAGCAGTTAGACAGAAAACTTCAGAAGCTAATAACTATTGGAAGGATTAAGATTTTTTAATAGAAGTAATTTACAAATCTGTTTAACTTTCCGGAGCCAGTTGATATATACAAAAAAGTTTTTGCCTGGAATACCCCTTTAAGTTCTTTATGTAAGTGATGTAGATACAGATTATTCATGACAAAAACAGCTCATTCAGCACATAAGAGTCTATAGTGAAAGATAAGGGTTTGATTGACAGCTGGGATGTCTGTATGACATGTCAAAGATTTTTCAAATGACAGTGGAGCTTTAAAGGGAATCTGACAGCAGCATCACTCGCACTAACCTAAATATACAGCTTAATAAGTTTACCTTATAAATATCTGTGCAGCAATTCTGCTGTAATCATTAGAAAAGAAAATATGCAAATTAGCCTTTCTGAGCTATAGAGGTGGACTTTATGCTGTACTAGCAATGCTCCTCCCACCTGCTCCGGCTGATAACTCTGCCCTCTTTATCAATATTCACATTGCTAGTACAGCATAAAGCATGCCTCCATTGGTCAGAATAGAATGGCTGCTCAGATTTTATATAATGTATCCCCATCACTAGTGTTGCTCACGAATATTTGCAATTTGAATATTCTTCGCGAATATCGCATATTCACGAATTCGCGAATATTACGAATTTCGCAATAAAAATTTGCTATTACGAATATTCGTCTTTTTTTCAAACTGTTTTAAAAACTGAGCACATTGTAGGGATCTCCTTCGACTGATAAATGCAATGCTTGTATCATTTCATTAAAGACCCAGGGATGAGACTGTGAGGCGAAAGGTTTATGCATGCGAATATTCGCATTGCGAATATTTGCAATACAAATATTCGCAATTCGAATATTCGTGGAAATTCCGCCCTACTTATGCCTGTGAGCCAATGTGAGTTCTGCAAGCACAGTTGTCAGAGCTTAGCAACGTCCCTAGCAACGACCCTCGCATGATGTTGTAGCGAGCATGCGCAGACGAGCGAAATTTCGCTATTAATTTTGCATTCTCAATAGCGAAATTTCGCAATTCAAAAAAACGTCACGAATATAACGAATATTCGATTTTCACGAATATGGGACGAATATTCGTCCTCATATTCGCGAAATATCGCAAATTCGAATATGGCATATGTCGCTCATCACTACCCATCACCCGCACTATTGCCTATATATTTAGGTTAGTGTGCGTGATGCTGCTGTCAGATTCTCTTTTATCCTTTTTAGATGTTAAATTGCTAAATTATAGAGGTAGGGAGCTTATTTCTGCTTCTAGACTTTGATTTCATAGCACCAAACATTGACTGTTTTGCATCACGGGATGATAGGCTTTAAATTTATTGCATGTTCACTACTTGTTGGCATTTTTAGCGAGCAATGGCTAAAGTGCTATGCCCAAGAGGAGGGAAATGGCAAATGAAGGTGAGGGAGGCCGGGTAGAAGAACTGGCTCCCTCTAGGTTTTCCCAACACCTCTTCTGGCTGTAGCTAAATTTTTCTTGTCGCAAGGACAAGTAGATTGCTCAGCCCTGCCATGCAAATTAGAATTCCTTCAGGACTTACAGGGTCCGGACAAACAGCCTCTATACACATGTTAGTTTAGGAAAGCGGGATTGAAAGGTGTGAGAAGAGACATTTAATGTTGACTAGTATGTCTTAAAGTTGTAGCAGGCGGTCTCCTTTCTTTTTGGGTATTTTACAAAAGCAGCAGGGATTATACTCATTTTATGGCAAGCAGATTGTTATAACAGACTATTGCTATGGTTGGCTCGATGTAAACTCTATTTTAGGGTTGCTTTTCGTGATTAAAAAAAAATTTTTAATGTGTAATTTCTTTTACTATTTTCACATACTGAAAGCCTAATAAATTCCCAAATAAACCCTGCAAGTAGTGCAAAAAGAAAGCCATGTTTGTTGCATTCAATAGTACTAAACAAAACTACATAACAAGTTTTACATGTCTTATCCCAAAAAAATATAACCCAGGCATTAAACAGTTATATGGGTTGTCTAATAGTTAATGGAGTCGCAGTGAGCATGTTCACTTTCTGCTGGACTCAGAGAGAATCTTCCACCTCTATATCATAATCAGAGCTGCAGACAATACAATTGATGGTGCTAGTTATCATGAGTAGTCATGTAGAAGATCAATAATATCTGTCTCTTTTTGCAAAGTTATAAATAAATGTAGAGACCATGCTGGGTTGTAGAGATCAGCATGCACACCTCCTCCCTCCCCACTACTCCCTGCCTTGCATGATTGATGTACAGGGCTTAGTGCTGGAAGCCATGCCCTAAATATAAATCATGCAGGAAATGGAGGCATGGATGAGAGAGGAGGCGTGTATACTGCAGCTCACCCTGGCCTCCACAACTCCTGAGCTTATAAGAAAAACATAATTTTACAACTTTGCACACAGCTATCTGTTAAGACAGGCATTATTCATTGTATCTCCTTATCAGCTCTCTGCCGGTATCTTTAGCTCTGAGCATAACATAAAATTGACAGATTTATTTTTACGAAAGTAGCCACATAGCAAGTAAATAAAGTGTGCGGTCAAGCTTTTGTGTTGCCAATCCATTTACTAAAGCTACAAGAGACCTCCATGCATGCTATTTGTGAAAGCTAGTAATCCTGTGATGATAACTTAGGATATCCGAGGTCATGGAGCTAAAGTGCAATACCAGACACAACCCATAAACATGGGTGGCACTCACTGTTTTAGAAAAGTAAAAAAATAATAATAATAATCTTATTCAGCCTAAACCATGCAGATACATTTATGATAATATGACAATGCTCTGATGTATATCAGTATATAGTATAATTACTAGGTGAATATGGCAGATGTCAAAAGCACAAATCCACCAGGCTAGGTTAACATGTAGCAATTCAATTCATCATAGTTTTTTTTATTTTTTATGTTTGTTTCACTCCTGTTTATGGCTAAAAACATTGACCAAAATATTACATGTGAACCCAGCCACATTTGCTTTATTAAGTGGTAATCACAGGAACAATCTCATGGCTGGCAATCTGTGGAAATGCTTTGAGTATATTTTCTGAATGAATGAATGAGAGTTCTTATCTCATTTTCAGAGACACCTTTGTAATGGAAGCATCACTCAAGAGTTAAAGTTTCTGGGTCCCAATGCTAAATGTGTATCGAGAATGATACTTTGAAATTTTGAAAACCATTTTATGGCATCCAGTGAGTTTTTACTTCCCTATCCCCACATACAACTGAAGAGTGCTGGGGCAGAACATCTATCCAGGCTGGAAATGGGAAAACTTGCTTCATAACCTGTTAGGGGCAACTCTCCGGCCATCCATCCTGGCCGGGAGCGCTCCCCCTCTCCTGTCTCTGCCCGTCCCGGGAATTGCCAGGGGCAATGCTCCGGCCGATCTGTCCAGTCGTGAGCTTTCCCCATATAATCTCTGCAGCGGCTCCGGGACTCACTCACTCATAAACCGGGCGTCCCCTCACCTCACTCTGCTCCCGACTCTTCCTCTGTTCTACTTCGCTGGCACGCGCATCCCCTGCCCTTAGGGTGCGAGCGCTCCGGCATTGCTAAATTTAAAGGGCCAGTACGCCCATAATTGGTTTATCTCTGGGCGGACTTTATATTAGTCCGGCACCTCCCTTTTAGGGTGCTGAATCTTTGTGCTTAGTGCCATAGAGAAAGCATTTCTGAGTTTGTGCCATATTAGTGTTTTGACCTCCAGCTTGTGACCTGACTTTGCTCCCTTACTGCCTTCCTCCTGACCTTGTGCCTGTGACCCGACTTTGCTCCTTTACTGCCTTCCTCCTGACCTTGTGCCTGTGACCCGACTTTGCTCCTTTGCTGCCTGCCTCCTGACCTTGTGCCTGTGACCTAACTATGCTTCTTTGCTGCCAGCCTTCTGACCTGTGCTCCGTCCGACTACGCTTCTTCTCCGTGCCAAGTTCATCTGGGCATCCTGTGTTGACGGATCGTGCCAGGGGTAGCAACCGGGTGCTGCCTGCCACAGCAAGACCATCCCGCTTAGCGGCGAGCTCTGTTGAAAACCAGTAACACCTTAGGCTCTGTCATTGTGCTGCCATGTGACTCATCAGTATAAGGAGACCATATAGTGGCTGAATGGCACAGCCTGGAGTTGGCTGAAGCATGAGAAGAGACCATATAGTGGCTGAATGGGACAGCCTGGGGGTGGCATCAGTATGAGGAGACCATACAGTGGCTGAATGACTGCCTGGAGTTTGTGGCAGCATGAGGAGACCATATAGTGGGTGAATGGCACAGCCTGCAGGTAGCTGAAGCATGAGGAGACCATATAGTGGCTGAATGGCAAAGCCTAGAGGTGGCTAAAGCATGAGGAGACCATATAGTGTCTGAATGGCACAGCCTGGAGTTGGCTGAAACATGAGAAGAGACCATAAAGTGGCTGAATGGCACAGCCTGAAGTTGGCGGCAGATGATGAGACAATAGGGCCTCACAATCTCTAAGAATAAAAGATGAATTTCGAAATTTCCATTGAAGATGTATGGTACCTAGTGCTACCATAAACATATAAAGGTAATGTCCTAGGCCCAGCAGCATCACTAAACCATGTAGTGGAGCTGGCTGAAGCATCAGTAAACCATATATTGGATGAATGGCACAGCCTGGAGGTGGCTGAAGCATGAGGAGAGACCATATAGTGGCTGAATGAGACAGCCTGGAGGTGGCAGCAGCAGCATCAGGAGTCCTGAAAGTGACCCCGTGACAGAGTGGTGCGGTGGGTGGCAATACCAGTAACCGGTGATGAAGGAGGTTGAAAAAAGGTCTAAAGCAGAGGAATATTTTTTCTTGGGGAGCAGCACCTTAAATCTGTTTGGCACTATCCATATTTGTGAAGTGTTGGTGTGGCACCATGGTCAATCCTCTCTCATACATCAGGCATTGGTGGTTGGAAATCCTGGCTCATCCATGCCTGATTCATCTTCACAAAGGTCAGTCTCCACATTTTTCGTGGACAGACTAGTTCTCCTTGGGGTGACTATGGCCCCCGCCACACGAAACACCCGCTCTGATGGCATGACAGCTTTTCCGAGGCAAACTCTGCTAGTTGCCGCCACAAATCAAGTTTGGCTGCCCAGAAGTCCAGCGGATCTTCAAGGTGTGTTGGCATGGACATGTCAAGGTATGCTACCACCTGCTGGTTCAGGTCTTGCTCCAGCTGTACCTGCTGCTGATGAGTTGCTTCACTATGAGGGTGAAGAAAGGTACTAATCAGCGACTGTAGACTCAGGCCGCTGCTGATGGAGCTGGTACTGCTCCTGCCGCCCCACCCCTCCCCAGCAGCCATGGCAGTGAAGGTGAGCGCAGGGGGCCCCCCGATTCAGACCTGTGAGAATATGGAGGATGGTGCCGAAAGGCATCAGCCAACTGACTACATAGGATGCCTCTGTAGTAGGTCACTTTGTCCTCCCTGTCAGTAGGTGTAAAAAAGCCCCCATTTTGAGGTAGTAGCGAGGGTCCAATAAGGTGGAGAGCCAGAAGCCATCCCACTGCTGAATTGTGACAATTCAGCTGTCACTACGCCAGCAAGTGGGCATGCATCATGCCATCTGTGCAAGTGACTCTGAGGGACTCCCTGCCTCCATCTCCACTGCATACTGCCACAGTGTGTCTGGGTCCTCCTTCTCGCCTTCCTCCTAACCCTCTAGCTCCTCTGGCTGCTCCTGCTCCTTCTCTCCTACTAGAAAAACTGCCCATTTGGCGAAACCTAAACTGTGCTCCTCCTTCTCCTCCTCCAGTTCAGCCCCTCACGGGGCTCATGTGGTCGTGAGATGTAGGCTCCACGTCTCCAGTGCCTTTACTAGCCATCGTTTCCAACACGTGTTGTAAGAAATGAAGCAGTGGAATGACGTTGTTCATCCCATAATCCTGGTGACTTACTAATAATGTGGCTTCCTCAAAGGGCCTGAACAAACGACAGGTGTCACGTATGAGCTGCCACTGGTTCATATTGAAGTTAAACAGGAGAGTCCCCCTATCCGCTTGGATCATCAAGAAATCGTTGATGGCTTTTCTCTGTTTGTACAGTCGGTCCAACATATGGAGGGTGGAATTCCAACGTGTGGCAATTTCACAAATCAGACTATGTTGGGGGATACCGTTCTGATGCTGCAGCTCAAGGAGGGTGTGCTTTGCGGTGTACGAGTGGCTGAAGTGCATGCAAAGTTTCCTTTCCATGGTTAGGATGTCTTACAAATGGGGGGAACACTTCAGGAACTGCTTCACAACCATATTGATCATGTGTGCCATGCAGGGCGCATGGCTCAGCCTTCTCAGTAGCAGCACATGCAAGATGTTCTTCCCATTGTCAGTCACTGTGGTTCCCATTTCCTGTTATCGTGGAGTAAGCCATGCTCCGATTTCTTTACAAATTACTTTAATCAATTCCTCCCATGTGACTCTTTTCACCAAGGCAAACCATGTGAAGAACAGTGTGATACCGCCGTGCCCTGCACACATGGTATGCTGAACGGCCAATTAAACTTGTCTGGGCAGTGGAGGCTGAGGACACGGTGGAGGATGAGGAGGCAGAGTCGCACACTGTTACAGAACGGGCTGAGAGCGTGGAGGAGGAAGCAGCGTGACTTGTTCAAGTTGGTGTTGTGGCTGTGCAGGAACCACATTCACCCAGTGAGCCGTAAAAGACATGTATTGTCCCTGACCATAGTTACAGCTACAGACGTGTACTTTGGTACACACTGACAGGCTCAAGGACTGGACCACCTTCTCTTCCACAAAATTGTGCAGGGCTGGTACTGCCTTCTTAGCAAAGAAATTATGGCTTGGCACTCTCCACCTCGGCTCGGCACAAGCCATCAGTTCTCTAAAAGGTGCAGAGTCCACCACTTGAAAAGGGAGGGACTGCAGCACAGGCAACTTGGACAGGAGCACATTCAGCTTTTGTGCCATTGGATGAGTGGCCACATTCTGTTCTCTCTCTTGGACATGGTTTCGCCAATGGATTGTTTGCGGAATGGCTGACTAAAAATAGGAGGAGCAGGAGCATCTGGAATGACAGAAGGAGGGTATGACACATAGCTCCCTTCGGCTGATGTGGTGGAGCCTTGACTGGCTGAAAGAGGGAGCGGCATGCCGCTGGGTGATGCAGCAGGCTGGACGACTACATCTTAACCACGGTTCTCCCAGGTCGCTTTATAGTGATGAAGCATATGTTGACGCAGGGCCATGGTGCCAACATTGGGATCTGGCCACGCTTCACCTTCTGTCGACATATCTTGCATGTGGCTATGTGAACCTCCTTCGGATGTTTGGTGAAAAACTGCCCCACCGCCGAGTAGCTGATTTTTCCACCAACAGTCCGCACTGATTGCTACTGCTGTCTCCAGGAACCCCTGTTTCACTACCTCCTGGGAAGGTAGGCTGCTGCGAAGCAGGTGGTCTCCCCGGGCACGTTTGGCTCCAGAATTTCCACTTCTGCCACCATGCTGACTGCAACCATGCTACCACCTTGCTTGCTCAGCTTCTGCCTCGTGGGCAACCTGCATCTCTCTTCTCCCGATGATGATGATGAAGCCCCTTCTGCACCCGGCTCCCAATTGCGATCGGCTTCATCAACAAGTGTCTGCACATCACTGATGTCCTCCTCAGATTCCTCAACAGTGTCTGATTCAGGACCCTGAACCCTGGCAACACCGCCTCCCACTTCACTCTACTCATCACTACTTGCCTGCCTAGCGGATTAAGCGGCGGATGTCTCCTCCACTTGTTGGCTGGGCAGTAGCTGCTGACTGTCCTCTATTAGATTGTCATCAGTGAATAGTGGAGTTGAACCCACAGCATAAGATACTTCTGTATGCGAGGGAACAGCATAGGACAGAGGCATTGGGAAGACAGGGAATGCTCCCGGGCCATGCCAACTGAGGGTTGTGTCTGAGGAACTAACCAACTGTTGACTGGGGGTATCAGATGTCACTTGTGATGTGGATGACCGGGTTAACCAATCGATAATGGCATAGGGGTTGTTGGAAGGGACACGACCACTAGCTGATACCGGGAGCTCAGGCCTCTCGCTGCGACTCCTGCTGCCACTCGCCCCTAGTCTGCTGCGACCTCTGATTAATTTAGGCCTCTGCCACTCCTCTGTGCACATCCTGGCACTTCTCTGCGTGACATACTTATTGTGTATATGAGGGGAGTACAATACGCTTCACTACGCTTAAAACAGTATTTGTCTAGAACAGCAGCAGGTGTGTACTTTTGCCTGGACTTTCACAGTATCTAGGCCCTTGACAGATTAACAGGTTAAAAATAGTATACTACTTTGAGGTAGATATGTGGTATGCACTTATGAGGGCAGAAAAATGCGCTACAGTATGCTTAATAAATGTATTGGAGTAAAACACCAGCCAGTGATTTCTTTTGGCTGTCCTTTCACAGAATGTAGGCCCTTCACAGATTAACTGGTACAAAATAGTACACTACTTAGATGTAGGTATGTGGTATGCACTTATGAGGGCAGAAAAATGCGCTACAGTACGCTTAAAAAATGAATTGGAGTAAAAAAACAGCTGGTGATTAATTTTGGCTGTCCTTTCACAGTATGTAGGCCCTTGACAGATTAACAGGCACAAAATAGCACACCACTTAGATGTAGGTATGTGGTATGCATTTATGAGGGCAGAAAAATTTGTTACAGTATGCTTATTAAACGTATTGGAGTAATACACCAGCTGGTGATTACTTTTGGCTGTCCTTTCATAGGATGTAGGCCCTTGACAGATTACAGGCAGAAAATAGTACACCACTTAGATGTAGGTATGTGGTATGCACTTATGAGGGCAGAAAAATGTGGTACAGTATGCTTAAAAAAACTTATTTTAGTAAAACACCAGCTGGTGATTAGTTTTTCCTGGACTTTCACAGTATCGGGGTCCTTGACAGATTAACAGGTACAGAATAGTACACTACTTAGATGTACATATGTGGTATGCACTTATGAGGGCAGAAAAATGCGGTACAGTACGCTTATAAAAAAAAACGTATTTTTGCACAACAACAGCAGAACACAACAGTGCTGCAGCACAAAAAAGCTGTGTACTAAACACAAAATTTCACTCTGTCAAAGACTCGTACACAATTTTAAGAGCACTTCCTATGGGTTCATCCCCCTTTATTTGTTGACTCTGTCAACGACAATTAGGAATGGACTGCTGGGTCTTATACTGTCTATAGACTAATATAACCAGCAGATGATTTGTTGTGGAACAAAGACAGAATTGCGCTGAAAAATTATTCCTGCCTCCTCTGCTAAGGTTTATGAAGTTGAGGCAGCTTGTTAAAATGTATGAGGCAACACACAGCTATCTGCCCCTCTCTGTCATACAATGCTGAAGTAACTGGGAGGTTAATGGCTGCAGTAAAAATCCTTTTCAGTGAAAGAAACATTGCACTCTGTCCACCAGAACGCTGATGTGACTAGGATGTGAAACGCTGCTGGAATGAGCTTTTCTGTGTAACACACACACAGTGAAGTCCGTCCTATCTGTATGCAGTGTAATGAATTATATGAGCCGCAAAATGGCTGCTGAATATATAGGGCTGTGACATCACAGGGGTGACTATCTGATTATAGGCTGCATCCTGCATGTCATTCAGGGTCATCCCGCCTACATCCCTTCCCGCCTTGCCTTCCCGCCTTCCCGCCTTCCCAGCGTTCCTTGCCCCATGCACTGACATGTGGAATCCGCCATTTTAGATGCCCTGGAGCCTGGACAGCAGTAAATGGAGTTTAATGAAGTGATTAGCGCGATAGAATCGTGGCGATATTCGCATTCATTGCGAATCGAATATTTCATGAAATTCGTAACAACTTCGATTCCCTTATCTCTAATATATATATATCATTTATTTATTTGTTTGTTTTTTAATCCCTTTTAACCTGTTAAGGACAAAGGGCGTACCTGTACGCCTTGAGTCCACTCCCTTTCTATAACGCTTCATAGCTGGTCAAGACCCGTGGCTATTAGCGCGCTGAACTGATCACTGTGCCGTGCGCTATTAACCCTTTAGACACGGTGTTCAAAGTTGATTGCCGCGTCTAAAGTGAAACTAAACTACCCCCGACTAGTTCAGTGGGCTGTTCGGGACCGCCGTGGTGAAATTGCGGCATCCCGAAGAGCTGTAGGACACGAGTAGGGTTCCCCCCTACCTGCCTCCTGGTGTCTGATTGCTGAATGACTGCTCAGTGCTTGAGATCCAGGCATGAGCAGTCAAGCGGCAGAATCATCGATCCATGGTTTCCTATGAGACACCATTGATCAATGTAAAAGATCAGTTAGTGCAGTGTTATAGCCCTCTATGAGAGCTATAATATTGCAAAAAAAAAGTGGAAAAAAATTGTTAATAGAGATCATTTAACCGCTTCCCTAATAAAAGTTTGAATCACCCCCCCTTTTCCCATTAAAGAAAAACTGTGTAAATAAAAATTAATTGTCCAAATTATAAAAATATATAGTTAATTAAATTGCACGGTCAATGGTGTATGCACAAAAAAATCCAAAGTCCAAAATTGCGTATTTTTGGTCACTTTTTATATCATGAAAAAAGGAATAAAAAGCGATCAATACAAAAATCACGGCGCAAAAAAGAGCCCTCAAACCGCCCCGTACGCGGAAAAATAAAAGAGTTATAGGGGTCAGAAGATGGCAATTTTAAACGTATACATTTTCCAGAAGTACGACAAAATCAAACCTATATAAGGAGGGTATCATTTTAATTTTATGGACCTACAGAATAAAGATAAGGTGTCATTTTTACCAAAAAATTTACTGCATAGAAACGAAAGCCCCAAAAGTTACAGATTGGTGTTTTTTCTTCAGTTTTGTCGTACAATGATTTTTTTTCCGTTTCATTGTAGATTTGTGGGTAAAATGACTGATGTCATTACAAAGTAGAATTGGTGGTGCAAAAAATATGCTATCCTATGGATTTTTAGGTGCAAAATTGAAAGAGTTATGTTTTTTAAATGTAAGGAGGAAAAAATGAAAGTGGAAAACCCCCTAGTCCTTAAGGGCTTTAAAGCATAGGGACAGTTTAAGAGGTTTTTGGCCCAAAACTTTAAAAAAAAATGAATACCAGAGTGTCTATAAGTCCATATATTATGTGGAATGATTATGAAACACCACATACACTTTAGTGTGTTCACATGATGCTACAGGTATTTGTCAGCGATATACTGTTCTTTGAAGGTATAACTCATCGTATATGTCTAACATATGTCACTGTATAGCGATACAGCGGCAAAAAAATAATGTACATCACACAATGTATGTATTTTTTTTTTTTATTTATTTTTTTTTTTAATTAACCGGTAAAGCTTGTGTTTTCATGTAGTTGGTAACAAGTCGGCCAAATTATGATATTTTGTCCATGACCGCTGGCAACGAGCGCTGAGGTTCTGTAAGGGATAAAATGACGTCATCCGCGTATAACGAGATGACATTAGACGTCCGTCCCAGCTGTACACCTGTAATAGAGATGTTTTGTCTGACAGCCTGTGCCAAGGGCTCCATGGACAGAATATAAATAAGTGGTGACAGTAGACAGCCTTGGCGGGAGCCATTGGAGAAATAGGACAAAATAGCTGAAAAAAATTGCTTTGGAAAACCCCATATGCTTAAGCACCAAGAAGGCATACAACCATCGAAGACGGTCGAATGCCTTTTCGGCATCCAAGGCCAACAGCAAGGCAGGAGTCTGGGAATGTTCCAGGTGAATTAAAATGTTTAGTAGGCGCCTGGTGTTCTCAGACGCCTGGCGTCCAGCTACAACCCCAGATTGGTCAGAGTTGACAAGTGTAGGTAAAACCAAAGCTATACGTGAGGCAAGAATTTTTGCAAACATTTTAACATCTTGGTTTAGTAGTGAGATAGGGCAGAAGTTTTGAGGGCAGTCTGACAACTTGCCCGGTTTTGGCAGAGCAGTACTGGTGACTTGTAGGTTCTCTGTTGGAAAAAAGCCAGTCGCCATGGCTGAATGGCATACCGAGGCAAGATATGGGGCTAATAAAAAGGCTAATATGGGGCTTTGTCATGGGGTAGCGAATTGATGTTTTTTTTAACCTCCTCCGGAGTGACCTTTTCATTTAGTAGTTGTAGTTGTTGAGTTGAAAGGGAGGGAAGGTGTAGTTGAGATAAAAAAGGCTGTTGTAAGGAAAGGGAGGTCAGGGAGGGAAGGAACAGAGGAATGGAGATTATAAAGTTGAGCGTAAAAAGATTGAAACCATTGGCTATGTCAGTAGAAGTATAGAGTTTTGTTTTCATAACAGGGTGGTGCAAAAATGGTATTCGAGACTTAATGTGACACCTTTTCAATCTATTTGCGAGGAGTTTGCCGGCCTTGTTGTTTTGTGAGGAGGATGTAGCTTGCAACTTGCGATAGGATTTTTCATAGAAAGATAATACTATACAGCGTAGATTGCGTCGGTGAGTAGCGACTTGGTCTGCCAAGGTCCTAGAGGGATTGGCTTTGTTAGCTTGCTCAGCGAGGCGTAGATTAGTTAATATTCCATTCAGCTTTTCCTCCCTTTTTTTCTTGATGGAAGAACTCTACTTTATACAGAGGCCTCTGATCACTGCTTTTTGACAGTTCCAGAGCGTGATAGGATCAAATCAGCATTAAATGTAAAGTATTCAGAAATATCTCTGTGGAGATATTGAGCGTATTGTGGGTGTGACCATAATATGGGGTTACTTCGCGGGTGGTGAAGATGCACCATCCTTGAGCTGTAAAGTGATGGCCGCGTGGTCAGACCATTTGATGACCTCTATGGATGTTTTCAGAGCAGAAGTAAGGAGTGATCTATTGAGTACAAACAGATCAATGCGAGAATATGTGTTGTGTGCTCCAGACAGAAATGTGAAGTTTCTTTCTTCACCATGTTATATTCACCATTTGTGGTATAGGTCAGTTTTGCAGAGAATAGGTGAAAGCGTTGCAGTAAGGAATCGGGAGGGAGAGGAGGGTTCCAGGGCAGGGTTAGAGATGGTATTGAAGTCCCCACATATTATTAAAGGACCCCAGGGAAAGCTCTGGACCGCCCACAACAGATGCTTAAGGAATCTACATGTCCCGGAGTTCGGCGCATATAGAGATACAATGGTTGGTGGCATGGCATTGACGATATACTTGAGAATCACATACCTCCCATTGGAGTCCGAGGTGGCTTCATGAAGGGTGATAGCTACCGTGTTCTTAATGGCAATGGTGACCCCTCTGGACTTCAAGCTATAATAAGAGTGGAAAAAATGAGAGTATGAGTGATGTTTCAGATGCAAGCAGATGCGTTTCTTGAAGACACAAGACATCGCATTTCAGGATTTGCGCTTCTTTCCAAAGATGCAATCTCCTGTGTGGGGCATTAAGCCCATTAAAACCTATTATCACTATCTTGCTACTAGGCAGAAAAAAATGCAATGAAGAACTGGTTATGGATATAATAGGGGCAAAATGCACCTCCCAGCCAGCGTGCATCTGACAAATGGGAATGGATATTGTAAGTGGAACCATTAGCAATAGGGCTTATAGAAGCCAAAACATAAACAAAACAAACTAAGACAACAATCAACACAAGAAAGAAGGAAGGCACACGGGAACGCATGCCAACCCACAAAGAGTGGGGGTTAGAGTCCACTCTGTAGCCAGGCGGCATGGAAACAGCGCCAGAGCCCACGTATCAGCATGGCAAGGGTGTCACCGCATCTTCAGGTATCAGACAAGTCCTTGGTGACGGAGGAAGGAGGGGCAGATCTGGGGCGGGTGGAGGAGGGAGCCTCAGGTGATAGAAGAGGTATATTCCATTCTTTCAAAAGAGCTTCACCTTCTGTTAAGATTTTCATCACATGAACAGCATTGTCCCGTTTTACAGGAAGATGGACAGGGAAGCCCCTTCTGTAGAGGATCCTTTTGGATCGTAGTGTTGAAGTAATAGGTAGAAGGGCTCTGCGAGCTTGCAAGGTCGCAGCGGATAAATCCCTATATATGGAAATCCAATGGTAGGGAGCAGATAGGGCGTTGTTTCGCCTGGCATCTTCCATTAAGTGTTCTTTAATGTGAAAAAGGTGTATCCTTGTCTCATGGCACAGAGTCATCCAAGTGCCGTGGGTGGGGGACGCGGTGTGCTCGGTCACTTATCAAATCATGAGATGAACAGTCAGGTAGCGTGTGTTTCATTAGATTGCGGACATAATCTGGCATATCTGCTGGAGCTACTGACTCCGGAACACCGCACAGCTTGATATTGTTGCGACGGCTGCATCTTCTATGTCCGCCACCTTAGCTTTTAATGCAATTATATCTTCTTCTGCAGTGTAGTGGAGATCTATCAGGTCCTTATGGGGAGCAGCAAATTCCCCAAACTTCTGCTCAATGTGATTCATCCTGTCTCCCACTGCGGTAAGGGAGGCTTGCATTTGGGTGCACGATTTGCTGTATATCTTGCAGGATGGTAGTGTGCAAGAGAATAAGCATATCTCTCTCAGTTGTGTCCGTCAAAGACTTATCAGCTACTGGCATGGCAGCTAACAGGTTCACCGCTGTGGCATGGGTGATATTAGAAGCGCTCATATGTCCAACCTCATCTTCTTTTTCTGCAGCTGTAGAAGATAAGCGGACATGTCTTGTGAGTGCACGGTTTGATGGCGGGTTTACCTCTTCTCTTTGCCATCCTGTGGGGGATGAGCAGGTGCTGTGTGGCACTGAGCAGGATTCCTCATATGCTGCAGCCTGGTCTGCATAGCTCTCTCCTACCGCAGGCATTACGGGTGAAGCTGCGGATAGCTGGAGAGCCGGATCTGAAGAAGACCTGCGGCAGAGCTGACTGGTAAGAGAAGAACTGCCGTCACTGCCCGGGGAAGCTTGTGGGAGGGAGCGGGAGTCAGCGCAGACTTTGTCAGCGCCATCTTGGCTGGAGGCCTCTCACGGTGTAAAGCTAAATTTTGCCAGAAATCCTTGGCGATTTTGCATCTTCAGCTGTGCAAGCGCACCTAGAGGTGCTCGGTTTAGCGGTGATTTGCTTCGGATAAGTTGCTGTTAGTAGGCTGAGGCACAGAGCTCTCTTAATGTGTGACCTTGCGCTCCGTCAACCAGACCATGCCCCCACAATGTGTGTTTTTTGCAGTGGTTCACTGTACAGAAAAGCGCAGCTGATGAATGCCATCCTAATGGAGGCCAAAAGGGCACACTTTAGACTACTTTTGTCATTCACATAGTGTCATGAGAACTATATGTCAGATTTATCTAAAGGAGAGTGAATTGTACTATAAGACAGAATTATGCAACAAATCTTTACCAAAACCTGCTCGATTTCTGCTGAGTGTGACTGCACCTTCAAGCCAAAGGTAGCACATATTAGGATCCTTAAAGGGGTACTCCGGTGGTCAACGTGTTTTTCCGTTTTTGACTTATCCTATTTGTTTTGTTTTATTTCTATTCATAGGCGTGCGCAGCCTATTGCATTAGGGTGTGCACCCTAAAGCACAAACTCACGCCGCGCGCGTGCATATATGTATATATACGCACACATACACACAGTTAGTATAGTTCCCCCACATTAGGTGCAGTATAGTCCCCCCACATTAGGTGCAGTATAAGTCCCGCCACATTAGGTGCAGTATAGTTCCCCCACATTAGGTTGGCAGTATAAGTCCCCGCACATTAGGTTGGCAGTACAGTTCCCCCACATTAGGTTGGCAGTACAGTTCCCCCACATTAGGTTAGCAGTACAGTTCACCCACATTAGGTTGGCAGTACAGTTCCCCCACATTAGGTTGGCAGTACAGTTCCCCCACATTAGGTTGGCAGTACAGTTCCCCCACATTAGGTGCAGTACAGTTCCCCCACATTAGGTGCAGTACAGTTCCCCCACATTAGGTTGGCAGTACAGTTCCCCCACATTAGGTTGGCAGTACAGTTCCCCCACATTAGGTTGGCAGTACAGTTCCCCCACATTAGGTGCAGTTCAGTTCCCCCACATTAGCTGCCACCTAATGTGGGGGAACTGTACTGCACCTAATGTGGGGGAACTGTACTGCACCTAATGTGGGGGAACTGTACTACACCTAATGAAGGGGAACTGTACTGCACCTAATGCGGGGGAACTGTACTGCACCTAATGTGGGGGAACTGTACTGCACCAGTACAGTTCCCCTACATTAAGTGCAGTACAGTTCCCCCACATTAGGTGTAGTACAGTTCCCCACATTATGTGCAGTACATTTCCCCTACATTAGGTGCAGTACAGTTCCCCTACATTAGGTGCAGTATAGTTCCCCCACATTAGGTGCAGTATAGTTTCCCCACATTAGGTGCAGTATAGTTTCCCCACATTAGGTGCAGTACAGTCCCCCCACATTAGGTGCAGTACAGTCCCCCCACATTAGGTGCAGTACAGTCCCCCCACATTAGGTGCAGTATAGTTCCCCTACATTAGGTGCAGTATAGTTCCCCCACATTAGGTGCAGTATAGTTCCCCCACATTAGGTGCAGTATAGTTCCCCCACGTTAAGTGCAGTATAGTTCCTCCACATTAGGTGCAGTATAGCTCCCCACATTAGGTGCAGTATAGTTCCCCACATTAGGTGCAGTATATCTTTCCACATTAGGTGCTGTACAGTTCCCCCACATTAGGTGCAGTATAGTTCCCCCACATTAGGTGCAGTATAGTTCCCCACATTAGGTGCAGTATATCTTTCCACATTAGGTGCAGTACAGTTTCCCCACATTAGGTGCAGTATAGTTCCCCCACATTTGGTGCAGTATAGTTCCCCCACATTAGGTGCAGTATAGCTCCCCACATTAGGTGCAGTATAGTTCCCCCACATTAGGTGCAGTATAGTTTCCCCCACATTAGGTGCAGTATAGTTTCCCCCACATTAGGTGCAGTATAGTTTCCCCCACATTAGGTGCAGTATAGTTTCCCCCACATTAGGTGCAGTATAGTTCCCCCACATTAGGTGCAGTATAGTTCCCCTACATTAGGTGCAGTATAGTTCCCCCACATTAGGTGCAGTATAGTTCCCCCACATTAGGCTGGCACATTAGGCTGGCAGTATAGTTCCCCCACATTAGGTGCAGTATAGTTCTCCCCACATTAGGTGCAGTATAGTTCTCCCCACATTAGGTGCAGTATAGTTCCCCCACATTAGGTGCAGTATACTTTCCCCCACATTAGGTGCAGTATACTTTCCCCCACATTAGGTGCAGTATACTTTTCCCCACATTAGGTGCAGTATACTTTCCCCCACATTAGGTGCAGTATAGTTTTCCCCACATTAGGTGCAGTATAGTTCTCCCCACATTAGGTGCAGTATAGTTCCCCCACATTAGGTGCAGTATAGTTCCCCCACATTAGGTGCAGTATACTTTCCCCCACATTAGGTGCAGTATAGTTTTCCCCACATTAGGTGCAGTATAGTTCTCCCCACATTAGGTGCAGTATAGTTCCCCCACATTAGGTGCAGTATAGTTCCCCCACATTAGGTGCAGTATACTTTCCCCCACATTAGGTGCAGTATACTTTCCCCCACATTAGGTGCAGTATAGTTTCCCCACATTAGGTGCAGTATACTTTCCCCCACATTAGGTGCAGTATAGTTTTCCCCACATTAGGTGCAGTATAGTTTCCCCCACATAGTTTCCCCCACACCAGCTCGTGTTGGTCACTTACCATTCCGGCCGGCGCGCGCATCCTCTTCCTTGAATCTCTGCTCCTCTGTTGCTATGGGCGCACGCACGGGACATCAATGACGTCCCTGCGTGCGCTACTTCCCGGCGGCCCCTGTGTTTTGAAAGTTAACACGGGGGCCACTGTAGAAAGGTAACCGGGACATCCTTGTGTCCCGAAAAGATCTTTCGGGAAACAGGGATGTCCTGAATGTGACGGGGGGGTCCTCTGCGGGCTGCTCATGGTGGCCTCGGATGCCTCCCTGGGCTTGATTAGGGTGTGCCTGGGCACACCCGGCACACCCCGTGCGCACGCCTATGTTTCTATTCTTGTTGTTTAGGCTACTCTATTTCCGTTCTTTGTTGTCTTTTTATCCCCCACTTTGTTTTCCTATTGTTGCTTCTATTTCCTGTTTCTTGCTGTGCTGAAAACTACAAATCCCAGCATGCCACATGCCTTGCTGGTTTGGGGCGGCTCCTTTTTTTTTTTCATTTGTTCCGCCCTTTACCCACCCTACTATGGTCTCGGGTCGGCCCCCTTATACACAGCACATTAATATAATCAGGCCTGGTTGTAATATACTGGCATACACACACAAGGGACTACAACTCCCAGCATGTGTCATTCAGGAGTCTTCAGTCTGTGGTATAACACCAGCATGCTGCCTCTGTAGTCTCCTGGGGGTTGTAGTTCACCACACCTCTATAGGGCATACACCAGTATTTCCCAACCAGGGTGCCTCCAGGTGTTGCAAAACTACAACTCCCAGCATGCCCAATGTCTGTCCAGACATGCTGGGAGTTGTAGTTTTGCAACAGCTGGAGGCACACTGGTTTGTAAACACTAGCATACACACACATAACAGGGAGTACAACTCCCAGCATGTGTCATTCAGGAGTCCCCCCCCCCCCCCCGTCCTTCACACACAGAAATCATCCTCAGTCTGACATTTATTCCCCTGCAGTCTATACATCCCCAGCCTGTGCACTTTGTTATCCTGCCCTTCACATAACACTCTTATTTTCCCTGTCTTCTTTCAGTGCAGACCTGCATCCTCAGAAGACAAAGCAGGGGAGGGGAGATGAGGAGCTGTGTAGGAGCTTCTTGCTCTCAAGCACACCTGCGTCCTCCAGGAGGGGGAGATGAGGGTGTGTGGCTAATCTCTTTCATGCACACCTGCGTCCTCCAGGAGGGGGAGATGAGGGGGCGTGGCCTATCTCTCATGCAGTTCTGAAAGAACAGAGAAAAAAAAAAAGCTATGACATATTGTCCACAGCCTAATCCTAACCTGTGGACAACAGTAAGAGATCCAACACAGAACTACAGAACTTCCTGTCCCACAAACAGGTAAGAAAAAAAGACACATGCTACACAAACATATAATACATGTCAATTGCAAAAAACATGAACATTAAAAGAAGATGCAATATAGCCAAAAATCTTAACCACCGGAGTACCCCTTTAAGTCTAGCAGGGCCATTTACTCACTGCTGGCCCCAAGAACTCTGATTTCTAGAGTAAATAATGTCACTCATGTGACTTTTTACAGCCGGCAATTTTTCTTCTCCATCATATCTGATCACACAGCTTCCCTGTAATGTAAACACTTGAGTAATGCAAATATGTTATTCTCCTTCATCCCTCGTGATTTTTCCTAAACAGAATTAATGCTGCTCTGGGAGTCCAAAATTGTTTGTATGAGTCGGGTCCCCTGGATATTGGTATTACCAGTGTCAGCCAATAGTACAAGAAGAGATTTCATTGTAGCTGTATGAAGATACAGATTTTAGTTGAAGTTTATAGCAAGAAGTAAAATGTGTTATGTTATGTTTTATGCTACTTTTATGCATTATGAGAGATCTGAGCTATAAGCATGGTGCTAGGATGCTGGTGGTTCAGCCATAGAATACAAATGGCAACTGTATCATCTCTTGGTTTTACCTGAAGGACTCTAAAAGTTTATAATGTAAATTCTACCTGAATGCAGAGAATGGGGGCAATTTACTGAAACTGTCTGAAGTATGACAACTAGTTCTTTTAAGAATTAGGTTAAGGTAATGCACCAAATTTTTGGCACATTTTTTGGAGCAAGCCATTGAATTTCAACCCTCCCAAGGCCCACCTCTTCTCCAAAAAGTATTTTTCCCTCTTCAGACGAGGCCCATGTTCCTGTTCTTGTGGATGCACACAGCAAAATAAATGTGTCCAGATTTTGTTCCCCACAATTGTGTGCACGTGTGGTCATCTGCATTGTCCAGTTTTAGGAGCCAGAAATATGACGGGGAGCTATTATCCAAGGTGGCTTCCTGGTTAAATGGGGTTGTCTATGTGAGACAACTTCAATTAAACCTAATTCCTAAGAATAAATAAAAATGCTATAGCAATTTTCTCTATTGACTCTTTTCGGTACTTTTAAGTTTCAAGCATGCAGGATAGATATAGATTTGTAAAATGTCTTAAAAACTACTAAAAGTAAATTAAAGGGTTACTTCGGTGGAAAACTTTTTTTTTTAAATCAACTGGTGCCAGAAAGTTAAACAGATTTGTAAATTACTTCTATTAAAACATCTTAATCCTTTCAGTATTTATTACTGGCTGTATACTTTGGTGCAATTCTCTCCACTGTCATTTTTTAAACTTGCTCAAAATCACTCGGTCCTCTGGGATTTTTGCTTTGGTCAGTAATTCATAATTTGCGCCAATCGATCTTTGGCGCAATTTAGTATTTTTTTCGTGTGATTCTCCGCCAAGAAATTTTGTACATGGAAAACACACATAGCAATGTCAGAAAATGTAAAGGCGTCAAAATACATTAAAAAAAAAATCAGAATTTTTTTGTGAAAGCAGTGACACCTCCGGGGCTGCGCACTACTATCCTGCGACATGGTTGTCTCTGAGGGACCTTCATCCTCCATTGAGCCAGCAATGGACATGGCCACACAGATTCAAGAAAGGTAAGCACCAAAGGTAACCCCCCCCCCCCCCCCAAAAAAAAAAACAACACTCAAGTTAAAAATAAAATCCATTTCACATGGTGGCTATAAACCTTACAAAAGAAAATAACTCACGTCACTTGCTGATATATTGCAGAAGGGACTCCGAAATGGCTGCTCTACAGGGTAAACTACGCTGTCCTGTGGTGGTAAGTTCTGTGTAAGAGATGCTGTGAACAGCTGATTTCAGCATTTTTGCACCAAAATTACTAACAACGTGCACCAAAGTGAAAAAAGAAACTGTCAACAGGCAAAATTGATAAATACCCCCCTATGTCTGTATGTGAATAGAGAGTTTAATGCGGCCGCATCAGATTAGTAAAAATCACATATAATTGGGAATAATATACCTAAAAAGACCTGACTTTGTGTTGGCTTTAGCCACTTTTTGACTCTACTTTGCACCCCCCAGCTTTCGTTCAGCTACTGTGCAGACGTGTGTAAATGGCGCTCTTTCTTCTCTCACCAAAAATAATATCTCTTCACTTTACAACATCTCCCCAAATTCCATTATGCGGTCACACCCCAGCCCTTCTCCCTGATGAAATAAAAACAAACAAGAATTTAATTTGAAGTAGTTACAAAACTCGTGCAGATACCTAACCCCCCTCCCCCCCCCCCCCCCCCTGCTCTCGTTTAATTACAACAAGCGCTCATACTCCAGTACTGGCTACAATAAACAGCCGCACATCTGATTTCTATTATAACCAAAAAATGCAAAATCAATAAACAGGAGCTCGGAAAACAGTAGTATAAACATGATTCACGGCAGGACAATACCAGTAACCTTAGATGAAGGAAGGCAAGAGTAGCAAATCATTTTGATGGCAGGAGCCAAAAATGTTAGGAGAAGCTGGTTAGTTGGGATTAGTTGGGATTCATTATAATGGACAGGAATCCCATCAGGACAGTAGAGGGGAGAAGTGAGGCAAAGGAGTCTCATAACAGGATTAGGTGACACAGGCAATAGTGTACCTGAAATATACTGTTAGTAAAACAAGCAACTTCTGTGCGTATTACGTTTTACCAGTACAAACAATCAACAAAAATACATAAAAATAAAGAAGAAAAGAAAAATACCCTTAACACTTAATCACCCAAAGAAACTGCATTATGGGCCAAGATTTTTTTCATGACCAATTAATTGACAGAAAATGGAAAACAATCCCATTTAAATTAGTCAGCCAAAAATGACAGGATATGGGGTACAGTCCCCTAATATATGCAGAACGGGGTTCAGCCCATAACATACACAGAATGGGGGCAGCCCCTTAATCTATATACTGTGTGTGTGTGTATATATATATATATATATATATATATATACAGGGTGGGCCATTTATATGGATACACCTTGATAAAATGGGAATGGTTGGGGATATCAACTTCCTGTTTGTGGCACATTAGTATATGTGAGGAGGGGAAACTTTTCAAGATGGGTGGTGACCATGGCGGCCATTTTGAAGTCGGCCATTTTGAATCCAACTGTTGTTTTTTCAATAGCAAGAGGGTCATGTGACACATCAAACTTATTGGGAATTTCACAAGTAAAACAATTATGTGCTTAGTTTTAGCGTAACTTTATTCTTTCATGAGTTATTTACAAGTTTCTGACCACTTATAAAATATGTTCAATGTGCTGCCCATTGTGTTGGATTGTCAATGCAACCCTCTTCTCCCACTCTTCTCCCACTCTTCACACACTGATAGCAACATCGCAGGAGAAATGCTAGCACAGGCTTCCAGTATCCATAGTTTCAGGTGCTGCACATCTCGTATCTTCACAGCATAGACAATTGCCTTCAGATGACCCCGAAGATAAAAGTCTAAGGGGGTCAGATCGGGAGACCTTGGGGGCCATTCAACTGGCCCACGACGACCAATCCACTTTGCAGGAAACTGTTCATCTAGGAATGCTCAGACCTGACACCCATAATGTGGTGATGCACCATCTTGCTGGAAAAACTCAGGGAACGTGCCAGCTTCAGTGCATAAAGAGGGAAACACATAATCAAGTAGGCCAATGGATATGCGAAATTGCTACATGATGATGTGTTTCCCTCTTCATGCACTGAAGCTGGCATGTTCCCTGAGTTTTTCCAGCAAGATGGTGCACCACCACATTATGCGTGTCAGGTCCGAGCATTCCTAGATGAACAGTTTCCTGGAAAGTGGATTGGTCGTCGTGGGCCAGTTGAATGGCCCCCAAGGTCTCCCGATCTGACCCCCTTAGACTTTTATCTTTGGGGTCATCTGAGGGCAATTGTCTATTCTGTGAAGATACGAGATGTGCAGCATCTGAAACTATGGATACTGGAAGCCTGTGCTAGCATTTCTCCTGCAGTGTTGCTATCAGTGTGTGAAGAGTGGGAGAAGAGGGTTGCATTGACAATCCAACACAATGGGCAGCACATTGAACACATTTTATAAGTGGTCAGAAACTTGTAAATAACTCATAAAAGAATAAAATTACGTTAAAACCAAGCACATCATTGTTTTTCTTGTGAAATTCCCAATAAGTTTGATGTGTCACATGACCCTCTCCCTATTGAAAAAACAAAAGTTGGATTAAAAATGTCCGCCATGGTCACCACCCATCTTGAAAAGTTTACCCCCTCACATATACTAATGTGCCACAAACAGGAAGTTAATATCACCAACCATTCCCATTTTATTAAGGTGTATCCATATAAATGGCCCACCCTGTACATTGAGTGTGTGTATGAATGTTCCAGCATCACTTCCAAACGGCTAAAGATATTAACATGAAACTTGCTAAACATGTAACTAATTTTTCAACTACAAACATAGCATAGATAAATTAACCCTTACCCACCCCCATTTGCAAGGGTTGGGGTTTTTGTTTAAAGTCCTATACAAGTGTATGGGAAATATATGTTACTGTATAACTTCCAAATGGCTGGAGATATTTCTATAATACTTGGTCACATGTAACTTATATGTCCACTAAAAATATAGGATAGTTCATTTAACCCTAACCTTCCCCTATTTGCGAGGGTCAGGGTTTTTGTTTAAAGTCCAATGCAAAACTATGGAAAATTTATGTTCCAGCATAACTTTCGTACTGCTGAAGATATTTGGATACTTGGTCACATGTTACTTATATGTCAAATAAGAATATATGGTAGTTAAATTATCCCTAACCTACCCTTTTATGTGAAGGATGGGTTTTTTGTTTTAAGTCCCATGCAAGTACTGTATATGGGACTTCCGGTACCATACTCCACAAGCTCCGCTCTGCATCTCCTGGCGAATGCATCAGTTTGGCTTGCAAGCCACACCCTCCACGCATGCCACACCCCATCTCGCAAAAGACACTTTCACTATTTAAGTCACACCACTTTTATTTTCTACCCTTTTTGTGCATTGGTCTGGCTTGCAAATCACGCACACTCTCACATAGCCACATCCCCTTCTATTTTCAGCTTACAATAGCTTTATCACAATTGAGGATTAGATATGAGGATGGGATAGAAAGATGGTTTAAAAGGTCAAGATACAGGATATAAAGACAAAATATGAGGACGGTATATAAGGACAAAATATGAGGACGGAATATGAGGACAAGATATGAGGTTGGGACATGAGGATGAGATATAAGGAAAGGATATAAGGTCCGGATATGAGGACGGGATATGAGGTCGGGATATGAGGTCTGGATATAATGTTGGGATATGAGGACGGGATATGAGATCAGGATAGGAGGACGGGATATTAGGTCGGGATATGAGGACAATATATAAGGACAATATATGAGGACTGGATATGAAGTCAAAAGCTTCCTACTTTGTTGTTTTTCCTCCACAACAAGGATTAGGAAGGAAAAACTGGACAACGCTAGGTGCTCAGCTAGTATACACATAAAAAGCTGATATTTATTTATTTTAGTCAGCAGCTCCAGGTGGACAAAGGGCAATTGTCAGTACTTTGCTTCCCTTTATTAACATTTAACAGTGCGTGAATGAGAAGACTACAATTTAGTTCAAGTAGTTAGAAAGCAAACATCCATTTGACAACCTCATAATCTAAAAGCACACCTGTCGTTTCAAAGGGATGTTAAATACCTGCATAGTTTTGTTAGATTCAAGCCATGTTCACAAAACGTAAAATGTGCGAAATGTCCGCCCGGAAAACACGGGTGGATATTTCTGTCAACTGAAAGTTCCAGCTGGCACTAGGACCACTTGGAAATGCACCATCTCATGCGCTGTCTCATAGAGCGAAATATGCAGAAAGAATAGACATGTCTATTCTTTCTGCGGATGCTGAAATTGCGAATGTGTGCACAGTGCAGCAAAATCCCATTGAAATCGAGTAGAAATTAGGTTGAAATGAAGTCAATAGGACTGGAATGCCTCACGGACATTCTGCCATGTGAACATACCCTAACTTTTTAAAGAAATAAGAGAGCCGAGCCCAGCAAACTCAGTTTTGCTCAAAACTATGGGAAGACAGCGGCTCGCCGATGTTTCAAACATTGCCAGGTTTGGCTCGCGCAAACCTGGTAATATCGGTAATAATAGCAAAAGGGATGAGGAACACATGGGCCAAGATTTATCCAACTGTGTGAGAGAAAAAATAGAGTGATTTTCCCACAACAACCAATCACAGCTCAGCTTTCACTTAGCTCAGTTAGCTGAACTGTGATTGGCTGCTGAGGGAAAATATCTGTATATTTTCTCTCACACAGTTTGATAAATCTGGGCCATGGTGTTTTGGCGCCTAGATGAAAGGAGGAAGAACTGGAAACAGTGATATGATATTAGGGCAGTCCAGCATGCTATGCAGCTATTATGACCCCAGGCTATCCAATTATTGCTTGCAATACACCTGCCAGCCAACAGTAAACGGGCCCATAAAAGCTATCACAGAACAAATACCTAGAAAACTGAGAAAAGCAATGGGCTGACTTATATTTAAGCATAAATATGGATTAAAAGCATTGTGAACATGGAAAAGCCATAGCTCAGTTACGTGTATTTTCTGGTTTTAATCAAACATGGTATTTCTACCTAGGATTAACATAACTATGCAGTTATAAATGTTGACATTAAGCGTGGCATAGCCATCGAAGGGCCAGTTAAGGACCATTTTGGCCTTAAAGAGGTACTCCGGTGAAAATCTATTTTTTTAAATCAACTGATGCCAGAAAGTTAAACAGATTTGTAAATTACTTGTATTAAAAAATCGTAATCCTTCCAGTACTTATCAGCTTCTGTATACTACAGAGGAAATTCTTTTCTTTTTGAATTATTTTTTTCTGTCTGACCACAGTGCTCTCTGCTGACACACTTTTTTATTATAAAAATACAAAACTTATACAAAAACACAAATCAAGCTTAACCAGCTATAACATAAATAAGAAATATACTAGTACCAAAACACAAAAACAAAACCCTGCCTAACCGGCCAGCCCAGCTTTACAAAAACCTAAAATATGTTAACCCACCTAACTGAACCAAACAACACACTCACACGCATACCAAAAATGAACATAAAAATAGCACAACTTGGCTTATCAAAATATGAAAATAAAATTTAGCACTACCTGGCTACAACTCAAAACCATCCATACTCGGGAAACACAACGAGAAAACAAAACAGAAAATATAACAAGCACACCACTACAAAAAAAAAAAAAAAAGCACAACTTGGCTTAGCAAACATAAACATAAAATTTTGCACTACCTGGTTACAAAACAAAACAAAAAATATATAATAAATACTAGACCAAATAAACTGAAATAAACCAAATAAACCACGTAACAACATAACTGGTCCATCTGCCATAACTACTGTAATGCTATAATATAAAAAACTATATATAAACAATATACAATATACTGCAGTTAAAATATGATGAAATAGTCTAATCTCAGGTCTTTGCATGTCTTTGGGAGGGAGGTTGAGGAGGTATGTTAAAGGATGGAACGGGATATCTTTATTAATCACTGATCTTACCATAGTTTGAACCTCTAACCAGAAGTGTCTAAGTGAGGGGCAGTCCCAGAAGATATGAGGTAAGGTACCCAAACTGGATTGGCATCTCCAACAACTGGAGGACACATCTGGATAAAATCGATTAAGGACCACAGGGGTATGGTACCAGTGGAACAAGATCTTGTATTGCGCTTCTTTATGAGCAATACAAGATGAGGCTTTCGCCGTGTGTGTCCAGACTGTCCTCCAGGTAGCAGGAGAGATTGGGGTTCCCAAATATGTCTCCCATTTTGCCATATATGCATGGTTTATAGTGTTAGAGTCAGCAGGTGTGTTGAGGATGGAATAGATTTCTGATATCAGTCCTCGTGTCGAGGATCCTCTTTTACATAAAATCTCAAATGGGGTAGGGCGAGAGAAAGGTGGATCTCATTGGGCCCAGTAAGTTTTTGGGTAAGACAAGAGGAGGAGAAGACCAAATTAAGGAACACGGGTGAGTGGGGGCAATCCATTTTTTTTCAATATCTGTCCACTTATTGTAAGCCAAGAATTGTGTCCAAGACGGAATACGTCTAAGATGGACAGCATGGTAATATTTAAAAATATCAGGCATGGCTAGACCACCATGTGATTTCCCTGCAGTAATAACTGAAAGTGGCACCCTGTGTCTGCCACCCCGCCAGATAAATTTAAGTAGGGACGTCTGAAACCTCTTTAGTGCTTTATTAGGAATCAAAATAGGCAGAGTTTCTAGTAAGTACAAAAATTTGGGTAGAATGGACATTTTAATAGCAGTGATTCTACCAATGAGTGACAGGGGTAAAGAGGACCATTTGCTCAACAGTGAATCCATATCAGTGAAGAATCTCGGGAAATTATGTTTATATAAAGAAGAGTAGGTAGGGATAAGGCAGATTCCTAAGTAACTGAGGGAAGAGTCTTGCCATCTATAGGGAAAAGTAGTTTTCAAAATGTTAAGTGTCGTGACGGGTAAGTTAATGGGCATAGCTTCCGTTTTGCTGTTGTTAATTTTGTATCCTGACATCTGTCCGTACATGTCCAGTATCGAGTGAAGAGAAGGGAGTGAGATCAATGGTCTAGTGAGGGTCAGCAGGACATCGTCCGCGAATAGCGAAACTTTGTACTCTTTACTTTGCACTACAACACCGGAGATGTCTGGACAAGCGCCGATTTGACTGGCTAAAGGCTTTATACATAGTACGAAAAGCAACGGGGAAAGGGGGCAGCCCTGTCTGGTACCATTACGTATCTGTAATTTTGGGGAAGTAGCATGGGGCAATTTGATTTGGGCTGAAGGGAGAGTATAGAGTTGTTCAATTGCACATAAAAACGGACCTGATAAACCATGTGCACCAAGGGTGGACATTAGAAAAGGCCAGTTTAAGCGATCAAACGCTTTTTCTGCGTCAAGACTCAGTAAGAGGCCGGCAGATTTAGATTTATTTAAGACTTCAATAAGGTCAATGGTGCATCTGGTGTTATCCCCAGCCTGTCTATGGACAATGAAACCTACTTGATCTTTATCTATAAGAAGGGGGAGGACAGTACTGATGGACTGTTGATCACCGTCTTATGTCCTCTTCATATACTCCTTTCCCCTCTTTTTTTTACTTTGATTTACCTAAAGATGTGCCTGTTCTTTATTTTTATTTATTTACTTATTTTATTTTTATTTTCTGTATATGTATTTGTTCTTCTTTGTTTTGGAATTTTTTGAAAAATAAACAGTTATTAAAAAAAAAAAAAACAATATACATACAAAATCACATGTACATAATAATATAGTATTTAACTAAAAATAAATATACACTGGAGAAAACCTACAAAAACAATAGAAAACCCTACCAAAATCCCTACACTAAAACTGCCCTCTCCCACACCACCCCTCCTGCACATGGGTCATACCGTTCGTACACGAAGTCCTGTCCCTAACTGACCCATGTCAGGTCCCCCCCCCCAAAAAAAAAACCACCTCCACCCACAAATACACCCTCCCCACCTAGCACTCCTCCCAACCAACTTACACACAAACTTATACATTCTAACATATACACACTGAACCAAAACCACCTTAGGCCAAAGTTTGGTCGCCTGTAAGCCCTTCTTACCATATCAACTTAAAACAAAACAAAACAAAAAGCTAGCGTGCACATGCATTAGCCCACCACCAGGTAGAAGTATGGCAGACTTGATACATCAAATAATTTTAAACTCTTTCCCTAACTCCCCCCTACAATTTTCTCTAATTCTATCCCTCCATTAAAACTGACCCTGCTCTCACCCTATCACTATCCCTATAACACTGCCCCTAACCAAAATAAAGGTACTCTACCTAAAAGGTCTAGTACCTAGGGCACATCAAAAGAAAACCCTCTCCACAGGAGAGAAGCCCTACTGGTACCAAGACTGCCATACTCCAAATACCTGATCTTCCCGAAGTCACCAGTGATATTCCTACGGACCTCCACCTCGGAGAGGATTTTCTGTTGGGTCGACACTAAACACCGTGCGTTCCACGTGTAGTACCTAACCACTAAGCTAACCAAGAATAAAGTGCCCCGGTCTCGGCCACCCAGGTTCCTAAATGCCCCATAAGCCCACTCCGGGTAGGTAAGGCCGGCAAGTTGACTCCAGCTGATGGAAGCGCCCACCCGGTTGTAGACCCCTATATTAAAGGGACAATGAAGCAGGAAGTGGTCCATGCTTTCCAGCGTGTCCCCACACTCTTCTCGAGTTCCTACACTTCAAATTGTCTCTTACACATATCTTCCCCTGAAAGCAGCACCAGGCCAAGTCCCAAAACGTCTGGGGGATCCTTTTCATGTTTAAAAGGTACAACCCCACCCTCAGATCCCGACCTGGGCAGTCCCAGAGCACCAGAGGCTTCTGGAAGTGGGTCAACAGAACCCGTTTGTCAAGGAACTGCCTTGACTGGGTCCTGATCTCCCACACTCCCAGACCCCACCGAGGTATCGCCTTCAGAGTCGGGGTAGCATAAGCCGGGAGATATTCGTGGGGCGTACGGAGGTCCTTCACTCGCCCTCCTCTCTCCCATTCCTGGAAGAAAGGCCGAAACCATTCCCTGCAGGAGATTACCCATGGAGGAGCCCTCTCTTTCCAGAGGTTTGCGATGTTAGCTTTCAAGAAGGTGTTCGTTAAGAACACCACAGGGTTTACCATAGATAAACCCCCTAGTCTCCTCGTGCGGTACATAACCTCCCTCTTGACTAGGTTCATCCTGTTCCCCCATAACAGTTGGAAAAACAGGCTGTAGATCCTAGTATAGTAAGCCTCTGGCAAGATACATACGCTGCCCAGATAGAAAAAAAAGGGGAGCAGGTACGATTTGATCAGGTGTACGCTTTCCCTGAGGGTCATAGACCAGGCCTTCCACTGGTCCACCTTCTGAGCGGCATCCTGGAGCTTACCATCCCAGTTTTTGGTGGGATAATCATCCTGGCCGAATGTGATGCCTAAGACTTTTGCTGATTCTTGGGGCCCTGGAAGGGTGTCCGGGAGATCAAACATGGGATCCCCCCCTCCCAGCCATAGACTCTCACACTTATCCCGGTTGATCTTAGACCCGGATGCCTCCGAGTAGCGCTCCACCTCCGACATCAAAAATAGTGACATCGTTAGCGTACGCCACCACTCTCTGGGTGACATCCAGCTCCGCCAGACTCATCCCGACTCCCGCCAACGGCCCACAATCTACACTCCTGATGAAGGGATCGATTGCGAACACGTATAAAAGCAGGCTCAAAGGACAACCCTGACGGACTCCGGACCCCACCTCAAAAGAGCGGCCCGACCAACCATTCATTCACCAGCGGGAAACTCTCTGCCCCTGCATACAACATCTTAAGCCAATTAATAAAAGTACACGGTAAGCCATATCGCAGGAGGACGGACCAGAGGTACTCGTGGTTCACCCGATCAAACGCCTTGGCCTGATCCAGGGACAGCAAGTACCCCTTCCAGAAACCCGCACTACTCCACTCCACTGCCTCCCTGACACTAAGGACCGCACTTAAGGTGCTTCGGCCTGGAACAGAGGAGTGCTGAGCCCCCGAAAGGAGCCGGGGTGAAAACTTCACCAGCCGATTAAACAGTATCTTGGCCAGAAGCTTCCTGTCTGTATTGAGAAGAGCTATGGGCCTCCAATTCTCAATATGGCTAGGATCTTTACCCTTTGACAGCAGAATCAGGGCTGACCTCCTCATTGACTTCGGCAGAGTGCCCGAGGAGAGACACTCATTGAATACTTCAGTCAAGACTCCTTAAAGGTCCTGTACCACTCGGATGTTAAGCCATCCGGACCTGGTGACTTCTTGGGGGCAAGCCCCTCGATTGCCAGTCTCACTTCCTCTTCCCTGATTTCTTCTGCCAAAACGCCAAGAGAGGGGTCGACCCTGGCTCAGGAATGGTTTCAGCCAGGAAAACCGACATCTTGTCTCGATCTAGATCCTTCCTCCCCAAGAGGTGCGAGTAGAAGGATCTGACAATCTCCAAGATCCCTGATCTGGACTGATTCAGAGATCCTGTACTATCAATCAGTCCTGAAATGATTTTACTACTCACTGACATCTTACAGTTTCTGTAAGGGTCGGGCGAGCGGTACTTCCCAAAAACCCTCTCAAAAACCAAAGATGCGTGCCAATCGTACTGACACCTCATCAGCAAGGATTTCACTCTGGAGATATCCTCTTGGCTACCTCCAGTTGAAACGAGAAGCTCGAGTTTCCTCCTCAGACCCTGATACAAGCGATACCTGTTCAGGGACCTGAGGCTCGAGAGCTGGCGGAAGAACCCCACAACCTGCTTCTTGAATATCTCCCACCACTCTGACTTACTACTACATAGGCCCAGTAAAGGTACCTGGCTCTGAAGAAAATCCTCAAAGGACTGTCTTATCTACGCTTCCTCCAGGAGGGACGAATTCAGCTTCCAATAACCTTTTCCCATCCGGGGGGTCTCTGAAACATTCAGGGAAAACAAAATCATACAGTGATCGGAGAACTCCACCTCAACCACGGACACTGCGGAAGAGACATCTTCCTCCTTTAAATAAGACCTATCTATCCTAGACCTGCGACTACCTTGATGATAGGTGAAACCCACGTGGCCCGAGGGGCTCCGGATGTGGGCGTCCTCTAGGCGAGCTTCTTTAGCTATACTAATCAGCGCAACACTATCGCAAGTCAGCGGACCATTGGAGCCTCTCCTATCTTGGGACCTCATGACATTATTGAAGTCCCCTCCAAAGATCACCTGCCGATTCGTAAAAAGAAAGGGCTTAATCCTCATAAAGAGATCTTTACGGCCCCGTGTAGATGTTAATAAGCTGGAGCTCTTGTCCCTTCATGAAGACATCTAAGATCAGGCACCTCCCCATTTCTAATTGAATAACCCGTCGCCATTCAACAGGAGCAGTAAAAAGGACCGCCACCCCATTATACGGCTCAGCCGCAAGAGACCAGTGGGAGGGACCGCGCCTCCACTCTCTTCTGGCTTTTACCAGAGAGGCTAGATCTGACAACCTGGTCTCTTGTAAAAAGAAAATGTCAGCTTCAACACGGCCAAGAAAATGAAAGGCTGTAAATCTAGCCGTATCCGACTTTATGCTGGCACAGTTAATAGATGCCAGCGTCAATGGGGTGAGTGCCGCCATACAGGGTGATTAAATTAGACGGCCACACCCTTTACTTTCTCTTTCCCTTCTTTCTTGCCCCCTCATCCCCCAAAGAAGACAAGAGGGCAGGACCACTCTTGGATCTTTTTTTACACTCCGATTGATCCATATGGTCCCCGTCTCTGTCCGGCTCCAGTCTAGCCCTGTCCTCTGAGGAAGGTGCCTCAATAGGACAGGGCCCAGTTCCCCCCAGAGGCTCCTTCACCCTAGGCACCTCGTCCTCACCTTCCCCCTCCAAGGAGGGGGAGGAGATGGTAACGAGGACGAGGTATTGGTTTGACAGGTAAATCAGGGGGGGGGGGGGGAAGTCAGGCCTCCGTTTTGGACCTGGCCCGTAGTACCAGGAACTTCAGAGGGCTCTGACCTCTTCTTTCTCCCTTTCCTTTTGCCCTTATCTTTCTTTTTGGGCCTCACCCACTTTCCTCATCCACACTTTCATAGTGGGAGGAATCAGAAAGATCGGCCATAATGCTCATCCAGCACGTTCTCTTCCAGGGCTTCAGCGGTTACAGGGCCAGCTTCAGGAGCAGGGGCTGAAGCTACCCCTTCACCTGGGCACTCTCCATCTCCCTACTCCTTCTACGATTTTCCTCCGGCCTTAGTTTGGCGGGGCCCTTTTTCCTCCTCACTAGCCCTGTTGCGCCCCCATCCCTGCCCGTACCCTCCCCAGCCGAGGCAACTTCGCAGCTCTCCTCAGCCGGAGCGGCCACTGCACGGGCGAAGGCGCTAGGACAATGGCTAAAAGGGTGCCCGAGGACACCACACAGGTGGCACCGGATCTGCCTACAGGATGCGGCCAGATGACCCACCTCACCACACAAAGCGCAGACCTGCACTGTACAAGCTGCGCTAAAGTGGGTGGGGCTGCCACACCTGTGACAGACCTTAGGTTGCCCCTGGTAGACGACCTGGATCCTATCGCGTCCAAGGAAGGCGGCTGACGGAATGTCCTTCCTAATTCTGGGCAACAAAATACCATTTGTGTGCTTCATGATGCTTTTTTTGTAGCAAAGTTGTTAATTTTTTAATTACTTTTGTCTTGTGTGCCTTTTAAGAACAAAAGCATGTTGCGAATAATGTCTAAAAGAAGCGTTTCAGAAGACGATGGACTATCTGCAAAACTTAAAGGGGTACTCCGGTGAAAACCTTTTTTTTTTTTTTTTTTTTTTTTTTTTTAAATCAACTGGTGCCAGAAAGTTAAACAGATTTGTAAATTACTTCTATTAAAAAAATCATAATCCTTCCTGTACTTATTAGTGGCTGAATACTACAGCGGAAATTCTTTTCTTTTTGAAACACAGAGCTGTCTGCTGACATCATGACCACAGTGCTCTCTGCTGACATCTCTGTTCATTTTAGGAACTGTCCAGAACAGCATATGTTTGCTATGGGGATTTCCTTTTACTCTGGACAGTTCCTAAAATGGACAGAGATGTCAGCAGAGAGCACTGTGCTCACGATGTCAGCAGACAGCTCTGTGTTTCAAACGGAAAAGAATTTCCACTGTAGTATTCAGCAGCTAATAAGTAAAGGAAGGATTAAGATTTTTTAATAGAAGTAATTTACAAATCTGTTTAACTTTCTGGCACCAGTTGATTTAAAAAAAAAAAAAGTTTTTCTCCGGAGTACCCCTTTAACCCCTTAAGGACTCAGGGTTTTTCCGTTTTTGCACTTTCGTTTTTTCCTCCTTACCTTTTAAAAATCATAACCCTTTCAATTTTCCACCTAAAAATCCATATTATGGCTTATTTTTTGCGTCGCCAATTCTACTTTGCAGTGACATTAGTAATTTTACCCAAAAATGCACGGCGAAACGGAAAAAAAAATCATTGTGCGACAAAATCGAAAAAAAAACGCCATTTTGTAACTTTTGGGGGCTTCCGTTTCTACGCAGTGCATATTTCGGTAAAAATTACACCTTATCATTATTCTGTAGGTCCATACGGTTAAAATGATACCCTACTTATATAGGTTTGATTTTGTCGCACTTCTGGAAAAAATCATAACTACATGCAGGAAAATTTTTACGTTTAAAAATGTCATCTTCTGACCCCTATAACTTTTTTATTTTTCCACGTACGGGGCGGTATGAGGACTCATTTTTTGCGCCGTGATCTGAAGTTTTTAACGGTATGATTTTTGTTTTGATATGACTTTTTGAACACTTTTTATTCATTTTTTAATGTTATAAAAAGTTACCAAAATACGCTTTTTTGGACTTTGGAATTTTTTTGCGCGTACGCCATTAACCGTACGGCTTAATTAATGATATATTTTTATAGTTCGGACATTTACGCACGCGGCAATACCACATATGTTTATTTTTATTTTTTTTTACACTGTTTTATTTTATTTATGGGAAAAGGGGGGTGATTCAAACTTTTATTAGGGAAGGGGTTAAATGACCTTTATTAACACTTTTTTTTAACTTTTTTTTTGCTGTGTTATAGGTCCCATAGGGACCTATAACACTGCACACACTGATCTCCTATGCTGATCACTGGCGTGCATTAACACGCCTGTGATCAGCATTATCGGCGCTTGACTGCTCCTGCCTGGATCTCAGGCACGGAGCAGTCATTCGTCGATCGGACACCGAGGAGGCAGGTAAGAGCCCTCCCGGTGTCCGATCAGCTGTTCGGGACGCCGCGATTTCACCGCGGCGGTCCCGAACAGCCCGACTGAGCAGCCGGGATACTTTCAGTTTCACTTTAGAAGCGGCGGTCAGCTTTGACCGCCGCTTCTAAAGGGTTAATACCGCACATCGCCGCGATCGGCGATGTGTGGTATTAGCCGCGGGTCCCGGCCGTTGATTAGCGCCGGGACCCACGCGATATGATGCGGGATCGCGGCGCGATCCCGCTTCATATCGCGGGAGCCGGCGCAGGACGTAAATATACGTCCTGCGTCGTTAAGGGGTTAAGGCAATCACACTGCATGTCTATGTTACATTTCTATAGTGGGGATAACCTTTCAAAGTTAGTAAAAATTGCAGCATTGGGCTTCATTCACACACATGGTGTTGAACGTGGTTAAGAAGAAATACAGAAACATGCACAAAATTAAAAAATGCCCCAAGAAATCAGTGAAAACATCAGGACCGAAGTATGTAACAGAAATCAGAAGCCCCGAACCCATGCGTAACATCTGGCTGTGTGTTATTTGTAATGTCACACACCAGACAACACACTTCAAGCAGCTTAAAAGGGATCCCCATATCAACCCCTTCTGTGCTGTGTTTCATATGGAAAGTAAACCGAAAACCCTCATACAGTGCTGAGAGTCTGGCTGAGTGTTCTGGGAGCTGTAACCACATCCAACAAATATTCCTGGTGTTCTTAGTGCTCAGCACCCGAGTCTAAACACCCCTGTCTGTGGGAATGCAAGAGTTAACTAAGCCACACTCCTTTAATATACTTCAAGGGAAAAAAAAAAAAACTAACAGCATTTTTTTCACCGGTGTTTATTTTTCCAGTTGCCTTAATTTGAGTAATTGCTTTGCCAGCGTTCAAAAATATATATTCTGCCTTAGAAAAACAGCCCCGTATGACGGATCACGTTCATTTTCATTTCAAATTTGGCCTGAGATTTGGGTATTATTTCCATGGCGCCAAAATCGCCTGTACTGCCTAGTTAGTTTCCTCTTCGTATTTTTTATTTATTTTTTTAACTTGTGCTGCATGGCACTTAAAGAGACAACGTCTTATTTTGTTGACTGCTTTGGCCTTGTTTCAAATGTGTCACTTCTTAAATCTGCTCCTTGAGCCTTCTTTCCCTTCTCTTTGTGCTGCACTTACGTTAAACTGAAGTTGGCACCCTGGATGTTTCATGCTTTTTAGTCGGAAACCTTTAAATTAAATTTTTTTGAAAACTTATGAGAGTTTTTGATGGTGTTTCAGTCGTAGTCATTTTGGTCAATGTTTGTAATTTTGGTAAATATTGAAATAAAAAAATAACTTGTATAAATAAATATGCAATATACATATATGTATATATATATATTTATATTATATATATATTTTTTTTATGATTTTTTGACTCACGTGGCATATACAGCTGTGAGTTGATTTATCTTATTGATTGTCTACAGAACAATCTTTCTCATCATTCAAAATATAAGGGAACATTTGTTATCTGCTGTATTTTGGTGCTGTGTTCTTTTTTTGCTTACTTCAGGTACACAAAATGTCACATATGCGCCTAAGCACTTTTTATGTGCGCCTAAGCACTTTTGTGAGTATGCATAAAGTAGCAAACAGCCTTACCTAAGCAACATTCAGTTTTCACTTTGCAGTGGTCGTGGATTTATGAAGTGCGAATTTCGCCCGTAGGCATAAAAAAGTCACAAAAATGCATTTGAGAAACAGCGACCCCCACCAAGAAGACCTATTGTGGCGGGGATTGGAGCCCCCACTGAATTCTTGTCACCATATGTTGAATGGTTGGTATCTCCCCTGTTAAAAGTTCTTCCAACTTATTTAAGGGATATAGGAGATTTAATTTTGGCTCTAGAAGATTTTCACTGGCATCCAGAATACAAGTTGGCCTCCATAGATGTCGAGAGCCTGTACACCCGCATCCCACATGATGCGGGTGTACAGGCTATGATGACGTTTCTGGAGTGCACAAATAAATCAAAGGATTTTATAGTTTTTGTGACAGAATCCATCAAGTTTATACTTCCCAACAATAATTTTAAATTTGGGCAGCAGTGGTATACACAAAGGAATGGCACAGCTATGGGCACGCCCATTTCTTGTTCTTATGCCAATGTCTTTCTAGGGATTTTTGAGAGGAATTTTGTTTTTTCACCACTTTTGTCAGTACATTAAACTATTTTTAAGATATATGGATGATATTTTTGTAGTGTGGGACAGCACTGAAAGCCTGTTCCAGGAATTCATCACTTATCTAAATGATATTAATGATGTCAACATGAAATTCACAGCGGAATATGGAGATCAGAGTCTTGATTTCTGGATGTAAAAATTGAGGTAGTAGATGGTATATTCAAACATCTTGGTTTAGAAAAGCTATTGCCAAAAATGCTGTCCTGCACTACAATTCGTCACACCCCATGCAGACAAAAAACAGTATCCCGTTCAATCAGATGCTTAGAATTAAGCATATTAATAATTCAGAGGAGCTATACTGTAAACAAGCGGATGAGATGGAAGAGCGGTTTTTAGAGAGAGGGTATCCCCCCTAGGTTGTAAAGAATGCCTGCAGTAGGGCGGACTCGATCCACCGTAATGCATTGCTTAAACATTCATCTAAACAAAAAGAGACTGATAGGGCTGTATTTTTGTTAAAAAATTCACCAATGAACCAATGTACTAGAAATTCCATTCTTAATAACTGGTTCATTATACAACAGGATCCAGATTTAACGTCTGTATCCGATACTGCCCCAGTCATTACATACAAAAATAACAAAACTATAAAAGAGTATATTCAGAGAAAGAAGATATTACAAGAGAAGAAAAAGAACTAGTTAGTGGACACTAGACCCCTGGGTAATCATGCTTGTGGGTCTTGCTTGTTTTGCCGTTTTAACATGAAATCGAGGATGCTGAAATTAGGCAGTTATATGGTTCATGTTAACCAATGCATAACTTACAGGTCAGACTATGTGGTATATAGCCTGGTATGTTCTTGTGGCTTGTTCTACATAGGTAAGACAATACGTTCTTTGTTCTATAGAATAAGGGAACACTTTCACTCTCTAAGGACAGGAAGGGGGTCTGCACAGTTCATAGCGCATATGGCTGAAGTGCATAGCAACGATACTAATGCGGTTCGCTTTGCTGCCCTGGAGAGAGTCGAGAGTGCAATCCCTGGAAAAGACAGACACCAGATACTACTGCTTAAAGAGGCTCGTTGGATCCTCCGGTTGGAGGCCAGCGCTCCACTTGGTCTAAATGACCGGCAAGAATTCGCTGCCTTTTTATGATTTTTCATATTTTTTTCAGTATAGCTGTTACTTGCTTTAGGATATGGTTTTAGCCTTGTTGTGCACTGGTTCTTAATGTGTTAATTTGGTTTTTGTTTATGTCCACTATGGTTACTGGTCACATGGTATTTAAGCTCACCTGTCCTGTTACGTCACACGCCAGGGGCCTGACAAAGTTCAACCGTGCAATACGGACCGACGCCCCGTGTGACTACCTAACCCCCCGCTTAAGATCTTATCTGCCTTCCCTGCGTTGTTGATGCCCATGTCTGCTGGAAATTTCTGAAATAAAGAAGTACCTATCTGCATCAAATTTGGGGTGAGTGCTCTGTTATTACTATCTTCTTCTACATGGATAATTGCATTTGAAGAGCACTTTCACAAAGTCGCTGAAAGAGTCACAGTAGAGAGGGGGAATCATACGCAATCATACGGTGTTCTGACATGATTTATTGTTTTTTGCTTATGTGTGCCAAATTTATCAACCCCCCGTGATAGCTTGATAAATGTGTCACACATATGCAGAACCAAAGCATAAAAAAATTACTTCAAAACTCATTTTCCAAAGACAATAACATATGTCCCCCATATTCTGAAAGATTTTCTGTGTCTATCAGCTGGCCAGATCACAAGTGATACACCTTGAAATAAATTCCAGCTAATTGTAAAGTTCAACATTATGTTGCCCTTTGACGCACAAAACTGCACACCTGGTATGCCTGATATACTTTACAAGGAGAAAGCTATGGGCAAAAAACAAGGATAATTGGGGAGATTATTTGCCTGTTTTATGGAAAGTGACTAAAACTGGAGAGGGTGTTGAAGCTCCAGACTCATGTTGGGAAACCACTACAGCACCAATGGGCTCTAACTATTATGAACATGTTACAAAACTCAAATTATGAAGTTGCCAATGAATCCTCCTTTTACCCACTTTTAGGGTACATTCACACAAGCAGACCCACAGCGTATTTTACGCTGCAGATCCGTCCCTGAAGGACCACTTCACGGTGGCTTTACATGTGCCTGCTCAGAGTGGCAATATGTGCGAGTCGCAGCGCGCATGCGCAGTATCCTCGCACATCGTGGCAGCTCTCGGCCTAGCTCATGGAGCAGCGGGAGCAAGGCCATGTGTACGAGTACACTGCGCATGCGCGGCAAGTCGCACATCACAGTGTGTCTGCTCGTAGCGGCGTATTGCCGCTCTGAGCAGGCAGATGTAAAGCCACAATACAGCGGTCCTTCAGCGGCGGATCTGCACCTTAAAATAAGCTGTGGGTCTGCTCATGTGAACATACCCTTAGACTGTGTTCACACAAGGCATTTAATTAGTGGTACTGCCACACAGGGTGTTCTGACAATCCTAGAGGCCAGTGCCACATTGATGAATTGTTGTATCAGACTAGGCCGATCCAACAGAGGTTCATCCATGTATCAGTGAACATCCAAATAGAAATATGGAATGCACCACCTGCTGATGTTTGGTAGATATTTCTCTATCTGTGGCATAAGCCATTAACATGTCCAGCAGAATGAATAAAAGTATTTATGACATCCATGCAATATACATCCATCATCATATATAATAAGTGATAGCAAGCATGGATTTATTAAGGAAGCAGTCCTCAAACTAATCTGATTTGTTTTTATGAAGAGGTGAGTAGAAGTCCGGAAAGGGGGTGGCTGTGGATATAGGCACTAGATTTATCATTGTCTTTAGAGGGTTTGTTTTTGCTTATATTTGGCCCATGAAATGTTGCATGTGCACCTAAGCACTTTTATTCACAACTTTTGGCTGTAAGCAAAAAGCTACAAGCAATCTTAACCTGTTAACAGCCAAGGATGTATACACGTTAACAGTGTATGGCTCGGGCTCCTTACCAGTTTTTCCTAGAGGCTAAATAGGCGGCGGCCGCCTACAGTGCACTTTTGATGGGGGCTCACTTCTCGCTGCCCCCCCCCCAATCTGTTCCGTAAGTAATACTTTGAACAGAGGTCCCAAAAGTATAGCAAATCTACGCTATAAACGTCAATTAGGAAAAACACTAGAAATGAGAGCATGACGATCTGAAAAATAAATGAATAACATAGTTTATTAAACAGATATGCTCCAAAATGACATACATTTAAAAAACATTTAAAAATAATACAAAGTAAAATGGTAATAGCAAAAGGTGCTGGAGGAACCGACTAACAAGTAGAGGCTACACACTCAGCATACAGCTTAATAACAAATATGGATGTAAACAATATGCATCATAAGGACCAGTGGTTGCAGTGCATTGAACATGAGTAAGGTGGCACAGTGCATATAAGTCACAAAGGTCCAAAAGAGGAACACAAATATAAACAGAATTACATTTACAAAACACAATGGGGGAGATTTAGCAAAACCTGTGTAGAGCAAGAGTGGTGCAGTTACCCATAGCAACCAATCAGATCGCTTCTTTCATTTTTAAAGAGGCCTGTGCAAAATTAAAGAAGCAACCTGATTGGTTGCTATGGGCAACTCCACCACTCTTCCTCTTCACAGGTTTTGATAAATCTCCCCCAATATAATTACCACAGTGGAAAGAAATGAACATGCGAGCCTCCACCACCCAACGTTTCACTCAAGGCTTCATCCATTTACGCCGTTCACCATACGGGATAATTAACAATATATTTTGATAGTTCAGACTTTTACACATGTGGCGATACCAAATATGTTTAATAAGTATTTTTTAACACTTTTTGGGCGTGAAATGGAAAAAACGCATGAGTTACATTTTTATTGGGGGAGGGGACTTTGCAAATTTTTTTAACTTATTATTTTTTTCAAATTTTTTTACAATTTTTTACCTTTTTTTTTTTTTTACACTTTAATCCCTTAATTAAACAGCTCATTTTCACCTTAAGGACGTAGCCCTTTTTTTGCAAATCTGACCACTGTCACTTTGCAATGCTTTTACCTTTCATTCTGATTCCAAGACTGTTTTTTCGTGACATATTTTACTTTAACATAGTGGTAAATTATTGTCGTTACTTGCTTCCTTTCTTGGTGAAAAATCCCAAAATGTCATGAAAATTTGAAAAATGTAGCATTTTCTAACTATGAAACTCTGCTTATAAGGAAAATGGATATTCCAAATAAATGATATATTGATTCACAAATACAATATGTCTACTTAATGTTGACATCATAAAGTTGACATGTTTTTACTTTTTGAAGACATTAGAGGGCTTCAAAGTATAGCAGCAATTTTCAAAATTTTCATGAACATTTCTAAATCTTAATTTTTCAGGGACCAGTTAAGTTTGAAGTATATTTGAGGATCCTTTCTGTGAGAAATACCCCACAAATGACCCCATTATAGAAAATACACTCCTCAAAGTATTCACAATGACATTCAGAAAGTATGTTAACCCTTTAGATGTTTCACAAGAATAGCAGCAAAGTGAAGGAGAAAAATCCAAATCTGCATTTTTTTACGCTAACATGTTCTTGTAGCCCCATTTTTTTTCATTTTTAAAAGTGATAAAAGGAGAAAATGCCCCCAAAATTTGTAGCCCACTTTCTCTCAAGTATGAAAATACCTCATATGTTGACATAAAGTGCTCTGCGGGCTCACAACATGGCTCAAGAGGGAAAGAGCAACTGTGGGATTTTTTTAACTTATTATTTCTTTCAAATTTTTTTACAATTTTTTACCTTTTTTTTTTTTTTTACACTTTAATCCCTTAATTAAACAGCTCATTTTCACCTTAAGGACGTAGCCCTTTTTTTGCAAATCTGACCACTGTCACTTTGCAATGCTTTTACCTTTCATTCTGATTCCAAGACTGTTTTTTCGTGACATATTTTACTTTAACATAGTGGTAAATTATTGTCGTTACTTGCTTCCTTTCTTGGTGAAAAATCCCAAAATGTCATGAAAATTTGAAAAATGTAGCATTTTCTAACTATGAAACTCTGCTTATAAGGAAAATGGATATTCCAAATAAATGATATATTGATTCACAAATACAATATGTCTACTTAATGTTGACATCATAAAGTTGACATGTTTTTACTTTTTGAAGACATTAGAGGGCTTCAAAGTATAGCAGCAATTTTCAAAATTTTCATGAACATTTCTAAATCTTAATTTTTCAGGGACCAGTTAAGTTTGAAGTATATTTGAGGATCCTTTCTGTGAGAAATACCCCACAAATGACCCCATTATAGAAAATACACTCCTCAAAGTATTCACAATGACATTCAGAAAGTATGTTAACCCTTTAGATGTTTCACAAGAATAGCAGCAAAGTGAAGGAGAAAAATCCAAATCTGCATTTTTTTACGCTAACATGTTCTTGTAGCCCCATTTTTTTTCATTTTTAAAAGTGATAAAAGGAGAAAATGCCCCCAAAATTTGTAGCCCACTTTCTCTCAAGTATGAAAATACCTCATATGTTGACATAAAGTGCTCTGCGGGCTCACAACATGGCTCAAGAGGGAAAGAGCAACTGTGGGATTTTTTGAAAAAAAAATAGCTGTCATGGTTTTTGGGGACCATGTTGCCAGAACAGCAAAAAAAAAACCACATGGCAAACTATCTAAAGGAACGTAACAAGGGGTAAAGTGAGCTTTAACACCTCACAGGTGTTTGACGATTTTGCGTTGAAGTTGGATGGGAAAATGGAAAATGTCATTTTTAACTCTAAAATTATGGTGTTACCCCAAATTTTACTTTTTCACAAGGGGTAATAGGAGAAAATGGACCCCAAAATTTGAACACCAATTTCTCCCGATTAAGAAAACGCCCCATATGTGGACATTAAGTGCTCTGCTGGCGCACTACGGGTCTCAGAACAGAAGGTGCGCTGTTGGACTTTTGGAAAGAGAATTTTGCTGGATTGAAGTCAGGGCCATGTGCATAAACAAATCTCCCATGGAGCCAGAACAGCAGAAATCCCCCACATGTGACACCATTTTGGAAACTACACCCCTCCAGGAATGTAACAAGGGTTACAGTGAGTACTTACACCTCACAGATTTTTTGAACAGTGTGCCGTAAAAGTGAAAAATTAGATTTTTCAGACTATATTGATGATGTTACCCCAAATGTTTCATTTTCACATGGGGTAATAGGGCGTAAGGCCACCAAAATTTGTAGTGCAATTTGTCTGAGAAAGAAAATACACCATGTGTGGATGTAAAGTGCTCTGCGGGCGCACTGCAATGCTCAGAATAGAAGGAGCGCCATTGGGCTTTTGAAGTGCAAAGTTTGTTGGTATTGAAGTGCATTTACAAAGTCCCCATTGTGCAAGAACAGCAGTAACCCCACACATGTGACACCATATTAGAAACTACACCCCTCAAGGAACTTAACAAGGGTTATAGTGAGTACTTACACCTCACATGGGCCATAAAAGTGAAAGAATTGATTTTTAACACTGAAATGCTGGTATTAACAAAAAGATTTTTACTTTCACAAGTAGTAAGAGAAAAAAGCTCCACAAAATTTGTAGCCCAATTTCTCCAGCATAAGGAAATACCCCATATAAGGCAGTAAAGCACTATGTGGGTGCAAAACAGGGCTTAGGAGTGAGACAGCACCGATAAGATTTGAGGGCTTAAAGGGGTATTCCGGTGGAAAACTTTTTTTTTTTAAATGAACTGGTGCCAGAAAGTTAAAAAGATTTGTAAATTACTTCTATTAAAAAAATCTTAATCCTTTCAGTACTTTTTAGCAGCTGTTTGCTACAGAGTAAAATCTTTTTCTTTTTTATTTCTTTTTTGTGTTGTCCACAGTGCTCTCTGCTGACACCTGATGCCCATATCAGGAACTGTCCAGAGCAGGAGAAAATCAACATAGCAAACCTATGCTACTCTGGACAGTTCCTGACATGGACAGAGGTGTCAGCAGAGAACACTGTGGACAACACAAAAAAGAAAGTAAAAAAGAAAAAGAATTTCCTCTGTAGCATTCAGCTGCTAAAAAGCACTAAAAGGATTAAGATGATTTTTTAATAGAAGTAATTTACAAATATGTTTAACTTTCTGGCACCAGTTAATTTAAAAAAAAAAGTTTTCCACCAGAGTACCCCTTTAAGTGGTGCTTTGCACTGCAATGGTTGAGGTTCTGACATAAAATAAAAAAAATAAAAATAAAAAAGACCCGGCAAGTGACCACAATTTTGAAACTACACCCCTCAAGGAAGGCAACAAGGGGTACAGTGAGTACTTACACCTCACTGTTTTTTGGGAAAGTGGGCCATAAATTGAAAAAGGAACGAAAAGGAAGACGGATCCAGCTCTATGCAGATAAAATCAACTTTAATCCATAGGACAAGGAAGGTACAAGTAATGCGTTTCAAGCGCTGTACTCACTCTTTAGTGTATTTTTTTACACTAAAATGCTGGGGTTACCCAATGTTTTACATTTTCACAAGGGGTAATGGGAGAAATTGTGCTGCATATTTTGGAGGGCTTTTTCCCCTGACTATGGAAATACATCCACATATGGGGTAACGTGCTGGACGGGCTAACAACAAGGCTCAGAAGTCATAGATGTCTGTTTGCATTTGTAGCCTATGGCATATCAGAAGCTGACGGTTACATACATTCAGAGGAAGATACAAAAATGAAACACCCACATGTGACACCATGACAGAAAGTACTTACCCTGAGGAATGGGTATAGGGGTAAAGAGGACATTTTAAACGCACAGGTGTTTCCTAAATTTATTTTCCAGGAATGGATGAAGGGTAGCTTTTGAAAATTGCAATTTTCAACCTATGCTCTGCTTCATCTTTTTGGGAACAACTAACATGTGACTGCGAATTGTCACCCTGAAATACGACAGAGCTCATTAGCTTGAACTCTTCGCATTTGAGACCGATGTTTCTTGCAGACCTAACAGTTACATACATTCAGAGGAAAATACAACAAAGGAACACCCACATGTGAGCCTATTACAAACAGTACACCTCCTATAGAAGGTGTATAGGTGTGAAGTGGAGATTTGGAACAGACAGGTGTTCCCTAAATTTATTTTCCAGGAATGGATGAAGTGTACTATGGGGGGGGTAATGGAAATTGCAATTTTAATACTGATATGCCAATTATTTTACCAGAATTATGACCCAGAGTATAGCCGAAAGTAAAAATGATGCCCGCCCCAAACCCTATGCTCTGAATCATCATTCTGGGAATGTGATGTGTGTGGCCATCCCTATTCTGTTATCTCAAATGTGCACCCCGCTCAGGTGGAGAGAGAGCGCTGCAAATTTGAGGCAACTGCAAACCCCCAATGCTGTTGACTCTGTGTCCCATGACCCATTTTTTTGGGGAAAAAATACATATCAGGGGTATTAGCAAAGAGGGTTTTTTTTTTTTTTTTTTTAGAGTGGGGGGGGGGGGGGTTGGTGTCACACTGAGGGGGGGCAAGTGTCACACTGAGTGGTGGTGTACTTCTGAAAACCCCTCTGGCAACACACTCTGAATTTTTTTCTGGGATTGTCCCTGCTTTCCAGTGTGAAGGACCTCACCTGGAAAGTGTTGGCCGGGGACGATCCTGGGGCCCACAGTTCCAGAGGTGCTCTGACCCGCTCTTCGGCAGTCACCAAAGATGAGCGCCTTAAGAACTTCCTCTTGAAACTGCAGGCATGTTCCTATGTTGCCAGCGCGCTGGGACAGTACGAAAGAGTTATACATGGCAAGCTGTACCATGTAGACCGCAACTTTTTTGTACCATGCCCGTGTTTTCCGCATGGCATTATATGGCTTAAGGACTTGATCAGAAAGATCACCTCCCCGTTATACTGATTGTAGGCCAGAGTACAGTCAGGCTTGAGGACTGGTCCCTCGATGCCTCACACAGGGACAGGGGTGCTTCCGTTTCCATGAATTGGGGTGAGCATAAGGACATCCCTCTTGTCCTTATACCTGACCAGCAACAGGTTTTCATCGGTAAGGGCACAGGACTCACCCCGGGGGATAGGAATTTGAAGGGGATAGGAAGGAAGGCCTCTTTGATTCTTCCGGACTGTCCCACAAGCAAGCGTGTGTTACGCCGAGCGCTCCGGGTCCCCGTTCCTCCCCGGAGCGCTCGCCTCATCCTCGTTGTTGCAGCGCCCCGGTCAGATCCACTGACCGGGTGCGCTGCGGTCCCGCCTCCAGCCGGGATGCGATTCGCGATGCGGGTGGCGCCCGCTCGCGATGCGCACCCCGGTCCCCGTACCTGACTCGCTCTCCGTCGGTCCTGTCCCGGCGCGCGCGGCCCCGCTCCCTAGGGCGCGCGCGCGCCGGGTCTCTGCGATTTAAAGGGCCAGTGCACCAATGATGGTGCCTGGCCCAATCTTCCCAATTAGCTTAATTAGTTTCCACCTGTGCACTCCTTACTTATACCTCACTTCCCCTGCACTCCCTTGCCGGATCTTGTTGCCCTTGTGCCTAGTGAAAGCGTTCCCTTGTTTGTTCCTAGCCCGTGTTCCAGACCTCCTGCCGTTGCCCCTGACTACGATCCTTGCTGCCTGCCCCGACCTTCTGCTACGTCCGACCTTGCCTTTGTCTACTCCCTTGTACCGCGCCTATCTTCAGCAGTCAGAGAGGTTGAGCCGTTGCTAGTGGATACGACCTGGTCACTACCGCCGCAGCAAGACCATCCCGCTTTGCGGCGGGCTCTGGTGAAAACCTGTAGTGACTTAGAACCGGTCCACTAGCACGGTCCTCGCCAATCCCTCTCTGGCACAGAGGATCCACCTCCTACCAGCCGGGATCGTGACAGTAGATCCGGCCATGGATTCCGCTGAGGTGCCGCTGTCAAGTCTTGCCGACATTTTCACGATGATCACCCAACAAAATCACCAGCTGGCATACTTGTCCTCCGTGAAACAGCAACTGAAGTCACAGTTACAGCAGCTGCTGTCACTGACACAGCAGCTGCAATTGCAACAACCATCTCCTCCGCCGTCTCCTGCAACTCCTCCGCAGCGTCCGGCCATGGATTCCGCTGAGGTGCCGCTGTCAAGTCTTGCCGACATTTCCACGATGATCACCCAACAAAATCACCAGCTGGCATACTTGTCCACCGTGACACAGCAACTGAAGTCACAGTTACAGCAGCTGCTGTCACTGTCACAGCAGCTGCAACTGCAACAACCATCTCCTCCGCCGGCTCCTGCAACTCCTCCGCAGCAACCGGCCGCTCCTAACCCCTGCTTGTCCCTGCCGGACAAATTTGATGAGGACTCTAGACTCTGCCGTGGTCTCCTTTCTGGAAAGGCCTTGTCTGGGGCCACACCACTCTGGGACCGCAATGATCCTGCCACAGCCACAGTCCAGTCCTTCTTCGCTGAGGTCCGTGGTGTCTTCGAGGAGCCTGCCCGAGCTTCTTCTGCCGAGACTGCCCTGCTGAACCTGTCCCAGGGTGTTTCTTCCGTTGGCGAGTACGCCATTCAGTTCCGTGCTCTTGCTTCCGAGTTGTCCTGGAATAGTGAGGTTCTCTGCGCGACCTTTAAAAAAGGCCTATCCAGCAACATTAAAGATGTTCTGGCCGCACGAGAAACTCCTGCTAACCTACATGAACTCATTCATCTTGCCACTCGCATTGACATGCGTTCTTCCGGATGGCGTCTGGAGCTCCGCCTGGATATGGACTTTGTTCGCACGAGGCGTTTTTTCTCCCCGGCTCCTCTCTCCTCTGGTCCTCTGCAATCCGTTCCTGTGCTTCCCGCCGCGGAGGCTATGCAAGTTGACCGGTCTCGCTTGACACCTCTAGAGAGGACACGACGCCGCATGGAGAATCTTTGCCTGTACTATGCCGGTACCGAACACTTCCTGAAGGATTGTCCTATCCGTCCTCCCCGCCTGGAAAGACGTACGCTGACTCCGCACAAAGGTGACACAGTTCTTGATGTCAACTCTGCTTCTCCACGCCTTACTGTGCCTGTGCGGATATCTGCCTCTACCTTCTCTACTATGGCCTTCTTGGATTCCGGATCTGCAGGAAATTTTTTTTTGGCCTCTCTTATCAACAGGTTCAACGTCCCTGTGACCAGTCTCGCCAGACCCCTCTACATCAATTGTGTTTACAATGAAAAATTGGACTGTCTCGTGCGTTACCGCACGGAACCCCTCCTAATGTGCATCGGACCTCATCACGGAAAAATTGAGTTTTTTTTCCTCAGGTTCTTTGGCCCCAAGAAGAGGGGGAGACCCAAGGGGGGGGGGTACTGTTACGCCGAGCGCTCCGGGTCCCCGTTCCTCCCCGGAGCGCTCGCCTCATCCTCGTTGTTGCAGCGCCCCGGTCAGATCCACTGACTGGGTGCGCTGCGGTCCCGCCTCCAGCCGGGATGCGATTCGCGATGCGGGTGGCGCCCGCTCGCGATGCGCACCCCGGTCCCCGTACCTGACTCGCTCTCCGTCGGTCCTGTCCCGGCGCGCGCGGCCCCGCTCCCTAGGGCGCGCGCGCGCCGGGTCTCTGCGATTTAAAGGGCCAGTGCACCAATGATGGTGCCTGGCCCAATCTTCCCAATTAGCTTAATTAGTTTCCACCTGTGCACTCCTTACTTATACCTCACTTCCCCTGCACTCCCTTGCCGGATCTTGTTGCCCTTGTGCCTAGTGAAAGCGTTCCCTTGTTTGTTCCTAGCCCGTGTTCCAGACCTCCTGCCGTTGCCCCTGACTACGATCCTTGCTGCCTGCCCCGACCTTCTGCTACGTCCGACCTTGCCTTTGTCTACTCCCTTGTACCGCGCCTATCTTCAGCAGTCAGAGAGGTTGAGCCGTTGCTAGTGGATACGACCTGGTCACTACCGCCGCAGCAAGACCATCCCGCTTTGCGGCGGGCTCTGGTGAAAACCTGTAGTGACTTAGAACCGGTCCACTAGCACGGTCCTCGCCAATCCCTCTCTGGCACAGAGGATCCACCTCCTACCAGCCGGGATCGTGACAGCGTGGATCTGGCGGTGAGGGATGTGAAGAGAGGGATACTAGTATAAAAGTTATCCACATAAAGGTGGTAACCTTTATCTAGCAATTGGTGCAAAAGGCCCCAAATGATTTCCCCGCTAACACCCAGAGTGGGGGGACATTCTGGGGGTTCAATATGGGACTCTTGTCCCTTATATAATATAAACTTGCAAGTGTACCCTGAGGTACTCTCGCAAAGTTTATACATCTTCACGCCATACCACGTTCGCTTGGTTGGGATGTATTGCCAGAAGTTGCCGAAATGATTGATGACCGGCCTGATTTTATACAGGCAGTCATGTGCGGGATCAGTTCGTGGTGGATATGTCGTATTATCAGCATAATGCAAACATTTCCGAATGGCCTGAAACCGGTGACATGCCATGGCCATATTGTAAAGCGGGGTCTGGTAAAGGACTTCCTCACTCCAATATTGCCTTACACAGTTTTTTTTGACCAGGCCCATATGCAGCACGAGTCCCCAAAATGTCCTAATTTCGGCTGCATCGACTGGGAACCAGCCATTGGGCCTAGCCAAAATTGAGTCCGGGTTTGCAGCGACGAACTGTTGGGCGTACAGGTTCATCGGGTCAACCATCAGATGGACAAAGTCGTCACTGAAAAAAAAACTGAAATAGTCTATTTCAGTGAACCCGATGATGTCAGTCTTGATTCCTGAGTCGCCAACAAACTCAGGAATCACGGACTCGTGGTCCGCTGGCTCAGTCCAGACAAGTTCTCTGGTACGGGGCACCAGTGAACATTGCTGGGGGGCTTGGCTTGTATGAGCGCCAGGGGGACTCATACTAGCATGGGGCACAGGGTCAGGAGCAGAGGAGGTTTGCGGTCCCGCATGGCGGCATCTCCGCCACCTTGGTGGCTCATCATCAGAACTAGATGATGATGAGGAAGAAGAAATAAGTAAGCTGGGGTCTTCCTCAGCCTCTGTGGCGCTTTCAGTGTCGGAGGCAAGTTTGGCATATGCCTCCTCTGCTGAAAACGCCCTGCTGGCCATTTCCCTTCTCTAATGGTGGGGGTGAAGTATATATATGTGGGGGGGAAACTTCATTTGTGTATGTGATGTGGGTGGTGGGGTCTGAGACTACCTCCCTAACTCGCCATAACCTAACTAACTAAACCCACCCTAACAGAAAAAATATCAACTAAAAAGGGGGGGAGCGGGGAACTGTTTAAAAAAAATGGACTTCTAGCGCAAAAAAAGCCTTGCGCCCCAAAAAAGTTTGTACCTAATCAGTGGTGTGCGCACTGATTAGCGCTTGTTGGCAGCAGGGAGCGCAGAAGTCAGTGGGGGTCCAGCCACTCAGCCCAGAACAGTTAACCCCGAAAAAATGCTTAACCCTGAAAAAATGCACCTGCCTTAACCCCCCAAAAAACGCTGATCAGTGATAAATCACTGACAGCGGTGGGGCAGGCTGCACACAGAGGTATGGTTCATCCACACAGCACAGGCCTGCTCGGATCGCCTATAAGTGCAAAAAATAAAAAAGCCGCTATAACCCAAAAAAGCACCTGTACCACAAAAAAAAAAACACTGATCAGTACTACGGGAGTGATCAGCAGCGGGTGGGCTTTAGCTAACGGTGGAGGACTGCTCATTTATAGCTAAGAGGGCCTGGCCACATGTTTAGCAAAAAAAAAAAAAAAAAAGGTCTGCGCCAAAAAGAAAAAACACTGGCGGCAGACTGCAGCGACCCAGTAGGGACGGGGTCTCGCAGCTAAAGGTGCTACGGACCTGTGGGCACTTACGGATGGTACGCTGAAAAAGAAATCTTTTTTTTTGAACTCCTAACTGTCCCTACCTAATCTAAACTGTCACTGATTACTTTCTGTGCCAAGGGGCCACAGAAAGGGGGCAAAAGGGCACTTTTTTCACACTGAGGGGGGAGATGAAAGCACGGGGCTCCGTCCTGCACACCAAATCTCTCAGAAATAGTGGGCAGAACGGAGCAACATGCTCCTTCACCCACCTCCCCATACTGCCGTGATTGGTGCGGTCACTATGGCCACTCAATCACAGCTGTACTGGGGGGTGGCAACAAAAAAAAATGTGTACGTAATCAGTGATGTGCACACTGATTAGTGCTTGGTGGCAGTAGGGAGTGCAAAAGTCAGTGGGGGGTCCGGCCACTCACCCAGAACAGTTAACCCCGAAAAAATGCTTAACCCTGAAAAAATGCACCCGCCTTAACAAAAAAAAAAGCCACTGATCAGTAATAAATCACTGACAGCGGTGGGGCAAGCTACACACAGAGGTACGGTCCGTCCACACAGCACAGGCCTGCTACTGGTGGCACGGACCGCCTATAAGTGCAAAAAATAAAAAAGCTTTAGCGAATGTGGTGGACCGCTCTTTTATAGCTCAGAGGGCCTGGCCACATGTTAAGCAAAAAAAAAAAAAAGGTCTGCGGACCTGTGGACACCTACGGATGGTTCGCTGAAAAAGAATTCTTTTTTTTTTTACTCTCAACTGTCCCTACCTAATCTAAACTGTCACTGATTGCATTCTGTGCCAAGGGGCCACAGAAAGGGGGCACTTTTTTTACACTGAGGGGGGGAGATGGCAGCATAGGGCTCCGTTCTGCACACCAGATCTCTCAGAAATAGTGGGCAGAATGGAGCAACATGCTCCTTCACCCACCTCCCCCTCCCCATACTGCCGTGATTGATGCGGTCACTACGGCCGCCCAATCACAGCTGTACTGGGGGGTAGCAACACTGCCACCTCCCAGTACTGTACAGATAATGATTGGTGGTGTACGTTACACCACCGATCATCATCCTTATCCGGGTTATGGGGTCACACGTGAAATGCAGCGAACTGCGGCGATCGCCGATATGAGGGGGTCTTAGGACCCCCTCCGGCGATGAGCCGGGATGCCTGCTGAATGATTTTAGCTGGCATCCTGGTCCGGTCCCCGCCCAGCAAGCGTCAGGAACCAGAATCGATTTCCGGTAATCGCCGACATGGGGCGGTCTTAGGACCCTCCTCGACAATGTCCCGGGATGCCTGCTGAATGATTTCAGCAGGCATTCCGGTCCGGTCCCTGACCGGCTGGCGGCGGGGACCATAATTCCCACGGACGTACCCATATGCCCTATGTCCTTAAGGACTCAGGATGTAGGGCGTATGCATACGCCCTGCGTGCTGAAGAGGTTAATAGTCCCCTTAGGGGACTATTTATAGCAATCATTTGATTGCTAATACTGTTCAGTGCTATGCATAGAGCTTAGCACTGATCAGTGTTATCGGCTATCTTCTGCTCTGGTCTGCTCGATCTCAGACCAGAGCAGAAGACCACTGGAGAGGGCCGGAGGCAGGTGAGGGGACCTCCGGCCGCCATGCTGGATGATCGGATCCCCGCGGCAGCTGAGGGGTTAATGGCTGATATCCACGTGATCGCTGATACCAGCTGGGACCTGCCTTGCATGGGACCTGCCGTGCCATTCCGGTGCTCGTGGTCATAGCAGAGCGTAAATATACGTCATGGTGCGTTAAATACCACAGCACCATGACATACATTTACTTCAATTGTTGTTAAGGGGTTAAAAAGTCCCTTTTGGTCCCCCCCTGCAGCACGATCGCGTGGGCGCAATCCACTACTGAGGTAGCCGGAGGACCTCTCATCCTGTGCTGGCTGCAGCTCTTTAATTGATATCAAGCATAGAGCACACAGATCAGTGTAGTTCTGTGGAACTACACTGATCTGCATGAGGAATCTAATGATTCCTCCTAAAAGTCCCCTAAGGGACTAATAAAGTGTGTAAAAAAAAAAAAAAAAAAAGTTTAATAAAAGTTTAAAAAAACTCCCATTAACCTTCCATTTTAAAAGTTTAAATCACCTTGCAGTGGTAACGGATTTATCAAGAGCAAATGTTGCACAAAAAGTTGCAAACCCCTCAAAAACACAGCAAATCTACACCAGTCCAGACCTGGCTCACAAAATTGCCTTTGAAAAGCACTTTTAACCCCTTAAGGACCCATTTTGGCCTTAAGGACTTTTTCATTTTTTCCTCCTCGCCTTCTAAAAATCATAACTCTTTTATATTTTCATCCACAGACTAGTATGAGGGCTTGTTTTTTGCGCGACCAGTTGTCCTTTGTAATGACATAACTCATTATATCATAAAATGTATGGTGCAACAAAAAAACAATATTTTTTGGGGAAATTAAAAAGAAAAACGCAATTTTGCTAATTTTGGAAGGTTTCGTTTTCACGCCGTACAATTTATGGTAAAAATGACGTGTGTTCTTTATTCTGAGGGTCAATACGATTAAAATGATACCCATTATTACATACTTTTCTATTATTGTTGCGCTTAAAAAAAATCACAAACTTTTTAACCAAATTAGTACGTTTATAATCCCTTTATTTTGATGACCTCTAACTTTTTTATTTTTCCGTATAAGCGGCGGTATGGGGGCTCATTTTTTGCGCCATGATCTGTACTTTTTTTTGATACCACATTTGCATATAAAAAACTTTTAATAAATTTTTTATAATTTTTTTTAAATAAAATGTATTAAAAAAGTAGCAATTTTGGATATTTTTTTTTCGTTCACGCCGTTCACCGTACGGGGATCATTAACATTTTATTTTAATAGTTCGGACATTTACGCACGCGGCGATACCAAATATGTCTATAAAATTTATTTTTTACGCTTTTTGGGGGTAAAATAGGAAAAAACTGACTTTTTTATTTTTTATTGGGGGAGGGGATTTTTCACTTTTTTTTTACTTTAACTTTTAAATTTTTTGACATTTTTTTTTACACTTGAATAGTGCCCATAGGGGACTATTCATAGCAATACCATGATTGCTAATACTGATCTGTTCTATGTATAGGGCATAGAACAGATCAGTGTTATCGGCGATCTTCTGCTCTGGTCTGCTCTATCTCAGACCAGAGCAGGAGACGCCGGGAGCCGGAAGCAGGAAGGTGAGGGGACCTCCATGCGGCGTTCTGAATGATCGGATCCCCCCAGCAGCGCTGCGGGCGATCCGATCATTCATTCAAATCGTGCACTGCCGCAGATGCCGGGATCTGTATTGATCCCGGCACCTGAGGGGTTAATGGCGGACGCCCGCGAGATCGCGGGCGTCGGCCATTGCCGGCAGGTCTCTGGCTGCGATCAGCAGCCGGGATCAGCCGCGCATGACACGGGCATCGCTCCGATGCCCGCGGTTATGCACAGGACGTAAATGTACGTCCTGGTGCGTTAAGTACCACCGCACCAGGACGCACATTTATGTCCTGCGTCCTTAAGGGGTTAAAAAGTCGCAGAAAAGAGGAGAAATCTTACAAAATAGTGTTCTGAAGTGATTTTTTTTTTTTTATCAACCCCCCTGCAATTGTATGATAAATATGTTGCACGTAAGCAAAACCAAAGTGTGGTGTCCCGGTACCGTACCTTGTGTGCTAAGTCTCCAAAGTCAGAGTTCCTATGTACCGGTAGGATCCTTTTGGTGGGATAACCCCTTGCCACCTCTTCCTTCTTTAATTTTATTATGTTTGATGTGTATAAATTGTATATATTTTATTATATGAATAGTACTTCCAAGACCTTAGGTCACATGACTACTAAGTCTAATTTTAAGTTAAGCTTAAGGACCTTCCAGGGCACATGATGTGGTCACATGATGTACCATAATGCTTTGTGAAAGGACTGACAGCTGGTGGGAACCAATAAGCTCTAAGCCTGCTCTATCTATATAGGGGCGCTGTAACCAATCTCTCGCTCTCTTTCCCCTGGGATATGACAGCGAGCGGAGCTCAGCACAAATCTAAAGACAGAACTAGGCCTGAAGCCTATCACTGCTGCAACTTACTAACCGTGAGTTTACCAAATCTAAATCCCGTAAATCCTGCATGACTGCTGGACCTAAACAATTTCCCTAAATCCAGCAGAACAGTGTAATTCCAGACTCAGAGCTTATAAACTACAAGGTCCCAACCAACTGTGAGGAACTTACAGACTACCCTTCTGTATAGACTGTTTGCCGTTATCAACCTGCATAAAAGCTGCAGTAAAGTTATCTACAGTTTACTAAACCTCCGGTTGTGGACAATCCTTTATTCCTCCCTATCGTTCCTGGGACAGGTGGCAGTAGGATATATATGTATATATATATATATATATATATATATATATATACTGAGGATGAACCTGCACCCTGGCGTCACGACAGTTAAGGGTTAATCCAACACCATTTCATCACTGCACAGCTACACCACCTACACCCTACACCCCCAAGCGACCACAAAAGCAAAAATAAATTAGTTTAAAGGGTAGCTCCCACCATCCTATTTTTTTTTCTGTCCCTGCCTATTGCCAATCTATCCCTAACCCCCTCCCTGCTTTTAATTTTTATTTTTACTATATTAAAAATGCTTTTTGTCTGCCTGGCAGTGTGCTCACTAACAGGCAGACTTCCCCAGCAGGCACCACGTCACTGATGCCTGCTGGGGGGGACTTCCGCCCTTAGTTCATCTACACAAGGTGCCTCCAGCTGTTTCACCACTACAACTCCCAGCTTGCCCTGACATCTATTGGCTGTCAGGGCATGCTGGGAGTTGTAGTATTGAAACAGCTGGAGGCACCCTGTGTAGATAAACTATTAGCTAGTTACATGCGGCGCTACGGCGCTAGCCCGTTCCCCCGCCCCCCTTCGCGCCATACCCTGTTCCCTCCATCACAAACCCCCGCCCCGCATACCCCGTTTCCTCCATCACAAACCCCCCTCCCGCATACCCCGTTCCCTCATTACACTTACTGCAGAGTCCGGTGTGCAGGGACAGCGGCGGCGACGAGGCGGCGGCGATGTGCGGGAGGAGTTGGCCTCCCAGCCAGTGGCCAGGGAGCCAATGCGCTCGCTCCAGCCTGTCTGATTGACAGGCAGGGAGCGAGTGCAGCCTAACTGAAAAAGGACTGATTGCCAGGCCAAAATCAGTCCTTTTTCAGTCGTGACGTCACGCCAGGCTGCAGCCGGCCACTAGGAGGGAGACCCCTAGTGGCTGGTTTTCAAATGTAAATGAAACCATTATAATTAAAAAAATAATAATAAAAGTATATTAGAGATATGTTGTAGTACATAAGTACTACAACATATCAAAAAATAAAGTTGGTGACAGTGCCCATTTAAAACACACTTTCCAAAGACAACAATGATAAATCTTCCCCATAGTGTTCTTGGACTTTGCAAAAGCGTTTGACACTGTCCTCATGGATGCCTGATGGGTAACTTAAAGGGGTACTCTGCCCCTAGACATCTTATCTCCTATCCAAAGGATAGGGGATAAGATGTCTGATTGTGGGGGTCCCATCCAGCGATCTCCCTGCAGCACCCGCCGTTCATTTAGAGTGCATACAGCGATCTCCCTGCAGCACCCGGCATTCGGTTGGAATTCTCGCTGCTGCATCGGAGGCACCCTTGACATCACGAGGGGGCGTGGTCGTGCTGTCATGACCACACACCCTCAATGCAAGTTTATGGGAGGAGATGTGGTGGCCGTTACACCCCCCTCCCATAGACTTGAATTGAGAGGGAGGGCATGACGTGGGGGTGGCCATGACTTCAGTGCCGCATCGCCAGTCATCAGGCATGGAGCGAAGTTCGCTCCTGCACCTGATGACTGCGGTGCCGCAGCAGAGATCGCAAAAGGGGGACTCCCGCGATCAGACATCTTATCCCTTATCCTTTGGAGTACCACTTTAAGGTCTATAATAAGTCTATAACTAGTTTAAAAACATGGTTATATGTGATGTACCAAAAGGTTCAGGCCCACCTTCATTTAAAGGGGTTATCTGACCAAGAATAGAAATACAGAGCTAATTTCTTCTAAAAAATAGCACCACACCAGGTTGTGTGTGGTGTTACAACTTGGCTGCATTATTTTTAATGGAACTTAGTTGCAATACAACACACAAACTGAAGAGAAGAGTGTTGTATTATATATGGGATTAACAACTCTGTCTCTAATTTACAGATTACACCAAGCTCTGTAGTATAGTGCAGTCTAGGGATGATGTGCATACAGTAAGTTAAAAAACTAACTACTACACACTGAGTGTTTGAGAAAATGAGGCTTTATGTGGATAAATGTAAAATTCTGCATCTGGGTACTAATATACTACGAAACCTGCATGCATTATATGTCCCAAGGCACGGCAGGATGTACCATAGTGACAGACCATGCAGCAGATTGGGCCCATGGAGACAGGAGCCTTGTCCTGGTTGGTTTCATTCCTTTTTTTTTACAGGGAAGTAACTGTGTATAACTCCTCTTTCCAGGAGGGGAACATTGATGAATTGGTCATGAAAAAATGGGGAAATAAACACCAGACCTTTCTGTCTTGGGGAAAGATCAGATGCCATCATTGGAGGCCCATTTTGATATTTGTTTTAGGGTATCCTTATTTTCTAAGTGTGCCACTGTCCTAGATAAAGTAGAATTGGAAGTCCCTAGTTGAGAAGAATCTGGCTGTAATTGTAGATCATAGACTACAGAACAGCGTGCTATGTCTATCAGCTGCTTCTAACGCCAGAAGGATATTGCCATGTATTAAAAGAGACATGAAGTTGTGGGACAAGGACATTTTACTGCTTTATAAAGCAATGGTGCTGCCTTCTGAAGTATACTGTTCAGGATGTCCTGGAACTGGAAAAAGTACAAAGATGTGCCCTAAACAAATAAAGAGGCATGAAGCATTTTAGCTTTGAGGGAAGATTAGGGAATTAAACTTGTTAAGTCTAGAGAAGAGATTGGGGGGGGGGGGGGTACGATTAACCCACAGTTAATCACGGTGACAAGCCTTCTTTACCATAAGAACTGTGAATGTATGGAACAATCTACCTCAGGAACTGGTCACCATAGGATATAGAATAGGTGTCTGATAGCGGGGGATGGCCCCACACGCGATCTCTGGAACGGGACCTCGGCTCTACATTCATTTGTATGAGAGCATTAGAGATGCCCAGGTCCAGTACTTGTGCATCTCTAGCACTCCTGTACAAATAAATTGAGCGTGTGCAGTCTGAAGCATGAACTTTGTCTAAGAGCTGGAGTTCCATTCTTGAGAATACCGAGGGTCCCAGTGGTCCAACCCCCTGTGATCAGATATTTATTCCATATCCTGTGGATATGGGATAATATGATTTTCCCCAGACAACCCCTTTAAGATAGGGTCTTTTAAAAGGAAGTGAGCACCTGCTTAGGGATGTAGTCTCATCAGCTACTAAATGGTTACAAAATAGAGATTAGTAAATTGATTATAGATTAAATCAGATTTACTCCAAATTCCACAATAAAATTGGATTCATTAGTTTATTTTTGTGATTCACATTAGACAATTTGCTGTCAAAGGCAGGCACCCCTGCTCCTGTACAATGTAAGCATCTCAACTTCCACTCACTAAATTCCCTGGGCCAGGAACTTTGCTTCAGTGAATTTGCACTGCCACTCAATGTACTGTACAGGAGACTCCTGCCTTTAAAAAGTCTATACTCCTGTATATACATGGGCAACCACAGGGCAATGTTGAATAGGGATTAGTGTTGAGCGGCATAGGCCATATTCGAATTCGCGAATATTCGCGAATATATGGACGAATATTCGTCATATATTCGCGAATATTCGCATATTCGTAATATTCTCGTTTTATTTTCGCATATGCGAAGATTCGCATATGCGAAAATTAACATATACAAAATTAGCATACGCGAAAATTCGCATATGCTGATTTTCGTATATGCGAATTTTCGCATGCCAATCTCACACAGTAGTATTAGAGCCTTCTTTACATCACACAAGCTGGAAGCAGAGAGGGATGATCACTGTGATGTGTACTGTGAAAAAAAAAAAAAAAAACGAATATTCGTAATTACGAATATATAGCGCTATATTCGCGAAATTCGCGAATTCGCGAATATGCGATATTCGCGAATAATATTCGAATTGCGAATATTCGCGAGCAACACTAATAGGGATCAGAATCTGGAATTAATATAACTTTGTCAGATTTGCCAAATCCCGTAGAGGGAGATAAGCTTATCTCTATAAACAAATAAATATGACAGGGGCACCAGGACTCGGACGATTCGGTCCAAACTTCACATGGTATCCAAACTGTATGTTTTGTCCCTGCTTCTGTACATGGATTGAATCGCTGATAAGTGATGATGCTGTATACATAGCTGCTTCCACTCACCACATTAGCTCTGCACCTGACCCAGTCAGAAGATTTGCTCATTACTAGATTGACCTACATGGAACATACAGTCCAGTATTACACTACATACTGTCACGATGCCGGCTGGCAGGTGGTGGATCCTCTGTGCCAGAGAGGGATTGGCGTGGACCGTGCTAGAGGATCGGTTCTAAGTCACTACTGGTTTTCACCAGAGCCCGCCGCAAAGCGGGATGGTCTTGCTGCGGCGGTAGTGACCAGGTCGTATCCCCTAGCAACGGCTCAACCTCTCTGGCTGCTGAAGATAGGCGCGGTACAAGGGAGTAGACAGAAGCAAGGTCGGACGTAGCAGAAGGTCGGGGCAGGCAGCAAGGATCGTAGTCAGGGGCAACGGCAGAAGGTCTGGAATCACAGGCAAGGAACACACAAGGAACGCTTTCACTGGCACTAGGGCAACAAGATCCGGCGAGGGAGTGAAGGGGAAGTGAGGTGATATAGGGAAGTGCACAGGTGTAAACACTAATTGGAACCACTGCACCAATCAGCGGTGCAGTGGCCCTTTAAATCGCAAAGACCCGGCGCGCGCGCGCCCTAGGGAGCGGGGCCGCGCGCGCCGGGACAGAACTGACGGGGAGCGAGTCAGGTACGGGAGCCGGGGTGCGCATCGCGAGCGGGCGCTACCCGCATCGCGAATCGCATCCCGGCCGGAGGTGGTAACGCAGCGCCCCGGGTCCGTGGAACCGACCGGGGTGCTGCAGTGAGGGAAGTGTAGCGAGCGCTCCGGGGAGGAGCGGGGACCCGGAGCGCTCGGCGTAACAGTACCCCCCCCCTTGGGTCTCCCCCTCTTCTTGGGGCCTGAGAACCTGAGGATCAGACTTTTGTCCAGGATATTGTCCTCAGGTTCCCAGGACCTCTCTTCTGGACCACAACCCTCCCAATCCACTAAAAAAAAAGTTTTTCCTCTGACCTTTTTTGAGGCTAAGATCTCTTTGACAGAGAAGATGTCCGAGGAGCCGGAGACAGGAGTGGGAGGAACAGATTTAGGAGAAAAACGGTTGAGGATGAGAGGTTTAAGAAGAGAGACGTGAAAGGCATTAGGGATACGAAGAGAAGGAGGAAGAAGAAGTTTGTAAGAGACAGGATTAATTTGACACAAAACTTTAAAAGGACCAAGATAGCGTGGTCCCAACTTATAGCTCGGGACACGGAAACGGACATATTTAGCGGAGAGCCATACCTTGTCTCCAGGGGAAAAAATGGGAGGAGCTCTTCTTTTCTTATCTGCGAATCTCTTCATGCGAGAAGAAGCCTGTAAGAGAGAATTTTGGGTCTCTTTCCATATGGTGGAAAGATCACGAGAAATTTCATCCACAGCGGGCAGACCAGAGGGCAAGGGGGTAGGGAGGGGGGGAAGAGGGTGACGGCCGTACACCACGAAAAACGGAGATTTGGAGGAAGATTCAGAGATTCTGAAATTATACGAGAATTCGGCCCAAGGTAGAAGATCTGCCCAGTCATCCTGGCGGGAGGAAACAAAATGTCGTAAATAGTCACCCAAGATCTGGTTAATTCTCTCTACTTGTCCATTGGATTGAGGATGGTATGCAGAAGAAAAATTTAATTTAATCTTGAGTTGTTTACAGAGAGCCCTCCAGAATTTAGACACAAATTGGACGCCTCTATCCGAGACGATCTGTGTAGGCAACCCGTGAAGACGAAAAATGTGTACAAAAAATTGTTTAGCCAACTGAGGCGCTGAAGGAAGACCAGGAAGAGGGATGAAATGTGCCATTTTGGAGAATCGATCAACGACCACCCAAATAACAGTGTTGCCATGGGATGGGGGTAAGTCAGTAATAAAATCCATACCAATCAGAGACCAAGGTTGTTCGGGGACAGGTAGAGGATGAAGAAAACCAGCGGGCTTCTGGCGAGGAGTCTTATCCCGGGCACAGATAGTGCAGGCTCGCACAAAGTCCACCACATCAGTCTCTAGAGTCGGCCACCAATAGAAGCGAGAGATGAGTTGCACAGATTTCTTAATGCCCGCATGACCTGCGAGATGGGAGGAGTGACCCCATTTGAGGATCCCAAGGCGTTGGCGTGGAGAAACAAAGGTCTTTCCTGGAGGAGTTTGCCTGATGGAGGCTGGAGAAGTGGAAATCAGGCAGTCAGGAGGAATGATGTGTTGAGGAGAGAGTTCAATTTCAGAGGCATCTGAGGAACGAGAGAGAGCATCGGCCCTAATGTTCTTATCAGCAGGCCGAAAGTGAATTTCAAAATTAAATCGGGCAAAGAACAGAGACCACCTGGCCTGACGAGGATTCAGCCGTTGGGCAGACTGGAGGTAGGAGAGGTTCTTGTGATCGGTGTAAATAATAACTGGAAATCTTGATCCCTCCAGCAGATGCCTCCATTCCTCAAGTGCTAATTTAATGGCTAGAAGCTCTCGATCCCCGATGGAGTAGTTCTTCTCCGCCGGAGAGAAGGTCCTGGAAAAAAAACCACAAGTAACAGCATGCCCGGAAGAGTTTTTTTGTAGAAGGACAGCTCCAGCTCCCACTGAGGAGGCATCAACCTCCAATAGGAAGGGTTTAGATGGGTCAGGTCTGGAGAGCACGGGAGCCGAAGAAAAGGCAGACTTGAGTCGTTTAAAGGCGTCTTCCGCTTGAGGAGGCCAAGACTTGGGATCGGCATTTTTTTTTGTTAAAGCCACAATAGGAGCCACAATGGTAGAAAAATGTGGAATAAATTGCCTGTAATAATTGGCGAACCCCAAAAAACGTTGGATGGCACGGAGTCCGGAGGGGCGTGGCCAATCTAAGACGGCAGAGAGTTTATCTGGGTCCATTTGTAGTCCCTGGCCAGAGACCAAGTATCCTAGAAAAGGAAGAGATTGGCATTCAAACAGACATTTCTCTATTTTGGCATAGAGTTGATTATCACGAAGTCTCTGAAGAACCATACGGACATGCTGGCGGTGTTCTTCAAGATTGGCAGAAAAAATCAGGATATCGTCCAGATATACAACAACACAGGAGTATAGGAGATCACGAAAAATTTCATTAACAAAGTCTTGGAAGACGGCAGGGGCGTTGCATAGACCAAAGGGCATGACCAGATACTCAAAGTGTCCATCTCTGGTGTTAAATGCCGTTTTCCATTCATCCCCCTCTCTGATGCGGATGAGATTATAAGCACCTCTTAAGTCCAGTTTGGTAAAAATATGGGCACCTTGGAGACGATCAAAGAGTTCAGAGATGAGGGGTAGGGGGTAGCGGTTCTTAACCGTGATTTTATTAAGACCGCGGTAGTCAATGCAAGGACGTAGAGAGCCATCTTTTTTGGACACAAAGAAAAATCCGGCTCCGGCAGGAGAGGAGGATTTACGGATAAAGCCCTTTTTTAAATTTTCTTGGACGTATTCAGACATGGCAAGAGTCTCTGGGACGGACAGAGGATAGATTCTGCCCCGGGGTGGAGTAGTGCCCGGGAGGAGGTCAATGGGACAATCATAAGGCCTGTGAGGAGGTAGAGTCTCAGCTTGTTTTTTGCAAAAAACGTCCGCAAAGTCCATATAGGCCTTAGGGAGACCGGTTACATGAGGAAGCACAGGGACACGGCAAGGTTTACTGGGAACCGGTTTTAAGCAGTCCTTGGAACAAGAGGGCCCCCAACTCTTGATCTCCCCAGTGGACCAATCCAGGATTGGGGAATGGAGTTGAAGCCAGGGAAGTCCAAGAAGGATTTCAGAAGTGCAATTGGGGAGGACCAACAGTTCAATCCTCTCATGATGAGATCCGATGCACATTAGAAGGGGCTCCGTGCGGAAACGTATAGTACAGTCCAATCTTTCATTGTTTACACAATTGATGTAGAGGGGTCTGGCGAGACTGGTCACCGGGATGTTGAACCTGTTGACGAGAGAGGCCAAGATAAAATTTCCTGCAGATCCAGAGTCCAAGAAGGCCACAGCAGAGAAGGAGAAGGCAGAGGCAGACATCCGCACAGGCACAGTAAGACGTGGAGAAGCAGAGTAGACATCAAGGACTGTCTCACCTTTGTGCGGAGTCAGCGGACGTCTTTCCAGGCGGGGAGGACGGATAGGACAATCCCTCAGGAAGTGTTCGGTACTAGCACAGTACAGGCAGAGATTCTCCATGCGGCGTCGTGTCCTCTCTTGGGGTGTCAGGCGAGACCGGTCGACCTGCATAGCCTCCACGGCGGGAGGCACAGGAACAGGTTGCAGGGGACCAGAGGAGAGAGGAGCCGGGGAGAAGAAACGCCTCGTGCGAACAGAGTCCATATCCTGGCGGAGCTCCTGACGCCGTTCGGAAAAACGCATGTCAATGCGAGTGGCAAGATGGATGAGTTCATGTAGGTTAGCAGGGATTTCTCGTGCGGCCAGAACATCTTTAATGTTGCTGGATAGGCCTTTTTTAAAGGTCGCGCAGAGTGCCTCATTATTCCAGGATAATTCTGAAGCAAGGGTACGGAACTGTACGGCATACTCGCCAACGGAAGAATTACCCTGGACCAGGTTCAACAGGGCAGTCTCAGCAGAAGAGGCTCGGGCAGGTTCCTCAAAGACACTTCGAATTTCCGAGAAGAAGGAGTGTACAGAGGCAGTGACGGGGTCATTGCGGTCCCAGAGCGGTGTGGCCCAAGCTAGGGCTTTTCCAGACAGCAGGCTGACTACGAAAGCCACTTTAGACCTTTCGGTGGGGAACTGGTCCGACATCATCTCCAAGTGTAATGAACATTGGGAAAGAAAGCCACGGCAAAACTTTAAGTCCCCATCAAATTTATCCGGCAAGGATAGTCGTATTCCAGAAGCGGCCACTCGCTGCGGAGGAGGTACAGGAGCTGGCGGAGGAGATGATTGCTGGAGCTGTGGTAGTAACTGTTGTAGCATAACAGTCAGTTGAGACAGCTGTTGGCCTTGTTGCGCAATCTGTTGTGACTGCTGGGCGACCACCGTGGTGAGGTCAGCGACAACTGGCAGAGGAACTTCAGCGGGATCCATGGCCGGATCTACTGTCACGATGCCGGCTGGCAGGTGGTGGATCCTCTGTGCCAGAGAGGGATTGGCGTGGACCGTGCTAGAGGATCGGTTCTAAGTCACTACTGGTTTTCACCAGAGCCCGCCGCAAAGCGGGATGGTCTTGCTGCGGCGGTAGTGACCAGGTCGTATCCCCTAGCAACGGCTCAACCTCTCTGGCTGCTGAAGATAGGCGCGGTACAAGGGAGTAGACAGAAGCAAGGTCGGACGTAGCAGAAGGTCGGGGCAGGCAGCAAGGATCGTAGTCAGGGGCAACGGCAGAAGGTCTGGAATCACAGGCAAGGAACACACAAGGAACGCTTTCACTGGCACTAGGGCAACAAGATCCGGCGAGGGAGTGAAGGGGAAGTGAGGTGATATAGGGAAGTGCACAGGTGTAAACACTAATTGGAACCACTGCACCAATCAGCGGTGCAGTGGCCCTTTAAATCGCAAAGACCCGGCGCGCGCGCGCCCTAGGGAGCGGGGCCGCGCGCGCCGGGACAGAACTGACGGGGAGCGAGTCAGGTACGGGAGCCGGGGTGCGCATCGCGAGCGGGCGCTACCCGCATCGCGAATCGCATCCCGGCCGGAGGTGGTAACGCAGCGCCCCGGGTCCGTGGAACCGACCGGGGTGCTGCAGTGAGGGAAGTGTAGCGAGCGCTCCGGGGAGGAGCGGGGACCCGGAGCGCTCGGCGTAACACATACTTCAATATGTACTGTATATATACTAAGTATATCTAAAAATTCTAATGCCTGTTATGGCTCCAAGATTAAGCAGAAAGCACAGCATATTAATCCCCCAACCTTGTTACTCTCCTAGAGACCAGTGAATCATTCTGGCCACGCAACATCTGTTTGACAGCACTGAAACCACAAGCAGACTTCTGAAGAGCGAGTGTGTCGGACTCTCTTGCCCGATTCCCTCAACTACTGTATGTTCTTATTAATGCAACCATCCTTAATCAGAAGAGACTTTACTGTACACGCCAAGCCATGCTGGCTCCAGAAAATTATTTTGTATATATGAGGGGGGGTAGGGTGGCTGCTCTCTCTGTGTAGTCTCCAGGGATATTTAGGGCTATTCTCTGCAATTACCTTTTATATTTTGAAAGAAAATGAACTTCAATAGTGGCTGGCTTGTCTACCTAAGCAGTGCTAACACCTTAAAGGGGTACTCTGGTGAAAACCTTTTTTCTTTTAAATCAACTGGTGGCAGAAAGTTAAACATATTTGTAAATTACTTCTATTAAAAAATCTTAATCCTTCCAGTACTTATTAGCTGCTGACTGCTACAGAGGAAATTCCTTTCTTTTTGGAACACTGATGACATCACGAGCACAGTGCTCTCTGCTGACATCTCTGTTCATTTTAGCAACCATGCATAGCAGCTGTATGCTGAGGGCAGCATGGTGGCTCAGTGCTGGGGACTTGGGTTCAAATACCACTAAGGACAACAATAAATAAAGTGTTATTATTATTATTATAATAACGTCAGCAGAGAGAACTGTGCTCGTGATGTCATCAGAGAGCATTCCAAAAAGAAAAGAATTTCCACTGTAGTATTCAGCAGCTAATAAGTACAGGAAGGATTAAGATTTTTTAATAGAAGTAATTTATAAATATGTTTAACTTTCTGCCACCAGTTGATTTAAAAGAAAAAACTGTTTTCACCGGAGTACCCCTTTAATGAAACTCTCCTTACAAAAATTGTACAGGAATAATGCATAAGCAGTCTGAGAGAAGCTTTCCCTAAAAAGCATGTGTTAAAAGTCATCTGCAATTGGGGCCCACACTACCCAAGTGACACTGTAATGTTATGGGCTAGGAACCACTATCTGTCATTGACACATCACATTATAATGTCATGGCTAGTTTATGTACAGTTTTGAACTCCTAGGACCTTTTAAAAAATAAATTAATTAAAAGTTATAAAAAAGATCATTACATAGAGTAAAGCTTGCTATACACATGACAATAAGTGTTGTCCAAACCAGTCAATTTCAGCAGGATTGGCCAACCTTCTAGTGCTGTGTTTTCTAACTTGCACCTCTCCAGCTGTCTCACGGCTGTCAGGGCATGATGAGAGTTATAGTTTTGCAACAGCTGGTGAGCCAAATGTTTGAAAACACTTATCATCCTGTCTATGCTGGTCTTCCAAAAAGTCGGGAACGGTCCATGTTTATTTCAACATGCTTAATCCTGTTGCTCTAGAGTACAATGCCAATGCCAGAGATGACTGTCTGTCACTTTGTCCCCTCCCCCCATTCAGAATATATGCTCACTCAGCCAAGTTAAGCGTGCATGTGTATATGAGGTTTGGGAGAGAGAGCTGTTGGCTACTAGTTTTCTATGAGATATATGAAGAACTTTAGTAATATGTTTCACTAGCATTGAGAGAGAAACAGGTTTAGGAAACTTCTACTGACCTTTATGTAGCTTAAAGTAAATGTTCACCTAATAACACCGTGTAATTTTTTAGGTTTGACTTTATGTGCTGGTTTAAGGGGTATTCCCATCTCTACATTTTATGACATAGCTACAGGATCCCACCCTGCCCCATCCCCCTTCAGCCTGCTTGCAGTGTAATGCTGTTTTATAATTATTATTATCATTATTATTATTATAATCTGCATTATTTGTATTTCGTTTGAGGGGTGTGACACAAGGCTTGCTCCTGCTCTGTTTTTTTGACCTCACTGGTATTGGCATCCCCCAATTGCTAGCCTTTTGGCTGTTCAGTGTTGTATTTTATCTTTTGTTTACCACAAATTCAATAAAACTTTACTTTAAAATAAAAGAAAAATACTAATAATCAAAACATTATTATTGTGTACATATGCCAAAAACGTCCCATATGGAAATAGCTATTTAGATTTTCTGATACAGAGCTCCTAATCCTCAGCATTAACAGTGTTTAATGGTAACATTGTGGTTGCCATCAGTCAGTACTAGGGGAGCATAGAAACACGATGCTGATACCAATATTAGAGATGACGTTAGAAAAATTTGATTTGGCCGATTCGCCGAAGTTTTCGAAAAAATGTGTTTTGATCTGAATTTATTTGCGGCAAATCTATATTAAAAAGGCTTTTTCTGGCCTACAGAGAGCCTCAGTAGGGGTGTAGAACACTTTGCTGTGTTCTAACATGCATATGGAGCGTGCTGGGGTAGTGAAATAATACTGTTATTCAGAATGACATGCAGATTACCAGCATCGCTTTTAGCATCACTGCCGCAGAGTGGCACAATGACAGAGCCTGGAGGTGGTATCAGTATGAGGAGACCATATAGTGGCTGAATGACACAGCGTGGAGGTGGTGGCCAGTGGCGTTGTGACCGGGTGACACCATCCTGATGGGGTGACACCAGATACGCCCCCGGTCCTCAGTTGCCAGCTGCGCTGACTCCGTACTAGCAGCACCCCACCCCCAGTAATCACTTACGCTGTCTCCGTACTAGTAGGACCATACCCCCCCACCCCCCGTCACCTGCACAGTGAACCGGCATGCGCCCCCACGTCTTCTGTTGAGCCGGCCCGACGTGTCTCCACAGGGCCGCACAGGAGGACGGGACGTCACTTGCAGAGCGCCCGGAGAGAAGGAGCGCTGCGCTGGATGGGTGAGTGAGTGTGTGTCTGTCTCACTCTATCTCTGTTTGTGTGTCTCTGTCTGTGTGTGTGACTCTGAGTGTGTGACTGTGTGTGTATGTGACTGTGTGTGTGTGTCTCTGTCTGTGAGTGTGTCTCTGTCTGTGAGTGTGTCTGTGTGTGTGTGTGTTTGTGTGTGTGTCTGTTGCTATCTCTGTCTGTGTGTGGCTCTCTGTCTGTATGTGGCTCTCTGTCTGTGTGTGGCTCTCTGTCTGTGTGTGACTGTGTGTGTGTGACTGTGTGTGTGTGACTGCCTGTGACTCTGTGTGTGTGACTATGTGTGACTGTCTGTGAGTGTGTGTCTCTCTGACTGTGTGTGTGTGTGTCTGACTGTGTGTGTGTGTCTCTATCTATCTGTGTGTGTGTCTCTGTGTTGTGTGTGTATGTGTTTTTTTTTGTGTGGGGGGAGGGGGGGTTTGTTTGAACCAGCGATCTAATGTGGGGAGACTTTGACCTATTGTGGGGAACATGCAAGGGAACCTGCGGCCTAATGGGGGGAAACTACTACCAAATGTGGGGAATCTATGCTACCTAATGTCGGGAAACTGCTACCTAATGTGGGAAAACTGCTACCTAATGTGCAAAAGCTGCTACCTAATGTGGGGAATCTGTGCTACCTAATATGGGGAAATTACTACCTAATGTGGGGTACCTGGTGCCAAATGTGTGGAATATGTGCTACCTAATGTGGGGAAACTGCTACCTAATGCGTGGAATCTGTGCTACCTAATGTGGGGAAACTGCTACCTAATGTGGGGAATCTGTGCTACCTAATGTGGGGAAATTACTACCTCATGTGGGGTAACTGGTACCAAATGTGGGGAATCTATGCTACCTAATGTGGGGAAACTGCTACCTACCTAATGTGGGGGAACTGCTACCTACCTTAAGTGGGGGAACTGCTGCCTACCTAATGCTCCCCCCCTGGCAGTAGCACCCTCATCATCCACCAGCAAACCCCCCCAGCAGCAGCACCTCCATCAGCAGATCCTGATAGCGGATGATGGGGGTGCTCCTGCCAGGAGGATGATCCTGCCGATGGATGATGGGGGTGATACTGCCAGGGGGGATGACCAGTAGCACCCTCATCATCCTCCAGCAACACCCCCCCAGTACTAGCACCCCCATCATCCACTAGCAACACCACCAGATTTATATTCAGAGGGTACAGTATGTGGCAGATTTATATTCAGAGGGTACAGTATGTGTTGGTATTATATTCAGAATGTACAGATGTGTGGTAGTATTATATTCAGTGGGTATTGTGTATGGAAGGTTTATAATCAAAGAGTGTAGTGTATAGTAGTATTATATTTAGAGGATACAGTGTCTGGCAGATTTATAATAATACCGTATTTTTCGCCATATAAGATGCTTCGGCATATAAGACGCACCCAATTTTAAAGGAGGAAAATCTAGAAATGTTAGGGGGTATTTTCTGCTATTAACCCTTGCAAAAATGTGAAATATTTTTTTTTTACATATGCAAAAGTCGTGAAACCCCGGGGTATTAAGGCTCACTTTATTCCTTGTTACGTTCCTCAAGGGGTCTAGTTTCCAAAATGGTATGCCATGTGTTTTTTTTTTTTTTTTTGCTGTTATGGCACCATAGGGGCTTCCTAAATGCGACATGCCCCTCGAACAAAATTTGCTCTCAAAAAGCCAAATATCACTCCTTCTCTTCTGAGCATTGTAGTTCGCCTGTAGTGCACTTCAGGCCAACTTATGGGATACCTCCATACTCAGAAGAGATGGGGTTACAAACAGGGGTGTAGCTAGAAACCACAGGGCCCTGATGCGAAAAATTGTCCTGGGCCCCCCTCCCCCCGACAACCTGCTTTCTCAATCCCTGACGACCCCCTTACTCGGCCTCAGCCGCACAAAGATATCAGTGACTACAGCACAGATGGGACAGAGTCAGGAGAAAAAGGTGACTTACAGACAGGGACGGACTGGGACCAAAAATAGGCCCGGGCATTTTAAAATAAGCAGTCCATTTTTATGGTGGGGGTCCGACTGATGGGACCTCCACCTATCCCCTTTGTTCAAGTGGCTCTCCAGATGTTGGAAAGCTGCAACTCCCTTCGTGTCTGAAGAGCCTCAGGATTTATGGGAGTTGTAGTTTTGCAACAGCTGGAGAGCCACAGATTCGAGTACAGCCATCATCACTGCAGAACATACAACTGACTACAACTCTGATAGGACAGTCAGGAGAACACACAATATCAGTGACCTGAGTGACGTCTTTCCTTTTCTTCCTCATCCGGTCCAGACGTCAGGACTTCTTCCAGCTACATCTTCTCTACAGAGTCAGACACCCGGACATCATTGGTTCCTTAATTTGTCAGCAGATCCTTATCCTCTGTATGAAGACAGTAATCATTAGATTTCTGCCAAATACTTTACCCCCTGAATATAATACTGCCAACTACTGTGCCCCATGAATATAATACTGCCACACACTGCACCCTCTAAATATATTTTTGCCACACACTGCACCCTCTAAATATAATATTGCCACACACTGTACCCTCTGAATATAATACAGGTACACATTTTACCACCTGAGTAAATTTCTACCACACACTGTAGCCTCTAAATATAACCCTGCCATACGCTGTACACTGAATATAATATAAATCTTCCTCCCGATTCCTTTTGTTCCACCCTTTCCCCCTAAAGTCCTTTTCATGCTCCCCTGAACTCCCCCCCCACACCCCAAAGTCCTTTCCCATGTAAATAACATTACTCCTCTACCACCAACATACAGTCCCATGTAAATAACATCCCTCCCCTATCACCACCATACAGTCCCATGTAAATAACATCACTCCCATACCACCAATATACAGTCCCATGTAAATAACATCACTCCTATACCACCAATATACAGTCCCATGTAAATGACATCACTCCTATACCACCAATATACAGTCCCATGTTAATAACATCACTCCTATACCACCAATATACAGTCCCATGTAAATGACATCACTCCTATACCACCAATATACAGTCCCATGTAAATGACCTCACTCCTATACCACCAATATACAGTCCCATGTAAATTACAATACTCCTATACCACCAATATACAGTCCCATGTAAATGACATCACTCCTAGACCACCAATATACAGTCCCATGTAAATGACATCACTCCTAGACCACCAATATACAGTCCCATGTAAATGACATCACTCCTAGACCACCAATATACAGTCCCATGTAAATGACATCACTCCTAGACCACCAATATACAGTCCCATGTAAATGACATCACTCCTATACCACCAATATACAATCCCATGTAAATGACATCACTCCTATACCACCAATATACAGTCCCATGTAAATGACATCACTCCTATACCACCAATATACAGTCCCATGTAAATGACATCACTCCTATACCACCAATATACAGTCCCATGTAAATGACATCACTCCTATACCACCAATATACAGTCCCATGTAAATGACATCACTCCTATACCACCAATATACAGTCCCATGTAAATGACATCACTCCTATACCACCAATATACAGTCCCATGTAAATTAAATCATGCTTGTCTCCATTCCTACAGGAGGTTCCTGTGGCTTTTTCATGGCAAGAATAATAGGGAGATTTATCCAACCTTATGCAGAGGAACAATAGAGCAAGTCGCCCATAGCAACCAATCACATTTCAGCTTTCATTTTTCAAAGACCTTTTTTTTAAATGAAAGCTGGAATCTGATTGGTTGCTATGGGCGACTGCTCCAGTGTTCCTTCAGCATGCCCGGACAGCCATTCAGCTATTGCAAAACTACAACTCTCAGCATGCCAAAGCAGCTATTGGCTGTCTGGGCTTGCTGGGAGTTGTAGTTTAGCAACATCTGGAGATCTGGTGCACTAGTTTGTAAGAGGAAGGCACTGTGTATAGTGAAAGTCCACCCCCCTCCCGTCCTCCTCCTCCTCCTCATCATCCTCATCATTATTACACGCACCCCCCTCCCCCGTCTTCCTCATCATCATTACACCCCCCCATACTCCTCATCATCATTACACCCCCCCCCATACTCCTCATCATCATTACACCCCCCCCCATACTCCTCATCATCATTACACCCCTCTCCCCCGTCCTCCTCATCATCATCATTACACCCCCCACCCCGTCCTCCTCCTCATCATTACACCCCCCCTCCCCATACTCCTCATCATCATTACCCCCCATTACATCCCCCCCCCCCCCCCAAACCTAGCTCTACTCACCTTCCTGAGCGGCGCTGCGGTGTGAAGCTGGAGAGTCTGCTGCTCCTGTCACTGCCGGCTGCCTGGGATAAATCGCTCAGGGTCAGAGGCTGTGACAGGTCACGTGCCTGCCTGCACTGCTCTCATCAGCCCTCTGCCTGTCCATCCTACCCTGCTGCAGCAACAGGGCCCGGGCGGTTTTAAAAAAGTGCTGGCAGCGGCGGGCCCTGTTGCTGCAGCATATAGTATAGTGAAGTGGGAGGGGGGCCCTGTGGGCCCAGTTGCGATTGCGACCCTTGCGACCTCTATAGCTACGCCACTGGTTAAAAATTTTGGGGGGTATTTTCTGCTATTAACCCTTGCAAAAATTAGAAATTTGGGGGGAAACACACATTTTAGTGAAAAAACATTTTTTTTTTTACATATGCAAAAGTCGTGAAACACCTGTGGGGTATTAAGGCTCACTTAATTCCTTGTTACGTTCCTCAAGGGGTCTAGTTTCCAAAATGGTATGTCATGTGTTTTTTTTTTTTTGCTGTTCTGGCACCATAGGGGCTTCCTAAATGCAACATGCCCCCCAAAAACCATTTCTGAAAAACGTACTCTCCAAAATCCCCTTGTCGCTCCTTCGCTTCTAAGCCCTCTGATGCGTCCGCCAAACAATTTACATAGACATATGAGGTATGTCCTTACTCGAGAAAAATTGGGCTACAAATATAAGTATACATTTTCTCCTTTTACCCCTTGTAAAAATTAAAAAATTGGGTTTACAAGAACATGCGAGTGTAAAAAATTGTGAATTTTCTCCTTCACTTTGCTGCTATTCCTGTGAAACACCCAAAGGGTTAAACATTTACTAAATGTCATTTTGAATACTTTGGGGGGTGCAGTTTTTATAATGCGGTCATTTGTGGGGTATTTCTAATATGAAGACCCTTCAAATCCACTTCAAACCTGAACTTGTCCCTGAAAAAAAGTGAGTTTGAAAATTTTGTGAAAAATTGGAAAATTGCTGCTGAACTTTGAAGCCCTCTGATGTCTTCCAAAAGTAAAAACACGCCAATTTTATGATTCAAAGTAGACATATTGGAAATGTGAATAAAAAAAATTTTTTGGGGAATATCCATTTTCCTTACAAGCAGAGAGTTTCAAAGTTAGAAAAATGCAAAATTTTCAAATTTTTCATAAAATTTTGGGATTTTTCACCAAGAAAGGATGCAAGTTACCACAAAATTTTACCACTATGTTAAAGTAGAATATGTCACAAAAAAACTATCTCGGAATCAGAATGATAACTAAAAGCATTCCAGAGTTATTAATGTTTAAAGTGACAGTGGTCAGATGTGCAAAAAACGCTCTGGTCCTAAGGTGTAAAATGGCCTGGTCCTTAAGGGGTTAAATAGAAGTAATTTAAAAATCTGTTTACATTTCTGGCACCAGTTGATATAAAAGTAAATGTTTTCCAGCGGAGTACCCCTTTAAATAATTCTGGGAGCTGTATATTTAAATGGTGAAAACTTCTTTAACACTTTCCCATTCTGTGGCAACTGGTATATCTGATTATTATACTGGAATTTCTCACAATGCGCTACAACAGTGGTGTCTGTCACAACAGGCTAAAAACTTACTGAGGGGGGGAGGTATGGGGTGACACCATTTTCTACCGCACAGGGTGACACCAAACCTAGCAACACCACTGGTGGTGGCAGCATGAGGATACCATATAGTGGCTGAATGACACAGCGTGGAGGTGTTGGCAGCATGAGGAGATCATATAGTGGCTGAATGACACAACGTAGAGGTGTTGGCAGCATGAGGAGACCATATAGTGGCTGAATGACACAGCTTGGATGAGGCTGAAGCATGAGGAGACCATACAGTGGCTGAATGGCACAGCCAGGAGTTGGCAGCAGCATGAGTAGACACTAGGCCTTCACAATCCCTAAGATTATAAAATGAATTCTGAAATTTAAACCGAAGATTTTGGGTAGCTAGTGCTACCATAACAAGATTTTTATTCCCAGACCCAGCAGCATCAGTAAAACCTATATTGCCTGAATGACACAGCCTGGAGTTGGCTGAAGCATGAGGAGACCATATAGAGTCAGAATGGCACAGCCAGGAGTTAGCAACAGCATTAGTAGACACTAGGCCTTCACAATCTCTAAGATTAAAAGATGAATTCTGAAATTGAAACCACAGATTTTGGGTAGCTAGTTTTACCATTACAACATTTTTATTCCCAGGCCCAGCAGCATCAGTAAACCGTACATTGCCTGAATGACACAGCCTGGAGTTGGCTGAAGCAAATCGCCGCAAATCGCCTGTCAATTCAGATTCCGGGTCAATCGGGTCTCTGGTGACCTGAAAGAAAAGCCCCATTCACCCTTACCAGACTAGAGTGAGGTGGCACGGGTGCCGCCACATGATCACGTGATTGATCGGTCGGAACGACCGTCCAATCATGGCCCTGCTGGGCGGTGATCGGGACGGCGATCATGGCGGTGGCAGCGACAGGAGCAGCAGGAGCGGTGGCAGCAGCGGCAGCAGTCCCGGCGGCAGGATACAGCAGGAGGTGAGGCTTGTTCACCTCCTGCTGTTGCTTAGCAACAACTCTCAGCATGCAAAGCCAAAGGGCATGCTGGGAGTTGTAGTTTTGCAACAGCTGGAGTTCCAACTACAACTCCCAGCATGCCCTTTGGTAGTCTGTGCATGATGGGGGTTGTAGTTATGCAACTGCTGGAGGCACATTTTTTTCTATGAAAAAGTGTGCATCCAACTCCCAACAAGCACGAAAAAGTGTGCATCCAACTCCCAACAAGCACGGGCTACCAAAGGGCATGCTGGGAATTGTAGCAGTGTGCCTCCAGCTGTTGCAAAACTACAACTCTCAGCATGCCCTTTCGGCTGTCAATGCATGCTGATTGTTGCAGTTTTGCAACAGCTGGAGACACATTGGTGCGAAGCCGAGTTAGGAACCTAACCAGTGTGCCTCCAGCTGTTGCAAAAATACAACTCCCAACACGCACTGAAAGACTGTACATGCTGGGAGTTCTAGTTATGCAACAGCTGGAGGCACACTGGTTGCGAAACACTGAGTTAAGTAACAAACTCTCAGTGTTTTGCAACCAATGTGCCTCCAGCTGTTGCATAACTACAACTCCCAGCATGCATGGTCTGTCAGTGCATGCTGGGAGTTGTAGTTTTGCAACAGCTGAAGGTCCATACAGGGTACATTCACACAGGCGGGTTTACAGCTAGTTTTCTGCTGCAAGTTTGAGATGTGGCAAATTTTCCGCCGCAGCTCAAACTCCCAGCAAAAAACTCACCGTAAACCCGCCCGAGTGAATGTACCCTAAAAACACTACACTACACCTACACAAAACACTACATATACACCCCCTTACACAGTCCCATCCCCCCCCCCCCCAATAAAAAAAATGTCTTGTACGGCACTATTTCCAAAACTCCAGCTGTTGAAAAACAACAACTCCCAGTATAACCAGACAGCCACTGACTGTCCAGGCATGCTGGGAGTTTTGCAACAGCTAGAGACACCCCATTTGGGAAACACTGCTGTAGGGTATTTGTGGCGGATTCCTATCCCCAATCTAGGCCTCAAATGCGCATGGTGCTCTCTCGCTTTGGAGCCTTGTTGCATTTCAAGGAAACAGTTTAGGGCCAAATATGGGGTATCTCCATACTTGGGAGAAATTTTATTACAAATTTTGGGGGGCTTTTTCTCCTTTTACCCCTTAGGAAAAGGGTAACGTTGGGGTCTACACCAGCATGTTAGTTGTAAAAAATAATCATTTTTACACTAACATGCTGGTGTTGCCCCATACTTAAAATTTTCACAGGCGGTAAAAGGAAAAAAAGACCCCAAAATTTGTACAGAACTACCCCATATGTGGGCATAAAGTGCTCTGGGGGTACACAACAAGGCTCAGGAGAGAGAGCGTGCCATGTACATTTGTGGTCTAAATTGGTGATTTGCACAGGGGTGGCTGATTTTACAGCGGTTCTGACATAAACACAAAACAGTAAATACCCAAATGTGACCCCATTTTGGAAACTACACCCCTCACGGAACATAACAAGGGGTATAGTGAGCCTTAACCTACATTTTTCATTTTCACAAGGGAGAATAGGAAAAAAGCCCCCCGCATAATTTGTAAGAACATACCCTACATGTGGATGTAAAGTGCTCTGCGGGCGAACTACAATGCTCAGAAGAGAAGAAGCGCCATTGGGCTTTTGGAGAGCGAATGTGTCCAAAATTGAAGGCCATGTGTGTTTACAAGGCCCATAGTGCCAGAACAGTGGACCCCCCCCCCCCACATGTGACCCCATTTTGGACACTACACCCCTCACATAATGTAATAAGGGGTACAGTGAGCATTTACACCACACAGGTGTCTGAAAGATTTTTGGAACAGTGGTCCGTGAAAATTAAACATTTTATTTTTCATTTGCACAGCTCACTGTTCCAAAGATCTGTCAAATGCCAGTGGGATGTGAATGTTCACGGCACCCCTTAATTATTTCTGTGAGGGGTGTAGTTTCCAAAATGGGGTCACATGTGGGGGGTCCACTGTTCTGGCACCACGGGGGGCTTTGTAAATGCACATGGCCTTCCACTTCTATTCCAACCAAATTCTCTCACCAAAATGGCGTTCCTTCTCTTCTGAGCATTGTAGTTTGCCCGCAGAGCACTTTACATCCAAATATGGGGTTACAAATTTTGGGAGGCTCTTTCTCCAATTACCCCTTGTGAAAATGCAAAATTTGGGGTGACACCAGCATTTTAGTGAAAAAAATCAAATTTTTCATTTTCACGTCCAACTTTAGTGGAAATTTGTCAAGCACCTGTGGGATGTTAAGGCTCACTGTACCGCTTGTTACATTCCTTGGGGGGCATAGTCTTCAAAATAGTATGCCATGTGTTTTTTTTTTTGTTTGCTGTTCTGGCACCATAGGGGCTTCCTAAATGCGACATGTCCCCAAAAACCATTTCAGCAAAATTTGCTTTCCAAAAGTCAAATGTGACTCCTTCTCTTCTGAGCATTGTAGTGCGCCTGCACTGCACATGACATCCACACAAATGGTACACAAATTTTGCCAGGCATTTTCTCCTATAACCCCTTGTAAAAATGTAAAATTTGGGAGGAAACCAGCATTTTATTGAAAAAAAAAATCATTTACACATCGGACTTTTACGAAAAGTCCTCAAACGCCTGTGGGGTGTTAAGGCTCACTGGATCACTTGTTACGTTCCTTGAGGGGTGTAGTTTCCAAAATAGTATGCCATGTTGTTTTTTTTTTGTTTTTTGCTTTTCTGGCACCATAGGGGCTTCTAAATGTGACATACCCCCCAAAAACTATTTCAGAAAAAGTCACTCTCCAAAATCCCATTGTCGCTCCCTCCCTTCTGAGCCTTGTAGTGAATTCACAGAGCACTTGACATCCAAATATGAGGTATTTCCTTACTCGAGAGAAATTGGGTTACAAATTTTGGAGGGATTTTTCTCCTTTTACCCCTTGTAAAATTTCAATAACTAGGTCTACAAGAACATGCAAGTGTAAAAAATTGAAGATTTTGAATTTTCTCCTTCACCTTGCTGCTATTCCTGTGAAACACCTAAAGGGTTAACACACTTTCTGAATATCATTTTGAATACTTTGGGGGGGGGGGGGGGGGGGGGGGGGGGGCAGTTTTTATAATGGGGTCATTTATGGGGTATTTATAATATGAAGACCCCTCAAATCCACTTCAAAACTGAAGTGGTCCCTGAAAAATTCAGATTTTGAAAGTTTTGTGAAAATTGCTGCTGAACTTTGAATCCCTCTGATGTCTTCGAAAAGTAAAAACATGTAAATTTTATGATGCAGATGTAAAGTAGACATATTCTAATTGTGAATCAATATATATAATATATAAGTAACAACAAAAATTTACCATTATGTTAATGTAGTATATGTCACGAAAAAACAATCTCGGAATTAGAATAATCGGTAAAAGCATCCCAGAGTTATTAACGCATAAAGTGACAGTGGTCAGAATTGCAAAAAAGGGCTCATTCCTTAAGGTGAAAAAGGGCTCAGTCCTTAAGGGGTTAAACTGAAGATTTTGGGTAGCTAGTGCTACCATAACAAAATTTATATTCCCAGGCCCAGCAGCATCAGTAAACCAAATATTGGCTGAATGACACAGTCTGGAGTTGGCTGAAGCATGAATAGACACCAGGGCTTCACAATCCCAAAGAAAAAACTAACAAAGTTTCAAATTTAAACTTAAGATTTTGGGTAGCTAGTGCTAACATAACAAAATTGTTATTCCCAGACCCAGGCCCAGCAGCATCAGTAAACCATATATTGCCTGAAAGACACAGCCTGGAGTTGGCTGAAGCATGAGGAGACCAATAGTATCTGAATGGCACAGCCTTGAGTTGGTGGCAGCATGAGTAGACACCGGGGCTTCACAATCCCAAAGGGAAAAAAAAGACGAAGTTTGAAATTTAAACTGAAGATTTAAGGTAGCTAGTGCTACCATAACATTTTTTAGACCCAGACCCATGCCTAGCAGCATCAGTAAACCATATATTGGCTGAATGACACAACCTGAAGTTGGCAGAAGCATGAGGAGACCATTGAAATGTATGATTTTGAAATTTTTAAGATTTTGAAATTTAAATTAAGGATTTTGAAATTGAACTTTTAACTCCCAAGTTTTAGTGTCCAGGGCCCCGGCGTGTAGGACCAAATCTAACAAGGAGTCACATGACACATGGCAGCACAATGACAGAGCCTGGAGGTGGCATCAGTAGTAGGAGACCATATAGTGGCTTAGTGACAGAGCCTGGAGTTGGCTGAAGCATGAGGAGACCATATAGTGTTTGAATGGCACAGCCTGGAGTTGTCGGCAGATGAGAAAATAGGGCCTCACAATCTCTAAGAATAAAAGATGAATTTTGAAATTTCCATTGAAGATGTATGGTACCTAGTGCTACCATAAACATATATAGGTAATGTCCTAGGCCCAGCAGCATCACTAAATCATGTAGTTGCTGAATGACACAGACAAGAGCAGGCAGCAGCATGAGTACACAAGAGGGGTTCACAACCCCTAACATTAAAAGGTGAATGTTGAAATCTCCATTGAAGATGCATGTTAGCTAGTGCTACCATCCAAAAATTTAAGGCCCAAGACCTGCAGCATCACTAAACCATGTAGTTGCTGAATGACACAGACAGGAGCAGTCAGCAGCAAGAGTACACAAGAGGGTTTCATAACCCCTAAGATTGAAAGATCAATGTTGAAATCTCAATTAAGCATGTATGTAAGCTAGTGCTAACATCCAAAAATTTAAGGCCCAAGCCCAGCAGCATCAGTAAGCCAAGTTGTTCCTGAAACACACAGTCAGGAGCCGGCATCAGCAGTACACAAGAGGGTTTCATAACCCCTTACATTGAAAGATCAATGTTGAAATCTCAATTAAGCATGTAGGTAAGCTAGTGCTAACATCCAAAAATGTAAGGCCCGAGCCCAGCAGCATCAGTAAGCCAAGTAGTTCCTGAAACACAGTCAGGAGCAGCCATCAGCAGTACACAAAAGGGTTTCATAACCCTCACATTGAAAGATCAATGTTGAAATCTCAATTAAGCATGTATGTAAGCTAGTGCTAACATCCAAAAATTTAAGGCCCAAGCCCAGCAGCATACGTAAGCCAAGTATTTCCTGAAAGACAGAGTCAGGAGCAGGCAGCAGCAGGACTCAAGAGGGTTTCATAACTCCTAAGATTGAAAGATCAATGTTGAATTCTCTATTGAAGAGGTATGTTACCTCGTGCTATCATGAAAGAATTTAAGGCCCAAGCCCAGCACCATCACTAAGCCAAGTAGTTCCTGAAACACACAGCCTGGATCAGGCAGCAGGATGCGTACATAAGAGGGCTTCACAACCCCTAACATTAAAAGATCAATGTTGAAATCTCTATTGAGCATGTATGTTTGCTAGTGCTACCATAAAAAAATGTAGGTAGTATCCAAGACAGTCCCAGCAGGATCAGAAAACAATATATTGGCTGAATGACACAGGGTGAAAGTGGGGAAAGCATTAGGAGCCCATATAGTGTCTGAATGGTACAGCCTGGAGGTGGCCGAAGCAGGAGGAGACCATATAGTGGCTGAATGGCACAGCCTGGAGTTGGCAGTAGCATGACGAGACCATTGAAATTTATGATTTTGAAATTTAAATTTAAGATTGTGAAATTTAAATTATGGATTTTGTAATTGAAATTTCACTTCTCTGCCTGACATATTTATTGCATATATGAGGGGAGTACAATACGCTTCACTTCGTTTAACCCCTTAAGGACTCGGCTGTTTTTTGCAATTCTGACCACTGTCACTTTAAACATTAATAACTCTGGAATGCTTTTACTTATCATTCTGATTCGGAGATTGTTTTTTCGTAACATATTCTACTTTAACATAGTGGTAAATTTTTGTGGGAAATTGCATCCTTTCTTGGTGAAAAATCCCCAAATTTGATGAAAAAAATGAAAATTTAGCATTTTTCTAACTTTGAAGCTCTCTGCTTGTAAGAAAAATGGATATTCAAAATAAAAAAAATTTGGGTTCACATATACAATATGCATCATAAAATTTACGAGTTTTTACTTTTGGAAGACATCAGAGGGCTTCAAAGTTCAGCAGCAATTTTCAAATTTTTCACAAAATTTTCAAACTCCCTATTTTTCAGGGACCAGTTCAGGTTTGAAGTGGATTTGAAGGGCCTTCATATTAGAAATACCCCATAAATTACCCCATTATAAAAACTGCACCCCCCAAAGTATTCAAAATGACATTCAGTAAGTGTTTTAACCCTTTAGGTGTTTCACAGGAATAGCAGCAAAGTGAAGGAGAAAATTCAAAATCTTCATTTTTTACACTCGCATGTTCTTGTAGACCCAATTTTTGAATTTTTGCAAGGTGTAAAAAGGAGAAAATGTTTACTTGTATTTGAAACCCAATTTCTCTCGAGTAAGGAAATACCTCATATGTCTATGTTAATTTTTCGGTGGGCGCAGTAGATGGCTCAGAAGGGAAGGAGCGACAAATGGCTTTTGGGGGGCATGTCACCTTTAGGAAGCCCCTATGGTGCCAGAACAGCAAAAAAAAAACATGGCATACCATTTTGGAAACTAGACCCCTCGGGGAACATAACAAGGGGTAAAGTGAACCTTAATACCCCACAGGTGATTCACAACTTTTGCATATGAAAAAAAAAACAGGGTAATAGCAGAAAATACCCCCCAATTTCTCCCGATTCAGAAAACACCCCATATGGGGGTGAAAAGTGCTCTACTGGCGCACTACAGGTCTCAGAAGAGAAGGAGTCACATTTGGCGTTTTGGAAGCAAATTTTGCTCTGGGGGCATGTCGCATTTAGGAAGCCCCTATGGTGCCAGGACAGCAAAAAAAAAAACCACATGGCATACCATTTTGGAAACTAGACCCCTCAGGGAACGTAACAAGGCCTAATGTGACCCTTAACCCCTTCATGACCCAGCCCATTTTCACCTTCAGGACCTGGGCATTTTTAGAAAATCTGACCACTGTCACTTTAAACATTAATAACTCTGGAATGCTTTTACTTATCATTCTGATTCCGAGATTGTTTTTTCGTGACATATTCTACTTTATGTTATTGGTAAAATTTCACTGATATTTGCATCCTTTCTTGGTAAAAAATCAAAAAATTTCATGAAAATTTTGAAAATTTAGCATTTTTCTAACTTTGAAAGTCTCTGCTTGAAAGGAAAATGGATATTCCAAATAAATTACATATTGATTCACATATACAATATGTCTACTTTGTGTTTGCATAAAAAAATTGACAAGTTTTTACTTTTGGAAGACACCAGAGGGCTTCAAAGTTCCGCAGCAATTTTCCAATTTTTCTCAAGATTTTCAAAATCGTAATTTTTCAAGGCCCAGTTCAGGTTGGAAGTGGATTTTGAGGGTCTTCATATTAGAAATACCCCATAAATGACCCCATTATAAAAACTGCACCCCCCAAAGTATTCAAAATGACATTCAGTAAGTGTTTTAACCCTTTAGGTGTTTTACAGGAATAGCAGCAAAGTGAAGGAGAAAATTCTAAATCTTCATTTTTTAAACTTGCATTTTCTTGTAGACCCAATTTTTGAATTTTTACAAGGGGTAAAAGGAGAGAAATCACCCTAAAATTTGTAACCCAATTTCTCTCGAGTAAGGAAATACCTCATATGCGTATGTAAAGTGTTCGGCGGGCGCAGTAGAGGGCTCAGAAGGGAAGGAGCGACAATGGGATTTTGGAGAGTGAGTTTTTCTGAAAGGGTTTTTGGAGGCATGTCCCATTTAGGAAGCCCCTATGGTGCCAGAACAGTGGACTCCCCCACATGTGACCCCATTTTGGAAACTATACCCCTCATGGAATTTAATAAGGGGTGCAGTGAGCATTTACACCCCACTGGCGTTTGACAGATATTTGAAACAGTGGACTGTGCAAATCAAAAATTTTATTTTTCATTTTCACAGACCACTGTTCCAAAAATCTGTCATACACCAGTGGGGTGTAAATGCTCACTGCACCCCTTATTAGATTCCGTGAGGGGTGCAGTTTCCAAAATGGGGTCACATATGGATATTTATTGTTTTGCATTTGTCAGAACTGCTGTAACAATCAGCCACCCCTGTGCAAATCGCCTCAAATGTACATGGTGCACTCTCCCTTCTGGGCCTTGTTGTGCGCCCCCAGAGCTCTTTGCACCCACATATGGGGTATCTCCGTACTCGGGAGAAATTGCATTACAAATTTAGAGGGTCTTTTTTCCCTTTTACCTCTTGTGAAAATAAAAAGTATAGGGCAACACCAGCATGTCAGTGTAAAAAATTTATTTTTTTACACTAACATGCTGGTGTAGACCCCAACTTCACCTTTTCATAAGGGGTTAAAGAAGAAAAAGACCCCCAAAATTTGTAAGGCAATTTCTCCCGAGTACGGCGATACCCCATATGTGTCCCAAAACTGTTGCCCTGAAATACGACAGGGCTCCAAAGTGAGAGAGCGCCATGCGCATTTGAGGCCTGAATTAGGGATTTGCGGTGTGGGTGGACATAGGGGTATTCTATGCCAATGATTCCCAAACAGGGTGCCTCCAGCTGTTGCAAAACTCCCAGCATGCCTGGACAGTCAATGGCTGTCCGGCAATACTGGGAGTTATTATTTTGCAACAGCTGGAGGCTCCGTTTTGGAAACAGTAGCGTACCAGACATTTTTCATTTTTTTTGGGGGGGGGGGGGGGGGGGCTGTGTAGGGATATGTGTATATGTAGTGTTTTTTACTTTTTATTTTAGGTTAGTGTAGTGTAGTGTTTTTAGTGTACAGTCACATGGGCAGAGGTTCACAGCAAGTTTGCCGCTGGAAGTTTGAGCTGCAGCGCAAAATTTGCGCCATCTCAAACTTGCAGCACTCACTGTAAACCTCCGCCCATGTGAATGTACCCTGTACATTCACATTGGGGGGAGGGGGCAAACATCCAGCTGTTGCAAACTCCGAGCATGCCCTTTGGCTGTCCGTGCATGCTGGGAGTTGTAGTTTTGCAACAGCTGGAGGAACACTGGTTTGGAAACACTAAGTTAAGTAATAAACTTTCAAGTGTTTTGCAACCAAACTTAGTGTTTCCAAACCAGTGTGCCTCCAGCTGTTGCAAAACTACAACTCCCAGCATGCATGGTCTGTCAGTGCATGCTGGAAGTTATAGTTTTGCAACAATTGCAACAGCTGGAGGCACTGAGGTAGGAAACGGACAATGTTTCCCAACTAGTGTGCCTCCAGTTGTTGCAAAACTACAACTCCCAGCATGCCCAGACTGCCCAGGCATGCTGGAAGTTGTAGTTTGGCAATATCTGAAGGATCAGATGTTGCCGAAATACAACTTCCAGCATGCTTGGGCAGTCTGGGCATGCTGGGAGTTGTAGTTTTGCAACATCTGGAGGTCCACAGTGATAGCCACCATCTTTCCGGGCGCTGCGGGATGCTGCGAGTAGCGGCAAAAATGTTCATGACGTACCTGTATGTCATGGGTCGGGAACACCTTGCCACCCATGACGTACAGGTATGTCATTGGTCGGCAAGAGGTTAATACCCCACAGGTGTTTCATGACTTTTGCATATGTAGAAAAAAAAAAATGTTACCTAAAATGCTTGGTTTCCCAAAAATTTTACATTTTTAAAAAGGGTAATAGCAGAAAATACCCCCCAAAATTTGTAATACAATTTCTCCCGAGTACGGCGATACCCCATATGTGAGAGTGCCATGCGCATTTGAGGCCTAAATTAGGGACTTGCATAGGGGTGGACATGGGGGTATTCTACGCCAGTGATTCCCAAACAGGGTGCCTCCAGCTGTTGTAAAACTCCCAGCATGCTTGGACAGTCAGTGGCTGTCTGGCAATACTGGGAGTAGTTGTTTTGCAACATCTGGAGGCTCCGTTTTGGAAACAGTGGCGTACCAGACCTTTTTCATTTTTATTGGGGAGGGGAGGGGGGCTGTGTAGGGGTATGTGTATATGTAGTGTTTTTTACTTTTTATTTTATTGTGTGTTAGTGTAGTGTAATGTTTTTACAGTACAGTCGGACGGGCGGGGGTTCACAGTAGTTTCTCGCTGGCAGTTTGAGCCGGATACTTACTGTAAACCTCCGCCCATGTGAGTGTACCCTGTACATTCACATGGGGGGGGGGGGAACATCCAGCTGTTGCAAAACTACAACTCCCAGCATGTATGGTCTACCAGTGCATGCTGGGAGTTGTAGTTTTGCAACAGCTGGAGGCACACTGGTTGTGAAACACTGAGTTTGGTAACAAACTCAGTGTTTTGCAACCAGTGGGCCTTCAGCTGTTGCAAAACTACAACTCCCAGCATGCACTGATAGACCGTACATGCTGGGATGTGTAGTTATGCAACAGCTGGAGGCATACTACTTTGGCTGGGGATGCTGGGGATTGTAGTTTTGCAACAGCTGGAGACACACTGGTTTGCTACTTAACTTAGTGTTTCACAACCAGTGTGCCTTCAGCTGTTGCAAAACTACAACTCTCAGCAGTCACCAACAGCCAACGGGCATGCTGGGAGTTGTAGTTATGCAACCAGCAGATGCACCACTACAACTCCCAGCATGCACTTTAGCTGATTGTGCAAGCTGGGAGTTGTAGTTATTGTCACGATTCGGCTGGCAGGAGGTGGATCCTCTGTGCCAGAGAGGGATTGGCGTGGACCGTGCTAGTGGACCGGTTCTAAGTTACTACTGGTATTCACCAGAGCCCGCCGCAAAGCGGGATGGTCTTGCAGCGGCGGTAGTAACCAGGTCGTATCCACTAGCAACGGCTCAACCTCTCTGACTGCTGAAGATAGGCGCGGTACAAGGGAGTAGACAAGAGCAATGTCGGACGTAGCAGAAGGTCGGGGCAGGCAGCAAGGATCGTAGTCAGGGGCAACGGCAGGAGGTCTGGAACACAGGCTAGGAACACACAAGGAACGCTTTCACTGGCACGATGGCAACAAGATCCGGCGAGGGAGTGCAGGGGAAGTGAGGTATAAATAGGGAGTGCACAGGTGAACACACTGATTAAGCCAACTGCGCCAATCAGCGGCGCAGTTGCCCTTTAAATCGCAGAGACCCGGCACGCGCGCGCCCTAAGGAGCGGGGCCGCGCGCGCCGGGACAGGACCGACGGAGAGCGAGTCAGGTACGGGAGCCTGGGTGCGCATCGCGAGCGGGCGCCACCCGCATCGCGAATCGCATCCCGGCTGGGAGAGGTATCGCAGCGCACCCGGTCAGCAGATCTGACCGGGGCGCTGCAGTAGCGAGGAGGTTGCGAGCGCTCCGGGGAGGAGCGGGGACCCGGAGCGCTCGGCGTAACAGTACCCCCCCCCTTGGGTCTCCCCCTCTTCTTGGAGCCTGAGAACCTGAGGACCAGACTTTTGTCTAGGATGTTGTCCTCAGGTTCCCAGGATCTCTCTTCTGGACCACAGCCCTCCCAATCAACCCAAATTTTTTTTTTCCCTCTGACCGTCTTGGAGGCCAGTATCTCCTTCACGGAGAAGATGTCAGAAGAGCCGGAAACAGGAGTGGGAGAAACAAGTTTGGGAGAGAAACGGTTGATGATGAGAGGTTTAAGGAGAGAGACATGGAAGGCATTGGGAATAGGAAGAGAAGGAGGAAGAAGGAGTTTGTAAGAGACAGGATTAATCTGGCACAAGACTTTGAAAGGACCAAGATAGCGTGGTCCCAGTTTGTAACTGGGGACACGAAAGCGGACATATTTAGCGGAGAGCCATACCTTGTCTCCGGGAGCAAAAATGGGGGGAGTTCTTCTTTTCTTATCGGCAAACCTTTTCATGCAAGAAGAAGCCTGTAAAAGAGAATTTTGGGTCTCTTTCCATATGGTGGAAAGATCACGAGTCACTTCATCCACAGCGGGCAAACCAGAGGGCAAGGGAGTAGGGAGGGGGGGAAGAGGGTGACGGCCGTACACCACGAAAAATGGGGATTTAGCAGAAGATTCAGAGACTCTGAAGTTGTAAGAGAATTCGGCCCATGGTAGAAGATCTGCCCAGTCATCCTGGCGGGAGGAAACAAAATGCCGTAAATAGTCACCCAGGACCTGGTTAATTCTTTCTACTTGCCCATTGGATTGAGGATGATAAGCAGAAGAGAAGTTTAATTTAATCTTGAGTTGTTTACAGAGAGCCCTCCAGAATTTTGACACGAATTGGACGCCTCTATCCGAGACGATCTGCGTGGGCAAACCGTGAAGACGAAAAATGTGTACAAAAAATTGTTTTGCCAACTGAGGCGCTGAAGGAAGACCAGGAAGAGGAATAAAATGTGCCATCTTGGAAAATCGATCAACGACCACCCAAACAACAGTGGTGCCACGGGATGGGGGTAGGTCTGTAATAAAGTCCATACCAATCAGAGACCAAGGCTGTTCGGGGACAGGCAGAGGATGAAGGAGACCAGCAGGCTTCTGGCGAGGAGTCTTATCCCGGGCACAGACAGTGCAGGCCCGCACAAAATCAACAACATCCGTCTCCAGAGTCGGCCACCAATAGAAGCGAGAGATAAGTTGCAAGGACTTTTTGATGCCCGCATGGCCTGCGAGGTGGGAGGAGTGACCCCATTTGAGAATCCCGAGACGTTGGCGTGGAGAAACGAAGGTCTTCCCTGGAGGAGTTTGCCTGATGGAGGCTGGAGAAGTGGAGATCAGACAGTCAGGAGGAATGATGTGTTGCGGAGAGACCTCTACTTCCGAGGCATCCGAGGAACGAGAGAGAGCATCGGCCCTAATGTTCTTGTCGGCAGGGCGAAAATGAATTTCAAAGTTAAAACGGGCAAAGAACAACGACCACCTGGCCTGGCGAGGATTCAGCCGTTGGGCAGACTGGAGATAGGAGAGATTCTTGTGATCGGTGTAAATGATAACTGGAAATTTTGATCCCTCCAGCAGATGCCTCCATTCCTCAAGTGCCAATTTAATGGCCAGTAGTTCTCGATCCCCGATGGAGTAGTTCCTCTCCGCCGGAGAGAAGGTCCTAGAAAAAAACCCACAAATAACAGCATGCCCGGAAGAATTTTTTTGTAGAAGGACCGCTCCAGCTCCCACTGAGGAGGCATCAACCTCCAATAGGAAGGGTTTAGATGGGTCAGGTCTGGAGAGCACGGGAGCAGAAGAAAAGGCAGACTTGAGCCGTTTAAATGCGTCTTCCGCTTGGGGAGACCAGGACTTAGGATTGGCATTCTTCTTGGTTAAAGCCACGATAGGAGCCACAATAGTGGAAAAATGTGGAATAAATTGTCTGTAATAATTGGCAAACCCCAAAAAACGTTGGATAGCACGGAGTCCGGAGGGGCGTGGCCAATCTAAGACGGCAGAGAGTTCATCTGGGTCCATTTGTAGTCCCTGGCCAGAGACCAAGTATCCTAGGAAAGGAAGAGATTGACATTCAAACAGACATTTCTCCATTTTGGCATAAAGTTGATTGTCTCGAAGTCTCTGAAGAACCATGCGGACATGCTGGCGGTGTTCTTCTAAGTTGGCAGAAAAAATCAGAATATCGTCCAGATACACAACAACACAGGAATATAAGAGATCACGAAAAATTTCATTAACAAAGTCTTGGAAGACGGCAGGGGCGTTGCACAGGCCAAAGGGCATGACCAGATACTCAAAGTGTCCATCTCTGGTGTTAAATGCAGTTTTCCATTCGTCCCCCTCCCTGATGCGGATGAGATTATAAGCACCTCTTAAGTCCAGTTTGGTAAAGATGTGGGCACCTTGTAGGCGATCAAAGAGTTCTGAGATAAGAGGTAGGGGGTAGCGGTTCTTTACCGTGATTTTATTAAGTCCGCGGTAATCAATGCAAGGACGTAGGGAGCCATCTTTTTTGGACACAAAAAAAAATCCAGCTCCGGCAGGAGAGGAGGATTTGCGGATAAACCCCTTTTTTAAATTTTCCTGGATGTATTCAGACATAGCAAGAGTCTCTGGGGCGGACAGAGGATAAATTCTGCCCCGGGGTGGAGTAGTGCCCGGGAGGAGGTCAATAGGACAGTCATAAGGCCTGTGAGGAGGTAAAGTCTCAGCTTGCTTTTTGCAAAACACGTCAGCATAGTCCATATAAGCCTTAGGGAGACCGGTTACAGGGGGAACCACAGGGTCACGGCAGGGAGTACTGGGAACCGGTTTAAGACAGTCCTTGAAACAAGAAGTACCCCAGCTCTTGATCTCTCCTGTGGACCAATCAAGGGTTGGGGAATGGCGTTGAAGCCACGGTAATCCAAGGAGAATTTCGGAAGTGCAATTGGAGAGGACCAAAAACTAAATTTTTTCGTGATGAGGTCCGATGCACATTAGGAGGGGTTCCGTGCGGTAACGCACGGTACAGTCCAATCTTTCATTGTTAACACAATTGATGTAGAGGGGTCTGGCGAGACTGGTCACCGGGATGTTGAACCTGTTGATGAGAGAGGCCAAAATAAAATTTCCTGCAGATCCGGAATCCAAGAAGGCCATAGTAGAGAAGGAGAAGGTAGAGGCAGATATCCGCACAGGCACAGTAAGGCGTGGAGAAGCAGAGTTGACATCAAGAACTGTCTCACCTTTGTGCGGAGTCAGCGTACGTCTTTCCAGGCGGGGAGGACGGATAGGACAATCCTTCAGGAAGTGTTCGGTACCGGCACAGTACAGGCAAAGATTCTCCATGCGGCGTCGTGTCCTCTCTTGAGGTGTCAAGCGAGACCGGTCAACTTGCATAACCTCCACGGCGGGAGGCACAGGAACGGATTGCAGAGGACCAGAGGAGAGAGGAGCCGGGGAGAAAAAACGCCTCGTGCGAACAAAGTCCATATCCTGGCGGAGCTCCTGACGCCTTTCGGAAAAACGCATGTCAATGCGAGTGGCTAGATGAATAAGTTCATGCAGGTTAGCAGGAATTTCTCGTGCGGCCAGAACATCTTTAATGTTGCTGGATAGGCCTTTTTTAAAGGTCGCGCAGAGGGCCTCATTATTCCAGGATAATTCGGAAGCAAGAGTACGGAATTGGATGGCGTACTCGCCAACGGAAGAATTACCCTGGACCAGGTTCAGCAGGGCAGTCTCAGAAGAAGAGGCTCGGGCAGGTTCCTCAAAGACACTTCGGATTTCCGAGAAGAAGGAGTGTACAGAGGCAGTGACGGGGTCATTGCGGTCCCAGAGCGGTGTGGCCCATGACAGAGCTTTCCCAGACAGAAGGCTGACTACGAAAGCCACCTTAGACCTTTCAGTAGGAAACTGGTCCGACATCATCTCCAAGTGCAGGGAACATTGTGAAAGAAAGCCACGGCAAAACTTAGAGTCCCCATCAAATTTATCCGGCAAGGATAGTCGTAGGCCGGAAGCGGCCACTCGCTGCGGAGGAGGTGCAGGAGCTGGCGGAGGAGATGATTGCTGAAGCTGTGGTAGTAGCTGCTGTAGCATCACGGTCAGTTGAGACAGCTGGTGGCCTTGTTGCGCTATCTGTTGCGACTGCTGGGCGACCACCGTGGTGAGGTCGGCGACAACTGGCAGTGGAACTTCAGCGGGATCCATGGCCGGATCTACTGTCACGATTCGGCTGGCAGGAGGTGGATCCTCTGTGCCAGAGAGGGATTGGCGTGGACCGTGCTAGTGGACCGGTTCTAAGTTACTACTGGTATTCACCAGAGCCCGCCGCAAAGCGGGATGGTCTTGCAGCGGCGGTAGTAACCAGGTCGTATCCACTAGCCACTAGCAACGGCTCAACCTCTCTGACTGCTGAAGATAGGCGCGGTACAAGGGAGTAGACAAGAGCAATGTCGGACGTAGCAGAAGGTCGGGGCAGGCAGCAAGGATCGTAGTCAGGGGCAACGGCAGGAGGTCTGGAACACAGGCTAGGAACACACAAGGAACGCTTTCACTGGCACGATGGCAACAAGATCCGGCGAGGGAGTGCAGGGGAAGTGAGGTATAAATAGGGAGTGCACAGGTGAACACACTGATTAAGCCAACTGCGCCAATCAGCGGCGCAGTGGCCCTTTAAATCGCAGAGACCCGGCGCGCGCGCGCCCTAAGGAGCGGGGCCGCGCGCGCCGGGACAGGACCGACGGAGAGCGAGTCAGGTACGGGAGCCGGGGTGCGCATCGCGAGCGGGCGCCACCCGCATCGCGAATCGCATCCCGGCTGGGAGAGGTATCGCAGCGCACCCGGTCAGCAGATCTGACCGGGGCGCTGCAGTAGCGAGGAGGTTGCGAGCGCTCCGGGGAGGAGCGGGGACCCGGAGCGCTCGGCGTAACAGTTATACAACAGCTGAAGGTACACTTTTCCATAGAAAAAATGTGCCTCCAGCTGTTGCAAAACTATAAGTCCCAGCATGCCCATAAGGGAATGCTGGGTGTTGTGGTGGTCTGCCTCCTGCTGTTGCATAACTACAGCTCCCAGCATGCCCTTTTTGCATGCTGGGATCTGTTGCTAAGCAACAGCAGGAGGCTGTCAATCACCTCCAACTGCTGCTCCAGCCGCCGCACACAGGTCAGTCCCTTGTCGTCGCCGCCGCTCCTGGGGCCCCGATCCCAACATTGACGACGGGGATCAGGGTCCCCAGCTCCCGAGGTCTTCTTCCCATACCCGCTCACGTCCTCCGGAAGAGGGGCGGAGCGGGGGGCGGGAGTGACACCCGCAGCAGGTGTCCTGATTGGTCGGCCTGTAAACCGGCCGACGAATCAGGGAGATCGTGAGGTGGCACCAGTGCCACCTCACCCCTGCTGGCTATGGCTGTCACCGGGTCACTTTAGACCCGATTGACCCGGAATCCGCCGCAGATCGCTGGGCTGAATTGTACAGCGATCTGCGGCCATTGCCGACATGGGTGGTCATCATGACCCCCCTGGGGGATATGCCACGATGCCTGCTGAACAATTTCAGCAGGCATCGGGCACCGGCTCCGCTCCAGCTGGCTGCGGGGGGCCGGGAAAGCTCATGACGTTTTCATACGTCATGAGTCCTTAAGGACTCTGAAATGAAGACGTATGAGAACGTCATGAGTCCTTAAGGGGTTAAAACAGTATTTGTCTAGAACAGCAGCAGGTGTATACTATTGGCTGTCCTTTCACAGTATATAGACCCTTGACAGATTAACAGGTACAAAATAGTACACTACTTAGATGTAGGTATGTGGTATGCACTTATTAGGGCAGAAAAATGTGCTACAGTACACTTAAAAATACTTATTTTTACCTGTGTCCCAGATTCCAAAATTCCTTTATAATCAGAAATTGTCAGAATACCACCTGACATTCAAAATAATAAAATGATACCTACGTTCTCTGATGAAAAGTATCCTTCATTAGATGACAATATGAATATTGTGTGTTCCAGTGACATTAGCTCATTGGAGGAACAGGAAAACATGATACAACTGAAGAACCACAACAAAGAACGAACAACCTAAAGCATACTGGAACTGAGGAACTTCAAAATGGTAAATCTACCATTGGGATAGTCAGTCAATTCCAACATCCGGTGGTCAGTATTCACAGTTCCCTGTTTCTGCTAGTCCTTGGCAATATTCCTTTTATTACTGGTCTGGTATCAATGTGGCAATAATGCTGGTAGAGTAACTCAAGGATACCCACATGTTTCCTACAATACACTCACAGTCCATATATGGAGACCATATAGAGGCTGAATGTCAAAGCCTGGAGGTGGCTGAAGCATGAGGAGACCATATAGTGTCTGAATAGCACAGCCTGGAGTTGGCAAAAGCACGAGGAGACTATTGAAATTTAAGAATTTTTAATCTAAATTTAAGATTTTGAAATTTAACTTTTAACTCCCAAGTTTTAGTGTCCCAGGCCCCGGTGTGTGGGTACATAGGACCAAATCTAACAAGGAGTCACATGGCAGCACAATGACAGTCTGGAGGTGGCATCAGTATGAGGAGACCATATAGTGGCTGAATGACTGCCTGGAGTTTGTGGCAGCATAGGGAGACCATATAGTGTCTGAATGGCACAGCCTGGAGGTGGCTGAAGAATGAGGATACCATTTAGTGGCTGAATGGCACAGCCTGGAGGTGGCATCAGAAGTCCTGAAAGTGACCTTAATGCAAGGAATTTCTGAAACTGGGAACCAGCACCTTAATTATGTTTTGCACAATGAGAGAGCCTGGAGGTGGTAGCATCAGCATGAGGAGACCATAGAGCAGCACAATTAGGGAGCCTGGAGGTATCAGCATGAGGAGACCATATGGCAGCACAATTAGAGAGCCTGGAGGTATCAGCATGAGCATGAGGAGACCATAGAGCAAGACAATTAGAGAGCCTGGAGGCGGCAGCATCAGCATAAGGAGACCATAGAGCAGCACAATGAGAGAGCCTGGAGGTTGCAGCATCAGCATGAGGAGACCATAGAGCAAGACAATTAGAGAGCCTGGAGGCGGCAGCATCAGCATAAGGAGACCATATGGAAGCACAATGACAGTGCCTGGTGGTAGTACAATCAGCATGAGGAGACCATATGATGCCACAATTACAGAGTGTGAAGGCGGTAGCATCAGCATGAGGAGACCATAGTGCAGCACAATGAGAGAGCCTGGAGGTTGCAGCATCAGCATGAGGCGACCATAGAGCAAGACAATTAGAGAGCCTGGAGGCGGCAGCATCAGCATAAGGAGACCATATGGAAGCACAATGACAGTGCCTGGTGGTGGTAGCATCAGCATGAGGAGACCATATGGTGGCCCAATGACAGAGCGTGAAGGCGGTAGCATCAGCATGAGGAGACCATAGAGCAGCACAATGAGAGAGCCTGGAGGTGGCAGCATCAGCATGAGGAGACCATAGAGCAGCACAATTTGAGGAGAGCCTGGAGGTGGTAGCATCAGCATGAGGAGACCATATGGCAGCACAATGACAGAGCCTGTAGGTGGTAGCATTAGCATGAGGAGACCATATGGTGGCACAATGTCAGAGCGTGAAGGCGGTAGCATTAGCACGAGGAGACCATATGGTGGCACAATGACAGAGCATGGAGGTGGTAGCATTAGCATGAGGAGACCATAGAGCAGCAGAATGAGAGAGCTTGGAGGTGGCAGCATCAGCATGTGGAGACCATATGGCGGCACAATGACAGAGCCTGGAGGTGGTATCATTAGCATGAGAAGACCATAGAGCAGCACAATGACAGAGCCTGGAGGTGGCTGTAGCAGCATGAGGGCCATGCCAACTGAGGGTTGAGTCTGAGGAACCCACCGACTGTTGACTGGGGGTGTCAGATGTCACTGGGGATGAAGTAGATGACCGAGTGAACCTCACTTGGGATGAAGTGGATGACCGAGTGAACCGATCAATTATGGTTGCTGGTCGCGACACGACTGCTAGCTGACAACGGGAGCTCAGACCTCTCGCTGTGACTCTGGCTGCCACATACCCCTACTCTGCTGCAACCTCTGCCTGCGCCTGATGAATTTAGGCCTCTGCCACTCCTCTGCGCATGCCCTGGCACTATTCTGCCTGACATACTTATTGCGTATATGAGGGGAGTACAATAGGCTTCACTAGACTTACAACAGTATTTGTCTAGAACTGCAGCAGGTGTGTACTATTGGCTGTCCTTTCACAGTATCTAGGCCTTTGACAGATTAACAAGTACAAAATAGTACACTACTTAGATGTAGGTATGTGGTATGCAATTATGAGGGCAGAAACACGCTACAATACGCCTAAAAACTCTGTATTTTTGTAAAACATCAGCCGTTGATTACTTTTGTCTGTCCTTTCACAGTATGTAGACCCTTGACAGATTAACAGGTACAAAATAGTACACTACTTAGATGTATGTATGCGGTGTGCAGTACCCTTAAAAAATATGTATTTTTGTAAAACACCAGCAGCACACAACAGTGCGGCAGCAAAAAAAAGCTGTGTACTAAACACAAAATTGCACTCCGTCACAGAATATTAGGAATGGACTGCTGGGTATTATACTATCTACAAACTAGTATAACCAGTAGATAATTTTTTGTGAAACAAAGACACTGAATTGTGCTGCTAAATTATTCCTGCCTCCTCTGCTAAGGTTTATGAAGTTGATGCAGCTTGTTGAAATGTATGAGACAACACACAGCTATGTGCCTCTCTATAATACTATGCCGAAGAAAGTGACTGGGAGGTTAATGCCTGCAAACTGCAGTAAAAATCCTTTCAGTGAAAAAAACAATGCTCTCCGTCCACAAGAACGCTGATGTGACTAGGAGGATGTTAAACGCTGCTGGAATGCACTTTTATCTGCTGTAACACAAACACAGGCTGTCCGTCCTATCTCTCTGCAGTGTAATGAATGAAATGGCTGGCCGCAATATGGCTGCCGATTAAATAGGGCTGTGACATCACATGGGTGACTGGCTTCTGAAAGGCTACATCCTGCATGTGATTCATGGTCATACCGTCTTCTTCCCTTCCCGACCTTGCCTTCCCAGCATCCCTTGCCCCATTTACTGACATGTGGATCCGCAATTTTAGATGCCCTGGAGCCTGGAAGGCTGTAAAATGGAGTTTATTGAAGCAATTGGCATAATAGAATAACAGCGATATTCGCATTCATTGCGAATCGAATATTTTCTGAAATTCGGGTTTGTCAGCTTCAATTCGCTCACCTCTAATAAATATGTTAGTGGTGGAATCTTTTTGGCAAAGTTTTTATATCATTTTTTCAGGGAGCCATTCCTGTTTTTGGCAGGATAAAAAGGTAAAAAGGAATCCCTCTTCCTAACTATTGTTGTTACAGCTAGCGCTGCAATCAGACTTGCTGACCACAAGCGCATCCCTCTGCCTGCTGCCGCACGCGTCCGCCGGGTCTCCCCTCACCTGCTTGCTGCTCTGCCTCCTCTGCTCTCTGTGTGCATGCGGGCGCGCGCACCTGCTCTGTAAAATTTAAAGAGCCAGCGCACCATTAATTAGTGCTAGTGTAGTTTCACACTATATAATCCTGCACTTCCTTTAATCCTTGCCGGATCTTTGTGCCTAGTTTGCCTAAGAGAAAGCATTTACCTGTGTCTTGCCTCGCTGTGTATCTGACCCCTTTCTACATATTGTGACCTTGCTCCTGTGCTGCCTGCCTTCAGACCTTCTTGCTTTGTGACGTGACCTTGCTTCATTGTCGACAGCCCTGACCTCCTGCCAGTCCTGACGACGTCTGTGCCATTCCCTTCCTGTGCCACGTTATACCTCGGCTGCATGAAGGGACGAGTCGTACCAGGGGTAATGACCTGGGTGCCGCCTGCTGCAGCAAGTCCATCCCGCTTTGCGGCTGGCTCTGGTGAAAACCAGCAGCACCTTAGACTCTGCTCCCTGGAATGGCCCACGCCATCATCCTCACAGGTCAGTGGATCCACCTTACCACAGCCATAACAGTAAGACCCGGCCATGGATCCCGCTGGAGTGCCTCTGCCGGATGTTCCAGACCTCTCTTCTATTGTGGCCCAGCAGTCCCAGCAAATTGCGCAACAAGCGCAGCAGCTGAATCAACTGTCCGCAATAATGCAGCAGCTCCTCACAGTCCAGCAGCAGCAACTTCAACAGCAGCAACTGCTGCAAAAAGCTCCAGTAGTTGCTCCGGTGTCTGCAGCATACCTTGGTTCCAAACTTCGTTTATCCCTGCCGACGAAGTATGAAGGAGACCCTAAATTGTGCAGGGGATTCGTGACCCAGTGCTCCATGCATGTCGAACTGATGGCCGATCAGTTTCCTATTGAGCATGGCAAGGTGGTCTTCGTGGTTAGTCTGCACTCCTCTCTGGGCCAGCCTGGGCTACTCCTCTCTGGGACAGAAGCGACCCAGTAACTGCCAACCTGCAAGGAGGTCAAATTTCGTACCTTGGCTTCTAAACTTGATTGGAATAATGCAGCCCTTTGTGCCACCTTCAAAAAGGGTCTTTTCAGCAGGGTCAAAGATCCTTTGGCGGCATGGGATCCTGCTTCTTCCTTGAGTGAGCTCATTTCCCTAAACTGATGTACGCTTCGCCGAGAGGCAAGGGGAAATTCGTCTTGAGCTTGAACCTGGTCATACTCATCATTTCCCTCGACTGGCATTGGTGTTCCAGCAGACTCCTCTGTCACCTGTCCTACCTCCTGTTGAAGAAACTATACAAGTGGACCTCGTTCACCTGTCACGGCATGAGAAGTCTCACCGACGTGAGGAAAATCTTTGCCTTTATTGTGCCAGTCAGGAACATTTTCTCAAAGACTGTCCTCTTCGTCCTTCTCGTCTGTTAAACGCATGCACCTAGGGCATGTTGGAGAGGCATCCCTAGGTGAGAATATCTCCTCTCCTCATTTGTCTATGCCGGTCCAAGTCTACACCTCTTCTGGGACTTCGTTTTATGCCTCTGCTTTCTGGGAATTTCATTGTCTTCCAGTGTCACGGCTCTGCAAACCCCTATACATTTCCTCCAATGGTGAAAGTTTGAACTTTGCGGTACAATACCGCACAGATCCTCTGACCATGTACGTGGGGGTTTTACACAAGGAGAAGATCAAGTTCTATGTGCTTCCTTTTTGTACTTCTGTGATTCTCTTGCATGTTGGCACCACAATTTAAGCATTCTCTTCCTTCACCTTCTTTTTTGCCAGGTCTGCCTTCTCCTTAACTGGACTTTGCTGATGTGTTTTGAGAAAAACAAGCCAAAAATCTTCCTCCACATCGACCCTATGATTGTCCTATTGAGCTTTTGCCTGGTACCACACCTCCCTGGGGAAGAATCTGACCTCTCTGGGTGCCTGAAACGCAATGTCTCAGTATATTAAGGGGAACCTCCAGAAAGGTTTTGTCTGGAAATCCTCCTCTCCTACCAGAGCTGGATTCTTTTTTGTGGAGAAGAAGGAGGGCTCTCTTCGCCCCTGCATTGACTCCCGTGGTCTTAATAAAATTACCATCAAGAACCGGTATCCTTTACATCTCATTTCTGAGCTCTTCAACCATCTTCAGGGCGCTAAGGTCTTCTCCAAATTGGACCTGCGAGGAGCATATGATTTAATCAGGATTCGAGAGGGAGACGAGTGGAAGACGGCTTTTAATACATGTGATTCAACACTTTGAGTACTTAGTGATGCCGCTTGGACTCTGTAACGCCCCGGCTGTCTACCATGAATTTGTAAATTACATCTTCCGGGATCTTCTTTTCGGTTTATCTTGATGACATCTTGATCTTCTCTCCCAACTTGGAAGTGCATCGCACTCATGTGCGCCCCCGGTCTTACATCGCCTGCGGAAAAATCATCTTTTTGCCAAATTCGAGAAATGTCTCTTTAAAAGACGAGTCTTCCGTTCGTTTCTGGGTTACATTGTCTCTAGCCAAGGCATCCAGATGGATCCAGTCAAGTTGTCTTTGCTACTCAATTGGCCACGACCTTCTGGCCTATGGGCCATACAACGTTTTCTGGGATTCGCCAATTATTATAGACAATTCTTTCCACATTTCTCCTCCTTGATTGCTCCAATTTTGGCTCTCACCAAGAAAAAAAAAGTAATCACATGTCTTGGTCCACAGAAGCAGAAGAGTAATTTACTCAATTTAAGTCTGCCTTAACTTCTGCACCTGTTCTGTCTAGACCCGAACCAGAAAAGCCATTCTTTCTAGAAGTTGATGCCTCATCAGTAGGAGCTGGCACCATCTTAACTCAAAAGTCCTCCAGGGGTAAAATGGTGACTTGTGGTTTCTGCTGAGAGGAACTATTCTATTGGAGACCGGAAACTCTTGGACATTAAGCTTGCGTTAGGAGAGTGGCGTCACTTATTGGAAGGATCTACTCATCCTGTCAGTAGCTACATGGACCATAAAAATCTTTTATATCTTCAGTCTGCACAGCGTCTCAATCCCCGGCAGGCAGATGGTCTCATTTCTTTTCCCGGTTTAACTTTATTCACATTTGACCTGCGGACAAGAATGTTAAAGCTGATGCTCTCTCTAGAGCTTCTCATATAAAAGGTCTGAACCCTACTCCTCGCCATATTGTTCCTCCTGAACGAATGATTACTGTGGTGCCAGTTGTTCTTCAGCAAGTTCCTCCATGGAAGTCTTTTGTGGCTCCTCATCAGAGATTCAAAGTGTTGTATTGGGGCCATTCTTCTTTACTAGCCAGACATGCTGGAGTACGGAAGTCCATTCAATTGATCACCCAAGATTACTGGTTGCCAAATCTGGAGCGTGATGTCACAAATTTTGTATGTTCCTGTATGACCTGTGCCCGGGACAAGACTCCTCGGCTCAAGCCTGCAGGACTTTTACTTCCTTTGCCTATCCCGGAGCGCCGTTAATCTCACATTGCTATGGACTTTGTTACCGATCTGCCTCCCTCCGGCAACAACACAGTCATTTGGGTGGTTATTGATCATTTTTCCAAGATGGCTCATTTTGTGCCCCTCCCTGGACTTCCTTCTACTCAATGGCAGATCAATTCCTTCGGCATATATTTGGTTTGCATGGCTTACCATCTCACATTGTGTCTGATCATGGGGTTTAGTTTGTTTCCAAATTCTGGCGTGCCCTCTGCTCTCGTCTCAAGATCAAGCTTGGCTTCTATTCTGCATACCATCCTCAGTCTAACGGACAGGTAGAGAGGGTGAATCAGATTTTCGGAGGTTATCTTTGTCATTTTGTTTCTTCTAGGCAAGATGATTGGGCCAACCTGCTTCCTTGGGCAGAGTTTTCGTATAACCACCGGGACTCTGAAGCTACTAAAACTTCCCTGTTCTTTATTGTCTACAGCCGTCACCCTCGTCGTCCTCTTCTTCTACCTGTTCCTTCTGAAGTACCTGCCGTGGATATTCTGTTACAGGACTTTTTCTAAATTGTCCTCGCTTTGCGGCTGGCTCTTTTGAAAACCAGCGGCACCTTAGACTCCGCTCCCTGATACGGCCCACACCATCATCCTCACAGGTCAGTGGATCCACCTAACCACAGCCATAACAATTGTCAGGCACATACAGTCATGTGAGCCCCTATGTCCATTTCAAAGTAGAAGAGATCCAAAAAGTAATAGATGAAAATGTTGCATCAATGGACACAACTCAATAATTTTATAGATGACTGTGACTGATGCTATTCAGTGGCATCTTTCATCAATAGGCTTCCTAGGAGTTATCCAAAAATGCAAAGTTATCCCCTAACCAAGGGATAGACAGGGCTGGCGCACGGATTTTTGCCACCCTAGGCGAAAGGAATTTTGCCGCCCCTTGACCCCCCCATTGGCTCCGCCCTGTGAAACGCCCCACCTAACACATTGTAACAAACCCTCTTCTCTTGTAATTACTATACTACTGGGGTGACATCCGGTAACAAACTTACATAATCGTGCACTGCTGTAAGAATCCGCACACAAGCTCCCATCGGCTGTCAGTATCGCTATCATTGTCCTCTGTAGCCTGAGTGGTGGTAGAGGGGCGGGGACAGAGTTGTGATGACATGAGGCAGAAGACATCAGGGATCATGTCTGTCTGACTCTGAGGAGCACATCACTGCTGAAAGCAGTACTCCTCCGAGGCAGACAGACGTGATCACCCCAGAACAGGGGGAAGGGGTGTGCGACGGTGGTGCAGGCTGGGCAGGTGCTTTGAATAAGTGGCAGGTGCTTCGGATGCTGGCTTGCTACTAACTTTCTTGCAACGGTTAGATTGGCGCCCCCATTAAGAGGGCATTCTAGGTGGCTGCCGATTTTGCCTATAGGCAGAACTTGCCCTGGGGATGGAAACTAGCTGATTGGTGGAAATCCAACTGCAAGAAAGGAGGACAAATGTACCTCAGACTAATAAAGCGGGAACACCCAGGCACAGCCAGTGCTTCATTTATTCTCTTTGGGGCCTTCTGCACATTGCAAAGCTTAGTGCTCATAATGTCTGGAAGCCCCAAAGAGCCAAGGAGAAAGGAGAGAGTGCTAGCCGTGCACATATGCTGCCACCTTATTTACCAAACTCCATGGGGCTGAATAGTTTAGTCTTTTACGCTATTTCATTCTCTGTCTTTTTTTTTTCTTTCCTTTTTTTGTGCAGCATACTAATGTGTACTGAACACAGACAGAGGATAAAGGATACTTTTTTGGTCTCCTAATGGACTCCTATAGACATGTTTAACTGGTTTGTCAGGATCTTTCCCAGCATACATGCAAAATGTAAGCAAAAAAAACAATATGAACCCAACCTAAATTTGTCAAGCATCCCAGATGGTTGTACATCCACAGCATCTGTCCATGAGAAAATTATTACACGGCTCATTTTCCTTACTCCTTGTCCATTCTAAATGTGTTAATATTAGACTTACAGATGGGAACTGGGACTCTTATTAGGGCGGTGTAAAATAATTTTTCACTTTTAATGCTGTAGTACATGTCTGGACCAAGTACAACTTCATGTTCCCTAGACCCTTTTCTGAGCCTGGCTGTGTTAATGTACAGCTCTCAGATCCTACAAATATGTTTCTTGGCTGATGTGGGTAATATTGAGATGTAACTATGCCCTATTAAATGGTTTTTAGTCACTCCAGATTCCTGCATACCCCTCCTGAATCCCACACACCTCTGTTGGCACTAACCAGCAGATTTAATGTATGTATGAGGCTCATTTACAGGAACCTAAACCTTGTAATGCCAGTAACCCTTTGCAGACTGGAGAGATTCATGAACTACCGTTTTTACTTTCCCGAAATCTGGTAGAGCCATTACCCACTGGTAAATAAACAAAGTACATAAATAGAATTCAGCCAAAATATAACTTCTACTCCTCATACCACTATGAGCACATTTTGCAGAATATGTTAAGGAGCTGCTTAAAGGGACTTACAAATAGAGAAACAGAACATGGCTGCACATCTATAACTTGTACTATGATCTAATTGAAATTATGCTGAAGAGCAATTAGATCATAGTACAAGTTGGAGATGTGCGGCTATGTTCTGTTTCTCTATTTTTGAGGCGCATTTGTATTCAGTCCCCTCATGTTTTAACATGGCCAGCACTCCACCAATTCGACCCAGTCGTATTAAATCAGCTGGAGATTGCATAAAAGTTTCCTCCTAGCATTCTCTCAGCCCTCTGGCAGGGAGGTAGATGTTTGCACTGGTGTGGTGCTTTGTGACATTTTTACTGTGGTGCTTTGTCTGTGGGTGGTGTGGCCCAGAGCCTGGGGCTTGGTTAGGCAGCAGTGGAGCTGCCTGACCACTGAATTATGCAGTTAGATCATAGGAAAAGTTGTGGATGTGCGGCCATATTCTATTTCTCTATTTATGAGTTGCAAAACATAGTAACATAGTTCATAAGGTTGAAAAAAGACCAGAGTCCACCAAGTTCATCCTATATCTCTAATGAGTCCCTACTGAGTTGATCTATAGTCCTCCCATTCACCGTATTACCCCGGTTGCCCGTCTTTGAACCCTCTCCAGCCCCACTATATCTTTCTTGTACACTGGTGCCCAGTACTGTACACAGTATTCCATGTGTGGTCTGACTAGTGATTTGTACAGTGGTAGAATTATTTTCTTGTCATGGGCATCTATGCCCCTGTTGATGCACCCCATGATTTTATTTGCCTTGGCAGCAGCTGCCCGACACTGGTCACTTTAGCTAAATTTACTGTTAACTAAGACTCCCGAGTCCTTTTCCATGTCAGTCGTCCCAAGTGTTCTCCCATTTAATTCATAATCCCAGCCCGGATTTTTCCTCCCCATGTGGATTACCTTACATTTATCAGTGTTGAACTTCATCTGCCACTTCCTAGCCCAAACCTCCAACCTATCCAGATCCATTTGTAACAGTTCACTGTCCTCTATTGTGCTTACCACTTTACAGAGTTTAGTATAATCTGCAAACATTGCTACTTTGCCATTCAACCCCTCTACAAACTCATTAATGAATATATTAAATAGAATAGGACCCAAGACTGACCCCTGTGGTACCCCCACTAGTAACAGTCACCCAATCAGAATAAGTACCATTAACCCCTTGGGGACGGAGCCCATTATGACCCTAAGGACGGGAGCATTTTTTGCAAATCTGACCACTGTCACTTTAAGCATTAATAACTCTGGGATGCTTTTACTTATAAATTTTATTCCGAGATTGTTTGTTCGTGACATATTCTACTTTATGGTAGTGGTAAATTTTTGTCGATACTTGCATCATTTCTTGGGGAAAAATTAAAAAATTTTATGAAAAATTAGAAAATTTAGCATTTTTCTAACTTTGAAGCTCTCTGCTTGTAAGGAAAATAGACATTCCAAATAAATGATATATTGATTCACAAATACAATATGTCTACTTTATGTTTGCATCATAAAGGTGACATATTTTTACTTTGTTCCAAATAAATCGCCTAGTGATCTTCTTGTTCCTCATCCATTCTGCGCCGATTCAAGTCCTTGTTGAGTTTGGAGGTTTTTTTGCTATATTTTTACTTTTGGAAGACATCAGAGGGCTTCAAAGTTCAGCAGCAATTTTCCAATTTTTCACAAAATTTTAAAAATCTGAATTTTTCAGGGACCAGTTCAGTTTTGAAGTGGATTTGAAGGGCCTTCAAATTAGAAATACCCCACAAATGACCCCATTATAAAAACTGCACCCCTCAAAGTATCCAAAATGACATTCAGTCAGTGTTTTAACCCTTTAGGTGTTTCACAGGAATAGCAGCAAAGTGAAGGAGATAATTCAAAATCTTCATTTTTTAAACTCGCATGTTCTTGTAGACCCAGTTTTTTAATTTTTACAAGTGGTAATAGGAGAAAAAGCCCCCCAAAATTTGTAACCCAATTTCTCTCGATTAAGGAAATACCTCACATGTGTATGTAAAGTCTTCGGCGGGCGCAGTAGAGGGCTCAGAAGGGAAGGAGCGAAAATGGGATTTTGGAGAGTGAATTTGGAAGAAATGTTTTTTGGGGGGCATGTCACCTTTAGGAAGCCCCTATGGTGCCAGAACAGCAGAAAAAAACCCACATGGCATACCATTTTGGAAACTACACCCCTCAAGGCACGTAACAAGGGGTCCAGTGATCCTTAACACCTCACAGGTGTTTGACGACTTTTCGTTAAAATCGGATGTGTAAATGAAAAAAAAATTTTTCACTAAAGTGCACTTTTTTCCCCAAATTTACCATTTTTATAAAAGGTAATGGGAGAAAATGCCCCCCAAAATTTGTAACCCCATCTCTTCTGAGTATGGAAATACCACATGTTAGGACATAAAATGCTCTGCTGGCGCACTACAATGCTCAGAAGAGAAGGAGCTCCATTGGGCTTTTGGAAAGCGAATTTGTTTGGAATGGTAGTCTAGGGCCATGTGCGTTTACAAAGCCCCCCGTGGTGCCAGAACAGTGGACCCCCCCACATGTGACCCCATTTTGGAAACTACACCCCTCACAGAATTTAATAAGGGGTGCAGTGAGTATTTACACCCCACTGGCGTTTGACATATCTTTGGAACAGTGGGCTGTGCAAATGAAAAATTAAAATTTTCATTTTCACTGACCACTGTTCTAAAAATCTGTCAGACACCTGTGGGGCGTAAATGCTCACTGCACGCCTTAATACATTACATGAGGGGTGTAGTTTCCAAAATGGGGTCACATGTGGGTATTTATGTTTTTGCGTTTATGTCAGAACCGCTGTAAAATCAGCCACCCCTGTGCAAATCACCAATTTAGGCCTCAAATGTACATAGTGCGCTCTCACTCCTGAGCCTTGTTGTGTGCCCACAGAGCATTTTACTCCCACATATGGGGTATTTCCGTACTCAAGAGAAATTGCGTTACAAATTTTGGGGGTCTTTTTTTTCCTTTTACTGCTTGTGAAAATAAAAAGTATGGGGCACCACCAGCATGTTAGTGTAAAAGATTTTTTTTTACACTAACAGGCTGGTGTAGCCCCCAACTTTTCCTTTTCATAAGGGGTAAAAGGAGAAAAAGGCCCCCAAAATTTGTAGTGCAATTTCTCCCGAGTACGGAAATACCCCATATGTGGCCCTAAACTGTTTCCTTGAAATATGACAGGGCTCTGAAGTGAGAGAGCGCCATGCGTATTTGAGGACTAAATTGGGGATTACATAGGGGTATTCTATGCCAGTGATTCCCAAACAGGGTGCCTCCAGCTGTTGCTAAATTCCCAGCATGCATGGACAGTCAGTGGCTGTCCAGAAATTATGGGAGTTGTTGTTTTGCAACAGCTGGAGGCTCCGTTTTGGAAACACCGCCGCACGATACGTTTTTTATTTTTATTGGGGGGGGGGGGACAGTGTAAGGGGGTGTATATGTAGTGTTTCACTCTTTATTATGTGTTAGTGTAGTGTAGTGTTTTTAGGATACATTCGCAATGGCGGGTTATGGGGAGTTTCCCGCCAGGAGTTTGCGCTGCGGCAAACCTCCAGCTGTTTCAAAACTACAACTCCCAGTATGTACTGACTGAGGAGTTGTACTTTTGCAACAGCTGGAGGCACACTGTTTGGAAAACCTTCAGTTAGGTTCTGTTACCTAACTCAGTATTTTCCAACCAGTGTGCCTCCAGCTGTTGCAAAACTACAACTCCCAGCATGTACTGACAGACCGTGCATGCTGGGAGTTGTACTTTTGCAACAGCTGAAGGCACACTGGTTGGAAAACCTTCAGTTAGGTTCGGTTACCTAACTCAGTATTTTCCAACCAGTGTGCCTCCAGCTGTTGCAAAACTACAACTCCCAGCATGTACTGATCACCGAAGGACATGCTGGGAGATGTAGTTATGCAATAGCTGGTGGTACGCAACTACAACTCCCAGCATGCCGAGACAGCTGTTTGCTGTTTGGGCATGCTGGGATTTGCAGTTTTGCAACATCTGTAGGGCTACAGTATATAGACCACTGCCCAGTGATCTCCAAACTGTGACCCTCCAGATGTTGCAAAACTACAAATCCCAGCATGCCCAGACAGCAAAGAGCTGTTTGGGCATGCTAGGAGTTGAAGTTTTGCAAGATCTGGAGGGATACAGTTTAGAGACCACTGTATAGTGGTCTCAAACTGCAGTCCTCCAGCTGTTGCAAAACTACCTATTCCAGCATGCCCAAACAGCGGTCTGGGCATGCTGGGAGTTGTAGTTTTGCAACATCTGGAGGGCTACAGGTTAGAGACCACCGTATAATGGTCTCAGACTGTACCCTCCAGATGTTGCTAGGCAACTTACTGGCTTCCGTCGCATCCAGGGAGCCGTCCTCTTCTGCCACACGTCGATCACCGTCGCTCCGCTGCCTCCGGACGGGTAAGTGATCTTCGGCACCAGTCCTCTTCGTTTTCCCCGTTCTTCCCCGCCTATTGGTGGTGGGCAGGAAGGGGAAAACTAAACTAAAACTAAACCCCTGCCACCTCACTCCAATCTCTTCAGGGGGATCGTGGGTGTCTTAGACAACCGCGATCCCCCTTATATCGGCGCAAATTCACTTGCGATTTGCGCCGATCGCCGACATGGGGGGGTCTGATGATCCCCCTAGGCATTTGCGTGGGGTGCCTGCTGATTGATATCAGCAGTCACGCCGGTCCGGTCCCCGCCCGGCGCGTGGCGGGGACCGAAATTCCCACGGACGTATGGATACGCCCTTCGTCCTTAAGTACCAGGATGCAAGGGCGTATGCATATTTCCTTCGTCCCCAACAGGTTAATAACCACCCTCTGTTTCCTATCACTGAGCCAGTTACTTACCCACTTTTTCCCCCAGCTCAATCCTTCTCATTTTATGTACCAATCTTTTATGTGGCACCGTATCAAATGCCTTGGAAAAATCCAGATATACGACATCCAGTGATTCCCCTGGTCCAGTCTGGAGCTCACCTCCTCATAAAAGCTGATCAGGTTAGTTTGACAGTACTGATCCCTCATAAACCCATGCTGATATGGGGTCATACATTTATTTTTATCAAGATACTCCAAAATAGCATCCCTTTAAAACCCTCAAACAATTTACATACAACGGAGGTTAAACTAACAGGTCTATAATTCCCTGGGTCACCATTTGACCCCTTTTTAAATATTGGCACCACATTTGCTATGCGCCAGTCCTGGGGAACCTTTCCTGTCACTAAGCAGTCCTTGAATATTAAAAATAGGGGTCTGTCTATTAAACTACTTAATTCCTTTAAAACACGGGGGTGAATGTCATCTGGGCCTGGTGATTTGTCTATTTAGATTTTTTGTAAACATAAAGACAAACCCCTCCCCCTTTCCATTTTGTCAGATCCTTCCAGAATAGACTATAACCCTTTATGTTGACCGCCCAGTCATAGCTATCGTCCAACCAAGTCTCTGTTATACCTACTATGTAATAATGCTCCTCAGACATTATCAACCCCAGTTCGTCAGTTTTATTGGTCAGACTTCTGGCATTAATCAACATGCAAGTCAATGGTGTATGTTTTTTTTTCCTTTGAAGCCTATCCCTATTAACCATTCTAACCCCTCCCTCCACTTCAACCCCAGGTACATTAATAAGTCCCCCCTCTCTATCTACACTATCTTCCCCCTCTATGTTGTAGGTTCTCATGTTAATTTGAGCGGTACTCATGTAAATTTTTTTTACTTCTTCCGCAATCTGGGGCCCCACGTGTCACACTGTGCTGAGCGTATTGCTGTCCACAGTGATGTCCCACCTCGGCCGGTAATAGGCTGAGCTGCAGTGTGATGTAACTGCATGTGCACAAGGAAGAAGGCTGGGCCCGGACCCATAACATGACACTGCCGCTCAATGTACTGTATCACTGGCTGTGGCCAGTGATAAGCGAAAGAGCCCCGAAGACAGAACACCAATATCAGCACACCGGGGAAAGGCGAGGGGTGCGGGGGGTGTTGGCTGCGCATCGGAAGGTGAGTTAAAGTTTGTTTTTTTGCAACTGGACAGAGCAGTAAATAAAAAATAAAAAACTGTGGAGTACACCTTTAAAGGGGGAATACTAGAGATAAGTAAAAATCTTTAAGAGTTTCTGCAAAACCTAAAGCAAATTCAAATTTGTCAGACAAGTTGGAATTCCAGTAAGCTGCAAGCCACTTTGGCAAAGTGTTACAAATGTATGATAAATGAATATACATGCAAATGTATGACTTGATGCTAATAGAATTTCTGCATTCTTTATTTTTATAGTGTAAGAGATAAATTATGGATTTGTTGTAGCTGGGGCTAGCAACTAAGAAGTTTCACGCTCCCATAGTGTAAAATTACTATATAAAACCTTCAACTTTTCTAAGATTTGTCAGTATAAGCTGATGAGGCATAAGCATCATAACTTTTTGCTCTTTAACCCCTGGCCGGTTACTTTTCTATAGGTCACTAGACTGTTGACACATGACTACTGGCCAATGGGGGTAAGTGTTGGCCTAAAATCATGGTGTTTGTTACAGGCGCTCCTGTGGTCTGGTGTCCCGGCCGCAGTTGCCCCCCTGCTGTTATGGGTGCTCCAGCAGTCCTGTGTCCCGGCCGCCGACGCCTTCCTCTGTCCCCCTCTGGTGCTGTGGTCCGCTCCCCGGACCACAGGCACTCCCATGTCCCTTGCCCCTACTCACCTCTCCTCGCTCCTGTGTATCCTGTTTGCCGGCGCACGCACCAAATTGGTAATTGCCGGGTGCTGACCCTATAAAGGGGACTGACTTCCCTTGGACCCCTGCCAGATCTTTGTGTCTCCTAGAGCCTTAGAGAAAGCATTTTCCTGTGTGTTCTGATTATCCGTGTACCGTACCTTCCTGCTAGTTCCTGACCTTGCACCTATGCTGCCAGCCTCTGACCACCTTGCCACATCCCTGACCACGCTCCTGTGCTGCCAGCCATGACCTTTTGCCTGACCTGACTACGAGCTTGCCTTATCCTTCCTGTGCCACGCCACACCTCGGCAGCCTGTGTGGACAAGTCGTATCAGGTGTAGCAACTTGGGTGCCGGCTGCCACAGCTAGTCCATACCACTTTGCAGCGGGCTCTGGTGAAAACCAGCCGCACCTTAGTCTCCGCTCCCTGGTATGGCCCACGTCATCTTCCACACAGGTCCAGCAGATCCACTTCTCCATCACCAGCCATTACAGTGTTATTTGTCACCATGACTATGCTATCTGTCACGATGCCGGCTGGCAGGTAGTGGACCCTCTGTGCCAGAGAGGGATTGGCGTGGACCGTGCTAGTGGACCGGTTCTAAGCCACTACTGGTTTTCACCAGAGCCCGCCGCAAAGCGGGATGGTCTTGCTGCGGCGGTAGTGACCAGGTCGTATCCACTAGCAACGGCTCACCTCTCTGGCTGCTGAAGATAGGCGCGGTACAAGGGAGTAGGCAGAAGCAAGGTCGGACGTAGCAGAAGGTCGGGGCAGGCAGCAAGGATCGTAGTCAGGGGCAACGGCAGAAGGTCTGGAAACACAGGCAAGGAACACACAAGGAACGCTTTCACTGGCACTAAGGCAACAAGATCTGGCAAGGGAGTGCAAGGGAGGAGACTAGATATAAGCAGGGAACAGGTGGGAACCAATTAAGCTAATTGGGCCAGGCACCAATCATTGGTGCACTGGCCCTTTAAGTCTCAGGGAGCTGGCGCGCGCGCGCCCTAGAGAGCGGAGCCGCGCGCGCCAGCACATGACCGCAGGAGACGGGAACGGGTAAGTGACCTGGGATGCGACTCGCAAGCGGGCGCGTCCCGCTGTGCGAATCGCATCCCCAACGGCCATGGCAGAGCAGCGCTCCCGGTCAGCGCTGACCGGGGAGCTGCAGGGAGAAGGACGCCGTGAGCGCTCCGGGGAGGAGCGGGGACCCGGAGCGCTAGGCGTAACAGTACCCCCCCCCTTAGGTCTCCCCTTCTCTTTATCGGGTAACTGCCTCCCCTGGGATGAGGACACCGGGAAAGGATGGAGGGATTCCTCAACGGCAGGCAGAACCGCAGGAGTAGGAATGGGGAGAGAGGGCAGAGGGCGGGACCTGGCACGGGGCAGTGTGACACCAGGACGAGGGCCATGAGGGGACACAGAAGCTTGCCTGATGGAACTGGGAGGGGGGGAGGGGCATTTCCTGTGGCAGGCAGAGTCCTTAATGACCTTAGGGGGACCAGATACAGGAGGAACCACAGAGTTACGGCAAGGGTTACTGGGAACCGGTTTTAGACAGTTCTTGGAACAAGAGGACCCCCAACTCTTGATCTCCCCAGTGGACCAATCCAGGGTTGGGGAATGAAGTTGAAGCCAGGGAAGTCCAAGGAGAATTTCCGAGGTGCAATTGGGGAGGACCAAAAGTTCAATCCTCTCGTGGTGAGATCCGATGCTCATAAGAAGGGGCTCCGTGCGGAAACGTATGGTACAGTCCACCCTGGCTCCGTTGACCGCGGAAATGTGGAGTGGCTTGACAAGACGGGTCACCGGAATCCGGAATTTATTCACAAAGGAGTCCCGAATAAAATTCCCAGAAGCTCCAGAGTCCAGGCAGGCCACGGCTGAGAGGGGAGAGCTGGCTGAAGTGGAAATCCGAACAGGTACCGTGAGACGTGGAGAAGCCGACTTGGCATCAAGAGACGCCACACCCACGAGAGCTGAGTGCGAGCGTGCGTTTCCCAGACGTGGAGGACGGATTGGGCAATCCACCAGAAAATGTTCAGTACTGGCACAGTACAAACAAAGATTCTCTTCCTTACGGCGATTCCTCTCTTCCAGGGTCAGGCGAGACCGATCCACTTGCATGGCCTCCTCGGCGGGAGGCCTAGGCGCAGATTGCAGTGGAGACTGTGGGAGAGGTTTCCAGAGATCTAAGTCCTTTTCCTGGCGGAGCTCTTGATGCCTCTCAGAAAAACGCATGTCAATGCGAGTGGCTAGATGAATGAGTTCATGCAGGTTAGCAGGAGTCTCTCGTGCGGCCAGAACATCCTTAATGTTGCTGGATAGGCCTTTTTTAAAGGTCGCGCAGAGAGCCTCATTATTCCAGGATAGTTCAGAAGCAAGAGTACGGAATTGTATGGCGTACTCGCCAACGGAGGAATTACCCTGGACCAGGTTCAGCAGGGCAGTCTCAGCAGAAGAGGCTCGGGCAGGTTCCTCAAAGACACTTCGAATTTCCGAGAAGAAGGAGTGTACAGAGGCAGTGACAGGGTCATCGCGGTCCCAGAGCGGTGTGGCCCATGACAGGGCTTTTCCAGACAGAAGGCTGACTACGAAAGCCACCTTAGACCTTTCAGTAGGAAACTGATCCGACATCATCTCCAGATGCAGGGAACATTGGGAAAGGAAGCCACGGCAAAACTGAGAGTCCCCATTAAATTTGTCCGGCAAAGACAGGCGGAGGCTAGGAGTGGCCACTCGCTGCGGAAGAGGTGCAGGAGCTGGCGGAGGAGATGGTTGCTGCTGCTGTAGCTGAGACTGAATCTGCTGTAGCTGCGACTGGAGTTGCTGAGTCATGGTGGTCAAGTACGACAGCTGGTGATCTTGTTGGGCAATCTGTTGTGACTGCTGGGCGACCACCGTGGTGAGGTCAGCGACAACTGGCAGAGGAACTTCAGCGGGATCCATGGCCGGATCTACTGTCACGATGCCGGCTGGCAGGTAGTGGACCCTCTGTGCCAGAGAGGGATTGGCGTGGACCGTGCTAGTGGACCGGTTCTAAGCCACTACTGGTTTTCACCAGAGCCCGCCGCAAAGCGGGATGGTCTTGCTGCGGCGGTAGTGACCAGGTCGTATCCACTAGCAACGGCTCACCTCTCTGGCTGCTGAAGATAGGCGCGGTACAAGGGAGTAGGCAGAAGCAAGGTCGGACGTAGCAGAAGGTCGGGGCAGGCAGCAAGGATCGTAGTCAGGGGCAACGGCAGAAGGTCTGGAAACACAGGCAAGGAACACACAAGGAACGCTTTCACTGGCACTAAGGCAACAAGATCCGGCAAGGGAGTGCAAGGGAGGAGACTAGATATAAGCAGGGAACAGGTGGGAACCAATTAAGCTAATTGGGCCAGGCACCAATCATTGGTGCACTGGCCCTTTAAGTCTCAGGGAGCTGGCGCGCGCGCGCCCTAGAGAGCGGAGCCGCGCGCGCCAGCACATGACCGCAGGAGACGGGAACGGGTAAGTGACCTGGGATGCGACTCGCAAGCGGGCGCGTCCCGCTGTGCGAATCGCATCCCCAACGGCCATGGCAGAGCAGCGCTCCCGGTCAGCGCTGACCGGGGAGCTGCAGGGAGAAGGACGCCGTGAGCGCTCCGGGGAGGAGCGGGGACCCGGAGCGCTAGGCGTAACACTATCATTAACAACATTCAGTGGATTAGACTCTGCTCCCATCCTCTACTGCCTTCAGTAGCCCTAATAATCTGAGTACGTCAAAAACACAACTGGGTTTGACTTTCTTCAATGTGACTGTTCCATTCTTTAAATATAGACATATGTATAGACAATGTAGCCATGGTAAAGATATGTGTTGTAATCACTCCCCCTGTTTACAGTGATCGCTGTCCAGTGGTTAGATTATAAGCCTATTGGGCCATCGAGAGAAGCTGCATAGAGATCACTGCAAGCCGGGGAGGGAAGTGTGCTATCGTACCTATCCCCATCCGATCAAAACGCTTGACAAGTCTTTGTGACATGTCAGAAACTACAGGTACAATTTAACACCCTAGGGATTAAGATGAGGGTGGCTACTTCTATTCCTCAAAAGTGATGACATCCCTGCCATTTCAGTTCAGTTCTGCTCAATTTTGTTAGTGAGTTATTCCTTTCAATGAATGATTTGTCTCATTTGTGCAAATGAACAATGGCTGTATAGTAGAATTTCCTCACAAGCCTGATGTCAGGAAAATATATAAGCCAAAATAAAGCTTTCATTTTTTTTTTATAAATGTCTAGTTAAACAGAAAGGAGGGAGAAAAGTCAGAATTACGAATGCAGATGGTCTGAAATTCATTCTGTCTACCTTACATTCCAACTTTAAATCCTAGAAAACCATATTCCCTTATTAATTTATCATTTTTGTCTGCAATGACCATTGATGTAATTTAGCCCAGTATCTAGGACATTTCACAAATTTTTAGTTTTTCTTTTATGCATGTTATACTGGACGTACAGATAAAATTTGTAAATTCATTATATACTGTACATAATACTTTGCTCATTGTGTGGGGACTTTTCTTCTTTATGTTTTCATTATGCCTGATGAAGTAAGATTTAAAAAAAAGTAAAAAATAATAAATTCTCACGCATTATATAACAATGATAGTGATGGCTAATAGCAAGGATGTGTTTCTTCAAATGTATTCTTCAGCTGTGGAGACATAATTCATATTTCTATAAATTTCTATAAATTGGGTGCGTCTTATACGCCGGTGCGTCCTATAGGGCGAAAAATACGGTACTTATTATGGGAGAATTGGAGATGGTCTTGTTTAATTTTTAAAGAGGCACTGCCATTATGAAAAATGTTTTATATTTTGTAGCACTACTGATAAAATGACTTTTTTAACCTCCTTAAGGACGCTGTGCGCCCGCGATATAACGTGGGGTCGCTCGGTGACCCCACGTTATATCGGGTTGGTTCTGACGGCTAACGATAGCCTGGACCTGTGGCTAATACTGGACATCACCGATCGTGGTGATGCCCGGTATTAACCCTTTAGACGCGGCGATCAAAGTAAAAAAAAGGCATTACCGGCAGCTCAGTGGGGCAGATAGGGACAACCGCGGTGAAACCGCGTTGTCCAAATCCCCTGTAAGGACACTAGGAGGGTCCCTACCTGCCTCCTCGTTGTCCGATCGCCGATTCACTGCTCCGTGCCTGAGATCCAGGCAGGAGCAGTGGAGCGCTGATAACACTGATCAATGCTATGCTATGGCATAGCATTGATCAGTGTCTGCAATCAATGTATTGCATGTTATAGTCCCCTATGGGGGCTATAACATTGCAAAAAAAAAGTGTAAAAAAATTTGTTAGTAAATGTAACCCCTTCCCTAATAAAAATTGTAATCACCCCCCCATTTCCCATAAAAAAACTATGTAAATACACATATACATATGTGGTATCTGTGTGCGTAAATGTCCGAACTATAAAAATATTCAATATTTATACAATAAAAAATTAATAAAAAGCTATCAAAAAGTCTGATCAAAACAAAAATGGTACCGATACAAACTTCAGATCATGGCGCAAAAAATGAGTGTAATACTCACGTTTCAGTAGACTGGAACACAGATGATAGTGGATCCGCTGGACCTGTGTGGTAGATGACTCGGACCGTACTAGGGAGCGGAGTCTAAGGTGCCGCTGGTTTTCACCAGAGCCCGCCGCAAAGAGGGATGGACTTGCTGCGGCAGGCGGCACCCCGGTCGCTACCCCTGGCACGGCTCAACCACACAGGCAGCTGAGGAGATTCGAGGTACAGGTGGGATTAGGCAGCTCGTGGTCTGCATAGCAGGAGGTCAGGTCAGGCGGCACAGTAGCTTAGTCAGGAACGTAACAAATGGTCAGTAGGCAGGCGGCAAAGGAGCAAGGTGAAGTCACGGAGCAAAGGTATGATACACGGCAAGGCAATACATAGGAATGCTTTCTCTAAGGCTCTAGGGCAACAAATATCCGGCAGGGAAGTGTGGGAGGTGGAGGAATTTATCAATGAGCCACAGGTGTTACTTCACTAATGGGCGAACTGTCCCTTTAAATCCTAAAGCTCCGGTGCACACGCGCCCTAGGGGACTGGGACACGTGCGCCGGAGAAGAAAGACAGAGGCTGAGGCAGGAGAAGCAGTGACGCACTGGGATTCGCATGCGGGTGCGTCCCGCGATGCGAATCCCAGCCCCGCCGGCAGCAGCAGGTAACGGGACCATGCGCTCACAGCCAGCGTGTGCAGCCGGAGCACATAACGTAACAATGAGCCCTCAAACATCTCTCTGTATGCGGAAAAATAAAAAAGTTATAGGGGTCAGAAGAGGACATATTTAAACTTATAAATTTTCGTACATGTAATTATGATTTTTTCCAGAAGTTAAACATAATTAAACCTATATAAGTAGGGTATCATTTCAATCATATGGACCTACAGAATAAAGATGAGGTGTCATTTTGACTGAAAAATACACTGCATATGGAAACAGAATCCCCCGTATGTTGCACAATGGCGTTTTTTTTCCAATGCAAGTCTATGGGAGGGCGCATGATAGCCGTCACACCCCCTCCCATAGCCTTGCATTGATGGGGCGGGGCATGATATCATGAGGGGCAGGGCCGTAATGTCACGATACTCCGGCCCCTGCAAACTTAGCTCTGTACAGCTGATGACTCAGAGGGCTGCAGGAGAGATCATGGGGGTTCCCAACGGCAGGACCCCTGCAATCAGACATCTTATCCCCTATCCTTTGGATAGGGGATAAGATGTCTAGGGGCAGAGTACCCCTTTAACACCCTAACATATAAAGAACAGTGGGGTAGGATTTAGCCTCTAAAGGAACAGTTCGGAGGTGGTTGGGGCATTCATTTAAAAACTTTAAAAACTACATATTAAATCTGCACAGATGCTTCTTGAAAAACTTTATATGCGGGAGGAAAACTGCTTTAGCTAAAGAAGTAATTGTCTCCACTTGATTGCCTGGGATTTCACACAGAATGAACAGAATGTTTAAGGATTTTGTGGTTCTGGTGAGTCTGATTAAGGCAATGCATTAGGATACTGGTGTTAATCCCCTTCCTTAACTTCCAGGGTGTTTCATAGCACGCTTTCGAATGGAAATAATTTAGCAAAAGCCTTGGAGTAAGTGCAGACTTTCTGAATTTATAGGAGGGGTTCCAACCCTGCCTTTCCAGTGTGCTATCTCAATCATCATCATTAAGATGCCCATCACATGAAGAAATGTCGGGTGCCACAAACCACAGCCAAGCGTGTGAAACCAGTCTTCCCTAGAGCCCAGTGGCTATCACTGGATAGTTGCCTTTCAGTGCTTGTGGTTAATGAAGTCACTTTAATCTCCTAGCCAACAAAGGCAGCCTGAGCATGTACCATTGGGGATAACACGTTTGCTGACCATCGCTATGGAAAGTGTGGGGTTTGGTTTGTCTCTGCCCATCCCTTGCTGATTTTGAGGCCGCATGAATGGGCGAGTTCCAGGGTATCTGAGGACATTAATGTCATGCAAGTCATGGATTGAGCTGTGATGAATCTATTTACTGGAGCGGGCAGAGTCTTGCATTCAAGAAATCAAATACTTCAAAATATACTTATTTCCCAGGACAAGAAACCCACACAACTGCTAAGATTCTTGTAATGTGCTAGAATAAATATTGGTAATTCACAATATTTAATTTTTACAGGCGGGAGGCCAATTAAATAGTAAGAAAATGTTACCACATTGTTACTTGTCAGTTAAGACCCTTGATATGAGTGTAATGCATTTCTTATATTTGGTTTCATGGTCATTTGGTCTCTATTATTGCATTACTATGTCATCTGATTATAAAACAATATCCATCATGATTCATATATTTATGATATCTGCATACAGACCTAAGGGTCCTTATAGACTGGCAGACATATACCTGATACATGTGCCAATCTAGCAGATCAGCACTCATTTAATGAGCCTTTTACACAGCTAAATGATTGTATAGCTCTTCATTTACATCATTGTTGGCTGCACATCCTCTGTTTACACAGAGAACTGTGTACCGACCAACAAGGGATTTTTAGGTCCTTACAATCCTAGTAATCTTTTACGTAGGGCAATAATCCTAGTGACCTTTTACATGGGGCAATAATCAGTCTGTAATTGGGGTAATAATTGGTCCATAATTGACCCATGTAAAAGTCCCTCAGTAGTAGTATAAATAAAATAGAAGAGTGAATAATTTTCCAGTGGAACTAACTTACCGGTTTTCCATAGCGTAATGACAAAATGTGGCAGCTAACATGTTACATCAGTTTGCCAAATATTTCTTAACCAGCCAATTGGTGGAACCATATTAGGCAGCTACTGCATTATTGGCCATTTCTTTTACACAGTCATATACTTAAATGCTACCTATCTTCAAACTCCCCTGTTACTTTTTGTGTACCCCTTTCAGGATGCCCTCAGATCCACACATGGAGACCCTGTCATACAGCTGGGTATTTTTCTGGAAGCAGCTTACATTACGAACATTCATTAATGTAATGCAAGGATGTTTTAAGTCTGCCAAAACAGGAGTTGCTTTCAGCCGGCCATCTCTCAATTATGCCTATATAGATAGAGGTTGCCTTCATGGGATAACTCCTTTAATTTAGTTCTTATATTTCATATTAGGGAACAATATTTTAGCCATCACTGTCTTATTTAAAGGACGTCACTATGCTTCGTCCACGTGATCGCCAGTAATCAGACCCGGAATGAGCATGCTCAGGGGGCTGATTCTAACGGGGTGCGGCGTGGAAGATGACGGGGGTCCCCAGTGGCGGGACCCCCGCGATCAGGCATCTTATCCCCTATTCTATGAATAGGGGATAAGATGTCTTAGCGCCGGAGTACCCCTTAAAAGGAGTTTGCCCAGGGGCAGACTGGCAGCACTCAGGGCCCCCAGACCAAATAAAGCAAGGCCCACCTGCGAGACTCCACCCCTGGCCATGCCTCTGTCACCCCTACACACAAAATAAAATACATATTATAGATAGAAAGATATAACATGTTAACATAGGTAAGAAAATTTTTCATGACCAAAAATACCTGTATTCAAGGAGGAAATATATGTGGTGACTAGGGGTGATGTGTATGATGTGCTGAATGGGTGTTGTGACTGGGTGTGTGTTGAGATTTGTAACGCCAGGAGTGTTAACCACCACACTACCAAAGATAAGCGGTTGCCTGTGCCAGGAGCTATGCAATAGACACCTTAAATGCCAAGTTAGGGAAACCACTTTTATTTTACTTCAGGAACTTGTAGTATAAACAGAAATTGGTTAATTTTAATGCAATGTTCACTGAAGGATGCTTATAGGAATCACAGTTGCTTCTAGGCTCTATGGTACTTATAGTCCTCCTTGATTAACTTGTTGCTTGACTGAAATTGAATGTAGCTAGGTATAAAAAGACTGGACAGACAGACTGACTGAATGACCGGGACTTGACTTTATTAAGCTTGAGTAAGACTTGGGAGCTGACAATCACTATATCTGCACTTCCCTTTTGGACTCATGTGTTAGGGCTTACCACCAGGTTGGACATGTTTGGCCCGAAGCTGCCTGAGGCTTTCATTCTCATTATCCTCTTCCTAGGCAGACCTGGGGAAAGCAGGGCAAGAGGCCCTGATTGCCTAAAGCAGTCATGTGATCCCTTAAAGGGGTACTCCGGTGGAAAACAATTTTTCTCAAATCAACTGGTATCAGAAAGTTATACAGATTTGGAAATTACTTCTATATAAAATTCTTAATCCTGCCATTTGAGTTGTTCTTTTTTAGTCTGGCCACAGTGCTCTCTGCTGACACCTCTGTCCGTGTCAGGAACTGTCCAGAGCAGGAAAGGTTTGCTATGGTAATTTGCGCCTACTATGGACAGTTCCTGATATGGACAAGGGTGGCAGCAGAGAGCACTGTGGTCAGACTGAAAAGAACAACTCAACTTCCTCTGGAGCATACAGCTGCTAATAAGTACTGGAAGGAATAATATTTTTTTAATAGAAGTAATTTTACAAATCCGTTTCTGGAACCAGTTGATTTGAAAAAATTTATTTTTTTGTTTTTTCCTCCTTCCCTGCTAAAAATCATAACGCTTTCAATTTTGCACCTACAGAACCATATAAGGGCTTGTTTTTTGTATCACCAATATTACTTTGTAATGACATCACTTATTTTATAATATAACCTGCGGCAAAAATAAAAAAAAACGTATTTGTGGGGTAAAATGAAAAAAGAAACGCCATTTTGTAAATTTTGGGGGCTCCCGTTTCTATGCCGTGCACTTATCGGTAAAAATTGCACCGTATCTTTATTCTATAGGTTTTATTTTACTTTAATACTTAAAAAAATGATAAACTACATGCACAAAAAATTTGTATGTTTAAAATTGGGATCTTCTGACACCTATAACTTTTTATTTTTCCGTATACGGAGCGGTATGAGGGCTCATTTTTTGCGCCATCGTCTGTAGTTTTTATTGGTACCATTTTTGTTTTGATGGGACTTTTTGATCGATTTTTGTTAATATTTTTATGGTATATGAAGTGACCAAAAATGCACAATTTTGGATTTTGGTATTTTTTTTACGTATACGCCATCGACCATGCAGTTCAGCTAACCTTATATTTTAATAGTTCGGACATTTACGCATGCGGCCGTACCACATATAATTATTTTAATTCTTTATTACATTATTTAATTTAAAAAATGGGAAAAGGGGGGTGATTTAAACTTTTAATAGGGAATGGGTTAATGAACTTATATAACATTTTTTTTACACTTTTTTTTTTAACCCCCATAGGGGGTTACAACATGCAATCTTCTGATTGCATACACGGTTCAATGCTACACGGTTCAATGCATAGCATTGATCAGTGTAACAGGCGCTCTGCTGCTCTAGCATGCTGCGCAGGCATGGAGCATTAGATCGCTGTTTGGACGACGCAGAGGCAGGCGAGGACCCTCCCGCCATCTGGTAAGCTGATTGGGACATCGTAATTTTGTCGCGATCAGCTCTGCTGAGTTGCCGGGATTCTTTTATTTTTGCTTTAGACGCCGTGATCGGCCGTGCCCGGCATTAGATTTGGGTCCTGGCTGCCGTAGTATCCAGGACCCACCGGGTTTAACCCGTTCTCCGCTGGTGAGAACCGTTTAAACCCGTTAAACTGGACTGGGACGTACAGGTATGCCCTGAGTCCTTAAGGATCGGGGATGCAGGGCATATGCCCTGCGTCCCCAAGAGGTTAAGCATCCTCCTGCACAGAAAAGATTACTTCTTGAAGATGCAATTTGGCATCTGTGAGCATTTAACAATATATATCACAGTGAAATTATTTATTAAACACAAATCATTTAAACCTTGAGCAGTGGGCCCGGAGCAGACATGTTAAAGTGGCATCCATCTTACAGGGCAGGTAGATAGGTGTGTTCCACACCAGGACACCACGTATATACCACTGGGTCAACATCCTGCAGTAGGTGTCTCCACCACAACAAGGCCAATGAAATTGTGGTGACACCTCCATGGTTGCACCAATCAGGTTTAACTGCTGACACCACGTACCTATCCTCCTCCTGATGTGGGTCCCCCTCCTCCACTGACATTTTGCATCACCACACAGGGAAGAGGGTAGCTTATCCCCCCCCCCCCCTCTTTCATCGCTGCTTGATCACTGTTTGGTACACTTGCTAAATCTTGCCGTGAAATGTTTCCTAAACACTTGTAACAGTCCCATGCATGTGCTGGATATGTGCAGGAGAAAGTGTGCATTTGGTTCAGCCATTCTTATGCTTTTAAACATGCCTTCCTTTACCTACGGCGCCAAAATAGTCTAACTCAACACCGCCTCATTTGCCGCGTTTCAACACCGTGGCACTCACCATTACATATGGACATTCTGTACCATCAGCTCAAAGCGGTGATAGGCTTCCTAATGCAACAGAATGACGATTTTCCCAGCCAGCATGACTTTAAGCTTAGGGATTGGCAGATAATCAGGGACACTTGTTGAATGCTACAGCCTTGCAAGGAGGCTACCAAGTTTGTCAGTAAGGAGAACAGTGCAATTAGTGCTGTAACATCACTGATATTCCTTTTAGAGCAAATGCTAAAGGCAATGATTGAAGAAGGAGTGATGAAGGAGAGTTTCCATCTGGCTTCCAGCAATATGAATGTTCTCCTTGAGGAGAAGGATTTGGATGAGGAGGTAGAGAAAGTGGGGACATGGGGAGGAGGAGGATTTGGCAATGGGACCAGGACCCTTCACAAGGTGACATTGATGATGAGGAGGACCATGACCAACCTTGCCAGTATGGGATGGAGGCAGAACAAGCCAGGCCTTCAGAAAAGCTGGTGAGGATGGCTAGCTGCATGCTTTCTTGACAGGCATATTGTGATCTTAAAGAAAAGAAGTGACTACTGGATAGCAACACTCTTAGACCATCAGAGTAAAAAGCCAAAATAGGGGAATGCTTCCTGCCTTTAGAGAAGGAGGATAAATTGGAATTCTATAAAGAGAAGTTACGCAGCCAGTTTACCATGGCTTTCCAGCACCAAACACCTGCCGAACGGGGGTCCTGTCTCCACTCTCCACTGAGTCAACGTTCCACTTCCTTTGCCAGCACTACCCCTGCAAGAGGAAGGAGCAGTAGGAGCACCATTACCATCTTCACTCTGGAGCACATGACGACAAAGTTTCTGCATCCAGTATTCACCACCTGAACAACCAGGTTGAGGCCTGCCTCCTCAGTGCCCTTTCTATGAAAGACAACATGAGCCCAGACCCCATGGACTTCTTGGTCACCAGATTAGACTATTCACCAGAACTTGCCCAGTTTGCCCTGGGTGTTCTGTCTTGTCGCCCCCCCTCCCCCCCTAGTATCCCTACAAAGAGAATGTTCAGTGCAACAGTGCAAGATCACCCAGAAGCCCGCAAGATTGTAAGCCAACAATGCAGAAAAACTGACATTTATCAAAAGTAATCAGGCATGGATCAGCGAGAACTTTAAACCTCCTGTGCCAAATGCCACTGATAAGACACCACTACCAGCCCCCCTGCTGTATGCTGCTATTACTACTACTACTACTACTACTACTGCTGTATGCTGGCTCATACAAATCCACCATCTCTTGCTGTGCGCTTGCTAATGCAAGTCCACCACCTTCTTCTGTACGCTGGCTAATGCCAGTCTGCCACCTCCTGCTGAACATTGTCTAATGACATTTCTCCAATTCTGTTACTTCTCCCAAACAGGCATAATCTTTTAAATGGCTGGAGAAATCTGTGCTATCTTCATCGTGAAGCATACTAAAAAGCTTTTGCTACTGCCAAAAAGGGATAATTTTTGGAACGCCTGTAAAAATCTGTGCCATCTTCTTTGTTAAACAAACTAAAAAGCTCTTGGTACTCCCAAAAATGGATAATTTTTGGAACGCTTGAATAAGCCACATGATGCCACTTTATTTTAGTGTGAACAAGCCTCAAAAATTCGCCAGCGCATTCATGAAGCTGTTACCATGGGTTACCGCATGTCGCCATAACTAAGCCTTAAAAACATTTAAGAACTACTTGAATACATTCTTAACAGTGTTGGTGAGGGATTCAGAGCTGTTAGGCAGTGTTAGTTTCTTCACAGCATAGACAATTGCCTTCAGATGACCCCAAAGATAAAAGTCTAAGGGGGTCAGATCGGGAGACCTTGGGGGCCATTCAACAGGCTCACGACGACCAATCCACTTTTCAGGAAACTGTTCATCTAGGAATGCTCGGACCTGACACCCATAATGTGGTGGCGCACCATTTTGCTGGAAAAACTCAGGGAACGTGCCAGCTTCGGTGCATAAAGAGGGAAACACATCATCATGTAGCAATTTCGCATATCCAGTGGCCTTGAGGTTTTCATTGATGAAGAATGGCCCCACTATCCTTGTACCCCATATACCACACCATACCATCAATTTTTGTGTTCCAACAGTCTTGGGGGGATCTATCCAATGTGGGTTAGTGTCAGACCAATAGCGGTGGTTTTGTTTGTTAACTTCACCATTAAAATAAAAGTTTGCCTCATCACTGAACAAAATCTTCTGCGTAAACTGAGGGTCCTGTTCCAATTTTTGTTTTGGATTCTAAGTGGCCGCCATGGTCACCACCCATCTTGAAAAGTTTCCCCCCTCACATATACTAATGTGCCACAAACAGGAAGTTAACATCACCAACCATTCACATTTTATTAAAGGGGTATTCCAGGAGAAAACTTTTTTTTATATGTCAACTGGCTTCAGAAAGTTAAACAGATTTGTAAATTACTTCTATTAAAAAATCTTAATCCTTTCAGTACTTATGACCTTCTGAAGTTAAAGTTGTTCTTTTCTGTCTAAGTCCTCTCTGATGACAGCTGACATAGGTTTGCTATGGGGATTTGCTTCTAAACTCGGCGTTTCCCGAGACAGGTGTCATCAGAGAGCACTTAGACAGAAAAGAACAACCTTAACTTCAGAAGGTCATATGTACTGAAAGGATTAAGATTTTTTAATAGAATTTACAAATCTGTTTAACTTTCTGGAGCCAGTTGATATATTAACCCCTTAAGGACCCAGCCATTTTACACCTTAGGACCCGGCCATTTTTTGAACATCTGACCACTGTCATTTTAAACATTAATAACCCTGGGATGCTTTTAGTTATCATTCTGATTCTGAGATTGTTTTATCGTGACATATTCTACTTTATTTTGGTGGTAAATTTTCGTCGTTACTTGCATCCTTTTTTGGTGAAAAATCCCAAAATGTCATGAAAATTTTGAAAATGTAGCATTTTTCTAACTTTGAAGCTCTCTACTTGTAAGGAAAATGGATATTCCCAATAAATGTTATTTTTATTCACAAATACAATATGTCCACTTTATGTTGGCATCATAAAATGGACATATTTTTGCTTTTTGAAAAAATTAGAGGGCTTCAAAGTAGAGCAGCAATTTTCAAAAATGTCATGAAAATTGCTAAATCTGAAGGGACAGATGTTACAGAACTACAACTCCCAGCATGCCTGGCCAGTCTAGGCATGCTGAGAGTTGTAGTTTGGCAACATCTGGAGGGCTACCGTTTGGGCACCACTGTGGTCTCCAAACTGTGACCCTCCAGATGTTGCAAAACTACAACTCCCAGCATGCCCATGCTGGGAGTTGTAATTTGGCCTTGCTAGTGGTTGCCACAGTAAAGATCACTTTACTTTCACTTTCAATTCCCCCCCCCCCCCCCCCAGCAGTCTCCAGCGACGATCAGCTGTTCCCAGGAATCTTCAGGTAAGGTACCCGGCCTCCATCTTCTTCCCACGATCCCCTCGACATCCAGGGGTGGCCAGAACGGGGGGTTCCATGGCAACCCACTGTCCTGCTCTGCCATTGGTCAGAATCAATTCTGACTAATGGCAGGGGATAGGAGGAGATCGCAGCATTGCGACTTCACTCCTACCCTGCAAGATGATCAGGGCTGTCACTGACAATAGGAGATAGGAATAGGAATTGACATGCGATTTTCTGCGATCGCCGACATTGGGGGGTCCCGGGACCTCCCTCTGCATTTGCACGGCATGCCTGCTGAAGGATTTCAGCAGGCATGCCGTTCCGATCTCCGCCCGGTGAGTGGCAGAGACCGGAAAACGACATGACGTACTCATACGTCATGGGTCCTTAAAGCCCAGGGTGCGGAGACGTACGCATACGTCATGGGTCCTTAAGAGGTTAAAAAGAGTTTTTTCCTAGAATACCCCTTTAAGGTGTATCCATATAAATGGCTTACCCTGTACATATAAGTGATTACAGTTGCATCGAGGGAATTTACAGACATCTTTTCTGATCAGCGGTGTCCTCTTTCTTTTTTGCTTTTCCGTCCGATTCAGACCACCATGTCGACTTCTTCCAGCCAAAACTCGTCTCTTAACATCTGCAGGACAAACATGTTTGACTCTACATTTTTCCAGTACACTCCCCTCCTCTACACAATCTCCCCATCTATAGGCCTCCAAACTGTAATAATGCCCTCCTTGGTGTGCTGTACAGAATAGGGCAGTTAGGTAGCTAACTATGTAGTTAGGTAGCCAGATATGTAAGTAGTTAACTAGGTAGGTAGGTAGCCAGGCAGGTAGCTAGGTAGCTAAGTATGTAGGTAGGCATGTCATTAGGTAGTTAGGTAGCCACGTAGCTAGTTTTAGCTAGATAGTTAGTCAGGTATGTAGGTAGGTAGCTATTTAGGTAGCCAGGTATGTAGGTAGGTAGATACCAAGGTAGTTAGGTAGCCAGGTATGTAGGAAGGCAGTTCTGTAGTCAGGTATGTAAGTAGGTCAGTAGGTAGCTAGGTACTTAGGTAGCCAGGTAGTTGGCTATGAAGTTAGCAAGACAGGTATGTAGGTAATTAGGCAGGTATCTAGGTAGGTAATTAGGTAGCCAGGTATGTAAGTAGGCAGTTTGTCAGCCAGGTATGTAGAAAGGTAGCCAGGTATATAGTTAGTTTATTTTTTCTCTATGGCTACTGCCGAAGATAATCGAGTACATTAAAATTAAGGTATGGTATTGATCTGAAATGTTGTCCTATTGCACATGGATAGTTCACACTATCTGAGCAGTATACAATGTGCTAGTTTGCAGTATTGGGCACTAGATCCTTGCACTTAAAAACACAATTTTTTATATTTAAAACTACTTTTATTCATGCCTTTTGATCAGACAAAGAGTTAAACCTCCCATCTTGGCTTTCTAACCACTAATGGTTTGTGGAGGGGGAATGAGTGGGCGACAATCCTCAAGCCTGTGCTGTGTAATGAAAATGACCATCTGATTTGAGTTAAGGGCATGTGGGTGTCTAAAGAAAAAAATGAACCTTAACACAAAAGTAGATGACAGCTTCACCTTTCCATCTCATACATCAAAATATAACCCCCAATAGCTGTAATCGAGTCCGACAAAGTTAACTCCTTGCATTGCACCAAATGGTTAATGCTTGTACATATTATTATAAAGTATGTAAGGTAAAGGTCTAACTGAGATGTTCAACAGCAGGAAAGATGTGACCCAAAATACAACATACATTAGTAAAACTATTCCTATATTATTTGGTACTGCAGTACATATAGTCCTGGAAGTATTTTTTGCCCCATCCTAAATACTGTATTTATCGGCGTATAACACGCACTTTTTAGGCTAAAATTTTTAACCTATAGTCTATGTGCGTGTTATACGCCGATACACCCCCAGGAAAGGCAGGGGGAGAGAGGCCGTCGCTGCCCGCTTCTCTCCCCCTGCCTTTCCTGGGGTCTAGAGCCCTTCTGCCGGCCCTTCTCTCCCCCTGGCTATCGGCGCCGCTGCCCATTCTGTCCCCCTGACTATCGGTGCTGGCGCCCCATTGCCGGCGCCGACAGCCAGGGGGAGAGAAGGGGCAGCGGCACCCATTGCCGGCGCCGCTGCCCCGTTGCCTCCCCCCATCCCCGGTGGCATAATTACCTGTTGCCGGGGTCGGGTCCGGGCTGCTGCAGGCCTCCGGCGTGCGTCCCCTGCGTCGTTGCTATGCGCTGCACTGCGCGGCGCATGATGTCAGTGCACCGCGCCGTGCATAGCAACGACGCAGGGGACGCACGCCGGAGGCCTGCAGCATCGCGGACCTGACCCCGGCAACAGGTAATTATGCCACCGGGGATGGGGGGAGGCAACAGGGCAGCGGCGCCGGCAATGGGTGCCGCTGCCCCTTCTCTCCCCCTGGCTGTCGGCGCCGCTTCTCTCCCCCTGGCTATCGGTGCCGGCACCCCATTGCAGGGGGACAGAACGGGCAGCGGCGCCGATAGCCAGGGGGAAAGAAGGGCCGGCAGCAGGGCTCTAGACCCCAGGAAAGGCAGGGGGAGAGAAGCGGGCAGCAACGGCCTCTCTCCCGCTGCCTTTCCTGGGGGTGTATCGGGGTATACACGCGCACACACGCACCCTCATTTTACCATGGATATTTGGGTAAAAAACTTTTTTTTACCCAAATATCCTTGGTAAAATGAGGGTGCGTGTTATAGGCCGGTGCATGGTATACCCCGATAAATACGGTATGTAATTTTCTGTTGCTAAATTTTAGAGCAGTCTGATGATCATAGGGCATGCTCATTCTAAAATAGGTAAATAACTCATCAGAATACTCATGGGGTTACCCTTTCCATTACCTAAAAATGTTCCCCATGGTCCTGGAAAGAGTCACAACAAGTGTGGTGCATTGTCTGGCTTTACATATTCTTCTGAACTTGGATGAATGGCAGCCCCAGCAAGCTGAACCACTTAATCTGAACCTGGAAGAATGGTAGCCAGATAAAAAATGAACCTTTCCATTTAAACTTAGATGTAGGGATGAGCGAATCGAATCTGATGAATCTGAATTTGTTACTAATTTCAGGAAAATTTTTATTTGTAACGAATGCGAATATCGCCCGATTCGATTGTGCGAATCGCTTAATTAAACTCCATTTAGTGCAGTCCAGGCTCCAGGGGCCGGGCATCTAAAATGGCGGATCGACATGGGGCAATGAATTCTGGGAAGGTGGGAACAAGGGTTGGCGGGATGACCCTGAATGACATGCAGCATGCAGCCTATCAGCAGCCAGCCACCCCTGTGATGTCACAGCCCTATATAATCGACAGCCATCTTGCGGCCAGACACATCAGCATTCTATTACAGAGAGAGACGGACAGACAGCAGTGTATGTTACACAGAAAAGCATTTTTACAGCAGCGATTCACCTCCCAGTCACATTGCAGTTCTATTGCAGAGAGAGAGAGAGAGAGAGAAGTGTGTTGCACAGAAAAGCTTTTTTACAGCAGCGATTCACCTCAAGCCCAAATCCAGCCTAGAAGCACTGAGGGAAGGGAGTGAGATTGAGAGAAAGTGCAATTTTGAGTGTAGTACACAACGACTGTGTGCTGCAGCACTGGTGTGTACAACAACTGAAAACATAATAGTAGCCAGCCAGTTAGGGTGAGCAGAGCACTAAAAGCATATTGTCCTCTATTAAGTGTAACCTGTGTAAGTGGTGTACAACTTTTGTTCCTATTAAAGTCTTAAAGGGATATTCCAGGCAAAACCTTTTTTTAAATATATCAACTGGCTCCGGAAAGTTAAACAGCTAATTTATTAGCTTCTGAAGTTTTCTGTCTAACTGCTCAATGATGATGTCACGTCCCGGGAGCTGTGCATGATGGGAGAATATCTCCATAGGAACTGCACAGCTCCCGGGACGTTAGTCATCAGAGAGCAGTTAGACAGAAAACAACAACTCAACTTCAGAAGCTAATAACTATTGGAAGGATTAAGATTTTTTAATAGAAGTAATTTTCAAATATGTTAAAAATTTTGGAGCCAGTTGATATATAAAAAAAAGTTTTGGCCTGGAATACCCCTTTAAGGGCCTAGATACTGTGAAAGGACAGCCAAAAGTACACACCTGCTGGTGTTGTAGACCAGTGTTTCCCAACCTTTTTCAGCTCGGGGCACCCCTTGGAAATTTTTTTTTTCATGTGGGCACCCCTACCGAGGTTGACGAGCCAAAAAAAAAAAAGGAAAAATCACAATGCACAATATCTTTATCTGTGGGTATGTAGATTACAGTGGGTGACAGAGGGGTGTAGAGTAGTGTACATGGGTGACAGAGGGGTGTAGAGGAGTTTACATGGGTGACAGAGGGGTGTAGAGGATTGTACATGGGTGACAGAGGGGTGTAGAGGAATGTACATGGTTGACAGGGGTGTACATGGGTGACGGGTGTAGAAGAGTGTACATGGTGATAGATGGGTGTACATGTTTGAAAGAGGGGAGTAGAGGAGTGTACATGGGTGACAGAGGGGGTAGACGAGTGTACAAGGGTGACAAAGGGGTGTAAAGGAGTGTACATGGGTGACAGAGGTGTAAATGAGTGACAGGTGTAGAAGAGTGTACATGGGTGATAGATGGGTGTACATGGGTGATAGAGGGATGTAGAGGAGTGTACATGGGTGACAGAGGGGTGTACAGGACTGACAGAGGGGTGTAGGAAGTGACAGAGGGATGTAGGGGGTGACAGAGGGGTGTAGGGAGGTGTACATGGCTGACAGATGAGTGTAGAAGAGTGAACATGGGTGACAGGGGGCATAGGGGGTTACAGAGGGGTGGACAGGAGTGACAAGTTGGTAACAGAAGTGTGGACAGGGGTGACAAAGGGACAGGGGTAAATAGGGGGTAGACATGGATGACAAGGATCGGGTCAGAGGGGTGGACAATTGAGGGTGAACATGGGTGACAGGGATGGACATGGATGACAGAGAGTTGGATAGGGGTAGTGGACATGGATGACCGGAGGGTGGACATTGGAGAGAGGGGGTCAGAGGGGTGGACAAGGGTGACAAGGGGGTAAAAGAGGGTTGGACAGGAGTGACAAAGGGACAGGGGGGTGAATAGGGGGGGTGGACATAGGTGACAGGGTAGACTGGAGGGTGGACAGGGGGGTGAACATGGGTGACAGGGATGAGAAGTGCCAGGACGTGCACAGAGGAGTGGCAGAGGCCTAAATTCATCAGGAGGTCGCAGCAGACTAGGGGCTAGTGGCAGAACAAGTCGCAGCGAGAAGCCTGAGCTCCCGGTATCAGCTAGCGGTCATCGATTGGTCAACACGGTCATCCACTTCATCACAGGTGACATCTGATACACCCAGTCAACAGTCGGTGTCAGACACAGCCCTCAGTTGGCATGGCCCACTATTTATTGAGGACGATATACTAGAGGACAGTCAGCAGCTACTGCCCAGCCAAGAAGTGGAGGAGACACCCACCGCTTCCTTCACTAGGTGGGCAAGTAGTGATGAGGAGAGTGGCATGGGAGGTGATATTGCGAGCGTTCAGTCTCCTGAAGCAGACACTGTTGAGGAATCTGAAATCAGTGACGTGCAGACACAACCCGATGATGATGAAGCCGATCGGACTTGGGAGCCGGGTGCAGAAGGGGCTTCATCATCATCAGGAGAAGAGGGTTGCAGGTTGCCCGTGAGGCAGCAATTGAGCCAGCAAGGATGTAGCATGGTTGGCAGTCAGCATGGTGTCAGAAGTGGAAAGTCTGGAGCCAAACGTGCCCAGGGTAGACCACCTGCTTCGCGGCAGCCTACCTTCCCGGGAGTTAGTGGAACAGGGGTTCCTGGAATCGGCGGCAGTAGCAGTCAATCAGTGCGGACTGTTGGTGGGAAAATCAGCTACTCGGTGGTAGGGCAGTTTTTCATGCAAGATGTGTCGGCAGAAGGTGAGGCGTGGCCTGGGTCCCAATGTTGGCACCATGACCCTGCGTCAACATATGCAGTGTCACCATAAAGCGGCCTGGGAGAACCGTGGCTCCGATGTGGTGGTCCAGCCTTCTGCATCACCCAGTGGCACGCCGTTCCCTGTTTCAGCTAGCCAAGGCTCCACCACATCAGCCAAAGGGAGCTGTGTATCATACCCATCTTCTGTCCCTCCAAATGCTCCTGCTCCTCCTACTTTGAGTCAGTCATTCCGCCAGCAATCCATCGGCGAAGCCATGTCCAAGTGACAACAGTATGTGCCCACTCATCCAATGGCACTGAATGTGCTCCTGTCCAAGCTCCTGGTGCTGCAGTCCCTCCCTTTTCAAGTGGTGGACTCTGTACCTTTCAGAGAACTGATGGCTTGTGCCAAGCCGAGGGGGAGAGTCCCAAACCGTCATTTCTTTGTGAAGACACAAGCCCTGCCCAATTTTGTGGAACAGAAGGTGGGCCAGTCCTTGAGCCTGTCGGTGTGTACCAAAGACCACAGCAGCACCGACGTGTGGAGCTGTAACTACGGTCAGGGACAATACATGTCCTTTATGGCTTACTGGGTAAATGTGGTTCCTGCACAGCCACAACAGCAACTTGGACAGGTCACACCGCTACCGCCTCCACACTCTCAGGCCATTGGTCCTGTGACGGTGTGCCATTCGGTCTCCTCATCCTCCACCATGTCCTCAGCCTCCACTGCACGGACAAGTCTCAGTGCCCTTCCAGCATACCACGCTGTTCTTCACATAGTTTGCCTTGGTGAATGGATTCACACAAGGGGAACCATGGTAACCGACAATGGGAAGAACATCTTTTCTGCGCTGCAACAAGGAAACCTGAGACATGCGCCCTGCATGGCACAAGTGTTCAATCTGGTTGTCTAACGGCGCCGGTTCCCCCCATCTGCAAGACATCCTAACAATGGGAAGGAAACTTTGCGTGCACTTCAGCCACTCATACCCCGCAAAGCACACCCTCCTTGAGCTGCAGTGTCAGAACGTTATCCCCAAACATATTCTGATTTGCGACGATTCCACACGTTGAAAAGCCATCACCGATTTCTTGATGATCCAAGCGCATAAGGGGACTCCCCTGTTTAACTTCAATGTCAACCAGTAGCAGCTCATACGTGACACCTGTCGTTTGCTCAGGCCCTTTGAGGAAGCCACATTATTAGTCAGGATTACGGGATGAACAACGTCATTCCACTGCTTCATTTACTACAACACGTGCTGTAAATGATGGCTGGTCAGGGCACTGGAGACGTGGTGCCTACATCTCACGGCCACATGAACCCTGTGGGGGCTGAACTGGAGGAGGAGGGATAGAGGCACAGTGGAGCACAGTTTAGGTTTCACGAGATGGGTGGATTTTTCTAGTCATCTGACAGGTGAGGAGGAGCAGGAGGAGCTAGAGGGTTATGAGGAAGGTGAGACAGAGGACATCAGCAGGTAGACCTGGAACAGGAACTGAAACAGCAGGTCGTGGCATACCTTGACATAACTATGCCAACACACCTTGAAGATCCGCTGGACTTCTGGGCAGCCAAACTTGATTTGTGGCTGCAACTAGCAGAGTTTGCCCTGGGAAAGTAGTCCGGGACGGCCAGTAGTGTGCCATCAGAGCGGGTGTTTAGTGCGGCGGGGGCCATAGTAACCCCAAGGAGAACTCATCTGTCCACGAAAAAAGTGGAGAGACTGATCTTTGTGAAGATGAATCAGGCATGAATCAGCCAGGATTTCCACCCACCAATGCCTGATGCATCAGAGTAGATCGACCATGGTGCCACACCAACACTTCACAATTATGGATAGTGCAAAACATATTTAAGGTGCTTATCCCCAGATACAGACATTCCTCGGCATCAGACCTCAAGTAAGTATTTAATATATGCATTAGCTAAAACTTAACTTTTCTTAGGATAAAATATATGTACCCAAAACTTTTTTGAAATCAAACAAAAGGAAAAGTGTGCAAAAAACACCATGTACCACCTACACCACCAAGTATTGATGTGATGCAAAGAGCTCTAAAAGGGGGAAGGGAACAACGTATGGTCCATTGTAACCAGTGGGGGTAAAAACTTCCCCTATAAGGCCCTACCCTCGCATTATTAATTCCCTTCTTGGCAAGTGTTACTCGCCCTAAAAAGGGCAGCACCACACAGAAACCTGTCCCTATTTCCACCTACAAACATTGCCATTTCAGAGGGTTTTTAGGTGGAAATAGGGTTTCCTGTGCTGGGCCGCCCTTTTTAGGGCGAGTAACACTTGCCAAGAAGGGAATTAATAATGCGAGAGTAGGGCCTTACAGGGAAAGTTTTTACCCCCACCAGTTACAATGAACCATACGTTGTTCCCTTCCACCGTTTAGAGGTCTTTGCATTACATCAATACTTAGTGGTGTAGGTAGCACATGGTGTTTTTTGCACACCTTTCCTTTTGTTTGATTAAAAAAAAAAAATTGGCGTACATATATTTTATCGTAAGAACATATAAAGTTTTACGTAATGCATATCCTCAATACCTACTTGTGCACACTAACCACACTAACACTTTTACAAAAGAGACCGTTTTCTTCTGCCTACCTGCCTCAGCTACTATTCTGATCCTGACACCTGCCTGATGCCACACATCTGATGCCAAGTTCTCCTTTTTTCACCCACCTTCGTCACCGGGTCCTGGTATTGCCATCCACCGTCCCACTATGTCACCGGGTCACTTTCAGGGCTCCTTATGCTGCTGCTTCCACCTTTAGGCTGTCTCCTTCTGCCACCATATGTTCTCCTCATGCTGATGCCAACTCCAGGCTGTCTCATTCTGCCACCATATGTTCTCCTCATGCTGCTGCAACCTCCAGGCTGTCTCATTCTGCAACTATATGGTCTCCTCATGCTGCCACCAACTCCAGGCTGTGTCATTCAGCCGCTATATGGTCTGCTTTTGCTACCTCCAACTCCAGGCTGTGTTATTCAGCCACTATATGGTCTCCTCATGTTTCCGCCACCTCCAGGCTGTGTCACTGTACCTACATGTGGTCTCCTCATGCTGTTGGCACATTAAATAAAACTTTTTAGGTTCATCTATTTGAAATCTTCAATTTAAATGTTAAAAAAAATCTTCAATCTTTTCAATTGTGAGACCCTATGGTCTCGTCAGGCTGTTGCCACTTCCAAACTGGGTCATTCAGCAACTATATGGTCTCCTCATGCTGCCGCCACCTTCATTCTGTGTCATTCAGCCAGTATACTATATGGTCTCCTCATACTGATGTCACCCCCAGGCTCTGTCATTGTGCAGCTCTACAACAGTGGTTCTAATAGCACAGCCTCTAATCTGCATGTCATACTGAATAACAGTATTATTTCACTAACCCAGCACACACCCTATGCGTTTTACACAAGGCAAAGTTCTACAACCCTATTGAGGCTCTCTGTAGGCCAGAAATAGCCATTTTTAATACAGATTCAGTGCGAATAAATTCGGACGGAACCAACTTTTTTCAGAAAATTCGGTGAATCGGCCGTATTGAATTTTTCAAAAATTCGCTCATCTCTACTTAGATGAATGATAGTCATGGGACAGAGAATAGGCAATATTCAAGATTTTTTAATTAAACTTCTTGATTCCTGTGTCTTTTAATTGCTTCCTGCTGTATTGTCACCCACTGGATGGTTTTTCAGTGATTTTTTTATGCTTTGTTAACCCCTTAAGGACAAAAATCAAAGTTTCCTGTGTCTTTAGGGCCAAAATGGTCTATTTTGGGCCTAAGGACACAGGAAACTTTGATTTTTGCATTTTCATTTTTCCTTCTCTCCTTCTAAGAGCCATAACTCTTTTATTTTTCCATCTACAGACGAATACGAGGGCTTGTTTTTTGCACGGCCAATTACAGGTCCTTCTCAAAAAATTTGCATATTGTGCTAAAGTTCATTATTTTCCATAATGTAATGATAAAAATTAAACTTTCATATATTTTAGATTAATTGCACACCAACTGAAATATTTCAGGTCTTTTATTGTTTTAATACCCAAAATTCCTGTCTCAAAAAATTTGTATATCATGAAAAGGTTCTCTAAACGAGCTATTACCCTAATCATCTGAATCAACTAATTAACTCTAAACACCTGCAAAAGATTCCTGAGGCTTTTAAAAACTGCCAGCCTGGTTCATTACTCAAAACCGTATCATGGGTAAGACTGCCGGCCTGATTGCTGTCCAGAAGGCTATCATTGACACCCTCAAGCAAGAGGGTAAGACACAGAAAGAAATTTTCCCAGAGTGCTGTATCAAGGCACCTCAATGGGAAGTCTGTGGGAAGGAAAAAATGTGGCAGAAAACGCTCCATAACGAGAAGAGGTGACCAGACCCTGAGGAAGATTGTGGAGAAGGACCGATTCCAGACCTTGGGGGACCTGCTGAAGCAGTGGACTGAGTCTGGAGTAGAAACATCCAGAGCCACCGTGCACAGGCGTGTGCAGGAAATGGGCTACAGGTGCCGCATTCCCCAAGTCAAGCCACTTTTGAACCAGAAACAGTGGCAGAAGGGCCTGACCTGGGCTACAGAGAAGCAGCACTGGACTGTTGCTCAGTGGTCCAAAGTACTTTTTTGGGATGAAAGCAAATTTTGCATGTCATTTGGAAATCATGGTGCCAGAGTCTGGAGGAAGACTGGGGAGAAGGAAATGCCAAAATGCCTGAAGTCAGTACCCACAGTCAAGTACCCACAGTCAGTGATGGTCTGGGGGGCCATGTTAGCTGCTGGTGTTGGTCCACTGTGTTTTATCAAGGGCAGGGTCAATGCAGCTAGCTATCAGGAGATTTTGGAGCACTTCATGCTTCCATCTGCTGAAAAGCTTTATGGAGATGAAGATTTCATTTTTCAGCACGACCTGGCACTTGCTCACAGTGCCAAAACCACTGGTAAATGGTTTACTGACCATGGTATTACTGTGCTCAATTGGGCTGCCAACTCTCCTGATCTGAACCCCATAGAGAATCTGTGGGATATTGTCAACAACAGAAGAAAAGAACATCTGCACTCATCGCTCAGTATCGGCCGTCGCGTCCGGACATCCGGGGTTACAGGCGCTGCATGTAGCAGGAAGCGCTCAGAGACTATACCGGTATTTCGCACAGCAGTGTGCTTCGTCCAGTCTCTGAATTACGTCATTGCGCAACCACATTATATAGCCCATCCGGCTCGGCTGGTAGCCATAGCTACGTATCAACAAAGTACCGGGTGCCGCCCAGGGCCAGAAAAAGAGGTAAGATAGAAAGCTACCGTAAACTGTCTAATATAGGTGTAACGAAGGGGCACTAAACAGTGTGTAGTACCCCTTTGTTACGCCTATATTAGGCAGTTCACGGTATATTACATCTGTGTAGTTTCATTACCATTGGTAGTATTCATTACTAGTCAGCAAATGAAGGGTTACGGCAAGTTGGTTCAGTTTGTATTCAAAGGTTGCTATGGGCAACGTACTCTTACAAGTAACTAGCTATTCAATATACTAAGACGTCTATGAAGTTCTGTTACCAATGGTAGTGTTTACTACAAGTCAGCAAATGAAGGGTCACGTCAAGTGGGTTTTATATATTTTTCATATTTTTCATATGTATTCAAAGGTTGCTATGGGCAACGTATTCCTGCAAGTAACCAGCCATTTAGAATACTAATACGTCTATGAAGTTCTGTTACCAGTGGCAGTGTATATTACAAGTCAGAAAATGAAGGGTAACGTCAAGTGGGTTTTATATTTTATATGCATTCAAAGGTTGCTATGGGCAATGTACTCCTGCAAGTAACCAGCGTTTCAGTATACTAAGACGTCTATGAACTTCTGTTGCCATTGGCAGTGTTTATTACAAGTCAGCAAATGAAGGGTTATGGCAAGTTCCAAATTGGGAAGGGATGTGCTATTGGGGAGGGGTTTCTGTCGCAAGGTGTATATTTATTCGGCTGAATATTTCCTCCCAGTGAGGACCTTGAAAGGGCTTTTGTTTGCCGAAATGCTTCGGTCTGTTTTTACCACAATTTGTTCCTCTATAATGTTTTTATATTGAAGAAAGAAATAAAGCTTTGGTATTTTACATATTCTGGTGTCCAGAAGTGCTAAGGATCCCATGCTCCTGAGAGAGTGAATCCTGTTTCTCTTTATTCTTTGGGTCAATATAGTTAAAATGATACCCATTTTAACACACTTTCCTAATATTGTACTACATTTAAAGAAAAACCTTAAAGGGGTTCTCCGGCCCTAAGACATCTTATCCCCTATCCAAAGGATAGGAGATAACATGTCTGATCATGGGGTCCCGTCGCTGGGGACCCCTGCAATCTCTCATGCAGCACCCACCTGTGTGAGCTGCACGCAGCGCTGGAGGCTCCGAGTCTGAAGCCTCACAACCACTTGTGACAGTCTATGGGAGGGGGCTTGAATTACATATGAACACACATAGTACAAGAAAATTTAAGAAACTTTGCTATACATATTATCAGAGAAAATGCTTTTTTCAGGCTCCTTCCCTGAAGCAAAAAATCTCAATTCCTTCTTGGGTTTACAAGATTGACTAGCAGATCATGAGGGATTAGGTTACATGTTGCCCATACATATCTGTGAAGAGAGCAGAGGTGAGAAACGGGTTGGAGACAGAGTGATTGGAGAGAGGCAAAAGGAAAAAATACTGCAAAATACATTACAGCAAGCATTAGATCTCACCAAGTGCTGGATTTGCAGCTTAGACTGTTCAGTACTACTTTAGAGTATTCTTCATGCTGGTGTTGCTTCTGGGCATGTGCTATAGATATATCAAAGAGGCTAGTCTCCCACTAGTCTCATGGACAACTGAAAATTAGAGATGAAGGCTGCAGAGTGGAAAACTGATGAAAAATGCCCTTTACAAGTTATATAACGGCCAGAAATAGTGCTGTTTCTCAAGTACACACATGAAAAATTATACTGAAATGTTACGTTACATTGAAAATAACCTGAACATTTCATTCTGTATTCCTTTTTGTTATTCTGTACATGTTCTTTAATTTTTTTTATGCATTTGACAAATGACCTACCCTTTTGTGTCTTCTTGTAAGCAAAAAGTTGACAGTTTTTGTAATGCTGAGGAATTTTTTTATAGATTTAACCTAATACTTCATAATCCAGTCATAACTATGACATCCTCTGGTTGCACTGTGGGGTTTTGGCTGACATGTAATTTCCTTTTTGCATAAGTAGTCAACTTATTTTGAATAAGTAATGTTATGTCTAAAAAATGATGTTGCTACTTTTGATTTAAAGGGGTACTCCCATGGAAAACTTTTTTTTAAAAAATCAGATTTGTAAATTACTTCTATTAAAAAATCTTAATCCATCCAGTACTTTTTAGAGGCTATATACTACAGAGGAAATGCTTTACTTTTTAGATTTCTCTGATGTCATGACCACAGTGCTCTCTGCTGACCTCTGCTGGCCATTTTAGGAACTGTCCAGAGCAGCATATGTTTGCTATGGGGATTTTCTCCTGCTCTGGACAGTTCCTAAAATGGACAGCAGAGGTCAGCAGAGAGCACTGTGGTCATGACATCAGAGAAATCTAAAAAGTAAAGCATTTCCTCTGTAGTATATAGCCCCTAAAAAGTACTGGAAGGATTCAGGTTTTTTAACAGAAGTAATTTACAAATCTGTTTAACTTTCTGGCACCAGTTGATTTAAAAAAAAAAAGTTTTCCACGGGAGTACCCCTTTAATATATATTTCATACTGTTTGGTAGCTTGGTTTAAAATTATTCCTCAAACTCCCTTCAATTGAAGCCTTGCATTCTACTAATGCCACCTACATGGATGCTGTAGTTTCTCAGGTCCAGTTGCCGCATTGACGGACATGTACTGCGAAATAAAGTAAGCCATTTGCGTAAAAACATTGTATTAGAAGAAATGCGCTTAATACAGTTCTCTGGTATTAATGTGGTACTAATGGGCCTAGCGCATGAGGGGGTATAAAGTCAACCCGGCCACAAAAGACTCTACTAATATAAATGGAACATGGAAGGGGAAGTTCATGTTACATATTCTGAATTAGAGCCTGGGAGGGAGCTCAGAATAAGACTCTTAAACAGTTTGGTAAATCCATTCAAGAAAACAACAGTCTAAATTTTAATATCCTTTAGAAATGTTGACCTATAAACAACACTTTAAAGGAAAGGAAGGTCAGTGTATGTCCCCATGTCTCCATCTGTATTTTTTGGAAACCCTTTTTAAATCTGTTTCCAGATTTGAATAATAATAAGAATGACTTGTCAAGACCAGATTGTATTTTTAAGGTTACAAGTCCAGTATAGGAAGGAAGGAACTGGGCCATATGTTTGTGGTGTCAGATATGTTCAAGTTGTTTACAGAAAGCAGTTTCAGCCACATGTGTCAAAAAGAGAGATATTTTACATTATGTTTGTACAATATAGCAATGGCTCATGGAACCTAGTTTTAAATGATTAAAAATCTTATTTTTTTTATTTGTGTGTCATAGCCTCGGGGAGTTGGGTGTAGGGAGTGTAGCAGTGCGGTCATTAAAGGGTGCTTGTTAACCCTTGCTATTCGTGATGCCAGGGTGAGGGCTCCTCAGTAATGCTTGTCCTACCGCCACCCTTCCCAAGAGCGATAGGGAGGTAGAAAATAATAGAATGTCTACAACCAGAGAGTTTTCTGAAACAATTGTAACTTTTACTGAAGATTTTCTGCAAGCTTCATAAACGGAACAGTCTCTATGCAGACAACTGCTTTCTTTGGAGATTGACAAAGGTTGGGACTTTAGCAATTTAGAGTCTTTAAGGTATTATGAGCTGTTCCACTGGATTTAGGGGATTTAGTTGCAGTCCAGTAGTCATGCTAGCTTTAGCGGGGGTAGTTTAGAACTCACGGTTTTATTTCAGGTGAGGCCGGTAGGTTTTAAGGCCTAGCGTGTCTTTGCAAGTTGCGCAGATCCATCCTGCTAGTTCGGCATCCACCAGAGCAGCAACCCAAGAGAGCGATAATTGGCTACAGCTCCCTTATATGGGCAGGGGCTGGACTAGTGCTAATTGGTCCATACTTGTGTCAATCACCATTACAAAGGCTTGTGGGCAGCACGTGACCCAAGGACCTCCAAAGGTCCTCCAACATAACATAGAGGATATTAACATGGTCACATGACCGAAGGTCCTGCGACGCTAAACAAGGTAAGTACTATTTATTATATTAGATATACATTCTTATTAAATTTATACATGTGTTAATACTAGAGAATTTGAATTGAGGAGAGGCGACTAGGGGCTGTCCCACCTGAGGGATCCTACCTGAGCATAGTTACTCTGACTTTGGGGACCTCTACACTAGGTACGGTATGCAATACGGTACCGGGACACCACATGTGTTATGGTTGAACGTTTACAGGGTGCCCCTAAGCAAAGATCAAAATGGGCTTTCCATTATGCTGTTGAGATTTTGCCCCCAGGATAAAAGTTTCTGAGGTTTCTTTTCTCCACCTTTCTAAGATTACTGGAGAAATGAATCACCCCTTATTTACTCTAAACAGTTTATGCGGCCAACCTGACCTTACCTACCACTTTTATCACTGGCATATGGCCTACCTTTGATATGCTAAGGTAAATTCTACATACAGCTATCCATAAGAATATGTGATGTATTGAATAAACATCATTAGGGTGTGTTCACACGTGCATATTTTTGCTGCAGATTTTACTGGCCATTGACTTCAATGGGCAGTAAAATCTGCTGTAGCAAATCTGTAGCAGATCTGCAGCAGAAAATAGGCACGGGTGAACGAAACATTATAAAGAAAAATATCAGAATGCAGAAGAGTGAAATCATATTTGGCCAGATTTCTACTCCATGGTGGTAGAAAGCATAGCTTACTGTTGCTACAGATAACTGATTATTAAATATCCCAGGAATTTTCAAAAAACTTTCTGGGTTGTGAGTAAAAAGCAGGACATCAGTGAAGGATGCAGGTAGCATTGTGTCGGTCCATGTAAGGCCCATGCAGTGCATTGATTCCAAAAGCAAATAAGTTAGGAGTCTTTAATATGGCAACCATTTAAAAGGCAACCATTCACTTAGTGTTCGTATTTCTACAGGTTCATGTTTTTGGTATGGATGATAATGCTCTTGGCTAAACTAAAGACTCATGCTAAGTAGTTTGCCAATGCCAGAGGTCTTAAAAGTGGTTATCCAGTCACGGTGATGGTATAACTAACAAAATATTCAGTGTTTACCTGTGCTCATTGTTCAAATGGAGATGAGCGAGCTGACTCCCACAGACCTGGATTCGATTCGGATTTCAGAATGACAGTGACGCCTAACATTCTAACATTGCTAGGTTCGGGTCATGCCAACCTGGCAATGTGCGCAATAATAGCAAAAGGGATGAGGAACATCCCTTTTCTCTAGTATGTTTCTCTAGTATGTACAGATCTGACAAAACTCCTAAAAAGGGAGAATTTTGTATCATTATTTCAAATTTTCAAAATATAACAAAAACAAAAACCCCATCAGTCTGCCACTCTCTGCTGTCTGCTGGCTACTACAACTTCCACCAGTTCACCGCCCTTGCTGCTACAGGTATTACTAGCCAAGCCTACACATACATAACTCATGATCTCAAAAAAAATACATATTTTGGCTTTTCATACAAAAGCTATTTCTTCTTCACTATTGGGAGACCAATCCTGTTATAACCCCACAGGATTGGTGTCCCAATCTCTCTGAGAGCTGGAAATGGAGAATTTTTGGAACGTTTGGAAAAATCCATGGATATCTCTGTGTCCATTTTAACCCCTTAACAATGCCGGACGTAAATGTACGTCCCGGTGAGCTGGTACTTAACGCACCTGGACGTACATTTACGTCCTATGCATAACCGCGAGCATCGGAGCGATGCTCAGGTCATGTGCGGCAGGTCCCGGCTGCTGATAGCAGCCAGGGACCCATCGGTAATGGCGGACATCCACGATCACGCGGATGTCCGCCATTAACCCCTCAGATGCCGTGATCAATACAGATCACGGCATCTGCAGCATCGCGGTCACTAAAATGGATGATCGGATCGCCCGCGGCGCTGCCCTCCACGGGTCTTCTGCTCTGGTCTGCGATCGGACAGACCAGAGCAGAAGATAGCCGATAACACTGATCAGTGCTATGTCCTATGCATAGCACTGAACAGTATTAGCAATCAAATGATTGCTATAAATTGTCCCCTATGGGGACTATTAAAGTATAAAAATAAAAAAAAGTGAAAAAATTTAAAAATTTGAAAAAAAAAACGCCATCAGACATCTTATCCCCAATGGATAGGGTATAAGATGTCTCAGGGCCGGAGTACCCCATTAAGCCTTCCAGTACTTGTATCAGCTACTGTATACTACAGAGAAAATTGTGTAGATCTTTCCATTCTGATGACAGAGCTCTCTTCTGCCACCTCTATCCAGTGCAGGAGAGTTTTTCTATAGAGATTTGCTCATGTTCTGGACAGTTCCTGACAAGGATATAGGCGGCAGCAGAGAGCACTGAGGTCAGACTGAAAAGAACTACACAACTTAATCTGGATCATACAGCAGCTAATAAGTACTGGAAAGCTAAAGATTTTATATAGAAGTAATTTACAAATCTGTCGCCAGTTGATTTGAAAAAAATGTTTCCCTCTGGAGTACCCCCTTAACCATCTGAACCATCCGAATGACTGCTCAGTGCCTGAGATCCAGGCATGAGCAGTCAAGCCGCAGAATCATTGATCAATGTTATCCTATGGGATAACAATGATCAAGGTAAAAGATCAGTGTGTGCCGTGTATAGCCCTTTATGGGAGCTATAACATTGGGAAAAAAATGTGGAAAAAAGTTAATAAAGATCACTTAACCCCTTCCCTAATAAAAATTCACCCCACCCCCCCTTTTCCCATAAAAGACAAACAAAAAGTGTAAATAAAAAATATTTGGTCACTTTTTATATCATGAAAAAATTAATAAAAAGCGATCAAAAAGTCCGATCAATACAAAAATGGTACCACTAAAAACTTCAGATCATGGCGCAAAAAATGAGCCCTCATACCGCCCAAGCGTGGAAAAATAAAAAAAGTTATAGGGGTCAGAAGATGACAATTTTAACTGTATACATTTGTGTGCATGTAGTTATGATTTTTTTTACAGAAGTACGACAAAATCAAACCTATATAAGTAGGGTATCATTTTAATCGTATGGACCTATAAAGATCAGGTGTCATTTTTACTGAAAAATGTACTGTGTAGAAACGTAAGCCCCCAAATGTTACAAAATGACGTTTTTTCTTCAATTTTGGCACACAATGATTTTTTTTTTCTGTTTTGCCGTAGATTTTTGGGTAAAATGACTGATGTCATTACAGAGTAGAGTTAGTGGTGCAAAAAATAAGCCATCATATGGATTTTTAGGTGCAAAATTGAAAAGGTTATGATTTTTTAAAGGTAAGGAGGAAAAAACGAAAGTGCAAAAACGGAAAAACACTCAGTCCTTAAGGGGTTAATTTAGAGGGATCTCCTTCACATTGTTATATTGGTTCAAGTTTGATTTGAAAGAGGGACTGGAAGATAATTGTGAACTTCGCATAATTGTGATCATGTTCACATTCATGTACAATCATTTCCTATATATTATTGGTTATAAATTCCTAATTAAACTAAAACATATTTTAGACAACAGTTATTGTGCTCAATAGTTAACAAATTGCTTTGACTAAACATGTAATGTTAACACTATAGATATGGAAAGATGAGTAGTTTTTAATCATATTTGGTATTCTTATAGGGTAAGTAGGAGACTTGGACAAGAAAATCCATCATCATATCTACTTTTCTTTTGCAATGTCTGTTGTCAAAGGGTGGTTAATGGTTCTCATTCAAACAAATAGTCTCCATCCAATGATGTTTCCATTGCTCAGTCCCCAGATGCAGTATTATAATCTATCCTCTTTGAATTATTACATTTTGCAGTAGTAACAGTAGACGTTTCATAATAACAGAAACTTTAGAAGGAACTTTCCAGGCTCCACCATTTAGCATGTTTTCCCTATTGTATTCCTTCCAGCCAATGGGTGAAGCAACACTTTTTTATGCTTTATGTTTCTTAAGACTGTGAACATTTTTACGAGTCAAAACACAATACACCTACTTAGACTTCTCTTCAGCGGCTGCCTTTGCCATGTGTGTGTGCTAGAAGACCCTAAACATGATTACCTAAATTTTATCACGCTCTAAATGTTTGAATTTGCTAGAGGTGCTAAGCCGACAAGATACATATGAGGTTTTATTTTGCTAACAGAGGTCTCCTAATTATGTTATAATAAAGGCCAGCCTTATGGGCTGCTGTTTTTTTTTTTCTCGAAATTTTAACCGGTCTCCTAGCTTCTTAATTGTGCTTAGCTTTGGGAAAGTGAATTTCTCTTGCTGGAAAGTAGAGAAGTCTTGTTTTTCTATGGTTAGTGCTGAGGAGTAGATTTTCGGAACATCTGGGCAATTGTGTAGTGTTATGATTACCTGCGTAGGCATGTTGTGATTATAACAGGGAATAAAATTTGGTGCTCCCATAGAATACCAACTAAGGACAACTCATTGGATCAAGTTTTGAGACAGCACACAGGGTAGGAGGCTTAGTATGGATAAGGTTTAGTGTCAACACCACCTTCCAGTTTTTCTTTACTTTTACTTTTTACATCTTCTGCCCTAACTAGTCCAAATGCATGAGCTTATCATCCTGGAATGTTTGATAATTTATTTTGCTCGATTTTTTAAACCAATGCTGCAAACATTTCTTCCCATAAGTGTAGTGCTATATACTGGAACTTAAGTCTGATTGATTTGTTCCTTTAAAGGCGTAATCCAACATAAGGTGATTTTGGTACAGACCTGCCAGACAGTAATGAACATGCTTAGGAAGGATCTGTGTTTGGCTAAATGGCGTGTTGGAAGATTACCATAACGCTGTGGCTATCTTTTTGTGAACTTTGTATCTCCTGTTGGAGCTCATTCCCTATAACTATAAATCCCATAATTCCTTGTTTCTAAGTGTGAGGTCACTTTCCTCCCTCCCACACATCAGCCACCCCACCTAATGAAACACAAATGAGATGAATTCCAGTCAAAAGACCAGTGTTTTCTGACCAGTGTGCCTACAGCTGTTGCAAAAAAATACAATTAGCTGCAGAATGATCTCTCTCCCACCCAGCGGTTGCTCAACCCATTGAAGCAGGACAGGCTCCCTTTGCACACCTGACCAGTGATATCATGTCTCTGCCGCACTCCAACCCAGAAAAACCTGAGACCTGAGTAATTTTGTATGTTAAATATTGGTGCAAAAAATATAAATATTGGTGCAAAAATCACAGAAGAATTGCAAGACCACCGTCACACACAGGTACAGACTCTATATTATGAACTACACTAAGTTTATAGCCCCTGTAGCATAGTCAAATAAAAAAAAATCCTAGATTACCCCTTTAACATAGCACTCTGGCATAAGACATGCCAGACAATGAAAATGTATATATAATTACTAGAATAGCAGGCATAGGCATTTTGCTGCCCAGATGCCCCTATTGAAGGAGTGAGGAAAGTTCGAAAATGCTATGGTAAAGACTAGATGGAAAACCTTGATGAGTGTATAATTATTGTTACGAAATGATCCAGAGGAAGACAAAATAACCTCATGAGGTTGATGCCAATTTCCCCAATCACAGAAGAAAAATTCCTTTCCGATTCCAATTTGGCAATAAGAATAAGTCAACATTCTATCCACATAAATCTAGTATCCATAACTAGTATTATTATATTTTTCCAGAAAAACATCTACTCCCCCCCTCCCCCCCCCCTTGACCTTGTTTATTGAGAAAGACATCACAACATCATGTGGCAGAGAGTTCCATAGTCTCACTGCACTCACAGTAAAGAATCTCTTTCTGTGATGATGGTGAAACCTTCTTTCCTCTAGATGTAGAGGATGCTTCTTTGTCATAGTTACAGACCTAGGTATAAAAAAAAACACTAGAAAGATCTCTGTATTGTCATTTCATGTATTTTTTAAATGGGATCGAAGACTTTTCTTTTCTCCAACCTAAATAACCCCAAGTTTAATAACCTTTCTCAGTACTATAATTCTTCCATACCATTAGTTATCTTTGTCGACCTCCTCAGCACCCTCTACAGTTCTGCCATGTCCTTCTTATTTACAGGTGGCCAGAATTGAACACACTACTCCATGTGTGGTCTGACTAATGATGTATACAGAGGCAATGTCCTTGTCACAAGCCTCTATGCCTCTTTTGATACATCCCATGACTTTGTTAGCCTTGGCAGCAGCTGCAATGATCACTAAACTGAAGTTTACTGTCCACCAGTACCCACACATCCTTTTTGGTAAAGGTTTTTCCTAATGTTTTATTATTTAGCACATCATTGTACATGATGTTTTTACAGCCGAAGTGCATAACCTTACACTTATCCACATAAGACTTAATTTGCTGTGTCTGTGCACAAGCCTCCAACTTCCCCAGATCCCTCTGTAATATTATTATGTCATCCTCTGTGGTGATCACCTTAACCAGTTTTGTGTCATCTGCAAATAACTGTCACCCAACCCAGAGCAAGTCCCATTGATACCTACTCTCTGCTTTGTATCACTGAACCAGTTGCTAACCAATTTACATATGTCCTACCCAAATCCCAGCATCCTAATTTTATGTACTAACCTTTTGTGTGGCATGGCATCAAATGCTTTAGAAAAGTCCAGATATAAAACATTTTCAAATCAACTGATGCCAGAAAGTTATACAGATTTTAAATTACTTCTATTTAAAAATCGAAATCCCTCCAGTACCTATCAGCTGTTGTATGCTCCAGAGAAAGTTGTGTATTTCTCTCCAGTCTGACCACACAGCTCTCCTCTGACACCTCTGTGCCTGTGAGAAACTGTCCAGAGCATGAACAAATTCCTACTACCTCTTCTGCCCTGGCAGTGCCTGACACGAACAGAGATGGTAGCAGAGAGCACTGCGGTCAGAGTGGAAAGAACTACACAACTTCCTCTGGAGTATTGTAAGAATAAAGAAATAGAAGTAATTCAAATCAATTCTTTTTGTGCCAAAAAGGTTGGAAAAGCAGCTGTACACAATGGTGGTGTTGTTGGACACTTTATGATTATATTATGGATGAACAGGATTCCATAGAGGGGTCACTTACTTAAATTTCTTCAGTAGGTCTTGAGATATCAGTTTCTGAAGTTCCCATTCTCTATTCAGGGTACTGCGCAGTGGAGGCGAGATTTTCCCCTGCTCTCACTTCATGATGCACTTCAGAGGCAAAAGCTGATGGGAGGAGCGGATGCAAAATCGTCTGGGGCACATTAAAATCCCTCACAGTGGCATTCTAACAGTTCTGGGCCTATGGATGGGGAGATTGTGTAGAGGAGGGGACGGCACTGGAAAAATGCAGAGTCTAACATGTTTGTCCTGCAAATGTTAAAGGAGTACTCCGGGATGTTAAAATTGTCATTCATACTGTCGGCAGTAAAAAAAAAAAAAAGAGGTACATACCTTCTGTCGCTCCCCTAGTGCCTCCAGTAACCCGCTCCGACCTCCACCACAATCCTCTTTCGGATTCCCAGTGGTCAGGGAGTCATACTCCAATCCCACCTTATTCTTGATAGGCTGAGCGGCAGTTTGACATTTTTGGCCCCGGAAAACTCCTATAAGAGATGAGTTTTGGATGGAAGAAGTCGTCATGGTGGTCTCATCCGGACGGAGAAGAAAGGAAAAAAGGACGACGCTGATCAGAAAAGACGTCTGTGAGTTCCCTGGATGTAACTGTAATCACTTATATTGTGTATAAAGTATATCCTGTGTACAGCTGGTATCTTCCTCTATATGGTCCTGTATATAATCACTTATATGGTGTATATATCCTGTGTACAGATGGTATCTACCTCTATATGGTCCTGTATATAATCACTTATGTGGGATATATATCCTGTGTACAGCTGGTTTCTGCTGCCATATGGTCCTGTATATAATCTTTTATATGGAGGATATATCCTGTGTAGTGCTGGTATCTACCTCTATATGTTCCTGTATATAATATCTTATATTGGTATCTACCTCTATATTAGCAAAATATGTGGGAATACTGGTCTGTGTGTAGTGGTTTTATTCAATACAGTATGGTATTATCCAGTTATTGTGCGGTGGTATATATTTCCTCCTTGTATACTGGTATTATTGGTCATGGATTTGGGTGGCATAGGGGCATGACAGAGGTGTGGCCAGGGGTGGAGTCTCGCATGGGGCCCTTGCTTTATTTTAATCAGAAGCCCTGAGTGTTGTTAGTCCACCCCTGGTCAGTGTTCATAGCTTCTCTAGAACAGTGACTACAATTAAAGGGGTTATCCAGGAATCAAAAAAACTGAGCTAATTTCTTTCAGAAACCGCTCCATGTCTGTCTCCAGGTTGGGTGTAGTTCTACAGCTCAGTTTCATTGAAGAGAATGGAGCCAAGTTGTAAAGCCACACACAACCTGGGGACAGATATGGGGCTAATTGTGAAAGAAATTAGCTCTGTTTTTCTATTCCTGGATAATCCCTTTAACTTCTTTAATAGTAGTCATTCACTTTACTTTTATTCTTTATGGTCAGCACACCATGAAAAATGTTGTTGCCCAAATATCAGTGGTCTGTCAATTCTGTAGTAATACCAATCCCCTATACAATACACAAATTCATATTTCAGATCTGACCCCTAGACAAGACCCCAAAATAAAAGGGAATATGTCAGCTCCCTAAAATTAACAGTTCATATAGTTTTGCTGATCTCTGTTATATAAGTGACTTTTTGGTGGTGCCAAGATGCAGGAGCACCTCCTCCCTCTGCCTCCTGCCCTGCATGATTGATGTAAAAAACCTCTGCTTCCATCCCTGTATGTCATTTAATGCTCTGCTGCTTCTTGTACCATTCACATGCTCCTCCATTTGTTGTCCCAGCTAAAGAATAAAGCTAGTGGCAAATAAGCCTAGACTATGGCATATAAAATCATGGGGTGCATCAATAGGGGCATAGATGCCCATGACAAAGAAATAATTCTACCACTGTACAAATCACTAGTCAGACCACACATGCAAGAAAAGATACAGTGGAGCTGGAGAGGGTTCAAAGACAGGCAACCAAAGTAATACGGGGAATGGGAGGACTACAGTACCTTGAAAGATTATCAGAATTAGGGTTATTTAGTTTAGAAAAAAGAAGACTTAGGGGTGACCTAATAACTATGTATAAATATATCAGGGGGCAGTACAGAGATCTCTCCCATGACCTATTTATACCCAGGACTGTATCTATAACAAGGGGGCATCCTCTACGTTTAGAGGAAAGAAGGTTTCTACACCACCACAGACGGAGGTTCTTTACTGTAAGAGCAGCGAGTCTGTGGAATTCTCTCCTGGAGGAGGTGGTCGTGGTGAACTCTGTAAAAGAGTTCAAAAGTGGTCTGGATGCATTTTTGGAGAATAATAACATCGCTGGTTATGTATACTAGATTTATAGTGACAGCATGTTGATCCAGAGATTTATTCTGATGTCATATTTGGAGACGGGAAGGAATTTTTACCTCTAGTATGAGGGTTTTTTGCCTTCCCCTGGATCAACTCAGTAGGGACTCATTAGGGATATAGGTTGAAGTAGATGGACTCTGGTCTTTTTTCAACCTTATGAACTATGTTACTATGTTACTTAAATTTCCAGTAAATACTTAACTTTCCAGTAAAGGCCCTAGACCAAACTGTACCTTCCTTTCTCCTGCCCACCAATTCAGGTCCAGGTGCCACAACACTGGGTCCTGACACTGTCTAATGTCAAGATGTTGTAAAAGACTGTACTTTGCGCCAATGCCGGAAAGTGTCAGGATCCAGTGTGCTGGCATTTGGACCAGAAGAGGAATCTGGGAGCAAGGAGGGAATTGCCAGCCATTAAATAATGATTTTTAAAACAATATAGATAGTGTACAGGGAAACAAATATGTGAACCTAAAATTTATCTCATGAATAGCATCTGACTTTTGCCTCTCTGGTCTATAAATCAATTGCATATAAATCAAATGATTTTTGCATAGTCAGTCAGTTTTATATTACTCTCAATCAGTGGTTTGTCTGGTGAGCCAGCCACGCATTGTTACCTGATAAGATATATCAGTTTTTTTAGGATTCCAACCCCCAGCTCACTTTCTTTTTTACTTTTACCACAAGCACCCACGGGGCCAAGCAAACAATTTAGTCCATGTGCCAGCTGACAGAGCCCACGTAAAACAGCTGCATGGCAGACATGTGCAGCTGTGTGCTTCTGGTTAGCTCTGGCGGTCTGCAGGGCTCACCAGCTGTGAGATGTTTGTATTAGAGTGGGTTGGAAGGTGGGTCTGGCCCTGAAAGTCAAGGCAGAATGCCTCAAATCACTGATGTGTTTTTATTTCACTCGAATAGGGTTTTTCCTGATGAGTCCAGCGTGCTGCTCGTCCTCCCCGAGTCCCAGAACTGAGTCGAAAATGTAAATGTACATGTCACAAGTGGGCTAATTTATTAAAGGTGCAACATTCTTGAGACTATGGTCTATTTTTTTTTTTTTTTTTTTTTTTAAGACTGATATATAAAACTATTACATATGATTTCTGTTATCATCCCCTTCTAAAATAAGCCTTGTTATTACAAATGCAAAATTTCTACTCAATGAGGAATTTTTATAGTATGTTTTAGGCTTTATGCTTAGAAAAATCTCATGCTAACCTTATTTTTTTCACTATTATATTTATCATATTAATATATAAATTTAAGCTTGTAAATTAGTTTTTGTTATTACCTTTTATACTGCACAATGTTTGCCCCAATAGAAGTCTTAAAGGGGTACTCCGGTGGAATTTTTTTTTTAAATCAACTGGTACCAGAAAGTTAAACAGATTTGTAATTCACTTCTATTTTTTTTTGTTAAGATTTTCTTTCACTTTATTCAATCATATTTATCCATATATGATATCCAGCATAATACATACTAAACAGAAAAAGGGAAAAAAAATATATACCTGGTATATCAAATCAAATATAATAAAAAACTATAAGCGATAGGATGTTTAACTATACACATCTCGGGCTACCAGAAAACACATAAAACAAGACAAAGCCAATTAAGACAGTCATATCAAGTCATACAATCAGAGAATAAGAAAAAAAAATTCACTTCTATTTAAAAATCTTAATCCTTCCGGTACTTATCTACTGGTGTATTATTCACAGGAAGTTGTATTTCTTTCTGTAGTTCTCTTCTGTCTGACCACAGTGCTCTCTGCTGACTCCTCTGTCCAGAACAGGATTGGTTTGCTATGGGGATTTGCTGTTAAAAGTACAGGTGTTACAACATATTGTACATTTTCATATCCGTTTTATTCAGTGGTATTCAATGTCTGATAATGGTTTGTTCAATTTGTTCAATTATAGAGGTTTTCCTGTCCCTATCAAAAACCTGCCAAGTTGCAGGAAACGGCAGGACAAAAAACATGTTCACCCCTCTGCTCATTTCTGGACTGCTCCATAAAATTCAGACTGCCCCACAGAAGTTTTCTGATGATGTCCCTATAACTGGCATGGGATGCTTCAGCCAATCACTGACCTTTGTAGTCATGTGCCCCTTAACTCAATTTCTTATGTTGTTAAGTGTGCAAAATTTACTTAAAGGGGTTATCCAATAATAGTAAAACAGACCTAATTTCTTCCAATAACAGCACCACCCCTGCCCCTGTGGCTTCATGCATATATATATATATATATATATATATATATATATATATATATATGAATGTGAACTTTGGAAATTGGCTGGCCAACTGTTCATATTCGACTGAACAACTAATTGATTATGAAAAAAGTTGACAGCTATTTTCATAATCGATTAGTTGGCGATTAGTTGTTTTAGCCCTACACCCAACCTATATAAGGATACAATACAATTATAGTTACTATAAGTTTCTTCTTTTTTTAAGTTTGACAGTCTATCTGGTTCATAAAAATGAATTTTTTATACCCTGATAGAGCATGGCACTGCAGGAGAACTGAACAGTTAAGATCTCCAAACATATTTTATTCCCCATAACAAATGATTTTGGAGAAGGCTAGGTTTGTGCATGTTGGATTTTTAACTGACCAACCTGTTTGTTTTCCAGAAGAAAACCTGGCTTACCTCCCTTCTGCGCATTCACAACACATAAATGTGTGGCTTGGTCATGTTTGGTTTGGCCATGTGTCTAGGGTGGAAGGGAAAGATAGCTGTTTAAGATGAATTGGCACCTTTACCAACTTTTTTCCTCTACAGATCACATCTGATCCCTAGGTGTACCAACATCTGGAAATTGTGTGATCAGATTATCTTTGGAGGACCATTCTGACAAAAGGACATTATCTGAACCCAACATTTATTTTAAATGGTAGCAGTTACTTTTATAAGTTTCACAAGAGGAATCACAGCCATAAAGATCATATCAACAGGAACAGGTGGTCATGTTCTAGAGCAGCAAGCAGCATTGTATCTTATATTGCAGTACCTGCTGGTGGCAGAACAGTTAACTGGTGCAACGTACAAGAAAAACATACAATACCACAGGACTCCTTGAAATGAGCAGTGCAGGCATGTTTTAGGAAAGTGCTGCAGAAATTGTCCTGTAAACAAATTAACCGCTATTAAACGCAAGCACATTTTTGTCAGGTAGATTTTTTTTTTCGTTTGTTTATTTTATTCCAATTCCACGCATGGGACAAAATTGTCCCAAATTGACAAAGCGGTGAAATCTCCCAAAGTACGTTTCTTTCCAAGGAACATACTTTTTTCCACTTACCATCTCCCTATCTACCAGTCTTGGGTCAACAAACAGTCAGTTGATTGACAGGTTAAAATGTTTAGTTTAGGCCTGGCTCATGTAAACCAATTTAAGACTTTCTTTTTTTACATGTAGAGACCAGATGAATGGCAAGCAAATGGTGCTTGTACCTGAGAGGGATGTAAGAACGCCCTTGTTAGGTTTGTTGACCTTCACACATGTAACTGACCCGTGATAGAGGTGCTCAGGGTTTCAATGATGTTACTTATAAATGTGGATAGTTCCAGGAATCCTTAGTGCTCTTGGAATAAGAGGTTGAACAGTGAAGAATGAAGGTTCTGCCTTGAGAAAGTAAACGTCTTGTGTATAGGAACGTGAAGTAATCCATGATTAATTGCATACATTGAATAAGAGGCACGTGATTACTTGTAGATAGGAACTCTTAAATGATGAAGCATTTCCATTGATATTATATTTATGTCTGAATGTAATCGGTATCTATATTCCATTAACTGGGCACTGCCAGATTCAAAAACTTTTGGTAATGTTTTGGCAAAATATACAACATATAAAAAGTTTTTGAATCCGACAGTGCCCATTTATGATTTATTTAAAAGTTGGGCTCTATTAAGCTCCATAGTCAGACATCTTCTAGCCCAGATTAAAATAAACATATGCTGCACATACAATTCATGATAGGCTAGTTCACTGTAAAATGCCCAATAGTTTAAAATTTCTGTCACTGGAAATCTTCATTAGAATTACACATCTTTATAGTAGATTTCCTAACTCAGAAAATGTTGGTACATCTCTAGGGTATACCATTCCTTCCTGACTGGAACCCTTATTGTTGAGGGGAATGAAGGGGCCACAGTGCTGGTTTAACACAGCTTAAAAATATTTCCTTACATTATGCAGATGAACAATTACATGGCTCTATTCAAGTAAAAGAGGTCATGCTGCAGTCCCCTGCACTGCAAATGGAAAAAGTGGAGAGAGCACTGCTTTACATGGAAAAAAAAACCTTCTGCATTCTAAAGCTAGAGGGTTCTAGCAGTCATACTCCACCAATTGGAAAGTGACAAAGACAGGAGTCCCTGCTCCTATTCTTACTGAGCAGGAAATAATTACTATTCAGTGAACATTCACAGTGTGCCACCCAGAGGTAGGCTGTATGCATCGCTGTTCCGTCACATTCTCATTAAGATAGGCATTCTTGTCCCAACTCAATAAATGTTCACTTACAAGTAAGGCATGCTGTGTATGCCTCTTTTCTCAGTAAGTACAGGTTTAGGGACTCATTTACATGAGTCCCTGCTTTTGAACATGGTTTACATGGCGCCCTGAGCTGATAGCACCCTACGCAGAAGTTGCACATACTGATTTAGAGCAGGGACTCCTGTCAATGAATGGAGTCCTCCCTGTCTCTGTATGCATTGCTGCTGAGTACATTCATGAATGTGCAATAACTCTTCAGGGTACATGGTGATGATATATGTATCGTCATTTACTAAATATATTTTCTGTGCTATGGGCTGATGGGCAAGTATTTTGCCCAAGGAGGTAAGAGGCAATACTATGTTAATCATCGCGTACACATTCTGCATTGTTACTTACTGAGAACATTTGCAGGACTGGGCACAAAGTGTCAGGCCGAGTAAAATGTATGTGATTCAGGGAAAATAGTAATGCTATATGTATTGTAGCTTACTAAGTATATTTGCTGGGCCAGGCATGTTTACAGAGGCCCAGGATGTCAGATGCTGTATGCATCACCTTTCCCACTATCTACATTTGTGAGACCAGCAGCTCCCTGTTCATAAGGGAATCAGAATTAATTTCGGGAGGTTTGCTCATCTCTGATTGTGACTAATAAATGGAATGTACCTGTTGTCACTAAATGTAGTTGTAATGTGAGGTGTGGTAATTGGTTACACCTATCTAATTGCATATGATATATTGGTTGTATTAAAAAAAACATCAACAACCTTTAATCGGTTTGATTTTATGTTCTCCATTCTTATTTCAGGTTTATGATCAGAGGTGTCATTTCTTTGCCTCAATGCAAAAGGCTTCCATCTAACTTGTGCATTTAAAATACTGGTGTCTTGTTATGTGGCAGATGGGCCAGGACCCAGATTATGTGACTATGCTTTTACCTCCTAAAGCTATGTTCACATCTAATAACTGCACTATATTGCTGGTATACATCAGGATGCTGCCAAAGAAGTATTCCAGCATATCTTGAGGTATTCCTGAAGTGGGGCCATTGACTTGAACGTAGTTTATGTAGTGTAAGGAATTCTCCCTGGGGATAGCTCTGGGATCGTCCTTGACACTGCCACAGGACACTTTTCCACTTCATTCAGCAGGCAAACAACAGTACTTTATGCAAGTCCAGCCCCTCACCAGCTTTATTAGACAGGTTGCAGGATAAATAAAAACATAACACAGGAACAAACAAAACCCTAGACCATCTAGTCACTAACTAATCAATCCAGCGTGCCCTGACTATCAACTAGTGGGCTTTTCCTGGCCAGTTAAGCTTATGCCTCCTGCAACCTTCTACTCACTATTCACACACAGCGTTTGTAACCTCTTGCTGTGTGTGCTAAGACTCCTTGTCTTGTCCACTTCACTGTGGAGGCCACTTACAGCTCGGGCTGTGTGTTCCTCACCAGGACCCCTGCCTCCCCCCTAGAGCCACCTTGCTGTCTTCTGGGGAGAGCACCAACTATTCTGTCTGACTTCCTTTTAAACACACTTCCTCTTTCTGCTACCTCATTAATTAGGCCACAGGTGGAGGTTTCTCCAGGGTTAACTAGGGAAATACACCCTTCCCTTGCCACAGTGTGACAGTAGTCTTTGTGTTTTTTAAAGATATACATTTATTGTGGGACTTAAAACACAGTAGCGTTTTAATATGCTCAAATATGCTCTAGACCTGTTCCGAGTTTTAGCTACAAACTGATGCAAAAAACTAGCCTAAATACTGCCTTGTAAATGTTGCCTTACAGTAAACTGGTGTTGTGAGTGGGTGTCACATATCGAACAACACATAATTTGTCCATTAAAGGGCTACCTGGTTTAGGTTACTTATTTCCATATACCTATCCACGAGAACTCCTTTAACATCATCGTAGTAGGTCACCTACAGTATGCAACTCTTAGAGCAGAAAATTTCTGTCATATCTGCATACAAAGCAACTTCATTTTTACAACATCTACAATATCAATGACTCTTCCTCTTTTCATTTTCAGCAAACACTGAGATTTTGCTAGGATAATATTTACTTACACACCACAAAATCTAAACACACCATAGTACCTGCTCTACCAGTGAAAATGCCTGGACGCCGCACGTAGGCAGCAAAGAAAATAATAAACACACAACCAGTTAGCAAGCAGAACGCAAACATGCAAGTCTTTCACTTTTCCAGTGGAATAATACAGTGATTTCTTTATTGGGATTCCATGAATTCTGCTTCAGTTGGGGCAGGTTAGGGCTTGGCTTGGCCCAGATATTAGGAGTTGAGAAAACAGAAGCGCAAGGGAGAGTCAAATAAACAGCTTAATGATGGAAACACAATGTACAAACTGTGTGTTTAAGCACCCCTAAATAAATAAACAAAATTATGCAAAATATGATACAGCGAATTAGCTTAAAAGAGACCACAGGGACCAGCTATGTAAAATCTAATCTAATTCTCTTAATGTCAATGCTACAGGCATGGGGGCTGACTGAATGAAGGGCTGTATTTTTTAGGTTTGCTATGAGATTTTTGACTGCCCTTTGCAAATTGCAAACTGCTCCCTTGCTTGTTAGTCGATGAGACGCCCAAGTGAGCCACGAGCAAACCACAGGAAGATAATCACACAAAAAGTAGACTGTGCTAACACACTGCACTCTATCTGCTTCATAAATTGCACTCTGGCTAACTAAATGAGAAACCACATATCCTATACAGGAGTCCTTATCCCAAATAATGCAACCGTGCCGAAATGACACAAAGACTCTTACTGTTCTAGTCACTGTGTTCTCTTCACTTCTCTTCCTTATTTATTTGCATGCTTAAGAGTCATAATCTCCAGTGGACCATTTTTGTGCAAAAGTGCTCTTACCTGTTGCAGCCATTTTTCTATTCATATTGTATCTTATACATCTGACTTACTGCTACAGGCAACCTTTTTACTCTGCAACATGTTAATAAGTGCTGAAGTTTTGCATCCAAGCCATAATTCATTGGTACAGTTTCTATTCTTACTAATGTTCTGTATGAATCGTGCAACTTTTGTAAACCCCAGAAACACCCAGAGACCATCCTAAATGCCCTTTAACTTAACCCATGACCCTTTCACAGGACAATTGGATAAAAGGAGTCAATTTTTATTGCTAAGTATGGCTTCTTGGATTTCCTTGTCATTGATTGGAGACATCAGTAATGGATTACCTATGTATGTGAAATGCTGAATGGTTGGCTTGCTAGAGCAATCTGATTCCACAGCTTGATACCTTCTTTTTACCCCCAAATATTGTTTATAGATATATACAAATACGTACATTAGGCCCACCAATGATAATTATTCCCACGAGCAAGCAGGGCCAGTTTAACTCTTGGTACAAATTATGCTGGGCCCAATGGCAGCAGCACTACTGTTAACTTTATGTGGTGGAGTATGGTAGAAGAAGCAGCCACCATTGTCTGTAGGGGTGCATGGGACATTTACTGCATTTCTACTATTTAGAATGATCCTTGCACTACTGCTATAAACGCATCCAGTATCAGGGCTGGCCTACCCCTCTGTATTTTTTTTTATTTTTGATATTTGGTGTACAATGAAGAGCAATAGAGAGGAAGATGAGGAGGCAGTTAGTACCTGAATATCTAGTGTGTACATGTTTTGTATGTGATGTGCTTATGTGTGTATGTGTAACAGGCATGTTTTTCACAGGGGTGTGTTAGGCCACTTCTGGCTCAAAAACTGCAATGGAAAACATGTGTTGACATTCCGCACATTTGACTAAGGGTGGGTTCACACTACGTTTTCTCCCATACGGGAGAGCATACGGCAGGGGGGAGCTAAAACCTCGCGCTCCCGTATGTCACCGTATGCGCTCCCGTATGTCATTCATTTCAATGAGCCGGCCGGAGTGAAACGTTCGGTCCGGTCGGCTCATTTTTGCGATGTATGCGCTTTTACAACCGGACCTAAAACCGTGGTTGACCACAGTTTTAGGTCCGGTTGTAAAAGCGCATACGGCGCAAAAAAGAGCCGACCGGACCGAACGTTTCACTCCGGCCGGCTCATTGAAATGAATGACATACGGGAGTGCATACGGTGACATACGGGAGCGCGAGGTTTTAGCTCCCCCCTGCCGTATGCGCTCCCGTATGGGAGAAAACGTAGTGTGAACCCAGCCTTATCCGGCGGGCTGTTGGACCGCTCGGAAATAGACAGCAATGCCTTTCCTTGTGAAATCCGCAAAAAGACTAGACATGTCTATTCTTTCTGCAAACGCCGGATTCAGTATTTCTAAGGCAGAAACATCTGGCATAGAAGTTCTACTATGTGGACAGTGCAGCAGAATCCCACCGTGTAAACATATCTTTAATGTGTGGAGCACTTAAAAGGGGTTGTGGCTGGAAGAAATTATCATGGCAGTCTGGAGCAAACAATAAAAGGGAGAATTAAAGGATTAGTCTGGCAAAAAAAAAACTCTTCCCCTAGAGGTTTTATAGGTTCATATTCTGCATTTTATGAGGTTTGCTCATCATAATGACCTAATGGTGGGAGAATCATACAGGATGGTCTCTCTAGGAAAAATATTTAGCATTATCTGCTAACCTTGTGATACATGCAATAAGGACTATGCGATACATGGAAAGAACAGGTCTACTCTCAGATAGTGATTCTCAGCTGTGGCTTATAAAGCAGGACACCATTCTTTGATGACCAAAGGTCCCATTAGGGCTATGAGTAGTACCATATAGTATCAGTTACCACCTACAATAAATATATGAAATATATTTTACTGTTGACAATCTATTACCATCCAGATATTCCTACATTTTATAAAAAGTAAAATTAATAATAGTAATCTGAAAAATTAGCACTAAGGCGTGATCTTTAAAGCTGATGCCTACTCAATGACAATGTTATTGGGAATGATCCTGCTGGATGTTAACAAACCTCCAACGTTACCAGTGCATAAATGAATACATAATAAATAGTATCTTACAGTCCACATGTCTCTTTCCTTTTTGTTTCAGTTTAGGAAACCTAATCATTTTTCCTTTAACATATTTATATTTGTGGCTGTGTTTTCCTATGGTAACTAATACACTTGCAGGCAACTCAAGCCACATGCGTTTTTTTCTTTCTTCGCATCACTATTCAGATTTTTCTGGCATCAAGGATGGAGCTCATTGTTGAGCATGCCAGACTTGTTAAAATACTGTATCTTCCCTAGGAGATATAGACTGCGCACCTGAATGGTTTTGTCCTCAACAAGAATCTACTCTCTCGCCTGCAGAAGAATCTTTCTTCAAAATTCTTTTGGCCAGCCAATGCTAACCACACTATTTGTAGGCTAATAAAGATCGGTTTCTATTTGATTCCTTCAGAATCGCAGCATATTTCGCTCTCTTGCTGAGAATGATACACTGAAGACCAGCCTTAAAGTTAATCTTCTCTTCTACAATTAGCAATTATATCCCAGCCATGTGACCAATTTTCATAAAGAAATGCAGTCTTTAAGCACAATGGGGGGAATTTATCATTGGTTTTCCCCTGGTTTTGTGGTGTAGTACATTTGTCTCACAGTTTGTCTCAGTTGCTGTTTTGAGACTTTTCATTGCGACTTTTGCTATAGAAGGTTTTTCTAAAGGAGCATACCAACATAAAAAGTCACACAAAAAGTCGCAGAGGAATCACCATACAAAGTGGAGTACTGAAGTAAGAAATGTGATCAACACCAGATTTATCACATGCCCTGCACTGTTTAGTACATTTGGTGCAGGTACACAGTTTCCTCCACATGAATTAATGGGGTAAAAAGACGTTCACCTACACCACTCTTGATGAATAACCCCATTGTTACCTTCATTGAAAATGCCTTAAAATGATTTTGAAATCTATTTTATTACAAACTGTTATTTCTTAGCTATGAAGCCATAAATATCCTCATCACCAATATGAAAATTGTAGAAGGTTGTTTCCCGTCAGTTTTGTGCCTTTATATCTTCTGCTACAATCTGGATCCTTGTCTCCAGTAGAAGTGTTATGTTCCACTGTGTCACCGTTCTTTGGGCTGCTTTTGTGTCTCTGCCCTAACACCAATTGTTTGTCAATGAACCAAGTGCGACAAGGCACTGACAAATTCCTATTACTGCTGTGTTTCTCACCCCTCCTTCATAGCATCCAGCCAACTTTATGCTAGCTCAAAAATATTAGATGACAACACTCACAACTAAAGACTTATAGTGGTAGCATTTATGCCAGGCTCATTTATAGAGGCTTTGTATTATTTTTTTAAGTGTATATCCTCCAAAAAAATACTTTCCTTTTGCTCTAGACTACATACTCATCAACCTCATAGCATATCTAAACTAGTACATGGATTGCAGGATAAAACGTACCAGGAAAGGTTAAAGGACCTTAACATGTATAGCTTGGAAGAAAGAAGAGACATAGGGGATATGATAGAGACTTTTAAATACATAAAGGGAATCAACATGGTAAAGGAGGAGAGCATATTTAAAAGAAGAAAAACTACCACAAGAGGAAATAGTTTTAAATTAGAGGGGCAAAGGTTTAAAAGTATTATGAGGAAGTATTACTTTACTGAGATAGTAGTGGATGCATGGAATAGCCTTCCTGCAGAAGTGGTCGCTGCAAATACAGTGAAGGAGTTTAAACATGCATGGGATAAGCATAAGGCTATCCTTCATATAAGATAGGGTCAGGGACTATTCATGGTATTCAGATTATTGGGCAGACTAGATGGGCCAAATGGTTCTTATCTGCCGACACATTCTATGTTTCTATCTATTTATTTTGCTGGTTGGCTGACTATTTATGTATATAGATATGACCCTTGCATGTAATTTTGCAAAGGACTGCAGGTAGATCTGTTAAAGAACAATTTACAGTAGCAAGCTAATTTTATTACACTTTGGGCAGTGTCTGTTGAGTACCCCATAACATCTGATGTATACCCATAATGGATGCCTGTCACTTAGTGGCATGAGTTATACATGGGGTCCCATGTCTGTGCTATTCCAACCAGAACGTCCTGACAGATTAAACATGAATGGAGGAAAAAGTTATGCTCATTTGGACTTCATTAGGTAGTAGGGGTTTATACATAGAGTACATACATACACCACGATCTGTCCAGGCACTTACGTTAAGTGGACACTGCTGCAGTGTTACATTTGCCAGACCATGTCTGATGGATCTAGCACCTGGGCAGAGTTTGTCCAGCATCATTTTTCAACTGTTTCTGATATTGAAAGTCCCTCTTGTGGTCCTATACATTGGAGTTCACTAGTGGCTTGTATGAGGAAGCATCTCCTATTTTGAAGACCTCCCTCTGACATCACCAAATCCAATAGAGCAGCCAATTGGACCATGACTAAATTGATTGTGGCGGTGAAGGGACATACTTTTGATCATCACCTACAGCAATAACCTGGACACAGCATCTCATGGGTTGCAGCTTTGTTTTTAGCAATAGTAATTTAAAAATTGCCTGGCTGCTCTACATACTCATCCTATTGACCCTGCCACAAACCATGCTTTCCGGCCAGCAGCTCTAATTGTATGGCAGCTTAAACCTGAATTCACAGAGGATAGCAGAGATGGTTTCCAGCTTTCCTTTAACATGCCACATAATAGATCCTTACATGTATAGGTAATATGGCTGTCTGGCTATCTGGCTATTTGCATGTTGGACCAAGGTTGTTGGTACTGATAGATATGTTCAGGGCTAGGCAGTGATTGCAGACCCCTACTTGCCGTGAAGTAAGATTATGCTTGCTAAATTCATACTCAGCACAGAACACGCAAAGGACACCTATTCAACTCGTTTTGACTGGCAGACATATTAAGTTTCCCCTTGTTTTTATAAGGCTTGTTAGACACCATGTACCAATTCAGATGGTTCCACAAAATTTAATTAATGGCAGTGTTTTCCAAGTACTACATAATCAGATTAATACTTTATCTGTTTACTCATCGTACTTCAACTTTTTTACTACTGGTTGTTTCAGCTTCTGGTCAATCCATTTCCTTGAGCGTATAAATTAGAGGGGATTAAATTACAGCAAAAATTGTGCCTCGATGTTCCTCGGCACAGAGGTCAGGTGGGTTGTGTCTGGTTTAAAGGCTTATTTAGATGTGTAATATGAATAGATTAGGTTTTCAGAAATAATATTAGGATTTAGGAAACAAAACAAAAAAGTTGACCTATGAATGTAAACAAATACTTGCGTTACTCTTGGTTATACATTTTTGGTGACAGCCCCTATGGGTTCATGGTTTTGAGTGGAGAGGATATACTAAATATTTTTACCACAAGGGAGTATGGTATATCTAAGCTTTATGAAAGCATGGTTCATGGTTCATAACAAAACAGCACCTAAAGTGCTAAAATTAGCACTAATTATCATATTTTACTGTTCATCAGTTCTTATTATGGCTTGCCCACAACAAAATTTTAAAGAGAACCGGTAAAAATATATAAATATGGTACTCTCATTATACTTGTGAATGTAATTGTATCCAATAGACATGCCACCAAAATACCAAAGCTGTTTGATTTGCTGTTGGCTGTTGGCTGTTGGCTTTACTGCATGTATGTATAGTCTTATAGGAAATCTGGCAAGGAAAGTACTGCAGCCTTCAGTAGGTAGTTAAAGGATTATTTCGGTGGCACAGATATTTTTTTAATTCACCCTGGGTGCTGTGAAAATGAAAAAGTAGCCATACTCACTTTTCCTGATCCTCTGACAATCTGACTGCCCTGATCTGACTGCTCCTTGTCCCTGCAGCTCTCAGCTGCTTCATAGTTTCTGTAAATGTTGTCATGGCAAAAAATGTCCTTTCAGACAATTACTGGCTGAAGCAGTGACCTTGTCACGATTCGGCTTCCAGGTAGTGGATCCTCTGTGCCAGAGAGGGATTGGCGTGGACCGTGCTAGTGGACCGGTTCTAAGCCACTACTGGTTTTCACCAGAGCCCGCCGCAAAGCGGGATGGTCTTGCTGCGGCGGTAGTGACCAGGTCGTATCCACTAGCAACGGCTCACCTCTCTGGCTGCTGAAGATAGGCGCGGTACAAGGGAGTAGGCAGAAGCAAGGTCAGACGTAGCAGAAGGTCGGGGGCAGGCGGCAAGGTTCGTAGTCAGGATGGGTAGCAGAAGTTCAGGTACACAGGCTTTGGACACACTAAACGCTTTCACTGGCACAAGGCAACAAGATCCGGCAAGGGAGTGCAAGGGAGGAGACTAGATAAAGGCAGGGAGCAGGTGGGAGCCAATTAAGCTAATTGGGCCAGGCACCAATCATTGGTGCACTGGCCCTTTAAGTCTCAGAGAGCTGGCGCGCGCGCGCCCTAGAGAGCGGAGCCGCGCGCGCCAGCACATGACAGCAGGGGACCGGGACGGGTAAGTGACCTGGGATGCGACTCGCGAGCGGGTGCGTCCCGCTGTGCGAATCGCATCCCCAACGGCCAAAACAGTGCAGCGCTCCCGGTCAGCGGGACTGACCGGGGCGCTGCAGGGAGAAAGACGCCGTGAGCGCTCCGGGGAGGAGCGGGGACCCGGAGCGCTAGGCGTAACAGTACCCCCCCCCTTAGGTCTCCCCTTTTCTTTGACCGGCAACTGCCTCCCCTGGGATGAGGACCCCGGGAAAGAATGGAGGGTTTCCTCAACGGCAGGCAGTACAGCAGGAGTGGGAATGGGGAGGGAGGGCAGAGGGCGAAGCCGGGCACGGGGCAGTGTGACACCAGGACGGGGGCCATGAGGAGGCACAGAGGTTTGCCTGACGGGACTGGGAGGGGGGGAGAGGCACTTCCTATGGCAGGCAGAGTCCCAGTTCTTTATCTCCCCGGTGGTCCAATCAAGGGTGGGGGAATGAAGCCGGAGCCATGGCAGACCGAGGAGGACCTCAGAGGTACAACTGGGGAGAATGAAGAACTGAATCCTTTCGTGGTGGGGTCCGATAGACATCAGGAGGGGTTCTGTGCGGTAACGCACGGTGCAGTCCAATCTGGCTCCGTTGACCGCGGAAATGTAGAGCGGTTTGGCGAGACGGGTCACCGGGATGCAGAATTTATTGACAAAGGACTCCAAAATAAAATTCCCGGAGGCACCAGAGTCCAAGCAGGCCAAGGCTGAGAGGGAGGAGTTGGCTGTAGGAGAAATCCGCACGGGCACCGTGAGACGTGGAGAAGAAGATTTAGAACCAAGAGATGCCACACCCACGTGAGCTGGGTGCGTGCGTGCGTTTCCCAGGCGTGGAGGACGGATAGGGCAATCCACCAAGAAATGCTCGGTACTGGCACAGTACAGACAGAGATTTTCTTCTCTACGGCGATTCCTCTCTTCCTGGGTCAGGCGAGACCGATCCACTTGCATGGCCTCCTCGGCGGGAGGCCCAGGCATAGACTGCAAAGGATGCTGTGGGAGAGGTGCCCAGAGATCTAAGTCTTTTTCCTGGCGGAGCTCTTGGTGTCGCTCAGAAAAACGCATGTCAATGCGGGTAGCCAAATGGATGAGTTCTTGGAGGTTGGCAGGAATCTCTCGTGCGGCCAGCACATCCTTGATGCGACTGGATAGGCCTTTTTTAAAGGTCGCGCAGAGAGCCTCATTATTCCAGGATAGTTCAGATGCAAAAGTACGGAATTGTATGGCGTACTCGCCAACGGAAGAATTACCCTGGACCAGGTTCAGCAGGGCAGTCTCAGCAGAAGAGGCTCGGGCAGGTTCCTCAAAGACACTTCGGACTTCAGCAAAAAAGGACTGGACTGTGGCTGTGGCAGGATCATTGCGGTCCCAGAGCGGTGTGGCCCAAGACAAGGCCTTTCCTGAAAGAAGGCTTACTACGAACGCCACCTTAGACCGTTCTGTAGGAAACAAGTCTGACAACATCTCCATATGCAGGGAACACTGAGACAAAAATCCACGGCAGAGTCTGGAGTCCCCATCAAATTTGTCCGGCAGGGACAAGCGGAGGTTAGGAGCGGCCACTCGCTGCGGAGGAGGTGCAGGAGCTGGCGGAGGAGATGGTTGCTGCTGTAGCAGGGGCAGAATTTGCTGTAACATGGCGGTCAACTGCGACAGCTGCTGTCCTTGTTGGGCAATCTGCTGCGATTGCTGAGCGACCACCGTGGGAAGATCAGCGAGACTTGGCAGCGGCACCTCAGCGGGATCCATGGCCGGATCTACTGTCACGATTCGGCTTCCAGGTAGTGGATCCTCTGTGCCAGAGAGGGATTGGCGTGGACCGTGCTAGTGGACCGGTTCTAAGCCACTACTGGTTTTCACCAGAGCCCGCCGCAAAGCGGGATGGTCTTGCTGCGGCGGTAGTGACCAGGTCGTATCCACTAGCAACGGCTCACCTCTCTGGCTGCTGAAGATAGGCGCGGTACAAGGGAGTAGGCAGAAGCAAGGTCAGACGTAGCAGAAGGTCGGGGGCAGGCGGCAAGGTTCGTAGTCAGGATGGGTAGCAGAAGTTCAGGTACACAGGCTTTGGACACACTAAACGCTTTCACTGGCACAAGGCAACAAGATCCGGCAAGGGAGTGCAAGGGAGGAGACTAGATAAAGGCAGGGAGCAGGTGGGAGCCAATTAAGCTAATTGGGCCAGGCACCAATCATTGGTGCACTGGCCCTTTAAGTCTCAGAGAGCTGGCGCGCGCGCGCCCTAGAGAGCGGAGCCGCGCGCGCCAGCACATGACAGCAGGGGACCGGGACGGGTAAGTGACCTGGGATGCGACTCGCGAGCGGGTGCGTCCCGCTGTGCGAATCGCATCCCCAACGGCCAAAACAGTGCAGCGCTCCCGGTCAGCGGGACTGACCGGGGCGCTGCAGGGAGAAAGACGCCGTGAGCGCTCCGGGGAGGAGCGGGGACCCGGAGCGCTAGGCGTAACAGACCTGGCCCTTTCTCTTTACCATGATTGGAGATTTAGAGGGTCATATCTTTAACAGGTGTACTACAACCACTATTGTATTTGAACCAAGGTATCATACTTTTATTATTATTTTAATTTTTTTTAAGTAGGTCTGTCATAGTGACCATTTCTATTTAATGAGATATTCCCATCTGGGACATTCATGGCATATCCACAAGATGTGTCACAAATTGCTGATAGATGTTGGTCCCATCGATCCCATATCCAGCCAAATTGTGGATGCCAGAGGGGGTTGAAAAGCTGAAGGCAGCTGAACAGGTAGCTTTGTGGAGTTAACATAACTCCCATAAAAGGTTAATGGAAGTTGTGTAAATATTGTAGCACCATGCACTAAGCTGCTTCCATGTCTCTGGCGTTCTGGAAATATTGTAGCTCCTGTGAACCCAAAAACAGCTGGTTTGGCTGTTTGAGGCCCACCTTCCCAACTACCTTTAGTGGCTGCAATCCTTAGATAGGTGTGGGTTCCAAAAATGGCATCTGCATTGATCAGACATGTATTTTCATCTCATCTAGCAAAATAACATCAATGCCCAGCACGGTGTCTGAAATGAAAGTGGAAGTTGCCAGTTGCTCAGTGGAGTTTACCGAACCCCCGTGATCGTGGGGGTTTGGTGAGCTAAAATGGTGCAGTAGGGTCCCCCTTACCTTACTTCTGCCGCCAATTGCTGATCCAATGATGCAGTCTGGCTTAACTAGGCTGTATCTGTGGATTGCTGATCACACTGTGTAATACTAAGCCATAAGCATATCATTATACAGTGAATGCAACCTAATGATTGCATATAAAAGTGTAAAATTAAAAAAAGGCTATAACATTTTATAAACCCCACCCTCTAATCTATTTATATAAAACTCAACGTGTGTGTGTATGTATGTTCCACAAAAACTTCCAAACGGCTAAAGATATTAACATGAAACTTGGCACACGTTACTTATATGTCAACAATAAACATAGGATAGGTGATTTAACCCTTACTCACCCCCATTTTCCAGGGGTGGGGTTTATGTTTAAAGTCCCATACAAGTCAATGGGAAATATATGTTACTGCCTAACTTCCAAACGGCTGGAGATATTTCAATAATACTTGGTCACATGTTACTTATACGTCCACTTAAAATATAGGATAGTTAATTTAACCCTTAATTACCCCCAATTGTGAGTGTCAGGGTTTTTGTTTAAAGTCCCATGCAAAACAATGGGAAATGTATGTTCTCACATAACATATGTTTATGATATTTCAATACCTGGTACACATATTACAGGTCGGGATATGAGAACGGGATAGGAGGTCGTGATAGGAGGATCGGGATAGGAGGATGGGATAGGAGGACGGAATAGGAGGTTGAGAGAGGAGGTTGGGATAGATGGACTGGATAGGAGGACGGGATAGGAGGACAGGAAGTCGGGATAGGAGGACTGGATAGGAGAACAGGATAGGAGGACGGGATACGAGGTCGGGATAGGAGGTCGAGATAGGAGGTTGGGATAGATGGACTGCATAGGAGAACGGGATAGGAGGATGGGATAGGAGGATGGGATAGGAGGTCGGGATAGGAGGTCGGGATAGGAGGTCAAGATAGGAGGACGGGATAGGAGATTGGAATATGAGGACGGGATAGAAGGTCGAGATATGATGACGGGATAGGAGGTCGGGATATGAGGCAGGATATGGGGTTGGGATATGACAACAATATATGAGGACAGGATAGGAGGTTGGGATAGATGTACTCGATAGGAGGAGGGGATAGGAGGACGGGAGGTCGGGATAGTAAGACAGGTTAGGAGGTCGAGATAGGAGTTCGGGATAGATGGACGGGATAGGAGGACGGGATAGGAGGTCGGGATAGGAGGACAGGATAGGAGGACAGGATAGGAGGACGGCATAGGAGGACGGGATAGGAGATTGAAATATGAGGACGGGATAGAAGGTCGAGATATGATGACGGGATAGGAGGTCGGGATATGAGGCAGGATATGGGGTTGGGATATGACAACAATATATGAGGACGGGATATGAAGTCAAAAGCTTCCTCCTTTGTTTATTTTCCTCCCCAACAAGGATTAGAAAGGAAAAACCAGGCAACACCGGGTACTCAGCTAGTAAAAGATAAAATCATCATTATTTTTCCATTTTACAAAAAAAGAAAAACATATTTGGTATCGGCACATGCGTAAATGTCCAAATTATTAAAATATAATGTGTATAATCCCACATGGTAAATAGTGTAGATGTAAAAAAAAAAAAAATACCAAACACCAAAAATACAGATTTTTTATCACATCATATATCAGGAAAGAAAAATTTAAAGCGATCAAAAAGTCCCATCAAAATAAAAATGGTACCAATAAAAACTACAGATCACGGCGCAAAAAATAAGATGCATATGATCCATATATGGTTCTGTTTGGTGTTGATTTTTTTTTTTTTTAAATACACTGCTCAAAAAAAATAAAGGGAACACTAAGAGAACGCATCCTAGATCTGAATGAATAATGTATGAAATAATTTCATCTTTACATAGTTGAATGTGCTGACAACAAAATCACACAAAAATTATCAATCAAAATGTATCAACCCATGGATGTCTGGATGTCCTTAAAACAAGTCAAAATGAGGCTCAGTACTGTGTGTGGCCTCCACGTGCCCGTATGACCTCCTTACAATGCCTGGGCATGCTCCTGATGAGTTGGCAGATGGTCTCCTGAGGGATGTCCCGGGCAGGCCAGTCCATAGCATCAATGCCTTCCTCTTGCAGGAACTGCTGACACACTCCAGCCATATGAGTTCTAGCATTGTCTTTCATTAGGAGGAACCCAGGGCCAACCGCACCAGCATATGGTCTCACCAGAGGTCTGAGGATCTCATCTCGGTACCTAATGGCCACATGCGACTACTGTCGCCTCACCTACTTACCTGCTACCCGTTTTTTTGGATACCGTCTTTTCCTTAATTACTCTTTCCCCGCAGCAATCCGGTTTGAGGAAGGTCATAATTGACCGAAACGTCACATGATTTTGGATTGCAAGAATAAAATTCATCCTTATTTTCACCGCAAGTGGAGTGCTATGTTATCATTTCTTTAGTACCTAATGGCAGTCAGGCTACCTCTAGCATGCACATGCTAGTCTACCAAAGAAATGCCACCCCACACCATTACTGACCCACCACCAAACCGGTCATGCTGGAGGATGTCATGTCTGTCACATGTGCTCAGTGTGAGCCTGCTTTCATCTGTGAAGAGCACAGGGTGCAAGTGGCGAATTTGCCAATCTTGGTGTTCTCTGGGAAATGCCAAACGTCCTGCATGGTGCTGGACTGTAAGCACAACCCCCACCTGTGGACGTTGGGCCGTCATACCACCCTCATGGAGTCTGTTTCTCATTTGAGTGGACACATGCACATTTGTGGCCTGCTGGAGGTCATTTTGCAGGGCTCTAGCAGTGCTCCTCCTGCTCCTCCTTGCACAAAGGTGGAGGTAGTTGTCCTGCTGCAGTGTTGTTGCCCTCCTACAGTCTCCTCCACATCTCCTGATGTACTGGCCTGTCTCCTGGTAGCGCCTCCATGCTCTGGACACTACGCTGACAGACATAGCAAACCTTCTTGCCACAGCTCGCATTCATGTGCCATCCTGGTTGAGCTGCACTAGCTAAGCCACTTGCGTGGGTTGTAGACTCCGTCTCATGCTACCACTGGAGTGAAAGCACCGACAGCATTCAAAAGTGACCAAAACATCAGCCAGGAAGCATAGGAAAGAAGAAGAATCCTTTATTGGGGTGTCTTGTCTAATTGCCTATAATTTCCACCTGTTGTCTGTTCCATTTGCACAACTGCATGTGAAATTGTCAATCATTGTTACTTCCTGAGTGGACAATGTGATTTCACAGAAGTGTGATTGATTTGGAGTTACACTGTGTTGTTTAAGTGTCCCCTTTATTTTTTTTGAGCAGTGTAGTACAATAATAAAATTAAAAAATAATTAAATTAAATAAATTCAGTATCATTTACATTTTTTTGACCTACAGAATAAAGATAATGTATAATTTTTACCATAAATAAAAGATGTCCCTACGAAGTATAGTTGGTCACGCAAAAAAAAAAAAACCTCATACGGTTCTGTAGGTGGTAAAATAAGAGTTTGGGATTTTAAAAGGAGAGGAGGAAAAAATGAAAATGCAAAAATGAAAGTTGGCCTGGTCCTTAAGACTAAAATGGCCTGGTCATAAAGGGGTTAAGGAGACAATCCCCATTAATGTTTGCATTATCCCATGATGCAGTTCATATTTTTTTTAACAATCTGCTCCCCTGTAGCACAAGCCAGTAGTCTGTATTTTAACATATTGGCCCAGATGTGTAATATGCCCAAAAAACCCATAGTGACCAATCATAGCTCAGCTTGGATATCTTTACCAGCTCTAATAAAATAAAAGCTGATGTGTGATTGGTTGCTTTGGGCAGATCATACCAGTTTTTGTTTCCAATACATTGATAAATCTGAGCCTTTATGTCTTTACACACATAAAGAGAACACGTAACCAAGCATTGCGTGACTATACGCCATCTGTCATTCCTGCTCACTCCTTTATACATTATTATGCCTGTTACAGGGGACCAACCTTCTACTTCTCAGCCCTCCTAATATCAACTGTTCAAAACATCTTGGACCTTTCTCAGTTTCTTCAGGCCACTCATTCCCAACCCACCGATCTCTCAACAAGGCTAGCAAATCTTTTAAATCACCTCAATTACATAATTATAAGCAGGACAGCTGGTCCTAAGAATCCGTAATGACTGCACCTGGAGGTAATAAGCCAGATAAAGGCCAGCTATTTCACCAAATAACTTCATCATTTTTCTAAACTACAAATTACATAACGTACATTGAAATGGACCCAGGAGGGAGATATTACCAGCGCTTCCCTAAAGCCGCAATGATGTTTTCTATCATCATATCCCCGATAATGGAAAAGTATATTATTTAACCCTTTCACAGTTAGTGGCCCTTTAGGCTTTTATTAAACTATGGTATAAGAGAATGAATGAACACATCAATAAAGAACCCCTTAAGATCACTGTTAGAGATAATCGAATCGGGCGAATCCAAATCCGTTCTGAATTTCATGAAAAATTCCATTCTGACTGAATCTGAATTTCCACTCGATTTGAAATAACTAATTTCTTAATTCACTCCATTTTGTTATTATTCTCATGCTAAGTTTTTGCATGAAAAAAATATATGTAACAACATTTATTTTTTTCTATAACAAAATTTTAATAAATTTTTTGAAACAGGTGACCAATTTATGTGGGCGGTAGGGACCTAAAAATGTAGCCGACAATAATAAAAATGTAGAAAGAGGCCATTTAAATGTAAAAATTATGTATTTTTTAGAATTCATTTTGTTAAACTTTTTATTAGTAATGTATTTTAATAGTGTGTTTAATAAAGTTTGTGTGTTTTTTAACTTTTTTTTCTTTTTTACATTTTTTAGGTACTACTACTACTCCCAGCATGGAACAGACTGTTCCATGATGGGAGTAGTAGTATTTGTATTAATAGACAGATCACCCCGGGGTCTGACACCCGTTGCGATCCTCCTATATAATGTATAGTTGCGGCCGGCCACTCTTCTGCGCCATCCTGGACTATGTACTGCAATGTAAAGTTCTTCACATCACAGATTCATATTTCCTGCAGAGAGCTGTGATTGGCCAAATGGTTCCAGCCAATCACATCTCTCTGTGGGAAATATGAATAATAGGTATATATACATATATATATGGCAGTGCAGGGGCAGGGGCCATACCCTTGATCTATACATTATACAGGGCGATCGCAGTGGGTGTCAGGAGTTCTGACACCTGTTGCAATCTGTCTGTTAATGCAGGTACGACAGCTCCCAGCATGGAGCTGAGTGTTCTCCATATTGGGAGCAGTAGTACCTGAAGTTAAAGCGCAACTGTCACAGATTTTAACCCCCATAAACTAGCCCCAGGATGACAAGTTGTTATAAATTACAGTTCAAGCATACCTTTTGCTGCTTTCTGGAAGCTTTAATGGGGCTTAAAAATGCTTTTTATGAAAGTCAGTAACAATCGGATATTGCCTGTATGTCAGCAATGGGATCGCTGTGGGATTGACACACAGGTCCCAGCACATAGGCCCGTTATTCTTATATGTGTATGTGGGTGGCGAGTTTTCTACTGTAAAAGACTTAACAGTGTCCGTTCTCTTGTGCAGATGCAATGCGGGCAGCCAGCTCTCACAGCAAGCGCTCACTCCCCATGGGCGGCATAATGTAGTAGCGGAATGAGCTGGCCACGCGCATCGCATCGCCGCTGTGCCCTCTAGAAAGACAGGAGAATGGGCGGCCGGCTCATTCCGCTACTGCATTACGCAACGCAAAGGGCCTTAGGGACTGAGCACTGGCTGTGGCCGCCTGCATCGCATAACTGCTGGACACAGGAGAACGGGCACTGTTTTTGCGCCACCCGCATATAAGGGGCCTATGCGCTGGGACCTGTGTGTCAATCACACAGTGGTCCCAGCGAGGACATACAGGAGATACCCAACTGTTGCTGACTTTAATAAAAAGCATTTTTTTAACCTGATTAAAGCTGCTAGAAAGCAGCAAAAGGTATGCTTGAACTGTAATTTTAACAACTTTGTCATCCTAGGGCTAGTTTATGGGGGTTCAAATCTGTGACAATTGAGCTTTAAGGAAAGATCGTCCGGGTGTCACTTCTGACATCCTTTGCGATCCTCCTGTATAATGTATAGATGTGAGCAGCTGTTCTTCTATGGTCCCGTGCACTGACGTATTTATACACCTATTCATATTTCCCGCAGAGAGCTGTGATTGGCCGGATGGTTCCAGCCAATCACAACTCTCTGTGGGAAATATAAATAGGTGTGTATATACGTCAGTGCACGGGACCATAGAAGAGCTATACATTATACAGGAGGATCGCAACGGGTGTCAGAAGTGACACTCAGGACAATCTTTCCTTAAAGCGCAACTGTCACGGATTTTAACCCCCCATAAACTAGCCCTAGGATGACAAAGTTGTTAAAATGACATTTCAAGCATACCTTTTTCTGCTTTCTAGCAGCTTTAATCAGGGATGTCCCTTGTATGTCAGCGTTTGGACCGCTGTGTGACTGACACACAGGTCCCAGCGCATAGGCCCCTTATTCTTCTTATATGTGGGTGGCGCATAAACAGTGCCCGTTTTCCTGTGCCCAGCAGTGATGCGATACGGGCGGCCCTTGGACCCTGTGCGCGGCGCAATGCAGTAGCGGAATGAGCCGGCATAATGCAGTAGCGGAATGAGCCAGTTGCCCATTCTTCTGTCTTCCTAGAGTGCACAGCGGTGATGCGATGTGTGCGGCCAGCTCATTCTGCTACTGCATTATGCTGCCCATGGGGAGCGAGTGCTTGATGTGAGAGCTGGCTGCCCCCGCATCGCATCACTGCTGTGCACAGGAGAATGGACACTGTTTATACTTTTACAGTAGAAAACTCGCCACCCACGTATAAGAATAAGGGGCCTATGCGCTGGGACCTGTGTGTCAATCACACAGCGGTCCCAGTGCTGACATACAGGGGATAGGGGATAAGATGTCAGATCGCCGCGGTCCCGCTGCTGGGGAGCCCTGGGATCCCCGCTGCGGCACCGCGCTCTCATTACTGCACAGAGCGAGTTCGCTCTGTGCGTAATGACTGGCGATACGGGGGACGGAGCAGCGTGACGTCATGGCTCCGCCCCTCATGACATCACGGCCCGTCCACTTAATGCAAGTCTATGGGAGGGGGCGTGATGACCGCCACGCCCCCTCCCATAGACTTGTATTGAAAGGGGCGGGCCGCGATGTCACGAGGGGCGGAGCCGTGACGTAACGATGCTCCGGCCCCTGTACTGCCCGTCATTACGTGCAGAACGAACTCGCTCTGTGCAGTAATGACAGCGGGGTGCTGCAGCAGCAATCCCGGGGGTTCCCTAGCAGCGGGACCGCAGCGATCTGACATCTTATCCCCTATCCTTTGGATAGGGGATAAGATGTCTAGGGGCGGAGTACCCCTTTAAGGCTCAGTAATGGTGACATTTGGTAACCCATGGTAACTATTACACAACCCCTCAATTTTTATTTTTTTTTGGCTTATTCACACCAAAATAATATGGCATAAAGTATCCCTCGTTGTCGGTAGATGCTTGCGGGTTTTAATATTCACACGGAAGCATCAGGCTTTATTTATCCCAGCATGCCAAAAATTATCCCTTTTTTTGGAGTAGCAACAGGTTCTTAGTCTAGCAAATGAGAAGATGGCATGGATTTTTCCTAGCGTCCCAAAAATGATCCCTTTTTTGGGAGTAGCAACAGGTTTTTAGTCTAGCAAGTGAAGAAGATGGCATGGATTTTTCCAAGCGTCCTAAAAATAATCCCTTTTTTGGGAGTAGCAACAGAATTGTCGTTAAAATAGTGAAGACTGAAGAAGAAATAGCTCTTGTATGAAAAGCCGAAAAATGTTTCCCTTTTCTGGGGAAGATGGGTTGTGTATGTGTAGGCCTGGCTGGAAGTAGGGTGATGGAAGATTGGTGCCGCTAGTAGTATCCTAAGTACAGCAGTTGGTGGCTGACTGATGTTAATAGCGTACAGAATGAGATGGTGGATTGATGTCACTAGTTTACAGCATGAGATGGCAGACAGATGTCACTAGTGTACAACATAAGATGGCAGAATGGTAGTGGCAGGAAGGTGGTGGGTATATGGGTGCCAGTTGAAAACGCTTTGTGGGTGGGTGGCATAGATCACTGCACCTCACTAGCTACTGTAGCTGGTTCAGGAACACTATTATAGTGACAAGTCACAACTGTATTCACAGGCTCTAAAGGTATATAGGTGCTACTTCAATACACTTTATGGTTGGGTGGAACAGATCACTGCAGCTCACTGGCTACTGTAGCTGGTTCAGGAACAATATTCAATTCAGGCATATGCTGGTATGAGCCTTAAAACGGTTTTGGATTATGACTTCCAGTTCCGGCAGGGGCATGTGAGGAGCGCTGAGCCGGAGCTCCCGCACCCCGGACCTCATACCCGCGCTGTACCAAGCACACGGAGGGTTTCTTACCGCAGCATGCAGGACGGGGCCACCATTTTCTCCTGGCCAGCAGAGTGAGGCGGAGAAAGTTCCTGTGCGGTCGTCCGCACCATTCAGGTATATAGCAGCGCAGCTGCAGTGGACCGCACCAGCACTCAGGACTAAAGCAGGCCCGGGAACTATGAGGGGCTACCACCCTGCCTTGACCTGCTACAGCCACGCTACAGAGAAGACCGGGCAGTCTCTTCCCCAACCTGGGTCACATGCCCCGTCTGCACATAGCACCATAACTGCTCCAGTGCAGCGCAGGGGGGGGGGGGGGGGATTACTGTACCCTATATAAGTAGTGAGGATCCCAGGATCCCTCCACTATACCTCCCCCTGGCTAAAGTGTGCCCTCTGCCTCTCCTGCCTTCTCTTGCATGGACCGCTACCTAAGTAAAGGGGCCACACGTGTGGGGTCTCAACAGTGACACCTTCCTCTATAACTGCTCAGATGCCTGCTACTGTATCTGACCCAGCGACCTCCAAGGGCACACAGCCCAAACAGGTTGCCATGGGCTTGGCCAACAGCCAGCTGCTGTTCACCCCTGAAGAGGGGGCACAGGCGCCTTCTGTACCCCTGCAACTCCCCCCCTTGGTGGGGCCTCAAAGGTCTCCTTTTCTTCTCCCATGGATTTCCAAACATTGGGGGCAACCTTGGTTAAGCTGATTACTCCTACTATACAGTTAACCTGGAAAACACCATGCGCTCCACGTTAACACAGCTACAGATGGATCTGGGCGCTTAATCAGGCCATCTGGATGAGGCGGAACAATGCATTATCGCTCTGGAAGACGAAAATAGTGCACTTGCTACCAGACTTCCCCAAACTGAAACAGATCTCTGCTATGTAAGAGGAAAATTAGAAGACCTGGAAAACAGATAACACCGTAATAACTTGCGTATTGTGGGGGTCAGTGAATCCCTCCTTCCTTCTGATCTCAAGGACTTTTGTGAAAGTGATCTGCCCAAAGCTCTGGGATTCATGCACAAATGCAGGGTGGAGAGGGCCCACCGAGTGGGATGGCCACAGTCTTCACCTTCTCATTCTCGGCAGTCCGAAGACACCCGCCCCCGACAAGTTATCTTCAAATTGTTGGATTACAATGACAAAATGGAACTCCTGAGGGCTTATAGAAAGCGCTCTTCCCCGCTTACTTTCCGCAACAAGAAGCTGTTGATCTTCGAGGACTTCCCTGCTGATGTTGCTAAGCGGTGGAGAGCTTATGGTAAATTCTGCACTGAACTGTTCAAAGCAAATAAACGTTTCCAGTTCCAGCATCCAGCTACTTTGAAAGTGTTCCGTCCGGATGGATCCTTCTCTTCTTCAGACTCTGGCCGCAGCGGAGGCTGCCCTGCAGGAACTTCTGAGAGACTCATCTCGCCTTACCCACTCTCCCTCTTATCACTCTCCACCACCCAGAGACCAGGGTGACACATCTTATCTCTCTTCACGCCGCAGAAGCAGCCGTACAAGATCTCCGTGCGACTCCAGGAAACGGTGCAAGTCGGTGGGAAGGCGTAGCAGAAGCAGCCGATCATCCTCTCCAGACTGAGTATCGTTTTGGCTTTTTCTTCATGTCTTCATTTCGGTAGCAGGGGGGATTTACCATTTACCGTTTATAGGTGGTTTCAGTTGCTGTAGTATGTTCATGCAGTCATTTATTACTATGTTCTTAATATCCTGAGGGAGGGTGCTGTTTTATACCTAGAAGGATTACTGTCATCTGCTGTTGAGTATAATGACCCTTTACTGTTCTGCTGCTATACTGTTGCAGTGTTCTTGTGTACAATTTAACCTAATGTTGTTACGCCGTTTCTGCTTTCTTTTCTTCAATGACACGATTGCAGATTTCATGTCAAACGCCACACAGCATAGCTCTCATGTCCCCCTATATCACTGGTCCAGCTTTCTCAAACATGTCAGGTGGGGTGGGGACCGGCTGCTTTTCCTTTGCCAGCAGTCTCCCAGCGGCTCTCACATGGTTCCTTTCATGCCTTTTACTGTCCTGCTCTTGTTATTGTATGTTTCCCTCTGACAGCCCTTTCTTCCTTTTTTTTAAATCTCTGTTACTGCACTAAACCCTGGCCTGTTGGACATGCCTCGTAGGGGGTCCGGGGTGGGAGTTCTGGCTACACACATGCCTGAAAAAAGTGGAGTCCATCACCCAATTCACGACCGCCCTTATTCTATTCTGGGGATCGGTCTATCTAGGGGTTTTTCTGTTTCTGTTCCTGTTCTATTTTTTGTTACCTGTGTTGGCTTTTATATTTTGGTCTTAGTTTCTCCTCCCCCCCCCCCCCCCACGGCTCTCTCATGGCCTATGGTCCGCTTTTTTTCTAGTCATCTGGGAATGACCGGTCCCCTCGGCTGGCTCCTCCTATTTGTTCTTTCCATGTTCTTCTTATACCAATTCCAACCCCTCCTACTTGATGTTTTTTTGTCTACCCCTTGTCTGGTCTGCTCCTTTGCTCCTCCTCCCTACCCTCGGAGGGTTTTTCTTTCCACTTGTGTAAGATTGTGATGTGGAATGTTGAGGGCCTGTGCTTTCCACAGAAGCACATAAAAATTCTGTGTTTCCTGAAACACCTGCATCCAGAAATAGTTCTCCTCCAGGAGACTCATCTAACGGAACAGGATTTTCATAGAATGCAGAAGTTGTGGGCGGGTAAGGGAATGGGCAGTCCAGCGATAGAAGACAAATCTGGAGTGTTAACATTGATTAATAAGTCCTTCCCTCACCACATACTCTCACATGACAGAGATGATGAAGGGCGCCTCTCACATCTGCAACTAGTTCATAATGGTACCACGTATCACATTTAGAATGTCTATGCTCCTAATGGTGATAATTCTTCCTTCTTCCGCTCTTTAGCAGCCATGGTTAACAGCACTAATGGACCGCTCACCATCCTGGGAGGGGACTTGAACATAGTAGTTGACCCGCTAGTAGACTGTAGATGATCAGTTCAAACCTCTACAGCTCCCCGGCCGAGTGATACAGTTATCCACCCTTTTTTGACACAGACAGGGTTGATTGACTCACCTACACCTGGATAATCATGAGCACACGCACTTCTCATACGTCCATGGCTCGTGGTCTCGCATTGATCATTTTCTGGTTAGTCCGCTGCTATGCTACCGTTTGGGAGCTCTGGATAAAAGAGATCTGGTCATTTCAGATCATGCTGGAGTTCCTGCCATCATGCCCCAAGGGTTCTGATTTTTTGTGGCGGTTTCCATCTTATCTAACGAAAGATGAATCCTTCCTGGGTCTTCTCAAGGGGTGGTGGCTGGAATTACTGCTGGACAACGCATCCCATGTAGACAATCCCTCCCTTTCCTGGGAAACAGCAAAAGTTGTGCTTCGGGCTTAGATTATGTTTTATAGCAACACAGTTAAATGGAAAACCTTGGAGGCTTATGCTAAGGCGAGCGCAACTTCAGCTGAGGCATATTCCGATTTCCTAGAGTTTCCCTCCACAGAAAAGAAACTCAAATGGCAGAAAGCAAAGTATTTGTATGAGCTCTGGTTAGATAGGAAAGAGGTGGTCTATCAGTCTCACTTCGAAGCTGATCTCTTTAGACAGAGTAATAAAGCGGGATGTCTACTTGCGCGAATAGCGAAATGATCCCACACGCCAGCGCACGTTCTAGCTTTGCGCAATCCCACAGGAAACACAGCACACGACCCACATTCCATTAATATGGAATGGGTTCCTATTACACTGCTCTTTATTCCTCTCCTCCCGCTCCTACTGATGAGGGAACAAGGTTCTTGGAGGGATTATCATTACCATCCCTATCTGATGAACAGCGTCAGGAACTCAATGCAGATGTAACAACAGAGGAAGTAGCGAATTGTATACGCTCCCTGGCGAATGGAAAGGCACCGGGACCTGATGGCTATCCTGGTGAATTCTACAACCCCCTTATAGATCAGATGGGACCCCCCTTAACTGCATATTTTAACGAAGTATTGCGCACAGGCATATTATCGCCAGCTTTAAAATTGACTTACATGAAAGTTCTCCCCAAATCTGACAAGGACCCCTTGGAGCTGGGTTCCTATTGGCCCATCTCTTTGATCAACCAAGATGTGAAGTTGCTCACAGTCACGAATATTAGAAAGGTACTGGCAGTGATGGATAGTGTTCAGGGCCAGTCCCGGACAGCCACCCAACCAGCTTTGCTCACTTAGGTGCCGATAATGTGCGTTAGGACTGGCTGAGAATGGTCCTCTCCAAATTTGGGATTGAGGGATTTAGCTCCTTCATAGATGGCCTTTATGATGGTCTTAGAGCTAGGGTGCATACCCCTGTCCACCCCCCTTACATTAGCGAAAGGCACACGCCAGGGCTTCCCCTTATTACCCTTACTGTTTGATCTGGCAATTGAGCCTTTGGCACGTTATTTGATCTCTTCGGATGTCTACCGGGGCATAACTGTGGGCATCCATGTTTGACGATGATGTGCTTCTTTACCTTTGTAATCCCAGAGAGGCTGTCCCTAAAATTCTTACCTTATACTATGTGGAGAGTTTCACGGGTTATAGAGTTAATGCGGCTAAGAGTATGCTTTTACCTTTGGGGGTGACTTCTCCGGGATGGCTTTCTGATGCGAATGAGCTGGGTGTGCAAGTTGCCTCTTCCTATTATTCCTTAGGTATCTGCATCGGATGAACTCATGACATGCTTTATTCACTCAACTATACACTGCTTTTTCTGCGTATATTGGCTGAACTGAAGCACTGGCAGAACTTACCACTGTCATTTTTGGGTAGATACCATCTTATTAAAATAATTAGTTTCCCTCGGTTGCTATATCCTCTGCGAAGGCTGCCACCCCTGCTCCAACACTCTGATGTCAGACGCCTCAACACTGCCTTTCAATGCTTCCTGTGGAAAAGGCAAACGCCCGTGCATAGCTCTGCAGAAAATCATGCTTAGTAAAGCGGAGGGAGAGGTTGATTTCCCAAATGTTAGGGGCTATAATCTGGCGTGTATTTTTCTCCACACTCTAGATTGGCTACATGACTCCAATTACTTTTCCAACCTAGCGGTGGAGAAGGCGTTGGTGGCCCCTTGGTCCTTGCCTTACTACACACATAATATGCTAAGCTTCCGGTGGGGATCAAGGAATCAGCGCTCCTACGTGATACACTAGTGGCTTGGAAGTAGGTGCGGAAGGTCTTTGGCCTCCCGTTTCTTTTATCCAAACAAATGCCTCTGCTCTATCATCCGGTATTCCCACATCGTAGAGCCTCCCCTTGGCTGCAACTGTGGGTTTCTAAAGGGGTCCTGATGGTGGAACAACGATTCCATAGCGATGACCCTAGGTGGCTCGCACCAGCAGAGATGCTTAACACGTTTGATCTTCCCCGGTAACACTCTCTATATGCCAATCAGGTCCACGCATTCTGCTCCTCTAGATTACGTGACCTGTCGAGGGAAGTCCCGGTCCACATTTTGGATGATGTTATAGGTAGTGAACCACAGAGACATTCAATACCCGACTTATATGCAGTCTTCCATAACCGTTTTCTAAAACTTGATCCCAAACGTGTGTGCAGTACATGGGAGCGGTGGATTGGAGACCCTGACATTACTGACATAATTCTACATGGGTGGACCGCTGTTCTGAAAAATGTTATCAATGAGCGGTGGAGGGAAACTTATTTCAAGGTAGCCCACGCAGCTTTATATGGTTTTAACATGTTGCCCTCTCCTTCCTTCCCGGATAGTTCACTGCCCAAAGTGCAAGGCATGGCTCAATAACATGCATCATGGGGTCTGGGAGTGCCCTCATACAGTTGACTACTGGCACCTCATACAGCCATACATATGAGACCATTGGAGAGTGCAGGTCCTGTTTACACCACAATCCTTATTATTTCATTAATTGCATCCACTGAAGGAAGGAGGGGAGGGGGAGGAGAGGTTCCCGCAGTTTATTCATGTTATCCTTTTAGTGTCACTACGTTGCCTTTTCAACAAAATCACTCCAGATTTGCCATTGCTGATAGCCCTATTGAAATACTTTTTAGAGATTGATCGATTAGATACCGAACGACACTGCATCAGGCACCAAATGCTTTTTGTCGGAAATGGAAATCCTTTATTGTTTCTCACTTTGACTCTCAGGGAATTGCTGAGATTGTACGACCATTCAAATGCACCACTTATATAGTGTGGAATCCCTGAAAGGTTCCCTAGGTGCTTTGCACTTACGTTTACTTAAAATAGCCCACGTATTCTTCGTCAAACACAATTGTTCCTCTTTTAGATCCCCTGGGAGTCAGAGGAGCGGCCGCTGGAACCGACAGTGGCTCCCTGTGTGGGGGACAGCATTCTGCATTCATTTACCTTGTATGGGGCTTAGATGGCACTATTTCCTACTCTTCGTTGACCACATTGACCATGTGCAAGTTTCTCTGACTGCTTATTTTGAGGCAATCAAGGACATCAACTTTTCAAGCACCGCCTATTGCTCTATGTGGTTGATAAGTGACTGCTTTCTTATTGAGGGGAAGAGGGGGTTTGTTACTGTTAGGCCCATGGACTGTTGCAGAGGAGATATCTTTTGCACTACTTGCATGGTAATAGTTTGTACTTTTGTCCTCACGGATCTTGCCTTTTTGTATTGTATTATCTTATTTTTTGTTTATTGCATAATGTAGCAGAAAGAGGGTAGACCACATCAGACTGCAGGCAAGCCATTCTGGGTTAGCACCTACCTACACAGCCCTTCACCAACTCAGTAATAGCTCTGAATCTTTTTACCAGTTCAGCAGCACATTACAGATGGGTCTGGCATTGCAGCACCCACCAATCTTGCCCTCCATGTCTCCCATTGTTTAACTTCAGCCTCATAACTTTGCTTGAAACTTTTTGTACAGCTACACTCTTGTTCTCTGCCGGCAGCTGCATACTCAGAAGACTCCTCTTGTACTTGGTACCTGGTAACTGGATTTAACCTCTTTGTGACTTGTCTACCCATACCTTTTGTAACCTCTACTGCTCCTACTCAGTGGCACAAAGCAATGCTGAAATTCTGGCTGATATTGCTGAAGTGTTAGGCTATGTGTAGCCCTATGCTGATGCCTGACATCCTTTGCTCCTTTGAGTTGGTGCCCAGTGACACTGGTACGGTCTAGTGGTTTTCACTGCGTACAGACCCCACTAGCTATTTGTTACAAAATGACAATTACATAGGGGACATAGGAGACAGGGTAGCAACAAACTTTTAAAGAGGAACAAATGCACAATTGCAAGGTGGGAAATATGTGGGTTATCCCCCTTACATGTGTATGGCAAATCTGTGTGCTGCATTTTTCTGATGCATGTGCTGTGTGTGTTCTTCACTTTTCTGATGTTTCTGAGGCATTTTGTCCAGTGTTTTTGTTGTTGTTTGTACAGTCATTGTGACAGTATTAGTAAGGCATTATGTAGGGGCATCAATGGATATTACTGCACTGTACGGTGTCCATTTTAGGACATCGTCAGTCCTCAACCATACCTCCGTCCTCCGTCAGGCAAAACAGCATCCCGCCTCCTCCCTCAGACCAATCTCAGTTAGGCGTCAGCCACAACTCCCTCCTTTGTCCTCCTAAAGTCTCTCATCCAAAACTCTGTCATTCTAAAGTCTTTCATCCAAAACTCTGTCATCCTAAAGTCTCTCATCCAAAACTCTGTCATCCCTCAGACGAAAAATCTTCCTGCCGTGTAGCAGAGACGAGTCAGTGTTGGCTCAGTGTTGGAGTCAGTGGGTTCCGCTGTACATGCTATTCATTGTCGGCTCTGCTATACAGTGCTGAGCAGCATCGGCTCTACTATGCAGCAGCAAGTTGCGTCTGAGGGAGAATCGTCTGATGCATGACAGCGTTTTGGATGAGGGAGTTGTGGCTGAAGGATGACAGCGATTGGTGTGAGGGAGGAGGCTGGACACCGTTTTGCCTGACAGAGGACGGAGTTGCAGCTGATGACTGACGCCGATTGGTCCGAGGGAGAAGGCGGGATGCTTTTTTGCCTGACGGAGGACGAAGTTGCGGCTGACAACTGAGGGCGATTGGTCAGAGGGAGGAGGCGGGACACTGTTTTGCTTGAAGGAGGACGGAGTTGCGGCTGACGACTGATGGCGATTGGACCGAAGGAGGAGGCGGGACGCTGTTTTGCCTGACGGAGGATGGAGTTTCGGCTGACGACTGACGGCGATTGGTCCGAGGGAGAAGGCGGGGCGCTGTTTTGCCTGACGGAGGACGTAGTTGCAGCTGACGACTGACGGCGATTGGTCCGAGGTAGGAGGCGGGACGCTGTTTTGCCTGACGGAGGATGGAGGTACGGCTGACGACTGACGATGTCCTAAAATGGACACCGTAGCACTGTAATAACTTATATGGTCTGTAGAGGTAATGATAAGTGATGGTGATGTTATTTTTTAGGCATTATGTAGGGGCATCTCTGGATATAAATGCACTGTAATTACTCATATGGTCTGCTGTGGTAATAGCACATAGCGGTTGTTGTCAGTCTGTCAGTATAGGAGGTTCTACTAAACTCAGGTGATAGTCGCGCAATATTATTGCTGTTAAAGAGGTATTTCCATAATTAAAATTGTTCCCCTAGTGCTTACTGAGATTGCAGTTACTAGAGATAGGGAATTGGCTTTGGCATCACTTGATACAGCCAAGGCCTTTGATTAATTGGGTGAAATCTCTGTTTATGCCCCTTCACACAGGGGATTGATGTGCATTTCAAGTATCTATGGATTTATATTCATTGTGTGTTTGGGGAGGATCACCAATCTAACATTCTTCCCTTGTTACCGTATGTTAGGGTGAAATTTAGGGTATGGTCGGTTTTGTCTGTGGTGGACCATATCAACTGAATTAAAATGGTGGTTCTCCCTAAATGCCTGTACTTGCCAAGTATGCTTCATCCTCAGTGCCGATGACTTTCTTTAAGCAGCTTAACTCTATCTTACCAGGGTTTATTTGGGGATCTAACCAGTCTAAATTTAGACTGACTACCTTACAACGCATGAAATCACATGGGGGAATGTCTCTTCCTGACCACTACATTTACTTTTTGGCAGGGCATCTGCGCTACTTGTCCACGTGAGTCTTGGTGGACACGCTTCCTAACAGTGAGCACCACTTAGCGCACTTCTTGGGTATTAATCACCTATGGCCGGTGATGGAGGGATTGGGTATACAGGCTGGTCCTTGGCTCCCTCTTCACAGAATAGCATCCCAAGTGTGGGTGTCTTCCAAGTGATTGTGGCATGATCCCTTATTACAGCAGTTTTCAGGGATTCTCATTCTGGTTGTCCCATGATGTACACACTATTAGTGATGTTTATGTGGAAGGGGGGTTTCAGTCATTTCAGTATTTCCAAGAGACGAGGGCATCCCTAGAGACTCATTTTATTGTTTCCTACAACTAAGACTGAATGAATGAAGTATTTGCCGTGCATGTACAGTCTGTTATGAACAGTAGTGGGAGAACATCGAAGATGGATGGGTGTGCATGGGCGTCAACGAGAGTATAGTTAAGGATATGGCTGAAAATGCACGCCACCATGGTTGGGACAACAAAATTTGCCCTCAACAAAATTTGGGGAATATGCATTTGGGAGGTGACCAGTTTGGTAATTTACTGTAAAGGGATACTAGTCAACTGGTACCAGAAAGTTAGACACATTAGTAAATTACATCTATATAAAAATCTTAATTCTTCCAGTACTTATCAGCTGCTGTATGCTGAAGAGGAAGTTGTATGGTTCTTTTCTGTCTGACCACAGTGCTTTCTGATGACACCTCTGTCCATGTCAGGAACTGTCCAGAGCAGAAGAGGTTTGCTATGGGGATTTGTTCCCGCCTTGGGCACCGTCCTTCTTTCCTGCATCTGGTAACATAGTAAAGAATTTCCACACGGCAGGATACCGTAAATAGCTAGGTACATCAACACCCGACTGTGCCCCTTTTCTAGAACATTTTTTTCTCAAGCCTTCAGATCCCGCACCAGTGTCACCATCAGTTGCTCCTGAGCTGCTCAGACTAGAAGGCCCGCTGACATCCTCCTATCTAAACTCCTCTTCATTATCCCCACCACTCCTCTCAGTTAGCACTTCTAATGTGCCATTGTGGCCTCCTTATTCCCCTGCACCACATCCACCATGATGCCTTCCAGAGTCCTCACCATGACTGCCACCAGTCCCACTAGTGCTATGCTTGGCCACTGCAGCCCCTTCCCCCACCTCAGCAACAGCCTCCAAAGGCTGACCGTGACCCAACTCCTCCTTGTGGCTAGTGCTATCATTCTACATAGCAGTAAGGGGGGGGGGGGGGTGGAAGCAAAGAGAGGGATGAGGAAACAGACTCTCTAGGACGGACAATTTCTTTAAAAATACATTCGCTTTAGAATGCACAGTGTACACAACTAGAAATATTTAAGGTGTGTTTGCGTAAAAATATAAAAATTCAACAAAACTGTGTTAACAGACCAGATAAGTGCCAGGGATTTTTTTATTTATTTATTTATATAGCGCCTACAGATTCCGCAGCGCTTATGACAGCACAATGAGTACTGAAGGTGTTTGCGGAACAATATGAAATGCAACAGATATGTATTAACACCACAGGCTACATATGTGTAATTTCAACACACTTTTTGACTGGCAGAGATAACAGCACAATGAGTACTGAAGTTGTTTGCGGAACAATATTTAATGCACCAGAAACGTATAACACTACTGGCTAGATATGTGTAACTTCAACATGCTTTTTGTGTAACAGAGGAGACAGCACAATGAATGCTGAAGGTGTTTGTGTAACAATATTAAATGCACCAGAACCATATAACACTACAGGCTAGATATGTGTAACTTAAACACGCTTTTTGGGTGGCAGGGAGGACAGCACAATGCGTACCGAAAGTGTTTACGGAAATCCATTATATTCACTACTGTGTTGACAGGCCCTATAGGTATAAAGGTGCCACTTGAATAGGCTTTGTGGGTGGGTGGCACAGATCAATGCACCTCACTGGAGCTGGTTCAGGAACACTGTACAATGCAGGCATATGCTGGTATCTGCCTTTAAAAAGGCTGTGGATTAGTGGTAGCAAAACATGAGCCCTTCCTTCAGAGACTGTGATTAAGATGTCCTCTCATTATTTGCTGTTTTGGTGTATAGGAGCCCCTATAGGGATCTTCTTGTATGGGGATTGAATCCTGTTCACAATCACACCCACACAAGGTCTCTCTTTCTAATCTTTATCTCTCTATTTCTAATCACTAACTGTCCCTATTTCTCCTCTCTTTTTAATCTGTATCTCAGCCTCTATCTTTCTAATCACTAACTGTCCCTATGTCTGTCTCTCTCTGTCTGCTCTCTGCACAAGTTCCTAGCACTCTGAACGCTGTGGGTAACATACATCACTGCTCTTTTATCTGTGTCCCTGGCTTTGTCCTATTGGCCTTTATGCTTGACACAGTAAGCAGCAAATCACATGATAGACCTAGGTTGTCGTGGGATCTGCTGCATTCCCTATGTCATCTCACCGCCCCCTGCCCGCCCTGCTTTTTCCGTCCGCCAAAAAACCATGCATTCTGTTTATTTTTTGCGCTTTTTACCAGCTCGCTTAAGCCGAACCAGTAAAAGCTCAATTGTTCGCTGAGCCGGAAAAATCTTAAAGTTCGCTCATCTCTATTGAGGATCATCTCATATAAGTGGACATGCATTCATTAAGGTTGGCAACTGGTACAGTCTCTATTACTACTTTCTTTCACAGGTTATTGCAGTATGTAACCAGGATGACACCTTAGTCTCAATTCAAGCTACCATTTTTAAATTGTAAAATATTTTTTAATGAAAAATGTTTCAAAAATGGATACATTTTTCATACATTGAAGAAAAACTGTTTTAATAAATACAATCTAGGGCTGCACAATTTAAAAATAGAAATATACTTTACTTTGTTTTTTATTTAAAAGAGAGGCCCCTCAAACTTTTGCCTCTGACCTTATGTAATTTTGTAATTTAGATATTTGGTTACTTGGCTTAATCATTAAAAAGTTATCCAGTGTGTTACAAAAACTAAAATGGCCCTGGGGTGGGGTGAAGGTGGGAATAGGAAAAAAGTAAACTTATCTAGTCCTGGTCCCTCGCAGCTCTCATTCGTCTCTGTCCAGTCCCCTGTTATTTTCTCTTCTTCTTGCTTCCAAGACAAGTGCCCAATACATTACCTGCCGCTTCAAGTAATCACTGGCCGGCAGCAGTGTCCTTGTGTCAGAGGCAGGAAGAAGAGAAAGGAATGAGGAACCATATGGAGGCAAACAGGGAGTGTGGGGGCCAGGTATAGGTAAGTATAAGGTTTTTTTTTCTACACCCCCCCAATCCCCACCACCCCCAACACCATATTAGGTTTTGTAGCATACTGAATAATCCTTTTTAGGATACATGATGTGGGACACTTGGTCTTCATTGTTCCGCCATTTATGTGAGCGATCTGCTTCTGCCTGTCCATGCTTCTTTCCACTGCTGTGCATCTGATCCTGTCTGCTGCTCCTGGCACCACCCAAAGTGCATGCCCTCACATCCAGATAGTAAAAGGACCGGTGTACACATATAGATTTTTCCCCTTACAGTCACCTACCATAACCTGCTTTATCAGGCAACCACAACAGTTCCACCTTACCTGGAAAAAGGTTTCATTGTGTTCCAGTGTATGACCTCAGCCTGTTTTCTGTCTCATCTTTTGTACCTAGTTTGCCTCTTCATTGTATACTACAAACTTGTGCTGCCTGCCCTGAACAGTTTGTCTTTATGGTACCTGCCTAAGACTCCATCCTGTACCTTAATTTGCCTCTGTCTTTCTTCTCGCTTCGCGGTGCCTTGCACTGGTGTTTTTTGGTTCGCATGGCCAGCTGCCACCTACATCAGGACCACTTCCAGCTTTCAGAAGTGGTGACCTGGTAGTTCCCTGTAGTGAAGACCAGATTTTTGTATTGGGGTTAAAGGGTGAAAACCACGGGGACAAACAGGTGGTACAGCGGTTCCCCACCTATTGTCAGTTGTTTAAGGTTTATCTTTAACATAGAGATTCATTGGTGGGCATTTTTTTTACTTTTATGTACTATTGTATTCTTTACATTTCCTTTGCAGACTCAACACAGTGTGATTAGGAAATCAACAAAATAATTTCTGATGACCGGGAAAATCAATATCACGTGAAAGTCTTTCCTTATATTTAACAGACTTTCCCACTAATAATGCCAAGAGAGATGTTCCAAAAAACCATGTCATTATATTGTGTTACAAGGTTGTAATGTTGTAATGGGATGTGGGGATGTGGAACTTTTACTGTATTACCGTAAAGGTCACTTGAGTACAATCTTGGGTAGTAATACAACAGGAGGGATATCGAAATATAATTATATTGTGGTAGGAGCAGAACTATGTTATTTTCAGGATCTCTGTTTCCCCTCCACCTCACAGGTCTGTACTTAATTATTTCCCTCCTGGCTTTGTACTATTCCTCAGAAACCTAAAGCTTATTCTATAGAACATGCTTCTGTAAAGGTATACAAATATCAACTCAACTCTGATTAAACTATAGTAGGTAGGTAGATAGATAGATAGATAGATATATCTACACAAAATGGAAGTAATCCCACCGCAAATATTAAAGGGGTATTCCAAGAATTGTTTTATTTGACTATTCTACAGGGGATGTAAAGTTAGTGTAGTTCATAATATAGTGTCTATACCTGTGTTTGATGGTGGTTTTGCCATTCTTCTGTGATCTTTGCCTCAATGTTTATTTATAACAGCATACAAAATGAGTGTCATCTCCGATTTTCCCACGTTGCAGTGCAGACGGAGACATTACATTACTAGTCAGGTGTTCAGAGGGAGCCTGTCTGCTTTAATGGGTATAGCAACCACTGGGTGGGAGATCATTCTGCAGGGAATTCAATTTTACAACAGCTGGAGGCACCCTGGTTATAAAACACTGGTATGTCTGTTACATGGAAGGGAGCTCAGGTGTGTTTCAATGTGTCGGGTGGCTGATGTGTGGGAAGAAGAATAATGATCTCATACTAACAAACAAGGATTCATAGGACTTGTAGTTGCACGAAGGGAACTCCAACAGGAAATAGCCACAGTGTTATGGTAATCTCACAACATAGCCATTTAGTTCCAAGACGAGCATACATCTTTCATGAACATGTCCATTACTGTCTGTCAGGTAAGTACTAAAATTACCTTATGGTGGATAACCCCTATAAATAGTTCCCTATTATGGTACCTTATGCCTTAGGGTATTATCACACAAATTTGAGGTAGATTCTAATCACTTTTCTAAGTGTACTCAACATGAAATCTGCTTAGATTCCAAGCCCCATTGACCACCACCAAAGCAGGATCAAGAACGACCCGGAGATAAACTTTCTAGGTATGCAGGGATGGCCCAACGGCTAACCCGGGCTAACTTAGACCTCTGGAGGTCCGAGCGGAGTAGGGGCCAAAGTGAAAAAGTACCCTGGGAGTGACCCAAGTAACTCACTGGGTGTTGCAACTTTACTCACTCTATTTGGGCACTCACCTCTAGTGTTCTGGCCTTCTGGCTGTTGATCCAAGAGGAATTTTTATAGATCTGGATGGATGTCTGGGCTGTAGGAGTATTTGATCCTGGTTTGTGGGGACCTCCCTCCTTTCAGAGAAGGGCTTGCAATGGACCGCATGCTTTGTGTACTTTTTGTTTGAACACGTTTGCATGTATTCTTCAAGCGGAATTGCATGTCCATTATTAACAAGACTTCCATGTGGAACTTTGAAATTTTGCTCCTCCAAACCTGCTTTGAAAAGGATTTGATAAGGATTGAGGAATTTTTACTCATCCATTTAAACACACCCTTATATTACTGGGTTCTTGGGTAATTGAAAAAGAAATTGAAAGGTAAATAAAAAAAATAATAGAACATGCTTTAGATATGAAATAACAAAATATACTACACTCCTCTTTCTGAGTCCAGCTCCAGTGCGTTTCATTCTCTCGGATTAATAACCCTGCTCTGCTGATGATGCTCCAATGTTTGTTCAAAACATTATCAGCAGAGCCAAAACAATGGGTAAATAGAGGCACCGATGTGGACCGAAGCGGCGACACTGAACTCTGCAAATTGACTATAGTGTTTTTTATGCCAAAAGCAGAAGTCAGAATATCCCTTTTCCTCTGTAAGCCTCAATGGGGACAAGGAGGATTGTGAGTGATGACTATCTTTGGACAGCACTGCAGAATGTTTTGACAAAAAAAAAAAAGGAATACCATAAATTGGACTGATTTGTAGTTGTCCCCAATTTCTACTAGTTAGCAGTGTCCTGTGATAATGCAAACTGCACCTATGGTGAGGTCACCTGTGATCAGCTGTAATTTGTGGGGAGATCAGACTGTAAGTGTACAATTTCCCTGCTGTAATTTCCCACACACAATGCTAATTAAAATCTATTGACTGTGTACATGATAAAAGATAAGACAGGTCATACAGGACAAGAGAAACATGTTATAACTGCTCCCCACTCTGGCCAAAAATGAAGAATCCTAAACAGAAAAACCTCCCTGTGTTTAACACAGAATTCCCTAATAGGGTAATTGAAAATTGATTTTCTAAACTGGACAACCTATTTAAGATATGCCTTAATGTTTGGCAACATGCTGGTCCTAGGGATATAGAATAAAGGGTCTGAATATAGAGAGATATAACACACACATTCTGCATGTTGCATTGCATACTAATACTTGGGTTGGGACCAAGTACGCCAATTATACAGTACCCTTTTCCATTACATCCTTCCACCTTGGAGGCAAAGCGTATCCTGCTCTGAGTTTATAATGACTCCTGTTTAAAATTGTCAGCATCTAGGCTCAATCACAAATTGAATGAGAAAGGGGTTATTGGTGCCAGAAACTCTTGAATTGGATACTTAAAATGTAAATTGATTACAGCTCGGAGTGGGTTGATACTCGGAACAACAGACAAGGGGGATCAGAAGCCATGCTGAAGTCCTATTGCTTTTTCTTATGTGTTCTGGCTCTATCTAGTGATTAATCCTCTACAGGGAACTGTCGAGGGGGGAAGCCATAGTCAATGGCCAAAAATATGTTATAAAATATGCCAACCAAAGGTTAACTATCATGAGAATTTACTCATAGTAAGATCCATTAGATAGCTTGATGCTGTTTTAGGATTTTTTAAATAAAATGTATCATTACAAGCAGTGTATTCGTTTTATAAACTATTTAATAGTAATTTCCATGAGGCATAGCGGAGCACTGTTAAGTGGTGACATATGCCAGTCGATTAAGAACATTAAAAATGTAATCCTGAATATTAAGTATTCTGATTGTGTTTGTCATCATGATTTTCCGAAGATGTGTCCTCTTTTACATCATAGTCACAGGAAAAGTCCAAAAGGTAACAAACAGGGGAAGGAACCACCTTCACCACTAAAGAAGCCTCACTGTTAAGGGGCAAGAGAGGATTATCCAGTGGATGTTGGGATGCAGAGCCTAGGGAGGAATGAAAAGACATCAGCAAAAAGCATTGACCACAGCAATCATATACTTTATGACTCTTACCACTTCTGGCCAATAGTATTCATTTATGAGTGTAGCCTATCCCCATGTTGTGGTGTGGGGCCCAATGATTACATGTTCACCCCCTCATACAATAGTGTTTGGTGATCACTGTAGACAATCTAGAAGAGGAATATGGCTAAAAGTATCTGTAACTTTAGCGCTCCGGCCAGACACGCTGGCCGTGGGCGCTCTCCTCCCATGTCCCCTCTGCTGGCGGGGCTGGGATTCGCATCGGGTGACGTGCCTGCATCCGAGTTCCAGCCTGTCACTCACCTCCCTGGTATTCTGTGTTCTCAGTCCCGGCGCATGTTCCCCCACCTCCTAGGGCGCGAGCTCCAGAGCTCTGTGATTTACAGGGCCAGTATGCCCTAATTAGTGGCTTTACCTGTTCCTTCCCTATAAGTGTGTGCACCTCCCCCTGCCCTGTGCCGGATCTTTGTTGCCCTAGTGCCTGAGAGAAAGCCACTGTATTCCTGTGTTCCTGGTTATCCGTGTACCTGATCCTTGTTCCGTGACCTGAGCCTGCTACTGTGCCGCCTGCCCCGACCTTCAGCTATTCTGACCACGTCTAGTCCTTATTCATCTGTACCACACTTCATCCCAGCTACCTGTGTGCACGAGTCGTGCCAATATCTCTCTCTCCCAATATGGCCCCTACTCACTAGATGCCAGGACTGGTTGCGGGCCATATCTATCTATCTATGTATCTATTTATCTCATATCTATCCATCTCATACCCATTTATCTCATATCTATCTATCTATTTATCTATCCATCTCATATGTATCTATCTATCTCATATGTATCTATCTATCTATCTCATATCTATCTATCTATCTATCTCATATCTATTTATCTCATATCTATCTATCCCATATCTATTTATCTCATATCTATCTATGTATCTATTTATCTCATATCTATCTATCTCATATCTATTTATCTCATATCTATCTATCTATTTATCTATCCATCTCATATCTATCCATCTCATATCTATCTATCTCATATCTATCTATATCATATCTATCAATCTCATATCTATCTATCTATCTCATATCTATCTATCTCATATCTATCTATCTATCTATCATTTCAGAAGGGGGGGGGGGCAGGCTTTGAGCCGTGTAAGGGGCCCCGTAAATTCAAATGGCAGCCCTGCACACGGCGATGCTAAATATGTTGATTTTAACCCCTTAAGGACCAAGGGCATAAACTTACGCCCTTGGTCCCGCTTCCGTGATATAATGCGGGGTTACACGGTAACCCCGCATCATATCACGGCGGGCCCGGCGGCATAGTGAAGCCAGGACCCGCCGCTAATAGCGCGTGGCATCGATCTCGGTGCCGCGCGCTATTAACCCTTTAGCCGCGCGCTCAAAGCTGTAAAATGTGTTGGTTAGCTCTTAGCTGTAAAATGTGTTGGTTAGCTGTTCGAGATCGGTAAAAACAGCTATACTTCAGGAGGAAGGTCTCTTACCTTGCTTCCTGAAGTCCGATCGCCGATTGAATGATTCAAGCCTGAGATCCAGGCTTGAGCATTCAATCGCCGAAAACACTGATTGATGCATTCCTAAGGAGATTCATCAATCATTGTTAAAGATCAGTACATGCAATGTTATAGCCCCCCCTAGGGGCTATAATATGGCATAAGAAAAGTGTAAAAAAATCACCCTTTCAATGATCTCTTCTCCTAATAAAAGTTTGAATCACCCAGCATTTCCAAGAATAAAAAAAAACCTGTGTAAATAAAAATAAACATATGTGGTAACGCCGCGTGCGGAAATGTCCGATTTATAAAAATATACCGCTTTTTAAACCGCACGTTCAATGGCGTACGCGCAAAAAAATTCAAAATTCCAAAATAGCGTATTTTTGGTCACTTTTTATATCATGAAAAGATTAATAAAAAGCGATCAGAAAGACTGATCAATGCAAAATATGGTACCGACAAAAACTTCAGATCACGGCGCAAAAAATGAGCCCTAATAGGCCCCTGAACATGGAAAAATAAAAAAGTTATAGGGCTCAGAAAATGACAATTTTAAACGTATACATTTTCCTGCATGTATTTATGATTTTTTTTCAGTAGTAATACAAAATCAAACCTATACAAGTAGGGTATCATTTTAACCATATGGACCTAGAGAATAAAGATAAGGTGTAATTTTTACCGAAAAATTTACTACGTAGAAACGGAAGCCCCTAAAATTTACAAAATGGATTTTTTTTTTCAATTTTGTCGCATGATTTTTTTTCCGTTTCACCGTAGATTTTTGGGTAAAATGACTGATGTCATTACAAAGTAGAATTGGTGGCGCAAAAAATAAGCCATCATATAGAATTTTAGGAGAAAATTTTAAAGAGTTATGATTTTTTAAAGTTAAGGAGGAAAAATTGAAAATGAAAAAACGGAAAAAGCCCCGGTCCTTAAGGGGTTAGTACTGTATCTATTTTTTGTAAACTGGGTGATTATATTTTTTATTAGGGGAGGGGCTTTATATAATTTGATAGATTTTTTTATTTTATATTTTTTAGGGGACTTTTATATGCAATTATTAGATTGCATTTACTGTATAATGTGATGCCTACATCATCCACTAATACAGCCTAGCTAAGCCAGGCTGCATATTGGATCAGCGATCGGCATCAAAAGGCAGGTCTGCCATTTTAGTTTATACGATAAGTCCCACTGAGCTACCGGCAGCATTTACATTTGCTTTGGATACCATGATTGGCATTGGTCACAGCTGCTAAAGGGTTAAATGTACCCCTGCTGCCTGTCATTAGCAGTGAGAGTCTGGATACTGACAAAAGTTGACACTCACCGCTCTGAAGCGAGCGCAGCTCCTGTCGCTTCAAAGTCGCTTAAGGTTTCAGTGCATACAGGTACCCACTTGGTATTTAAGTACCAAGGGACAAGGGCTTGCCATTATGCCCTATGTCCTTAAGCTACTTAAGGACACAGGGCGTACCGGTACGCCCTTCGCCCGGTCCCGGTATATATAAACTGGGGAGGAAAAGTTGGTGCGTCTTATACGGCAAACACACATTAAAACCTGTCCCATCGCGGCGGTCCCTGCGGCCATCAACAGCCGGGACCCGCGGATAATACAGGACATCACCGATCAAAGCTGACCGCCGTGTCTGAAGCGAAAGTGACACTAACCCAGCTGCTCAGTCGGGCTGTTTTCGGGACCGCCACTGTGAAATCGCGTCGTCCCGAACAGCTTACAGGACACTGGGAGGGACCTTACCTGCCTCCTCGGTGTCTGCACCGTGCCGGGATCCCCTGCATGGCCGGCACTCTCCTTCATCGTCATCACGATCATCAGAGCGATGATACCCGGCAGCAGAGATGTTCCGGAGCGACAGGGGCACCCCGGGGACGCGGCGACAGCGATGGAGGGCGACATCCAGGAGTGGCGGGGACATGTGAGTATTACCTCCTATACCAGTGGTCTTCAACCTGCGGACCTCCAGATGTTGCAAAACTACAACTCCTGGCATGCCCCGGGCATGCTGGGAGTTGTAGTTTTGCAACATCTGGAGGTCCGCACGTTGAAGGTTTAGAATCTTTTTTCCTAGATTTTCATGCTTTAAAATTGGGTGCGTCTTATATGGCGAAAAATACTGTACTTCTTAGTTCTCCCGTGGGGTATTCCTAATAAACAGCTCCTCAGCTTCCATTTTATTGTAAAACATTATACTCTCGGAAATGTGGTGCACTGAGCATAGTGACTATGGGGGAGATTTATCAAAACCTGTGTAGAGAAAGAGTGGTGCAGTTGTCCATAGCAACCAATCAGATTAATTCTTTCATTTTTAAAAGGGCCTCTGAAAAATAAAAGAAACATTGTACAACTGCACCATTTTTCCTCTACACATGTTTTAATTAATCTCCCCATGACAGTATATTCAGTCTATTAAAATCAATGGATCCGGTGCAGGTATGCTGCATTTTAACGTCTGATCTGCAAACGTATCCCACATATGTAGGCTTTTTTCTAATACGAACATAGCCTTATAGATATGACATATCTGACAGATATTTGGGTAAACTGAGGACTTTTCTTAAAATTATCTGTGTGGACTTCTAGAAATTGTTTATTTGTTATATATTGTATACGCTGATACGCAGCTCACTGTTTAGGAACTAAGTGCAACATTTTCATGGTCACAGTCTGTGTCACATTTTTTATCATCAACTATACTAACTCACTTCTCTACCATATAAATTTCGAAATGAGGACGAAAGTCAATATTCTGTTACTTTCTTTTTTGCTTGTATTACAACTAAAAAGACGAGAAGGGAGATCTCCATAGTGTTATATAATCTGGCAAAAGGGAGAAATGCTAAGGAAAGATTTTCGCTTACCCCCATTGGTTGTGCATATCATACTCAACAATGGAAAAGCATGTAAAAACAAAAGGGATCAGGCAGACAAATATGAGGTAGAGACAGCTATAATTGAAGTAAGCAGGATGACATGTGCTGAATGGAACAAACCAGGATGCAGAAACAAAGGAAAACTTGAATTGACCAGCATGCAACGTCTTTCCCGGGTTACAGTTCGGTTCATCATGCCTGATGTTGCATGCTGGTCCATTTAAGTCTTTGTTTGTATTACAACCAAGGCTCTAGAAAACTTAATTTTGTGTTTTCTTTTCTTTTTTGTAATTCTGTTTTGCATTTCTTAGTCTCTGTGCGCCATAAAGGTGTTTTCACTTGCTGGCCTGAACCATCCTCAGGGCGGCCCTTAGTGGCTTCTCCCACAGCATTGGTGACAATGTGGTAGGAGCAAGAGGTCCCTTCCTCTGTTTTACATCTAACTGGTTCTCTCTAATCCTGGATGTTGTCAGTCTCCAGCAATGATGGTACAGCCTTTGTGCCCATGGGATCTGAATGACGTACATGTGCAGCATTCTGAAGGAACTTCGACTCGTTTATATTGTGTGTGCCATTCTGCATTAAGGGACAATACTTTCTTTTAAAAGGGGTCCCCAAGGATAAACTCATCACAGAGTACCCTGCAGCTTCTAGTAACCAGCTGTTATCTGTATGCAAATTCTTAATGATGTAGTCTAGCTTAGGAAAATGTATGTCCTCTCCAAATGATAGGCCATAAGTGTCCGATCACTGGCAATCTCCTTTACGGTGCTCCAGCTCGGTACGCATCCTCCATGCATCTCTATTAAAAAGCCGAAGCGCTGTACCCATGTATCTCCAGCTCTCCCATAGAAAATTCCCAGTGCAGCTTGAATGGCCTACCCTACCAGTCCTACAGTTTTCATCCAAGTTAATGTTTGATCCTTAGATGTGCCACAACCTACAGTACAGAGCGAGAGATGCTCTTTTGTAGACAATTTCCACTATATAATGAGAACCTGTAACATCCTCACCTGTCCTGGATCCTGCCAGGATTCGACGCTGGCATTCAAGCCCTTTTACACAGCAATAGGAAATGCAAGGGCAGAATGTACATTTTTGTCATATCAATTCTTTGGTCTCAACTTATTTTAATGTATTTCCCTCTCTAGCTATATCATAAATACAACATAAATATAAATATATATATATCGTAATAGAGTTGTCCTTAAAATGAGCTCCGCTTCTCTCATCTGTAATCATAGTTTTAGAATGAACCTGGGCTTGTTCACATGGTTTAGTCTGCATCCAAGTCAAACCTGGCAGCCTTCATCCCTTGTCTGGAGGTCTTCATTAAAACATACGTTAAGCCTCTTAGATACTGGCCAGGTTACAGCTCTGTAATAATGTTTCCAATGCCAGTTCTTTTTCCCGGTGTGAGATCCAACTCCACTGAAGCCAAACACCCCCTCATGCTCCGGTGTTCCATCAGACAAGCTGACTTGGAGAACATTGAAATCTTGAGTCATTCAGCTGCCGCTGCTTCTGTAATTTGGATGATAATCGGATCAATGTGCTTGCACGATATATTTCTCCACCGTTGCCTGTCTGCAGTGCGTTTAAGCTCTATATCCAACATCTCACTGGTTTCTTGCTTTGCATTCTGCTCTAGGGTTCTTTCCAATAATAAATCTTGTAATTAAGGCCAGTAATTTGAACGATGCCCAAGAATTGTCATTGGAAGGAGATCAACAGTAGGCTGATTACCGCTCAAGCTTTGAAGATAAAGAAAATTCAGAAAACCTTGAACGATAATATTATGTTCTTTACAAAAAGGTTATTGTTATGGTCTGTGTTGTAACATAGCCAACCCTAGCCTTAGATTTTAGTAGAGCAACAATTTTGAGGTATACAGGTTTCATATTTATAAGGCCTGTGGATCTTTTTGAAGCTCCGGTTTAAATCCTTGCTCTCATCAAATGACCTTAAATAGAACATCAGTAGGGATGAGCAAATCGAATCTGATGAATCCAAATTCGTTATGAATTTCAGGTAAAATTAAATTCGTAATGAATGCGAATATCGGCACGATTTGATCACGTGAATCTCTTCATTAAACACCATTTAGTGCAGTCCAGGCTCCAGGGCATCTAAAATGGCAGATCCTAATGTGAGGACATGCAGCATGAAGCCAATCAGCAGCCAGTCACCACTGTGATGTCACAGCCCTATATAATTGGCAAGCATATTTTGGCCAGTCACGTCAGCCTTTCATTGCAGAAAGATAGATAGGGACAAACAGCGCTGTGAATTGGCCAGAAAAGCTTTTTTCCAGCAGCGATTCACCTCCTAATCACATCAGCGTTCTGTTGCAAAGAGGAACAGAGAGCATTGTATGTTGCACAGAAAAGCATTCTTACTGCAGCCATTCACCTCCCAGTCACTTCAACATTCTCATACAGAGAGGGACAGAGAGCATTGTGTTGCACAGAACAGCAGCGATTAAGCTCAAGCACAAATCCTGCCTAGGAGCACTGATAGGGAAGGGAGTGAGATTGAGAGAGAGTGCAATTTTGGGTATAGTACACAGCGACTGTGTGCTGCAGCACTGGTGTGTACTGCTGGTGTTGTACACAAATACTTTTTTAAGCGTACTGTAGCGCATTGTCCTCCCCTCATAAGTGCATACCACATGCATACATCTAAGTGGTGTACTATTTTGTTCCTGTAAAAGTCTCAAGGGCCTAGATACTGTGAAAGGCCAGGCAAAAGTACTCACCCCCTGGTGTTGCACACAAATACTTTTTTAAGCGTACTGGAGCGCATTGTCCTCCCCTCATAAGTACTGCATACCCCATACGTACATCTAAGTGGTGTACTATTTTGTTCCTGTTAAAGTCTCAAGGGCCTAGATACTGTGAAAGGCCAGCCAAAAGTACACACCGGCTGGTGTTGTACACAAATACTTTTTTTAAGCGTACTGTAGCACATTGTCCTCCCCCCATAAGTGCATACCACATACGTACATCTAAGTGGTGTACTATTATGTTTCTGTTAAAGTCTCAAGGGCCTAGATACTGTGAAAGGTAAGGCAAAAGTACACACCGGCTGGTGTTGTACACAAATACTTTTTTAAATGTACTGTAGCGCATTGTACTCCCCTCATAAGTGGATGCCACATACGTACATCTAAGTGGTGTACTATTATGTTCCTGTTAAAGTCTCAAGGGCCTAGATACTGTGAAAGGCCAGCCAAAAGTACACACCTGCTGATGTTGAAGACAAATACTATTTTAAGTGTACTGGAGCGCATTGTCCTCCCCTCATAAGTGCATACCACATACGTACATCTCAGTGGTGTACTATTTTGTTCCTGTTAAAGTTTTAAGGGCCTAGATACTGTGTAAGGCCAGCCAAAAGTACACACCTGCTGGTGTTGCAGACAAATACTGCTTTAAGCGTACAGGAGCGCATTGTCCTCAGAGTTCCCCTCACTCTACACCTCTCTATAACCCCTCATAACCCTCTCTAACCCCTGGACACCCATCTGTTATCCCGTACACCCTTCTGTCACCCCTCTACACCCTTCTGTCACCCCTCTAAACCCCTCTGTCACCCATGTACACCCCACGGCTACTCCGTACACCTCTCTGTCACCCCTCTACACCCCTCTATCACCCTGTATGCCCCTCTGTCACCCATGTACACCCCTGTCTCCTATGTGCACCCCTCTGTCACTGTGTGGGGTAATGCAAGAGGCATTTGAGTGAGGCTGGAAACATTAGGGGAGACTTATCAAAACTTGGGCAAAGGAAAAGTTGCCCAGTTGCCCATATCAACCAATAAGATTTCTTATTTCATTTTGCAAATGCCTTGTTAAAAATGAAAGAAGCAAGCTGATTGGTTGCTATGGGCAACTGGGCAACTTTTCCTCTGCACAGGTTTTTGATAACTCTCCCCCCTTGTGCTTTGGGGGAAGGCTGGTGGCATTATGTTTGGAGGAGGCTGGAGTCATTTGTAGGCAAAAGGGGAGGATAATGCTGGAAAAGTACAGAGCCTCATACTAATATGTTTGGGTTTCCGGTTCTATGATGTCCTGTGCCAGATGGAGCAAAATGAGCTAGCTACAGCTCTGTCTGTAATGTGCATGTAACAATGTCTAGCACTTATCTGATCGCCTTGTAATTTGCAGCCTTTGTTTAAAGACTTTTTATAATTTATGAAAAGAAAATTTTGAAATAAAATGTAATCGAATTTAAATAAATAATTTTGACAAATAAAAGCCAGGTAAGAAGTCCAGAATGGAAGGTTACTCTTGTCACTACATTCTCATGGCATGAAGGACATTTCCAAAAGAATCTGCATGTCATACTGAATAACAGTATTATTTCACTAACTCAGCACACACCCTATGCATGTTACAGCAAGGCAAAGTGGTCTACACCCCTATTGAGGCTCTCTGTAGCCTGGAAATAGCCGTTTTTATTAGTGATTCGCTGCAAATAAATTTGTATCAAACCAAATTTTTTCGAAAAATTTAGCAAATTGTCCGAATCGAATTTTTCAAAAATTCGCTCATCTCTAAACATCAGGTTATGACTGCGATCTTTACCATCAAATTTCAATGCTATTGGTAGTATAATCTGCAAGATCAGAACTAGATATGCATTCATGCCATATTGTTCACACCAATAATATGATCTCTTCAACATAAAAGTCTTACAATTCGAAAATATACTTAGGCATTTTTAGAATAAGAGAGAATGTAAAGATTTGCATTGCAGGATATTGTTCATCTTTGCGCTATTTGCGCTATTGGTCTTAAGTGCACACGTTGTCCCTATAACGTAGAAAAACTCTGCCCCAATATAATTGACTTTTCTTGGTCTGAACTGTAATGTTACAATGGATGTGGACACCCTGTGCTATACAACTGGTTTGACTGGAGTCTTTGTACTTTTTAGGTTTTCACCCTTTAGCTCACCCCAGGATGCAGGACCTTGACTTTTGCTTGGTCACTAACACAATAGTGATCCTGAATAGGGTAACAGCTGACCAAGAAGGCCAAACAGCCCAGTGGTAAGCACTGGGGACACAGGGAGAAATATAGAGTTTAGGCTGGTGCAGACATGGGTAGTAGGGGGACAATCAGGTAGCAGGCAGAAGGGGGTGGTGGCAGCCAGCACAGATTCAACATCAGATAATGGAAAAAGGGTTGTAGCAGGTTGCACAAAATCTGGGTCAGCAGTCCAGGTCATACACAGGATTAATTTAGTACATAAGGGTCAGGAAGCGGCAACATCAGGTAAACAGGCACAGATCAGCTACAGATAGCAGATCGGGAACAACATAACTTCACTATGGCAAAACCACATTCATTCTCAGGCACAGGCAAGCAGACAAAGTAGCCTTAAATAGCTGAGGATATGTGGAGGATACATCTAAAGTGTGCTTGCTGGCCCTTTTATTGCACTAAAAGTTTGTGAACCCTAGAGGCAGTTTCTATTATTTATTATACATTTATAGTCACTTATGAAATACTAAATAGTTTTGCTACTGCTACTCACCTCAGGGAAACAGAGCTAGTTGGACTTTTGTGAGCTTTGAAAAAGAGTACCTGTCATTTGGAAAAAAAATTGACATGTTTTAGCGACATGTCAAAAGTTTTGATCGTCGTTGCACTGAGTGTTCAGTCCTATGCTGATCAGGAGAACGAGCCGGAAGAAGTGTGCACTGCTGCATGCTTCTCTACCTGCCTCTGTGTCATGTGATCGAGACACGCTTATATTGTGAGTTTGTCTCGATCACGTAACACGGAGCTGGGAGAGAACACGCTGTGCATGAACTTGTCCTGGCTCATTCTCCTGATCGCTAGGACAAATCGAAAGTTTTTCCAAATGACATGGCCATTTAAGTTAACAGTTATCCCATTTCCAGCATGCTGCCCTCCTTTATAACATGGGTTGTGAATGTGTAAGCCTGGCTGGTGGTAGCAGGAGCAAGTTGGTGAACTGGTGGTAGGTGCCGTAGCCAGCAGACAGCATGTAGTGGGTAGACTGGTGGTAATTGTAGTAGCCAGCAGACAGGAGGCGGTGGTGGACTGCTTATAGTTGTAGTAGCCAGTGGGCAGGATGGGTGGTGGAATAGTGGTAGTTGTAGCCTGCTGTCAGCAGGCAGTGATGGACTAGTGATACTTGTAGCCAGGCCTTGTAATGTTTCTCCATGTACTTATGTGGAGCCATAATTCCTAAACTCTGACCCTGGCTATGCCTGACTTTCTGCATCTGGTAAGAAAAGAATACATCAGAATACCGTAAAGAGATAGGTACACAACCCCCCGACGGTGGCCCTGCTCTGGAAAGGCTTTTTTTCTCAAGCCTACAGACTCCACATCCAGAACTACTACTACTCCCATCATGGAACAGACTTGTTTCCATTATGAGAGTAATTGTTCCCCCAGCTGTGAGAGTTGCCGGCAGCTGGGGAGACTACTGTAGTGCTTGTACTTTTACCTCCATCATGGAATAGAGTCCGTTTCATGTTGGGGAGTAGTAAAAGGCATAAGGATTGATCGCACCGGGTCTCACTTCTGAGACCCGATGGGATCAAAAGCTATTAACCAGGGGAGCGTGCGGCATGCTCTTCTCCCCTGCGATGTATGTACTGTGTTTTTTTACTTTCATTCCTAAATCCCCCGCTGGGATCCCTGAATGGCCGGCACAGAGTGGCCATTCAGGGCTCACAACGCAGCCCCCACAGCACCAGCGGACCCCCTGCAATCAGACACTTTTCCCCGATTCTGCTCATAGGGGAGAAGTTTATTACTGTTGGGCATCTTCTTTAAATAAACCCTATGCTTTTTTCTGATTGCCGTTGGAGCTGTATGTCACATAATGCAAGCAATGATTGGCTAACCTAGGGTCATGTGATATTGCTGCTTGCTGCAAGGTATGCTGGGCAACCCTGACATCATCCCAGTGTTTCTAGTAATTCCTCATTCATGTACATTCATTTCTGGTGCCAAAATGCCATGTGTTTCTCATCCCTGCTGCTAATAGCAGCTCTGTTGCCAGGCTCACGAGCCTGCATAACTTTAAAATTTCTGCGGGTCACTTTTACCATAAAGGTCTAAGCAAGACCATATTTGCCTGGGTCAGCTTGCTTATCTCTACTGCTGTAGTTTTTTGTTTTAGAGGAAAACTAACAGCAGCAGCACCTGCTTTTACAGGGTAATAGTGGGGGTGATGCTGATTAGAATGTAGTTTACCCTTTTTAAAGAGTGCCTGTCACCAAACTATACTTATAAGTCACTTTGTTATTTACTTGCTGTTAAAATTCTCAACCTTTATATGTTTTTAATGTGATTGAAAAAACGCCCACTAGGTAGCTCTGTTCTGTTCCCTGCCGCAAGTCAAACAGTTAGTTTGGTCTCCTCCCGGCCTGGCAGAAGACCAAACTCAGGAAGTGCATGCAGGGCATGGCGAGGCACAGCTCTCGCAGGCATCAGTGATGTTGCGCCTGCTGGGGAATGCCCACTTTCTTTTGCTGGGAGCTCACACAATGTGAGGGGAAAGGTATGATACAGAGCTTTTTAAAACTTGGAGATTTTTTATAAGTGTAGGAGGGGTGTTAGGAGTAGCAGCACATTGACAGGTACTCTTTAAATTCCTTGGTCTGTCCTGGCGTAATTGAGAGAAATCCCTAGCTTTGGCGCACTGTTCTTGCATTTTCTTCTATTTCAAACATGGCCCCTGTACTGAACGTGCACCTTTCTCCACTTTCGGATAAAGTAGGGAATCAGCACATGTGTGCTCACGATATGAGGCCAAAGGTGATATATGAGGCCAAAGGTGATATATGAGGCCAAAGGTGAAATTAATGGCACAGCACCTAACAGTGTGCTTGAGAGATGAAAATGCACATTTATGAAAAGGGTCTCTCACAAGGCTGGTGCAGGTAGGCAAAACAGAACACTAAAGGGACTAGGGAACACACTGGGTGCACCAAGATGATAATTTGCACTTTAGGATTTCTCTTCATAACTCCAGATCAGGCAACAGATTTGAAAAGAGCGAATGGCGTTCTAATCAACCTCACCAACATTATTACACTGTATAAGCAGGTTGTGTGAGTGGTGCTGTTGTCAATTTCCCTTTAAGCAAAGTCAAAGACAGCATTAATAAATCTGCTCCCCAGTCTTATCTGACTGTATAAGGTCTCTTTTCTAATGTTGGACTTCTAACTCCTATTACTGGCAACATTTGAGCATAATCTTGTTCTCTTGAATTCAGTATTGTCTAAAGCTAGCGAGCCATCTCAGACCATCCATGACAAGGATCAGCAAAAACATGTTTTATCTCATTCATTAAAACTTTTTCTAAGATGTGATTGAGGTTGATTGAGTCATCACTGAGCTATGAATAAAGAAACATCTTCCCAACTCTACTCATCTCTTCTGCCATTCTTACCCTTGTTTAGAGGCATCCATTCCTGCTGTGTCCTGCTTTCTTCCTGTAAAATCTCACCTGTTGCATTCCAGTCATGCCCATTAAGTCATTGTTCCTCCTACTGTTCCAGTTAAGAAATCATAAAAATACAAATGTGTTGCCTATTTTAAGGTTTTGGGTACCCTTTTGTTACTACAGTCGCTAAACCAAATACCATGACTTATGTCAACAATGGTTGTTAAGTTGTCCAGAGTCTGTGCTGACGGTAGAACACACTAATTTTGTTCTTGAAAGCCTACATATAGAGCCAGAATTTAATGGCGCAACACCCTCAAAGCTTCTTCTCCTCATACTTCCTACCAAACGGTTTCCTTATTTCCTTAAAATTGTCACTACTTTGTTGTCCTCTTTGTTAGGGGGTCCACCATCTATTATATTTCTATGGTTTCCTTTTCTTATGGTAACAAAAAGCATTACAACATAGAATATAAAGAAAAGAAAAAGCAATTCTTTCCATATGAATGCTGTTGTCACCAATCCAGTTGCTGTCTATAGACTGCATTTGGTCAACAGCTGGTTCTTTCCGTAGACAGCAATTGAAAGGGTAATGCTTGTCAAATATACTATGTAAATGTGTTTTTAACATTTAAATGATGCATTGCACAAAAATGCCATTGCCTTCAACTATTTATGCCTATTGCAAATGTACATATTCCAGAACTAATGTGTAACCCTAAAATATTTTATTTTACACTCAATACATATAAAATATTAATGCAAACAGGACGTGTTGGCATGATCTACCTCAATTTGCCAATGTGCCTGGGTATAAATGGTATAGTAGTATGTTTATAGGAGTAAATCAAGATTGACAACAGTAGAAGTAAGAAAGAGAACCATTTTCATGAAAGAGATTGTCCCATCAAGACAACCAGGGTCAACCTTAGTTTATGTGGTGTTATGCGTTTTGTACGCACCCCTAACCTAACATATGATCATGCTTTCATTATGAATATAACACCAGCCCCATAAAGTCATGAAGTCAATCCAGTGCCAAAATAATACATTACCTTAACCCCTTAAGGACCCGGGGTTTTTCCGTTTTTGCATTTTCGTTTTTTCCTCCTTACCTTTAAAAAATCATAACTTTTTAAATTTTTCACCTAAAAATCCATATTATGGCTTATTTTTTGCACCACCAATTCTACTTTGTAATGACGTCAGTAATTTTACCCAAAAATCTGTGGCGAAACGAAAAAAAAAATCAATGTGAGACAAAATTGAAAAAAAAACGCCATTTTGTAACTTTTGGGGGCTTCCGTTTCTACACAGTACTTTTTCGATAAAAATGACACCTTCTCTTTATTCTGTAGGTCCATACGGTTAAAATGATACCCTACTTATGTAGGTTTGATTTTGTCATACTTCTGGAAAAAATCAAAACTATATGCAGGAAAATTTATATGTTTAAAATTGTCATCTTCTGACCCCTATAACTTTTTTATTTTTCCGTGTATGGGGCGGTTTGAGGGCTCATTTTTTGTGCCGTGATCTGAAGTTTTTAGCTGTACCATTTTTGCTTTGATAGGACTTATTGATCTTTATTCATTTTTTAATGATATCAAAAGTGACCAAAAATGCACTATTTTGGACTTTGGCATTTTTTTGCGCGTACACCATTGACCTTGCGGTTTAATTAACAATATATTTTTATAATTCGGACATTTCCACACGCGGCGATACCCCATATGTATATTTTTATTTACACTGGTTTTTTTTTATGGGAAAAGGGGGGTCATTCAAACTTTTATTAGGGGAGGGGTGAAATGATCTGTATTCACTTTTTTTTTCCACTTTTTTTTGCAGTGTTATAGCTCCCATAGGGACCTATAACACTGCACACACTGATCTTTTACATTGATCACTGGTTTCTCATAAGAAACCAGTGATCGATAATTCTGTCGCTTGACTGCTCATGCCTGGATCTCAGGCACTGAGCAGTCATTCGGTGATCGGACAGCGAGGAGGCAGGTAGGGATCCTCCAGCTGTCCTGTAAGCTGTTCGTGATGCCGCGATTTCGCCGTGGCTATCCCGAACAGCTCCCTGAGCTAACCGGCATGGTTTCACTTTCATTTTAGACGCGGCGTTCAACTTTGAACGCCACATCTAAAGGGTTTATAGCACGCTATTGTTAGAGGCCACATCTAAAGGGTTTATAGCACGCCATTGTTAGAGGCCGGGCCCGACCCACTATTACCCGGGCCACGCCGTGGCCCCGCGTTATAGATCGGGAGCGGACTCGGGCCCTGGGTCCTTAACAGGTTAATTATCCTTACAATACCTCAAAACCAAATAGTAATGTTTGAAAATGTGTATTTAAGTGCCTAGACCTAGAGGTCATAAAGACACTTCAGAATTTTTTAAAATGGTAATGCCAATAAATACTGCATAGTTTAGAAACCTTCAAAATATGACACCATGTTCATACATTGGTACAGGCAAAATATTAATCCCTACCACACAAAATTACCAATAAATGTGTGCCAGCCAGTTTGGTAGTAGAGGTCTTTGTTATTGGAATCCCTAGTAGTCAGTCTCAAGAATGAGGGGAGCCAGGCAAAGAGGTAGTAGTGGTCACTATTAAAGGGGTTTTCCAATAAAAATGTATTAATGACCTATCCTCAGGATAGGTAGTCAATATCAGAGCAATGGATCCCAACACACTTGCATAGATGAGCAGTTTACAAGAGCAGCAGTGCAGGCATACACAGTGACACAGATGCGGAAACCAATAGCACCATACATTCTGTAGTGGCCAAGCTGAATTACTGCATTGTAAGTCAATGGGGGGCATTTATCATTGTTTGCTTTGGTAAGCAAGTTCTGAAGGGTTTTTTTTTTTTGCTTTAGTTTTGGAGCACATAGGCAAAACAAAAAAGTCACAGCTTTTGTGAGACTTTTTGCAACTCTTTAAATTTGCTCAAGTACGGGAGTTTTGTAGTTCAGGTCAGATCTGGAGCAGACCTGCCACTTTTTGTAAGTGCTTATGCGCATGTGCGATACCCCGAGTAAGCAAGAAAAAAGACTCTAAATACCTTAATAAATGCCCCCCAATAAGACCTGAGCTGAAGTATCCCAATACAGCCACTACACAATGTGCAGAGCTAACTCTTTCCTGCTCTGTTTCATCAATAGGTCATCAATAAATTTGACTTGGAAAGAAAACTTTAAAGACTATGGAAACAGCTGACTAAACACCATAAATCTGGAAAATGACGGTCTATAAACCTTGTAAAATACAAAATTCCACTAAATAAAATTGCCATACAGTGCCATCTATACATAAAAACATTCATTATGGGCACTATTAAGATACGTTGTATGACCTCCTAAATGTACAGGGTGGGCCATTTATATGGATACATCTTAATAAAATTGGAATGGTTGGTGATATTAATTTCCTGTTTGTGGCACATTAGTATATGCGAGGGGGAAACTCTTCAAGATGGGTGATAACCATGGCGGCCATTGTGAATCCAACTTTAGTTTTTTCAATGGGAAGAGGGTCATGTGACACATCAAACTTATTGGAAATTTCACAAGAAAAACAATGAGGTGGTTGGTTTTAACGTAACTTTATTCTTTCATGAGTTATTTACAAGTTTCTGACCACTTATAAAATGTGTTCAATGTGCTGCCCATTGTGTTGCATTGTCAATGCAACCCTCTTCTCCCACTCTTCACACACTGATAGCAACACCGCAGGAGAAATGCTAGCACAGGCTTCCAGTATCCGAAGTTTCAGGTGCTGCAGAATGGGCAAAACAAAAATTGAAACAGGACCCTCAGTTTACGCAGAAGATTTTGTTCAGTGATGAGGCAAACTTTTATGTGAATGGTGAAGTTAACAAACAAAACCACCGCTATTGGTCTGACACTAACCCACATTGGATAGATCCCCCCAAGACTGTTGGAACACAAAAATTGAGGGTATGGTGTGGTATATGGGGTACAAGGATAGTGGGGCCATTCTTCATCAATGGAAACCTCAAGGGCACTGGATATGTGAAATTGCTGCATAATGATGTGTTTCCCTCTTTATGCACTGAAGCTGGCACGTTCCCTGAGTTTTTCCAGCAAGATGGTGCACCAACACATTATGGGTGTCAAGTCCGAGCATTCCTAGATGAACAGTTTCCTGGAAAGTGGATTGGTCGTCGTGGGCCTGTTGAATGGCCCCCAAGATCTCCCGATCTGACCCCCTTAGACTTTTATCTTTGGGGTCATCTGAGGGCAATTGTCTATGCTGTGAAGATACGAGATGTGCAGCACCTGAAACTATGGATACTAGAAGCCTGTGCTAGCATTTGTCCTGCGGTGTTGCTATCAGTGTGTGAAAAGTGGGAGAAGAGGGTTGCATTGACAATCCAACACAATGGGCAGCACATTGAACACATTTTATAAGTGGTCAGAAACTTGTAAATAACTCATGAAAGAATAAAGTTAAGTTAAAACCAAGCACGTCATTGTTTTTCTTGGGAAATTCCCAATAAGTTTGATGTGTCACATGACCCTCTTCCTATTGAAAAAACTAAAGTTGGATTCAAAATGACCGACTTCAAAATTGACACCATGGTCACCACCCATCTTGAAAAGTTTCCCCCCCCCCTCACATATACTAATGTGCCACAAACAGGAAGCTACTATCACCAACCATTCCCATTTTATTAAGGTGTATCCATATAAATGACCCACCCTGTACAAGGAAATGCAACCTATTAGAATAGATTTTGATCTGAAAGGGTTAGATTATCCATCATATCTTACCACACAATCCTTGTTGGTGGCTGCATATCCCTTTGACATCCTGCTTTGTGTAGTTCAGTCTAATTTATTATGTATCCCATATACACACATAATTGAATAGTTAGTTTCCTGCTAAAAGAGAAGCATTCCCTCCCTGGCTAAGTGCTAACAAAGCACAAAGCAATCAGCAATATGTGTAGTCCCAAAGTAGATCCACCACAGAGTGATCCTCCATCACCCACAATGGTGATTGTAATTACGATGGACCAATTTGCAGCTCATCATTTATAAAGTTATATTTAAAAACATAGGACACCACATAGTTACATAGTTTGTAAGCTTGAAAAAAAAGACAAGAGTCCATCAAGTTCAACATAAAACCTACTGTGTTGAGGTTGAGATTAATACCAATTGCCCCATGACAGAGGAAAAAATGTCTTCCCGACTTCAATATGGCAATTAGAATAAATCCCTGGATCACATTGCATAAGGCTTTAGAGCAGTTCACAATGGCTGCCAACAAATTAAGTCAAGAATCTGCAATATAGGAAATTTCAAAGTAAATGACATGATGGTGACAGAGATTTTCGAGGGCACCCTGCACTAACTGAATCGGCAACAGGACCACGTGGACATTGCCATCCACATAGACAGCAATGTATTCCTTGCAGATTCTGCCTAAAAGAATGAATAAGATCATTCTTTCGACAGATTAATTTCTGTGGTGGAAAGTTCCTTCACAGAAATTCCTTCATGTGCACTGTGCAGCAGAATCCCATAGACAGCAATGAAAGGAATTCCATACAGAGATTCCATTGTGTAAACCCGGCCAAATTTGGGGCAGATTCCAAAAGAATTTCCATGTGGATTTTACCTCACAGTCAGCCTGGAATGCTCATGATATTGATATCAATAGAAGGTTCTGATGAGGATTATTTTCTGCTTCAAGACTGGGTATGTCTTACATTTATTATGAGTTTTAGACTCTCTCAACCCTTTCCCTTTTCATGCCTTCTGGGCCTTAAATGGGTATTCCAATCTCCATAATCGTGTCTCTATATGTAGAGTCTAGCAGCATAAACAGGTTTGCAATTGGCTTCATATAGCAAACTTGTCTGGTTCTGTACATAAATCTTCTTCCCTCTTGTTGACATCTGGTAGTCATGGTTCCTGTCCACCAGCTCTGCTGTAGAAGCAGTGGTGACATCACTTCCAGAGTGGCTGGTAGCTTCTGAGCTGAGTGCACATCAGGCTCTCTGCTCTCCCTGCTTAGCTTAACTCAGCACATACATCATGTCTGACAGTTGCAGGTGTAGTGATAAAGCTCAGGAGCTGTCAGCCACAGAAGCAAGTGAGTTGTCTCTGACACCAGCCTGTCCTCCAGAAGTGTGAACAGATGGCAGAGAGAGAGAGAGAGAGAGAAAGAAAGAGAAAGAAAAGTAATCAGGGGAGATAAGGCCACTCATTTAATGCCCAAGCTAATTTTTCCATCGTCGCCTTCCAAGTGTCGTAACTTTCAAATTGCTAAGTCGACATAGCCATACGAGGGCTTATTTTATAGCAGACAAGTTGATCTTTTTGGGTTTCTTATATCTTATTGTTTTTTATAACTTATTTTGCAAGGGAAATGGAAAAATGCAACTTTGTCATTCCCTTTTTGAATTAGAATTTTTTTTTTACATTTTACTACTTTGCAACAATAGAAACATAAAATAAAAAATTGTAAAAATTTGTGTCACCACATTACAAGACCTATAACCCAAACCTGTAGTTTTCCATTGGTACCATTTTGAAATACCTGTGATTTTCTATAAAAAAAAATTCTGACAGACTAATAAAATACAGCAGTTATGACTATTTAATTTTTTTTACAGCATTCAGTGAGCTGGATTATTAATAAAATAATTTGACTGTTTGGGTCATAACAGACATGGCAATACCATATCTGTGTTTTCTTTTTTTTTTTTTACTTATATGCAAATAAGAGGATGCAAAGGAAAAACTGCATTTTTTTCAGTGTGGGGGGAGGTGTTAAATTACATTTTATTAACTTTTTTTTTTTTACTCATTCAAGTCCAAAAAGGGGACTTTTACAGTGATCAGAACTGCAGCATGTGAGGGGTTACTATACTAGGAGCAATCACTGCGGAAGACCCCCACCACCTTATTCCATTCCTGTCATTAAAACACAGCAGGCTAAAATAAGGACTTAAAGGGGTATTCCGCCCCTAGACATTTTATCCCCTATCCAAAGGATCCAAAGGGGATAAGATGTCAGATCATTGCGGTGCCGCTGCTGGGGACCCTTGGGATCCCCGCTGCGCCCCCCCCCCCCCCCCCCCCCGCTATCATTACAGCACAGAGCGAGTTTGCTCTGCACGTAATGATGGGCGGTACAGGGGCCGGAGCATCGTTACGTCACGGCTCCGCCCCTTGTGATGTCACGACCCGCCCCTTTCAATACAAGTCTATGGGAGGGGACGTGGCGGTCGTCACGCCCCCTCCCATAGACTTGCATTAAGGGGACGGGCCGTGATGTCACGAGGGGCGGTGCCATGACGTCACGCGGCTCCGTCCCCTGTATCGCCCGTCATTACGCACAGAGCGAACTCGCTCTGTGCTGTTATGATAGCGTAGTGCCGCAGCAGCGATCCCCGGGGTCCCCAGGGCGGAATACCCCTTTAATAAACACCTTAATTTTGTGGGTCATTAAGAGGTTAAGACACTGTTATGCAGGGTCCGAAAAAGTGGAGTGGCCTTGTCAAAGGGAGCGAGGCATTGTGGAAAAATGGGGTGTGGCCATAGATGCAAAACCATGGATCAAACACTCTGGTGCAGTGTAAATCAAGTAATAATTGGTCTAAACTTAAAGGGGTACTCCACTGGAAAACTTTTTTTTTTAAATCAACTGGTGCCTGAACATTAAACAGATTTGTAAATTACTTCTATTAAAAAAAATCTTAATCCTTCCAGTACTTATCAGCTGCTGTATGTTTTACAGGAAGTTCTTTTCTTTTTAAAATTACTTTCTGCATCACCACAGTGCTCTCTGCCTACACCTCTGTCCCTTTTAGGAATTGTCAAGAGCACGATAGGTTTTCTATGGGGATTTTCTCCTACTTTCGACAGTTCCTAAAATGGACAGAGGTGTCAGCAGAGAGCACTGTTGTCAGGCAGAAAGGAAATTCAAAAAGAAAAGAACTTCCTGTGGATCATAGAGCAGCTGATATGTACTGGAAGGATTAAGATTTTTTAATAGAAGTAATTTACAAATCTCTTTAACTTTCTGGCACCAGTTGATTTAAACCAGACAGTCTAAAAATTTTACAGATTTATCAGCTTGATACACTGTGATAAATCTGGACACTTTTGATTTCTCAAAATCTTTGCCAATTCTCTATTATGTTACAGGATGTAAAATGTATGGTCAAACTGGGTCCACCAGAGGGACAGCTGCATTTTAAGGGTTATCATAGCAAGGACACTCTATCTAGGAGATCCACAGGGGGAAATAACATCAAGGGGAATAAAATGCACACACATAACATATTTTTATTATTTTAGTATAGATGAACATTATAGGGCTTGTTGGTTTATGGGAGCCTGAAATTCCATGGAAGGATAAATAATAGTACACAGCTACAGGGTAATGCATTATTATCAGTGGCCACCAGGTGGCACTGCACATGGCCTTTCCATTCAAACTTGCAAACTACAATGTAATTTGTCATTTATATCAAGCAGGATTCACATATACTAAACCTTAGTCATGTGTATGTAGAATATTTATTATCATAATCTGGCAGTTTTAGCTATTAGCAGTCATCTGAGTAATGTTCTTCTGTTTGGATATTTCCATTAAAATTGATGTTTTGGAAACATGAAGCCCATTGTTAGAGAGAAAGTGATATTGTACCCCAAATCAACCAGAAACAATGAAAATTACATTTCATGTTCAGGGGCATTGGCTTCACCTCCAGATACTATTATATGGGATGGTGTTACCTGTCTTTTGTCAATTGCTGCTTCTGCTACTATATGATTCTTTCTGCAGACAAAAAAAAAATATTGAAGAAATAGAAAATTACAATAAAAAAATTTAAGAATATTTAATACAATGGACTTTTGAAATAATCCCCAGTCCTCTTCCACCACCCTCCACCAGTCTCTGCTGCTCTAATGTTTAGACTTTAGTGGACACACCTACTGGTATATGATCATGTGACCATAGCAGAAATTTGGATAATTTTTTTCAAATAGTGACACTGAGTGTTATATCTATGTATATAAATATTATAAATAATTGTCTGCCTCTTACCAAAATATTGATTGATTGTATATCTAAGGCTGGGTTCACATCACGTTTTTGCAATACAGTTTCTGTATCAGGTTTTTGATGAAAAATGGATTCCTCAAAATCCAGACTAAACTGTTATCAGAACGTGTGTACAAATTTTAATCCGCATATAGTTGAAAACTAAATACGGTTTAAGAAAAAAACGTATACATTTTTAACTTTTCACTCCATTATGAATAAAGTTTTACTTGTTTGATTGAAATTCAGTCAAAGTCAAAAACGTAAGGTAAAAACCGAAAGGAACCGTACACACATACGGTTCTGTACGTTTCCCATTGACTCCCATGTTAAAAAAAACATATCACAAGATGTATCATCATACTTTCCTGTACAATGACCTCACCGTCACCAAAAGAGTTTTATGTCGATAAAAGAAGTAAAACGAGCAAAAAAAATATCTCAAATCCTCCTGTGCACTGTTCACTGTATCCTTTTGACCTTAACCTAACAAATTAGCCCACATCTTAAATGATGGAAAGGTATTCTTCAGGTGTTCTTCAGTCTTTATAGGTTTCATTAAAATGGAACTGGACAACAGTTCCAGCACAATCTACTTGATCAATGCAAAGCAGTGATTAGCTTTCAACCAATCCCTCACACTCCATAATTCTTTTCTTTAGCCTATGTAACCTTCCATTCTTCTGGTTATGGCAAACTGTCCAAAATAGTAGATTTTGTATATTTCAGCTGGCCAACATTCCCAATGGCCAATGTGATTTGTCTGATTAGATTTTTATGGTCTATGATCAACTAAATATACAAGTGTATGCAGGGGTGGACTTACAACACTCGGGGCCCCTGGACCAAAAAAAGGCAAGGCCCCTGCTAAGCTCTGCAGCTCATCAATCTTCTGCCATGCCCTTTTTCCACCCAAATCCCACACACAATAAACTAAAATTTATATATGTAAGAAACACTTTAACGTAGGTAAATTTCCATGACCAATAATGCTGGTATACAAGGAGTAAATATGCCACCACACAATAACTGGATAATACAACTATACTGTACTGAATAAAACCACTATACACAGACCAGTATACTATAAAGGATCTGTATACAATATAAGTGATTATATACAGGACCATATGGTGGTAGATAACAGCTGTACACAGGATGTGTATACCATATAAGTGATTACAGTAACATTTTGGGACTCACAATTACATCTTTTCTGATTAGCGGCGTCCTCTTTCCTTTTCTTCTCTGTCCGGATAAGACCGCATGTGGATCTCTTAACATCTGCAGGACAAACATGTCAGACTCTGCATTTTTCCAGTGCCCTCCCCTCCTCTACACAATCTTTCCATCTATTGGGCCACAAACTGTAATAATGCCCTCCTTGGTGTCCTGCACAGTAAAAGGGCAGGTAGGTAGGTAGCCAGGTAAATAGGTGACTAGGTAGGCAGCAGAGTTAGCCCCCCACCCTTCCCCATAGGTATAGGCAGCAGACTTAACTCCCCCCCTTCCCCATAGGTATAGGCAGCAGAGTTAACCCCCCTTCCCAATAGGCATAGGAACAGAGTTAACCCACCTTTCTCCTTAGGTATAGGCAGCAGAGTCCCCCCCCACTTTCCCCCATAGGTATAGGCAGAGTTAAACCCCCTTTTCCCCAGAGGTATAGGCAGAGTTATCCCCCCTTTCCCCATAGGTATAGGCAGAGTTAACCCCCCCTCTTCCCCATAGGTATAGGCAGAGTTACCCCCCCCCCCCCTCTTCCCCATAGGTATAGGCAGAGATTAAAAAAAAAAAAAATTATGCTCACCTAATGTCCCATGCAGTGATCTCCTCAGCAGCAGGGACCCGCGTCTTGTCCCCTCCACAGTACAAGCGCCGATGAGTGACATTATCGCCGCCTGTGCTGCGTGGGGGCGGAGGTCACGTCTAGCGTGTAAGCTGCAGATGCGGCTCAGACAGAGGGGACGCCAACAACAATGGGATAACTTCAGCTGGGAGAATTTAAAGACAACAGAAGACAGGTAAAACTTTATTTAATACCGAGCATGCAACGTGTTTCACAAGCCACTCATGCTTCTTCAGGGAAAAGGAGCGGAAGTGGCCCGTGAAACAAAGTTGCATGCTGGATATTAAACAAAGTTTTACCTGTCCACGGTTGTCTTAATGTTCTCTCAGCGCCGAAGTAATCCCATTGTTGTTGGAAGAATTTAGGAGTATTGTGCAGACAAACAGTAAACAGATAAGGGGACATTTGTCATTGTTTGCTTTGGTAAGCAAGTTCTAAAGGCATTTTTTTTTTTTTGCTTTAGTTTTGCTTATGTGTTACATATTTATCATACTATCACAGGTGGTTGATAAATGTGTAGCACATAAGCAAAAAAAAAAAGTTGCAGCTGAGACTTTTGTTGCGACTTTTTAAATTTACTTACGTACAGGAGTTTTATACTCCAGGTCAGACCTGGGGCAGTCTTGCAACTTTTTGTGAGGGATTTGCGACCACTGCAAAGTGAAAACTGAAACTTGTTTAGGTAAGGCTGTTTGTAGCTTCTTGCTTACCCACAAAAGTCACACAGAGTAAGCCCAAAAAAAGGCTCTAAATACCTTGATAAATGTCCCCCATAGTGTTATACCTTCATTATAGGGTTATTGCTAAGGTTTGGTCCATACTAAACTTATTGCCAAAATCTTTCAACCTGCCGAACAGAAGTTTTGAAATGTTTGCTTATCTGTAATCCTTTAAATTAATAAAACTCACGTCAAAGCCTTGTTTTCTATCTGATAGTCTAGTCCACGGCTTGGTAAAGTCTGTCAGCACTTTACGTTTTACCTGCAGAATAATTTACATTTATAGGCTTGTTCTGGTATTTGTTTTAGAAATACAAATTACAAGTTGAATTTATATTTTTTCCTGAATTTGAATCAATTTTTTTAAAATCTATAAAATCATGCCATTGATAAAATATCTTTCATGACTTTGAGGAATGTTTCATAAAGCAGATTTTTTAGCTTCTAACCATTGCTTTGTGTTATATAGGGGATTTGTGTATTTGCTATGACGTCATAAAACTGGGTGACCATCTGCTAACTGTTGGTGATTCCGTAATTTTTGCCAGGGACTGTGTATATAGGTTTTGGCTATCGCCCATCTATGATTTACAAGTCAAGCAGCTTAAACGTTTTGTATCCACTTGAAATAAAGTCTCCACCGCACACATGTCTCTCAGCACATGTAAATTAGTGTAAGGACATAAATAGTTCCAAATGTTTCAAGGAACCGAAGTGATAACAGCAAAGCTGAGTTGGAATGATCGCCAGATATCCATATTGAACAACTTAACCTTCTGCTATTGTTTTCCTACTGACAACCTCCACCGTTGGTCTCATTGCCATTTTAGATGAAATTTCAGACAGGCTGCGTCTTGCTGATCAGTGGGCAGGGAGTCTGGGCTGTGCAGATGTGTGGATGCTATTAGAGTGTTAGCTCTCCGTGCCAGGGGCATTTGGTGCTCACTAAAGCAGCTCACTATATATAATGTTGCAATATTTATTAACTTGGCACCATGTGTATAACTGACCACATGCGAATAATGCTTTATTCTATGCCAGCATCCAATCTAACCTGCTAATGATTTTGTGACATCCCAATTAGTTTTTCAGTGGAACTCATCTGACTGTAATTGGTACCGTTGATCATTTATCAATCTGTCTATCTATCTATCTATCTATCTGTCTGTCTATTATCTATCTATTTAATGTCTATTTCATATCTATCATCTGTCTATCTATCTGTCTGTCTATTTCTTTATTCTCAATCAAATACTTAGGTGATATTAAACCAACACTATTGTCACATCCATTACTCCTGTGTTGCACAAGGACAGTGGCAAAGGAAAAAATCTGGACAAACAAGTTGATTCAAAGCAGACCCAGGCACATGGCTTAACCCCATACAGAGCCTTAAAATGTCTGTACCTTTTTCTCGCACCCTGGCAAAGCACATCCAAAGCTGGACTCTTTTCAAATCTTGCTGGTACGTAGCTGCTTTTGATGCCTCTGGATGCCCTGGCTGAGCCCCAGATAAAATAAACATGCATGTGTGTTTGTGTACAGGGCACAGAGCTGCTGACGCCGAAGAGGCGGCATCTAAATGGGCGTTAATGAGCCAAAGAAGGGGGCATGAACAGGCCAACTTCCTAAGGCCCAGGTCCAATAAGTAAATGCAATAAAGGGGGACACAAACTATAATGTCCCTGCGTGTAGGATTTTAGAAATGGAGAGATTTCATTAAGTAAATGTGATTCTTTTGGCTGGTAATCAGTTGTGTTTCATAATTCGGTATATTGTAATGTCTCTACTGGAGATAACAGAAGCAATACACCAGATTCAGCATTTGCAGCTATTGCTTACATTACATATTTGTCACTCCTTAATATTCCCTCCTGTTGGGATCACTGCAGAACACTTGGGCCATCCAAAGGGCTCCTTGGTTTTCATAAATGTGTCCTAGATCATAAAGAACTAGAGGAGATGTAGCTTTGTGATATGGCTCTTGAAATACTCAGTTTAAAGATCAGTTCTTGAATGCATGCTTAGGTAGTGTTTATTATAACATGAACATCAGATGGAATGATAGATAGCTAGATATAAGATCTAAAAGTATATGATAGAAAGGTAGATTGATCAGTAGAGCAGTTGCGTAGTATAGAGTGGGTAGACACTTGCACATAATCCTTCACACGTTATATCAGACAAATAAGAGTAAACTGTGGTGAGGCCAAATTATGACTGCGCTGGTGAAATGAAGGATGCACAAGTAGATGCTGCTGTTGCAGAAGGACAGAGATAAAGCCAGATCCAAAGCCCAGAAGTAAACAATAAGTTATCTGACAGGTGCAGTCTTGTCTGGGTTATAGCTCATATCCAGTTATTGCCAATATGGCTGCCATGTTAGATCTCATATTACAGTTGTCACGATCACACCCTATCAGTCCAGCCAAGACATTAGAGAGAGTGTGATGGTGCAAGGGTTAAAGCCGCCAGACCTCTGGGTATCCACTACTAGTCCCAGCAAGTCACCAAATTAACCCTTAGATAAACGTGTTTTACCAGAGCTGCCTTCAGAAAGGTGAGCTCATATATTTAGAGATCAAAGACCAGAGCTGATTAATAAAACATTTAATCTGATAAAAGGTATCACAGTGCTAAATATATATAAATACAGGAACAAATGACATACAGGTACAAAAATACAAGTTCTTACAGCATGATGATATAGCAGTCCATGAGTGAGTGAGAGTCCAGCTGTTCTTAGGATGGTCTTGTCAGCTTGTTGCACAGCATTGAACACCCCAAGTCTAGCATTGTTTTAAATATCATATCTGCTTTCTTGGGAGGGAGACTCCATTCCCCCCTCCCCTCTGATCCTGGACCCTGGGTCTTCTCTCTTCCTGGCTCCTTATATGTTTGATTATAGGATGGGACCAGAGTGCATGACTTCAAAAAAGCCTTTGACTTTAAAGGAGATGTAAACAAACAGCCAGACCCCCAATAAAATGCAATACACAAAAGGACACACCCATGTCCTGGACAATCCATCACACACAGTTATAATTTATAATACACACATAGGATTTTAATAATCAGGCCTTGGGCCTGACAACAGCCTCTTATAGTACATTTCAGATATGACACTATACTGCAATACTACAGCATTGCAGTGTACCGTACACACAAATGATCTATTTTACAAGTCCTCTAAATAGGCAAAAATTCTTAAAAATAATAAAAGGAAAATCCTAATAACAAATGCTAATAACTCCCACAGAATAAAGATAGCATGTCAATCTTGCTGCAAAGTAAGCTCCTTATTGAAGAAACAACCACAAAATGATAGTATCCCAGGGTTCTTTTTGGTGGGTTAGCAATACATTATACCGTAGAATAAGGGGCTAATTAAAAAGTACAACTTATACTGCAAGAAATAAAGCTTTTTTGGACATCCAGCAATGTTTTCATCTTTCAAAAAACATTTGTATTAAAGAGGACCCATTTTGTATGAAAAATGGTATTCCAGGTATAATTATTTTTTTTTTAAAGGGTAAGGGTTGCTTTAAAAATAGCAATCCTAACTTGTCTGCCCTGATCACCACACAGCTTCCTCTGACATGTTGACCCTGCAAGAAGTGCCTTCTCAGACCATCACTGAAAGAGATGGGTGACTATTGCTGCCAGAGACTGGTTTAGTTGGCATTTTCGGCAAGGTTGACAGGGGAAACATCTGTTTGCAGCAAAGACCAAGAGCAAGCGAAACGGCAACTGCGGGGTATTGGGGCAAGTAAACATTGTTTGTTTTTTCTAAAGCAAGTGCCTATAAAAACTTTAATGTCGAGAATACCCTTTTAAAAATGAAAACTAAAAAAGTTGAGCTTTGCATTAAGAAACATTGTCACAAACCTCACATAGTCATCATGTAAATAATAATTGAAACAAGAAACAATGATTACAAAAAATTACAATAAAGCAGCAAAAACTTGCATTCGTCGTAATACACATTACAAAAAGTGAAGTTTTTCTTTGTAGAGACGGAAGGTAAACAGATCTGAATCCTATCCTGCAGCATCTGTGACTGCGTATCTAATCTGATCTTATTACTATATTCCATGTGGAAGAAGCGCCAGTGCTGGAATAATCCTTTATGACTCTTGCCATGACTGCGCCCTTAGGAGCCTGGTCTGACTCCCAGTGATTCCCCCAAGCAGCAATTATCTGATGGTGTATCACCCTTTGAAGTATCCCCTTCTCTCTGTGACTGTCTCCTGCATGCCCTCCACCAGGTCTGCGTGTTTTACTGGACCCTGCTGGGAGGAGGGAGAACAAGGTATATATGACCTGCATTACAGAAGGCCGGCTCTGCGGCTTTATAATTCACACTGTTTCCACGCCTTTACAAGATTCAATTAAAAATTAATCAGGAGAGAACAGTGGTTAAATACTTCTTACATGGCCCCGGGCTATAGAGACCCACTGCTATTCGCCTCATTTCTGCTGCTGCTCCGGGCTCCGAAGCTTTCTGTCTGGGCAGAATAATTATGCTATTTTTCATTAGATCCTGAATTCTAGATTGTATTATGGGAAATATGTTCACATAAACCTTTTTGCCCAGACATGTTACAATAAACCAAATATACCAATGTTTTCCAAACCAGACATAGAAGGTGCCCTGAAGTTACAAGGGTAGAAGGGGCCCACCTAGTGTACTTGTGTTTTGATCTAATATCAAATATTGCACCTATTATATTTGCTAGCTTTTCATTCTATTCAGGAGAAGAGGGAAAGCCTTTTTTTTTTTTTTTTTTTTTTTACAAATTTCAGTAATTTTCCAATTTACACATTTCTCAAGTAATAGGCCACAATTGTTAAATATTGGAAATAGTTTTGGGCAGTTTGTGTATGATCTGTTATCTAATTCCGAGTGAAACTAAACACTGTTTGCAAGAGACTAGTGAATAGAGGATCAATTCAGAAAAAAATGGATTCATTATGAATATTAGAGGTCACTAGAGGCCGAAGAAGACACCTGAGCTCAGACAGTAGTGAAAAGCAATATTTTTTACAATATTTTTCAGAGTAGCACATACGTCTGTCATTTTGACAGGTGTCCTTGCTTCTCTCCAGAAAGTAGTGATGTGGTCTTCTTTGTTCGTTACTGTTCTTTCAACATCCCCTAACTCCTTACATTCACTTAGCTCTCAGCTTACTTTTAGGCCTAGTGGCCAGAATGAAAACTGCAAGATTTTAAAATAATTTCACATATAGATTGTAAAATCGAAAATAAGAAAAATAATTAAAAATGCTCACAAAAAAGTTTATTAGGTTAAAAAGTTTAACATAAAAACTTGATTTAAATATAAGGTAATTTTCTGATTAAACATTTTCTCAAGACACTCCTCAAATCTCATCCAAGACCCTGTTACTGTAATACACTACAAGATTTTCCTTTTTGTAAATCTGCAGCATATCTGACCCAAGTAAATTCACCCGTATGGATTTGCGAAAAACTGGTTTATCCATGTGAATGTGGCTGTCAATAATCAATTTTTCCTCTGCAGAAACAATACCATTCAGATGGTTTGATTAGTTTTTTGCCACATATTTGTAAGGTGTGATTATACACTAAGGGGGAGATTTATCAAAACCTGTGCAAAGGAAAAGTTGTCCAGTTGCCCATAGCAACTAATCAGATCGCTTCTTTCATTTTTCACAAGGCCTCTGCGAAATGAAAGAAGCAATCTGATTGGTTGCAATGCGCAACTGGACAATTTTTCCTTTGCACAGGTTTTTGATAAATCTCCCCCTAAGGGTATACAGTGGTCCCTCAACATACGATGGTAATCCGTTCCAAACGGACCATTGTTTGTTGAAACCATCGTATGTTGAGGGATCCGTGCAATGTAAAGTATAGGACAGTGGTCTACAACCTTTGGACCTCCAGATGTTGCAAAACTACAACACCCAGCATGCCCGGACAGCCGTTGACCGCTCCGGACCGTCACCGCTCGTCACCGCTGCCCGGGATGTCGCCGCCCATCGCTGTCGCCGCGTCCCCGACGCTCCGGCAAGGCCTCTGCTTCCCCGGCAACCGCGCTCTCCGTCGCCGCCATCACGTCGCTACGCACGCCGCTCCTATTGGATGACGGGATGGTGTGCGCAGCGACGTGATGACGTCGATGGAGAGCGCCGACGATGGAGGGGATCCCGAAGAGGACCTCCGGAGCCCGAGGATAGGTGAGTGACCATCACCGGAGCTCACGGGGCACCGTAAACGGCTATCCGGCAGCAGCTGAAGCAGTCAGCGCTGCCAGATAGCCGTTTATGTGATGGCCCCGACATAAAAAAGCATTGTATGTTGATGCTGCCTTCAACATGCGATGGCCTCTGAGAGGCCAGCGCAAGTTGAAATTATCGTATATCGGGGTCACTGTATTATTTAGTTTTTCACTGTAGGTTTACTCGCATTGGATTTTCCGCAGCAGAAAATCCGCAACAGGCCCTAATTGGAAGCAACAAATTCTGCTGATGACTTACGGCACTGTTCCTGAAACCTGTGGCTCTACAGCTGTTGTTAAAGTAATCTTTGGCTATCAGGTCAATTGTAATTTTACAACAGTTGGAGAGCCCCAGTTTTCAGGAAAAGTGCCGTAACACATCTATATGGTCAGTCATTTACGCTACAGTGACTCCTGAATCTTTGTGTAGAAGTATAAATCTCTTGATAGAGATGATGTCACCATACACTGGTGTAAGACATGCAGTGAGGAAATGTTTCAGGGGAAGAGCAACAAACCATGGAATGGTTTCATGATGATGGATGCAGAGTTGAATGACTCATATATTAGAATCTGTCTCCAAGTGTCTAAGGGATGCAGTTTGCACTTTAGTTAGTACTGATCGCAGGGTCCTACACCTTTCTTTAATATGGTCTCACAATCTAATTATTCCTAATCTCATTCTGTGCAATCTGGTCTTCCTGGTAAGCCTCGCTGTCTTAATTGTTGAGAAATTGACCACTGGGTGTCTGACTGTGGGCCTTGGGGCAGCATACATCATCATTTCTCTATTACGCTATCCACAGGGGATGAGTTCTGTTAACAGCTTGCGCAAGCTGCTCCATTATTCACTTGTAAATATCCCCCCTTCAGGTATTCATGTGTACAATGATGCTTGTAGGACCAATTACAAAGGCTTCATCTATACTTCTGCAGTCTTTCATGCTGGACATAGATATTTAGGTTATTATAGACTTAGGATACATATCAAGATGCACCAACAAACATTTGGGGTTGCCAAGAGTTGTTGCATAAAATTGGCTTGGAAGGTTGGATTTTTTTAAGACAAGAATATAAAAAAAGGTTTTTGCTTTGCTTTTTTCACCTGAAGATTTGCCATAAATGTTTATTAGTTAAGGGTTTTTAAGTAAGATCCTCACCTCTCAAGAGTTTGAGGGTTACATTAAGAAGATAAATGAATAGAGGAGTAGTCCTGTGCCTGCACTGTTCTCTTTGTAAGGGTGCTTTCACACGCTATTACTAGCAGCGGGAATCCTGCTTTGAGTTACGCTACCATTGATTTAAATCGGTCCACAGACAGTCCGCAATAGTGTCAGATTTGCGTACTGTCCGCGGACTCATTCAAATGAATGGTAGCGTAACTCGCTGTCGGTTTCCAGCAGCAGGAAACCCGCTGCTAGTTACTAGCATTTGAACGCACCCACAAAGGATGGCAACAAACACAATTGGGCTCACCAATCTTTTAGATGTGCACATAGACAGTTAAGCAATTATTTTGAATTTTTTTTCTTGTACTCATCCTGAGTTGAAGCATGTTATACTACAGAATTATATTCACATTACTGCTAGTTGTCACTGTCATTATGTGACACTCTTGTAACAGTTTAGCTGAGCTTCTATTAAAGGGTTACTCCGACGCTTAGACATCTTATCCCCTATCCAAAGGATAGGGTATAAGATGCCTGATCGCGGGGGTCCTGCCGCTCGGGACCCCCGTGATCTTGCACGCCGCACCCCGTTAAAATCAGTCCCCGGAACATGTTCGCTCCGGGTCTGATTATTGTCGATCAGGGGGTCGGAGCATTGTGACGTCAAGGCTCCACCCCGTGTGACGTCACGCTCCACCCCCCTCAATGCAAGCCTATGGGAGGGGGTTGTGACAGCTAGAGACTAGAGAGTGCAAGTCTAGGGTACCAAACAGACTGTAACTCAAGGTCCGTACAGGATAAGTAATATAATGTACGCACACAGTGACTCCACCAGCAGAATAGTGAGTGCAGCTCTGTGGTATAAATCGGAATGTAACTCATGATTAAGATTATATACAAGAGTAGCAAAGTGTCCACATTAACTTTCATAAGCTGTGATGCACTTACACAACACTGCTATCTTTGGTCGTGCAACCTTTGTTGAGGCCAAAGTTGCTGCATACCCCTAGCCTAAGTCTAGATATCAATATCCAATTTGGCCAATATGTTCCATATTTTCAGTTACCAAGAGCAAATGATGAGCCAGTGGATTCCCATCCACAGATTCAGCAGTTTATAGCATACAATGAGCAGGTAAATTCCAAGGCTCCTTCTATTTGTCAAACTTGGATTCACCAAACACGTCAAAACATTTCACCAAATGGCTGGCGCTCAGCAAAGTAATCCTCTCATCTCTCCTGACTATACGTGTTGTAGTGTGCAGTCCCTGCCAGAAGAAGACAGAAATGCTTCTGTCACTTTATTTAATTGCTCTTCAGCATAGCCAAGTACACAGGAAGTCCGCATGCGGAATCGAAAAATCACACAACTAGTTACAGATTTTGTAAATATATAATTTGCATAATCCAAGTGAATGACTAAACAGTTTAGCTAACAGAGTACTGTCCTCACATTATAAATGTTTCCCCCACCTTTTGATGGCTTACATTTTTTGGCTTGCATGCTTTCCTCGTACTGTTAGGACATTGTTTATTTTCCAGCCTGTTGAAATCTATAGTACTTGGTATTAATATTAAATCCACTCAACTAGATATAGTTGTGTCATACTCCAGTGTGATAAGGCAGGAGCTGTACTTGGGGCCAGTTATGCACTTTCAGCAAATAACTGTACAGTTTCTCACATGATTACTACACATACAGACTAGAAAATAGACCGGATACAAAGCACATCTTATTATATTTACGTTGAATAAAGTCTATTAATGTGATATTTGCACTGACTTGCATCGAAGTCCATCTTCACAGAAAATAGTGCTGTATAGAATCCTTGTGTTTAGCATCACATTAGTGGTGCAGAAAATAAGCTGTTTGGAATTCAGTATCCACTAAGTGAACACCAAGGACAGAGAGAAGGCAGCTGCCACTACATGTATTAAAGCTTAGATTAGAGTTGCGCCCTGGTACTAGCACAACCAGCTCAGGTGAGTGGGCATTGCATAACTGCTCTATTCACACCTATCAGTATTTCACTAGGAGTCTTGTGTCTATTCCCCTTACCTAGTGCCATAAAATGTCTACAGGATTTTTATTATCAACAGGGTGCTTATGTTCATCCTGAAGGGGTATTCTGATTTAATTAAAAACCTAAATCCAGCTGTAAAATAACAGACTAGAGTGTACTCGCCTCTCAAGTTCTGGAACTCTGGTCTGCCCTGGTCCCTCTGGTCTCTTTTATTACCCTGATGGTATGCTCTCCTGATTCTGGTCCTAACCATAATGTCATCAGCAGAGCAGGTATAGCACATCATCAGAGTAAGATAACAGAGACACTGGGACAGGCCGGGCTGGCGTTAGGGGGGGGGGGAAGCCCGGGCAGTTTCCCAGGGCCCCCCATCCAAAAGGGGGTCCCTGAAAAGCTTTAAGACATTACTAACGCTACTGCATTTACTGGAGGTAAAATCGCTGCAAAACCTCCCAATTTTACAGCAATTTTGTGCAAAATGCTGTACTGTTAGTATAGTCCTAAAGCTGTCCATGCTGCAGAGAGCCCATAGACATCACTTACTATGGACCTTCTAGGACCTGCAATGACTCCTATAGGCTAGTACTCCTGATGATCTCCTCCCAGGTCTTGGAAGATCCATAGTTAGTCTGTGCTGTGTGTGCAATGGATAAAAGAAAAGGTAATAGGGGAAAGTATGGAGGGGGAAGGGATAAATATTCAATTACAGCTCATATATCGCTGCCTACCCAATATGGAACCACTAACATATATTGTAGGAGGTGAATTAAGATTTTAACCCCTTGAGGACACATTTTATTTTGGTTTTTGCCATGGGGCTTGTTTTTTGCACAATCAATTTTATTTTGTAATAACACCTTTCATTCTACTATTAAATGTACAGCACAACCAAAAAATATTATTTTCTGGGGAAATTGAAAAGAAAACCGCAATTTTGCAAATGTTGGAGGATTTTAGTTTTCATGCAGTGCACTTTATGGTAAAACTGACAGGTTCACTTTATCCTGTGCGTCAATACAATTTAAATGATCCCCATATTATATGTTGTTCTATTATTGTACTCAGTCTTTTTAACAAAATAAGTTTGTTTAAAATCTCCCTATTCTGATCCTCATTTTTTCGTATACAGGGCTGCATGAGGGCTAATTTTTTTTAATGCCGTGATCTGTAGTACAATAAGGAACATGAAGGTGGGCATTATACAAAAGGGGCATTATTACAGTTTGGGGCATTAGGAGGAAAACTATTACTGTGTAAAGAAAAAACTTAGCGTTTTTACTGACAGGCAGCATTGAGGAGATCACTGTTATAGTATATGTGGGCGCTATTACTGCCAGACAATACTGAGGGGATCACTGTGATAATATATGTGGGTGCTATTACTGATAGGCAGCACTGAGAAGATCACTTATAGTATATGCGGGCACTGTTACTGACAGGCAACACTGAGAAGATTACTGTTATAGTATATGTGGGCACTATTACTGATAGGCAGCACTGAGAAGATCACTGTTGCCTGTCAGTAACAGTGCCCGCATATACATGTAGGCACTGTTACTGACAGGCAACACTGAGAAGATTACTGTTATAGTATATGTGGGCACTATTACTGATAGCACTGAGAAGATCACTGTTATAGTATATGTGGGTGCAATTACTGACAAGCAGCACTGAGAAGATCACTGTTAAAGTATATGTAGGCGCTATTACTGACAGGCAGCACTGAGATCATTGTTATGGTATAAGTGGGTGCTATTGCCGACAGGCAGCACTGAGAAGATCACTGTTATAGTATATGTAGGCACTACTACTGACAGATCATTGTTATATATATGTGGGTGCTATAACTGATAGGCACCACTGAGAAGATCACTTTTGTAGTATATGTGGCCACTATTACTGACAGGCAGCACTGAGAAGATCACTGTTATATTATATGTGGGCCCTATGAATTCAACAGGATTCTGCTGCACTGTGCATACGGCGGAATTTCCGGCGCAGAAATTCCATTTTCTGTGTCCGAACAAAGAATGAACATATTCTTTCTTTGTGTGGAGTCCTCACAGAATGCATAGCTGTCTATGAGACTGGTCATTCCTGTGCGGTCCTAGCGCTGGCATATTCTGCCGATGCACCGCAGTTTCTGAATATCTACACGAAGATTCTCCATGTGGACATTTTGTCGTTTGAACATAGCCTTGTAGTATATGTGGGCACTATTACTGATAGGTAGAATTGAGAAGATCACTGTTTATCTGTGTGCGGCACCGGTGACTATTGCTGTATAAATAACAAGGTTACATGGCAACATGGGTTGCATAGTCAAAGGACACCATGTTGTTCTCCTTGAATCATGCTGAATCTCAGCTAATGTAAGTAAATGGGGTCACACATAGAGAAATTCAACGCAAATCAGTTCTTGCTCTTTAGGTGGTTTATTAAACCCTTAAAATGGCATCATAAAATGTATGGCTTTCTGTGACCCTGTATTTTCCTGTGACCATACATTTTATGATGCCGTTTCGCACTGTATTTCTGTACGTGTGTCCTTACAAGTTGCTGTTACTCCACATCTGTCCGTGCACTTAGTTCTTGCAAAGGGGGAGCTGAGCTGATTTGCACTTAATGGGGTCACATTGCTTCCCCCAAATTACCACAGCCACAAATTAATCATGGATGGAATTATTATGTTTGCCATGTTGTAGTCACAGCCATTTGGGATTTGCAGCGCAATCTCATTTGCTCACATTAGCTGAGATGCAGCGCAATTCAGGGAGCACAACATAGTGATCTTTGGTCACGCAATCTGGGGGGCCTAATTTTTTATTTTTGCCCAGGGCCACACTTAGTCTAAAACTGGCCCTGGGGATAGGCTGGACCAGGAGAGGTGAGTAAACTCCAGTTTGTTATTTTACAGCTCAGGGACACTGCATTAAGGTTTTTAAGTAATTGGAATAACCTTTTAAAAGGTATTTCTGCTTTGGAGGACTGTCTGTAAAATATGGGCTCGCTACCGCTACAGCAGGGAGCAATCCATTAGTAGTCCTTGGTAGTTGACAGAATGAGATAGCAGGGCTAATGTTGATATGATCTGACTACAATACTGGTTTTGGTTCTTTTGATACATAGGAGAATAAGGATGCTCTAAATGAGCCTTGTAGGCATAAGATAATTACAGAATATATAGGTCTATATGATGCCTCCAGGTTTTGTTTTTGTCACATATTTGTACAACTGTCGCAGGGTTGGTTCTGCATTCGGCTGAATTAATGGAAGCATAATAGGTGACCAACAAAAACAGCCTGGCAATCATAGCCACAGTGTAATATGATTGAGCAATTTTGTCCCAACGTGAACCTAGGAAAGAAGGTACCTTACTTAGAAACTTTAAGGAACATCAATCTAAATGACTGGTGGCATCTACCTTGGTCACACACATTCTTCCATTAAACACAACCCTCCCTCTACCTCTTCTGCCCAGCTTGTCACTTGACATTTTGTATTCAGAGAGCAAGATACATATCAAATGAAGACTTTAAATTGTACTGAAATGGTGATTTCCAAGCAATTAGTCTTAAACAATGGCTGTATTGGCTATTTCCATATCTAGAGGGCCCCATTGATTGCCACACTTAGCCTTGGGAAAGGACATGGCTGCACAGTTACTAACCTGTAATTCCCAAGTGAAAGCTGGACATTGATAAGAGGAGACCTTTCCCCATGACCCTTTCTCCAAGGGCTGCTTCCTCTGGATAATAGAAATGAACCAGGCGCCCCTACCTCCCTTCTCATCTCCCATCACCTATGATCACAGCATGTGAGAGTGACAAGGTGTACTGATAACAGCCTGCTATCATATAATTACACACTATTCACTCTTCACAAGCCGCCCTTCAGAGAGCATCTCTATAGTCCACCGCCACCTGTTTTCTTTATGTAGATCTTGGCTTGCTTGAAGAGATGACAGCTACCAACAATATAGTTGCAGATAAGAACCACTTGATAAGAATTCATTGAGGTACATTGTCTTATGTTTGGTTTATACATAACAGAACATTCCTCAGATCATATAAACCTTTCAATTATTCAAACAAAAAATAAATGAAAACAAAGTTTTGCACAAAAATATTCTAAATGTGGTGGAAAAAAAACAAATCTTGATCAACATATAAATCATTGCTGATTGCATTTACATGTTACAATCTTAACGTTAATTATGAAAAAGTGATTTTTGTTAATCAAGTAAACTTTACATGAAACATATCCACTAACCTTCTCCCATATCTTCAAAATTTGAAAAACATAGCTAAATGTAGGTATTTTTCTCTTAAATGGAAAAATCTGCTCTTAAGCAAAGTTTAAAAAATTTACTATATAAATCCATTGAAAAAAGTTGCGTAACTCTCTAAACACAAGGAAAAAAACCCTCCGGAAACCTCAGTCAGCGGTAAGATCCTTGCGAGTCCTCAGAAATGACGGACTTCTACGAGTGGATTTCCTGCCTGAATAGTGTATATCTAAGACCAAAATTCTGGACAAGATACGCAAAATAATAAAGGTTCATTTGAAGCTAATCTCGGACAACGTGTTTTGAGGGTCCAACCCTCTTCATCTGGTCACTGATCTAAAGGAAACCAGAAAAGTACTAAATAAGCTATGTAACAACCATATTGAGAATATTCAATGTAAAACAGTAATTCAATGTAAAACAGTAAGTGCCCATGCTCAAATGGAAATTTCGCCCAGAGAAGCACCGTGCAGAGATTTCATGTACAACAGGTGCCACCAGAAAGAATTGGCTCTAAGACAATACGGACCTGTGCTGACAGTAATACAGTTCCAGGCAGAATTCTACACAAAGAATATAATCTTTCCATGGCACTCTACACTGTTTGTGTAGGGCAACACAGAAACTTTTGTGTAAATGACTAGAGATGTGTACACATCACCATTCACATACACAGCTCTACACAAACTGCATAGCAGAGTAGGAGGCCCATTGTAACCCTGAAGTGCTGCCCCAATGCTATGATGTTGGCATTTCCTACATTTTTATATACAATAAATGAGAACAATGCAGCACTTGGTGGCAGCAAATCAAAACTTGATCAGAGTCCAGCTTAAAATAAAATAAAGAAGCTGCAGCATTTCTGGAGGTGCAAAAATGTGCATTTATTTACTGATGTGTCCTCAGTGGCATATCATATCAACAATAGACTTGTTAAAAACCCTAATGTGGAACTGAAACATTTTTGCACACACACATTTATTTATACATTATCTAGATTCCGTGAAACAAAACCCATGTACAGGGCTGACCAGCGGAGGGGCTAATGTGTTAATTTGACCGCTCACCCAACAAGAAGTGACAGTGGCTCTGCATTTCCTCCGTTGGCCTGGAGGTTGGCAGCCCAAGTAGTCTGCTATGGAGAGGAGGAATTGGAAAGCAAAATATTTGTCTAATTATTCAGACCATAGGATTACCTAAGAGATTCCACAGCCCTCTGCATCAAATCTGAAACATTAAAACCACAAATACTGTTTTTTCAGCTATAAAACTTTCAGTGTAACACAAAAAAAGTGAAAAAAAAAAGAAAAGAAACTGTTTTCCATTTGCCTGAATCTTATAAAACTTAATGCGGTGAAGAAAAAGAAAAGGTCAGTCCTCTCCCAATAGGGACTACGGCTGCAGAAAAACTTGTTTTAGCTCATTAAATCTACTCTGTGTTTAATGAATTTTATGTTTAACCCTTACAAGGTACATACAGGACGGGGGGCTTGATACATCCCGGGTGAGAACTTAATGGCAGCCACTATGACTGATAACATGTCAGCCAAGGTCTTCTATTAGTACTTAATATGAATACTGAAGCGGCTCCATGATATCTAGCAAATCTGTCACAGACCCTTTTTTCCTCTTTGACAAGCCCATGTTCTCTCCAGGAACGTGTCACATAAGGGACTTCAGTCATCCCGTAATTCGTATAATCTGTCCCAATCCTGTCAAATTTAATTGGTATGTTATGGTAAAGGGTTCTATAGATCTATTTGGTAACAACATCAGTTTGTAAGCATTGTAGTATGGAGTGTTGTAAACTGTAATTTGGCATAATTAGCTTTTCTATGCACCAATAAAATGTATTAAAGCATTGTACCTTACTTTTCAACAACTCCCACCTCATCCCCCATAGTTGCAATTGGTAAAAGCATGCCATTCCTTCTTGTGCAAATGGTGAGTTGTTGTGGGTCCAAGAATTGTTCCTTAACACAGGGTCAGAAGCACATGGATGGACCCAGTAAGAATTTTTCACTCCTGTACCATTAATTGTATGTAATTTTGTTACCATTCTATGCAAACTCTATGTGTTGAACATAAAAATCTTCTACAAACTGACTCTTCCTATAGAGACATGTTTCAGAGACCACATAGAGAGGCTTCATAAAGACTATGGGGGAGATTTATTAAAACCTCTCCAGAGAAAAAGTTGCTGAGTTGCCCATAGCAACCAATCAGATCGATTGTTTGATTTCTGAAAAGGCCTCTAAAAAATGAAAGAAGCAATCTGATTGGTTGCTATGGGCAACTCAGCAACTTTTTCTCTGGATAGGTTTTGATAAATCTCCCCCTATGAGCTTGGACCCCTGTCTATTTTCACAATGATAGGGATTGTCTAATGAACAGCACATGGACAATTCAGTGAGGGTTCCCCTACTAAGGAGACCACTTTATGAGCCAGAACAAAGATCCACTCACCAGGGCTTGTGCAAGCTTAAAGAACACCTACAACTACAGTCCTGTGCTTTGGAGGACCAAGCATACAGAGAGAAACCCTTTAATTTCAGTAAGAAATGTGTATGCTTCAGTTCCCCTATGGTGGCACTGCAGAGAAATGTCCTCCTTCATATCACAACTAATTGCTGGAGAGATATTTTATATTAAGAGCTTATAGTTGTAGAATTGCTAAAGCGAGTGTGCTATAGAATTGCCAAAAGTCCCATAGATTTACATTTCATGGACTAAAACACATCTGTACTATTGCATGTAATAGTTGTAGTACCAATTTGCATCCTGTTTTCCCCCCATCAAGTTTAGCTTCAGTCTACTTTCATGGTGATGCTCGAGCATTCATCATGTTCATGTTTTTGCAGCTACAGCTAGTAAAGTTCTGGCTGGATTATTTGTTAGTTGCTGCTCTGCTGATAGATGGAAATGACAATGTAACAATCCCCTCGTGTCACATGGGAACAATTATGCTGTAAAGAAGCCTCATGCATCATTATTACAACTTCTATACTCCCGAGCTTAAGTGTCCTTACTTGTTTATCTGGGGAAGAATGAGAACAGAGACTGAGTGATATCACCAGTGTGCTTATGTGACATCAGCCTTATGCCATGACCTGTTTTCTGCTTCTAAGCTGGCTGCCTTGATTTCTCTGTCAACTGTATGGAATATTACCCAGATGTGTTGCATGTTTATCCATTGGTTGGCCATAACTGGTGCATGATAATATATGGAGACAGGTCAACCATTTGATGCAGTAACGTGTGCATCTTTCTTCATGTCTTATAAAAAAAAAAAAAAGAAATTCACCCACTGTGTCCTTTCAACATCAGGGTCCTGGGTTCAAATCCCCCCAAGGACAACATCCGCAAGGAGTTTGTATGGTTTGCCTGTGTTTGTGTGGGTTTCCACAGCCTACTCCAGTTTCTTCCCACACTCCAAAAACATACTGATTAGAGATGAGCGAATTTTTTTAAAAACTGGATTCGGCCGATTCGCTGAATTTTCACAAAAATCTAGTTTCGGTCCGAATTTATTTGCGGCGAATCGCTGTTAAAAACGGCTATTTCTGCCCTACAGAGAGCCTAAGCAGGGGTGTAGAACACTTTGCCTTGCCGTAACACGCATAGGGAGTGTGCTGAGTTAGTGAAATAATATTGTTATTCAGTATAACATGCAGATCAGAGGCGTCACTATTAGAATCACTGTCGCATAGCAGCACAATGACAGAGCCTGAAGGTGGCATGAGGAGACCATATAGTGGCTGAATGACATAGCGTGGAGGTGGTGGCGGCAGCATGAGGAGACCATATAGTGGTTGAATGACAAAGGGTGGAGGTGGAAGTAGCATGAGGAGAACATATAGTGGCTGAATGACACAGCCTGGAGTTGGCAGCAGCATATAGTGGCTGAATGACACAGAATGGAGTTTGCGGCAGCATGAGGAGAACATATAGTGGCTTAATGACACAGCCTGGGAGTGGCAGAAGCATGAGGAGACCATATAGTGCCTAAATGACACAGCGTGGAGGTGGCGGCAGCATGAGGAGACCATGTAGTGCCTGAATGACCCAGCGTGGAAGTGGCAGCAGCATGAGGAGAACATATAGTGGCTGAATGACACAGCCTGGAGTTGGTGGCAGCATGAGGAGACCATATAGTGGCTTAATGACACCGCCTGGAGTTGGCGGCAGCATAAGGAGAACATAAAGTGGCTGAATGAGACAGCCTGGAGGTGGCAGAAGTATGAGGAGACCAAATAGTGGCTGAATGACACAGCGTGGAGGTGGCGGTTGCATGAGGAGACCATATAGTGGCTGAATGACACAGCCTGGAGTTGGCAGCAGCATGAGGAGGCCATATAGTGGCTGAATGACACAGCCTGAAGTTGGTGGCAGCATGAGGATACCATATAGTGGCTAAATGACACAGCCTGGAGTTGGGGGCAGAATGAGGAGAACATATAGTGGCTAAATGACAGCCTGGAGGTGGCGGAAGCATAAGGAGACCATATAGTGGCTGAATGACACAGCCTGGAGGTGGCGGTAGAATGAGGAGACCATATAGGGACTGAATGACACAGCCTGGAGGTGGCGGCAGCATGAGGAGATTATATAGTGGCTGAATGACAGCCTGAAGGTGGCAGCAGCATGAGGAGAACATATGGTGGCAGTATGAGACAGTTTGGAGCTGGCATCAGCATGAGGAGAACATATGCTGGTAGAATGAGACAGCCTGCAGGTGGAAGCAGGTAACAGTGTGGTTAACCGGTGACAGAGTGGTGCAGTGGGTGGCAATACTAGTAAGGTGGGTGAAAAAAAGGAGAACTGTGCATCAGATGTGTGGTATCAGGTGTGTAGCAGGATCAGAATAGTAGCTGAGGCAGGTAGGCAGAAGAAAACAGTCTCTTTTGTAAAAGTGTTAGTGTGCACAAGTAAGTATTGAGGATACGCATTACGTAAAACATAACTTTTAATAATATGCTTAGGATAAAATATTTGGACCGAAATTATTATTATTTTTTTTTAACAAACAAAAGTAAAGGTGTGCAAAAAACACCATGTGCCACCTACACCACCAAGTATTGATGTGATGCAAAAACCTCTAAAAGGTGGAAGGGAACAATGTTTGGTCCATTGTAACCGGTGTAGGTAAAAACTTCCCCTGTAAGGCCATACTCTCGCATTATTCCCTTCTTGGCAAGTGTTACTCGCCCAAAAAAGGGCGGCCCCACACAGGAACCTCTCCCTATTTCCACCTACAAACACTGCCATTTCTTAGGATTTTTAGGTGGAAATAGAGATTGGTTCCTGTGTGGGGACACACTTTTTAAGATGAGTAACACTTTCCTTGAAAAGGTGGAAGGGAACAACCTATTATCCCAACGTATTGTCCATTGTAGCATGTGGGGGTTCAGAGACCTCTTAAAGGTGGAAAGGAACAATGTATGGGCCATTGTAACCAGTGGGGTAAAAACCTTCTCCTGTAAGGCCCTACTCTCGTCTTATTAATTACCTTCTTGGCAATTGTTACTCACCCTAAAAAGGGCAGCCTCATACCAGAAACTCTCTATTTCCACCTAAAAATCCTGGTAAATGGAGTTTTTAGGGGGAAATAGGAAGAGGTTCCTGTATGGGGCCAGCCTTTTTAAGGCGAGTATCACTTGCCGAGAAGGGAAATAATAATGCGAGAGTAGGGCCTTACAGGAGAAGGTTTTTACCCCACTGGTTACAATGGCCCATACATTGTTCCTTTCCACCTTTAAGAGGTCTCTGCATCACATCAGTACTTGACAACCAGATTGAACATGTGAACCATGCAGGGCGCATGTCTCAGGCTTCCTTGTCGCAGTGCAAACAAGATGTTCTTCCCCTTGTCGGTCACCATGGTTCCCATTTCCAGTTTTCGTGGAGTAAGCCATGATTCGATTTCTTCATGAATGACTTTTAGCACTTCCCCCCTGTGTGACTCCGTTCGCCAAGGCAAACCATGGGAAGAACAGCGTGACACCGCCATGCCCTGCACACATGGTATGCTGGAGGGGCACTGAGACTTGTCCGTGCAGTGGAGGCTGAGGACATGGTGGAGGATGAGGAGGCGGAGTCGCACACTCTCACAGGACTAACGGCCTGAGAGCGTAGAGGCGAAAGCAGCTTGACCTGTCCAAGTTACTGTTGTGGTGTGCAGGAACCACATTCACCCAGTGGGCCGTAAAGGACATGTATTGTCCCTGACCATAGTTGCAGCTCCACACATTGGCACTGCCGTGCACTTTAGTACACACCGACTAGCTCAAGGACTGGCACACCTTCTGTTTTGCAAAATTGTGCAGGGCTGGTACTGCCTTCTTTGCAAAGAAATGATGGCTTGGGACTCTCCACCTCAGCTCATGACAAGCCATCAGTTCTCTGAAAGGTGCAGAGTCCACCACTTGAAAAGGGATGGACTGCAGCACCAGCAACATGGACAGGAGCACATTCAGCTTCTGTGCCATTGGACTGGCCACATACTGTTGTCTCTGGGACATGGCTTCGCCTATGGATTGCTGGCGGAATGATTGACTCAAAGTAAGAGGAGCAGGAGCATCTGGAGCGACAGAAGATGGGTTTGACACACAGCTCCCTTCGGCTGCGGTGGTGGAGCCTTGGCTGGCTGAAACAAGGAGTGGCGTGCCACTGGGTGATGCAGCAGGCTGGACCACCACATCGGAGCCATGGTTCTCCCAGGCCGCTTTATGGTGACGCTGCATATGTTGACGCAGGGCTATGGTGGTAACATTGGGACCCTAGCCACGCTTCACCTTCTGCCGACACATCTTGCATGTGGCCATGTTAACCTCCTCCGGATGCTTGATGAAAAACTGCCACACCGCTGAGTAGCTGATTTTCCCACCATCAGTCCGCACTAATTGACTGCTACTGCCGCCGACTCCAGGAATCCGTGTTTCTATACCTCCCGGGAAGGTAGGCTGCCGTGAAGCAGGTGGTCTACTGTGGACACGTTTGGCTCCAGACTTTGCCCTTCTATCACCATGCTGACTGACAACCATGCTACCACCTTGCTGACTCAGCTGCTGCCTCACGGGCAATCTGCAATCCTCTTCTCCTGATGATGATGAAGCCCCTTCTGCACCCGGCTCCCAAGTGCGATCGGCTTCATCATCATCAAGTTGTGTCTGTACGTCACTGATATCCTCCTCAGGTTCCTCAACAGTGTCTGCTTCAGGAGCCTGAACGCTCTCAACACCACCTCCCACGTCACTCTCATCACTACTTGCCCGCCTAGCAGAGGAAGCAGTAGATGTCTCCTCCACTTCTTGGCTGGGCAGTAGCTGCTAACTGTTCTCTAGATTGTCCTCAATAAATTGTGGAGCTGAACCCAGAGAATAACATACTTCTCTGGGGGAGGGAACAGCATAGGACAGAGGCAATAGGAGGACAGGGACTGCTCCCGGGCCATGTCAACTGAGGTTGTGTCTGAGGAACCCACCGACTGTGGACTTGGGGTATCAGATGTCACTTGTGATAAAATGGATGACCGTATTAACCAATCGATGACGGCAGATGGGTTGCTGTTCGAGACACGCCCGCTAGCTGATACCGGGAGCTCAGGCCTCTCGCTGCGACTCCTGCTGCCACTCGACCCTAGTCTCCTGCGACCTCTGCCTATGAATTTAGGCCTCTGCCACTCCTCTGTGCACATCCTGGCAATTCTCTGCCTGACATACTTAGTGCCTGTATGAGGGGAGTACAATACACTCCACTACGCTTAAAACAGTATTTGTGTACAACACCAGCCGTTGTGTACTTTTGGCTGCCCTTTCACAGTATTTAGGCCCTTAAGACTTTAACAGGAACAAAATAGTACACCACTTAGATGTACGTATGTGGAATGCACTTATGAGGGGAGGACAATGCGCTCCAGTACGCTTAAAAAAGTATTTGTGTACAACACCAGTAGTACATACCAGTGCTGCAGCACATAGTCACGGTGTACTGCACCATTGCACTTTCTCTGTCAGTCCCTTCCCTATCAGTGCTTCTAGGCAGCATTTGGGCTTGAGGTGAATTGCTGCTGTTCTGTGCAACATATTGCTCTCTGTCCCTCTCTGTAATAGAATGCTGTAGTGACTGGGTGGTGAATTGCTGCTGTAAAAATGCTTTTCTGTGCAACACACACTACTGTCTGTCCCTCTTTCTGTGCAACAGAACGCTAATGTGACTGGAAGGTGAATCACTGCTGGAAAAATGCTTTTCTGTGCAACACACACTGCTGTCTGTCCCACTCTATCTCTCTGCAATAAAAGAATAAAAGGCTGAAGTGACTGGCCTCAAGATGACTACCGATTATATAGGGCTGTGACATCACAGGGGTGGCTGGCTGCTGATAAGCTGCATGCTGCATGTGTTCAGGATTATCCCACCTACCCTTGTTCCCGTCTTCCCAGGATTCCTTGCCCCATGTCCTCACATGTGGATCCGCCATTTTAGATGCCCTGGAGCCTGGACCACACTAAATGGAGTTTAATGAAGCAATTTAATGTTAAGAATCAAATTTTTCCTGAAATTCATAATGAATTTGGATTTGTCCAATTCGATTTGCTTATCCCTAATACTGATAGTTACATTTGGAAATTACATTGTGAGCCCCAGTAGAGACAGGGACTTATCTGTTGTCTCTATTCATCCTATAAAATATTGCAGATAGCCATTATATTTTATATAGTCAACCATGGATGTCTGGATGTATGCCATCTCTACCAATGCCAAGTGTTACTAACCTTGCCTGGTTTCTGCACCATTTTCCAGCGGGCAGGCATGGCTCATGTTGCCAACCTTCACTTGCACCTCCTCTCTCATTCTTACTCTACAGCTATGCTAGTTCAGTCTGATCTGGATGCATAGCAGTGTCAAGCTGTCAGCATGCCTGATATTAAAGTTGGGACTGGCATCCTATTTAAAGGAAAAACATTCTGTTACGCTCTGCATGGTGGTTAAGGTACATTCCTTTCCCGGGTCTTTTTCCCGAACATTGCTATTTTCTACTGTTTAATATTGATCTTGGTTTTGTTCTGAACCACAATGTTGCTTAATTCTTTGATTTATTTGCCCAATACCTACTCCTGGTTCTGACGTCTGGTTTTCTCCACACTATGTAAGTGGTTCATTCTCTTCCTGTTGCATTCTGATTGATCCCCTAGTGACATCCCCTGTCTCCATTTATGACCATGCCAATACTACCACTGTAAATCCATGCCTATTCCAGCAATTCTTCTGCAGCAGTCCATATCTCTTTGCAAGGGTTGATGGTGCAATCCATCTTCTGCCTCTCAGTTCAGTCAGCATCAAATGGATTGCAGCCTAGACAGTCCACATTTTGGTGAACATCAAGATCTTCTCATACCTCAAGACAATGATCTCCACAGTTCCTTAGTTCCTTGTGACATGAAGTGTTACTTGTTCATTGAGGTTGAACCTTGAGGTTCTAAACTGTCCTTGAATAGGTTACGGCTCACGAACAAGGAGCTCTGAAGACATCTAAATGGAAAGGCAAAGAAATATTTAAGACATTTCCCAGCATCTGGCCACTAAAACAGAAGGAATTACTAGCTAAAAACACCATTCTCTGCGCTTGTTTTTGTTTCACACTTTTGGCCTCTGGAAAAGTTTCAGAAATGATTTCCATGTAAAACTATCTGGATTGTGCTCTTTTTTAAGTCTATTTTTCCACGTGGGAAGCTGAACATGAAGTTTCAGAATCCCACTGATTAATGAAAGTGCATATCATCGTCATAAACCACACGAGCAAGAACATGGTGCTGCTCTGAGGCATAGCATTAACCCTTGTGCTTACTCCAGATGTCATTTCTGCTTTTCAACTATCCCTGAGGACTTATTGGTATAACTGGTTTAATATAGATAACAATTTAAAAAATGTAAAATGAATTGCAATAGGTCGACTCCAAAGTTCTGGATTTTAGTCTGTATTTTTTAGCCTTATTTTGTTATTACAGTGAATACCTATTAGTAGGCACTACAACTGTTTCTCTAGAAAAATGCAAGATCACCTAATATAGACATCTGTCATGTCAAACTAAATGTTTCTGTTGTCAACATTAATGTAGGTAATGGGAGACTGTGAAAGGAAATGCAAGATTTAAAAAGAAGAAAATAAAACCATTTCTAGTTTATTTATTCATTTAGTTTTTTAATTTATTTTAGTGTCTTCTTGTAAAGTGTCACTAGATTAACAGCACCGTGCAGAGCGGTGATACGAACTGTCAGTCACACTGGGTGGGCGTGATTACAGCCCGAGTAGACTAGACTAGCAGAGGATGGCTCCTGCCCATGGCACTACTTATGGGTCAGCGGTGGACACCTTTTGAACTGCATATCCTCAACATCACGTCCGACAGGAACTTGTCCTGGGCATGGAGAGGAAGATTTTACTATATATAATTAATTGCCATGTGATATATATGGTAAAATTCGTAACATCACATTGAGAGGCTCTGTGTCATTATAATCTCCACGCACAAACCTTTGCTGTGCCGACAAATAAGCATGTATTTTTTGTTTCTTTGTAAAAGTAACCCACTGTACATTTGCCAACTTATATATGGTGATAATATTCAGTTAGTAAGCATTATTAAAGAAAAGCAACCTATGTTTCATGTAAAATTAAATAGGAAGCACACTTATATTTATCACTAAATGACTCCTACAAAAAGGCATAGCAAAGCAGGGGACAGTGAAGTAGCTATAAGCACTGGATCATAGAGGGGTCATAAAGTGTCCCTGGTCCTTAAAAGGTTAAAAAAAAACAGAAACAACTATGCCTTATGTAGAAATGTAAACAATTTCTATGAATTATCACTCTTCTAGGTTTTTTTCCTTGTATATTGCAATGCATGGGTACCATGTTATGCATACAATGTATTTTTCCAAACAAGTGAGACAAGGTAAAATTGGAATAATTCATCACTTTTTGACAGGTCCCCACAATCCGGGTGCAGAGTCCTCAATGCATTGGTTAAAAGGCTTAAGAAATATATAGAAAAAGCTAATTATGGCAACAATCTTGTTGAGCACATAAAATAAACCTGCTTTATTGTGTATCAGTACCTGTTAAAAAGGTGCAGACGTGCAGCTTTTTTTTAATTGCCTTTTATTTCACTCCCGAATGGCCAACAAAACAAAAAGAGGTCATAGCAAAGCAGAGTAAGAAAGGGTACAAAGAATAGCAGCAGTGCCTTTATAAGAAATGTAATACAAGTGTAGCATAGCTGCATTTGGTACTGAAAATCTTTGCTCGGCATTGAGTACTGAAACATGATTTATGTATTTATGTTGCATATACGGTTGCCAATATACACTGCCACATCAATTAGTCTCCATTTCCACACTAATATCCTTATCTCGCACATATACTAGGGCTAATTTAGTATGTTTTTGTTGGGTGGGAATAGTCTGTGTACCCATAGAAAACCCCTGCAACCATGGTAAGATCATACTCTGTACATGTATTGTCCAAGGTTGTGTTCAAACTCAGAACCCTAAGGCAATAGTGGTGTCCAGTGAGCCACAGGGTTTTATAAAAATTGACCAAATCTGCTAATTTTGGAAGGATGGACTAATGCAATTTCTTTTAGGGCCTGACTGAAGGAAGAAGTAGAGGGGGGGGGGGGGGGAGATCAGAATTCCAACATTTACAATGCTTTGTCTCCATGCTCATTCTCAAATATACGTTGGTTCAGCAACATTTTTCCCCTGGTATGATGTAAAATGCTGGAGGGAAATTGATGCTAGAACTGATACCATCATTCTCATTGGAATAGTTCAAGTTACCGCAATTTAGCATGTTGAGATGCTGGACTGGTCCATGTATCTGTTAAAAGAATGTGTCTTTCAGCATTTTCCTATCCAGCTCTCCCAATACACTTTTATATAGAAGTTATATGATAAAGTATCAAAGGCACCTGAAAGAGCATACAAAAGTTAGGAAAATAACTATTACTAATTTAGACTAAACTTTGCTTGAGCATGTGACCCTTACCACATGAACAAACTTAATCTCTTAGAGTGTTCACAACTTAATTGGAATTTCTCCATGATACACATTCTTCGCACCACAGTAAGACAAATAGATGGGACAGCAAAGAAAGGTGAGGTCATTAGTCATTATTATGGGGAACTTTACCCAGATATAGACTGGAAGTCTGAAACCTGTAGGTCTAGCAAGGGAAACATGTTTATGGCAATAATAAAGGACCGTTTCTAACTAGTGCAGGACCCAACAAGGGGGGGGGGGGGGTCACTTCTGGACCTTATACTAACCAATAGGCCAGACATAGTATCTGAAGTAGAGGTAGGGGTTCATCTTGGTAATATTGACTACAGCATAAAAAGTTTTAATTTATTCTATAAGAGGATGCCTACTAGTGGGGCTAAAAAAACATTACATTTCAGGAAGGCCAATTTTCACCAACTAACAGAAGACCTGAGTGACATAGATTGACACGTGCCCTCAGTAATAAAAGTAACCAAGCTAAATAGGACATTTTTAGGAAAATCCTGAATCGATCTTGTGAAAGACATATACCCTACAGGAATGAATGTGTTAGAAATAGGAGAACATCAATTTGGCTACTGTATTTACACAGGAAAATCCAAGGGGTAAGTGATGATGTAAATACTCAGGCAAATCTCACCTGTTTGCCATGTAGACAGTACCGTTCTAGACAGGCCATTATTCCTTTAACCCGATAACAACCATGGACGAGTATAGACGTCCAGGTTGGCCAGCTGTTCCGGCACCTGGACGTCTATACTTGTCCTTGCTTCCAACTGTATAACTCCTAAACAGCGGAGGGTCACTGCTCGCGGGGCAAGGACCAATCAGAGGAGTCCCCGCCGCACGATAGTTAAGATTGGTCGTCTTATCAGACCAATGACAGTGTTCCATTCACAGTGCGCAAGCAGCTCTCCTGCTGCAGCTCTGATCTCCTTCACTCCTGTCAGTGTATGTGAAGGAGTTCGGATCTGTGTGAGAGAGATATGTCCCACAAATGATGCATTTGTGGAAAAAAAAAGAAAATTAATTTTTTTTTCAACTGACTCTCTCTTCCCCCCTGTTGAATACCTTATGGGGTCTAGTTTTTAAAATCGGGTCATTCGGGGGAGTTTCCTAGGTTCTACCACCTGCAAACCTTGCTTAGCACATAAAAAAAAAAGTTCTTTTCAAATTTCCAGTTTTTGGAATACGGCCACTGCAGTTTTTAAGCCAAAGTCAGAAGTGGATCCATAAGGGAGGAGAAGTATAAGTCCTTCCTTTATATTTCCCATTCCTTTTGAATACACTTCTGGCTTTGGCTCAAAAACTGCAGTGGCAGTTTTCCAAAACTACAGGGGCGTACAGGATTAATTAGCTTGATCCTTAAAGGGTTAAAAGAGTCTATAATGATAGGGATTGTTCCACAGAACTGGAGCTTAGTAAATGTGGTACCAATATTCAAAAAGGGGTCAAAAAGGGATCATGGGAACTATAGGCCTGTAAATTTAACATCAGTTGTGGGTAAGATTTTTGAGGGGTTTCTGAGGGATGCTAATTTGGAATATTTTAATGAACATAGCCTTCTTACACACTGCCAGCATGGGTTTATGCAGGATCGATCCTGTCGGACTAATCTGATCAGCTCTATCAGGGTGAAGCTGTGGATGTTGTATGTCTGGACTTTTCTAAGGCATTTGATACTGTGCCACACAAAAGTTACATAAAATTAGGATGCTGGGTTAAGGGAGGATATACGTAAATGGGTTAGCAAATGGCTCAGTGACAGGAAGCAGAGGGGTAGTGTCAATGGAATTTACTCTGGTACGGTCACAGTTACTTGCGGGGTACCACAGGGATCAATACTGGATTCACTTCTTTTCAATATGTATATAAATGACCTTGTATAGGGATTACAGGGTGGAGTTTCAATGTTTGCAGATGACACTAAACTGGGTAAGGTGATCACCACAAAGGAGGATAATACAATATTACAGAGGGATCTGTGGAAGCTATAGGCTTGGGCACAGACATGGCAAATGAAGTTTAATGTGGATAAATGTAAGGTTATGCACTTGGCCCGTAAAAACTAATTGTGAAATTATGTGCAAAATAATAAGGCATTAGGTAAAACTTGTACTGAAAAGGATTTGGGGTGGAAAGTAACCTTAAAAGAGTTGTCAGGCAAAAAATTACTGATCCCCAATCCAAGGATAGGGGATAAATTATAGATCGCAGGGGGTTCGATCGCTGGGACCTCCTGCGATCTCCTGCATGAGGTCCCAGCAGTCGGCTGGAAGGGGGCGTGCTGACCCTGCAAGGAGCGCCGGCCAACATGCCCCTCCATCCCTCCATGTACCCCATAGAGATACATGGAGATCGCAGGGGGGTCCCAGCGACAGGAGATCCCAGATACAGGAGATCGCGGGGGTCCCAGCGCTCGGACCCCCCCAATCTATAACGTATCCCCTATTCTTGTATAGGGGATAAGTTATTTTTCACTAGACTACTCTTTTAACTTTAGTGATCAGTGCCTAGCAGTTGCTGGCGTGGCTTGTGACAGGGACATAGTTTTGCCTCTGTATAAATCATTAGTCAGACCGCATATGGAGTATTGTGTCCAATTTTGGGCACCTGTATATAAGAAGGACATGGCAGAATTGGAGAAGGCAACAAAGATAATTGTATATTTTGTATAATTATAATATATATCTGTGTACTTGTATAATGGTATGGCAGGATTACAGCACCAAGAAAGGTTATCAAGCTTGGGGTCATTTAGTTTGAAGAAAAGACATCTTAGGGGAGATTTGATCACAATGTACAAATATATGAATGGACAATACAAAGATCATTCTAGTGATCTTTTTATACCTAGGCCAGTAACCATGGCAAGGGACCATTTTGCCTTTATCTGGATCAACACAGTAGGATTTTAGGTTGAACTTGTGTGACTCCTGTCTTTTTTCAACCTTATAAACTATGTTACTATTTTACTGCTCCTGAGGTCATAGTAATAAGACAATAATACATGATTTTGGTAAGCCCATTGTGAAGACTTGTTTTCTTATGTGACCCTGAGATGATAGCACAAGCAGTTGGGCTAATATGAAAAGGAACGCGAAAACAGCCCCCACCATGCATCAACAAGTGTGGGCTTTTTTAGCTTTCCTTCTTTCTCCTGGCAGACATTCAGTCCCAAGCGACATAATGCCATATCATTGGAGGCCATTTGGAAGCTTTAGTGATACGTGTGGGAAAGTGGCAGCCATCTTGGCTACACCTGTTTAGAGGGCAGCCAGCTCCGCTCTCCCTCCTTTCTGCTGCTATTCTCTTTGTCCACCTTATTTTATTTCAGTAGCAACAGAATAATAGCTTGGCAGCTTCCATTCAAACCTGAAATAATGCCCAGAAACAGAGAAGAGAGCGTGAATTCCTCCGCTGCTTCCCTTTGGAGAGCTGGCCCAGTGGAAAGGTTCAATAGCCTTTTTTCAACAGCGGAGACTATGCAAGGTCAGGAAATGTCACCCACGTTCCCAATAGTTTCCTGAAGTTTTGGGTTGTGTCATCCTACATGTGAACAACACTGGAATCAAATGACTTCAAAGCAAGGACAATGGACAATTTTGCATTACACGTCCTAGAGGTATGGGTTTCGTTTGTGTAAGACTCTTACAGCCAGACCTTCTAAGGTTTCTACAATTCAAACATCCTGAATATGAAGAACAAAAGGCAAAATCCCAGAGCGTCCCTATAAATACACAACTAAAACACTGTAGCTAAGCATGGCTTTATCTTCAGTCTGAACGCAAGAGAACAAAAGCATTTAATTTTTTTGTCAGATTAACAGTGTATTCACTCTTTTTAGGAGCTGCAAATGTACCTGATACCTGAGCAGCTTCTCACAAAACTCTAAAGACTCATGTATAATCTTAATCTTTTCATGCAGGTATACAGTAACTGTAACCCATTATCTCATCCTTCTGCAAAGTAGTCAGCTCTAGATATCAGTAGAATGTAAATAGGAACCCATATACTGGTGGAACCATAAAAACTGTGTATAGGGTTCAGTGGAGATGTGATTTGGCTGTGTATCATGTTTGACTGGCAACTGTAGTAAAATTTAATTTCTTGGGTCAACTAAATAGATCACTGTGTTTAAAAGGGAACAGAACAGTTGATATCTTTAAAGTTATTATTCAACCTATCCTTAGATAAGTGGGGTTTCATAAACATGATCTGCGGCGAAAAATAACATCCCCTATCCACAGGATAAGGAATAAGTAGCTGATCGCAGGGGTTCCGACCGCTGGGGCTTCCTGTGATCACTGGGATGGGAGTCAGCACGCACTCCATTTATTGGTATGCGATCACCGAAAAGACCCAAGCTCTCGGGCATCATCAACGCTCCAATAGAAATGAATAGAGCACATGCCGTCTACCGATACGACACATGCTCCTCACTGTAAGTGCCGGGGTCCTGTCCCGGAGATAGTGGGGGGCCCCCTGCATTTGTTTTCCCCGCGTATAGCTACTCATCTCCTATCCTGTGGATAGGGGAAACGTTAATTTTCACTGAAGTACTCCTTTAAGTAAACAAGACAGAGCTGAAAAACCTTGCATTACTACTTCAAACAGTATCACACTTGCAAAAACTTTCAGCTGTAAGCATAGAGGAGGCTACAGCACATTTGATCTATGTCCTTTTCAAACAACTGATCAAATTAGAAAAAAATATCAGAGAAAATAACAAAATTTACTTTTTTAAAGGGCTTTCTCATTTCTTATAAAGTCTTGTCTAGATACCATTTTGGAAGATATGGACATATTAAATGGAGTGACTTCACTTGGAGTCCCTCTTCTGGCCCATGTCAGATGCCATGTAATAATACCATTTCCTGTTCGTCCTACGGCGGCACACAATGGTTAAACTACTTCTGACTAGAGAAAATAGAAGAACCTATGTAGCAGTACACATAATGCAGAAAACAAGGTAATTACATAATTAATTAATTAATTAATTAATTAATCAAACAGTCACATGATCCCCTGACCTGAGATATACAGTTCCTAATAAGACAGAGTACACTTGCATTTTTATTCTTCTACAAGAGAAGAGGAATGTTGCAGGATGCAAGGTCCCAAACCCTATGCTCCTGGGGTCCCTGGGATGAATATGGAGCTTGTGTACTAGGTGCTTCCTAGTTCTCCAACTCCCTCACGTGTGCCCAGTACCTGATATGGAGCAGGCTGAATCGGTAGTCCAGCTACCAGGTATGTGACCGACGGAGCAGAGTGAGCAGGATCCTCCCGCACATGGTCCGGGGTTCCGGTCCATAGCTGAGGACAATCCTTGTCGGCAGCGTCTGCGCGCGATTCTGTGAAGGAAAGCGCGGCTCTGGGTGCCGGGTGCACAGGCGCTGACGAGCGCAGTGATAGTGACTCCGGCCGTACTGTGCGACTGTATTTTCTGGGGCATGTGCGCATTCTCAAACGTGCGCGTCCGGCAGGCAACCGTCGCAGCCGCAGTGTGGACTGTAATGTGCGCATGTGCACTCAATATTATCCCGGGCACGATGCTAATGATTTATCTGGCACACCTGCACATGCAGTTTAGTGCATTCTGAGCAGGTGTGCTAGGTATAGTCAATAAATGGAGGCCTCTGCCAGTTGAAGGCTGCGCTCCTCTGAGGCAGCAGACCTTTCAGTTTGGCAGAGGTAAGGAAAACCTGATCCCTCATGTTATTGTTTTAATAAATTGTAGGTTTATTTATTTCCCCCTCTTTCTCTTTATCTCTCTTTCCTAGATGTCTGGGAAAAAGAGATCAAGAAAGTCAAGACATAGAGATTGCACCAAGTGTATGCAACCGTTGCCTGATGACTGGGAGGGAGATATTTGCTCTGATTGTTTAACACCTCCATGTGCCTCTACTCCTATGAAGCCCAAAGACTTTCTTGGATGGTTAAAGGAGGAACTATGTTCCACCTTCTCAGAGGTTAAAGCATCTATGATAGAGAAAAAGTGCAAGACTTCTCATAAAGAGTCGTCACCGGTTTTGTCTTCATCTTCCAGCTCTAATGGAACTAGTAGTTCAGAATGGACGGATGAAGAGATGCCTGAAGGGGAGGTGTCGGAGGACCTCTACCTGTTAGATAAAGAAAAAGTGCATGGGCTGCTCCATGCGGTCAAGAATGTCCTGGAAAGCTCTGAAGATGTCTCTTCTAAATCACAAAGAGACCAGCTATATTACTTTCCACCTTCCAAGGATAGGATGCTCCCTTCACATCCAGTCCTAAAGGACTGGTTTCGTAAAGATTGGTCGAAACCAGAAAGAAAGACCGATCCTGGGGCGAGACTATGCTCTACCTACAGATTGTCTCCAACAGCTTATGAGGATTGGGAAAACCCCCCAAAAGGGGATTTAGCGGCTGCACGTTTAGCAAAAAATACCATCTTTCCATCGGAGGAGTCAACTCTATTATCGGCTCCTATGGAGAGGAAGGATATGGAGGATCGGGAAGAAGAGGCCGTTATTTGAGCCCCCTCAGAAGACGGGGGAATTTTCGTCCATCAGGCTCGAGACGCCAGTATAATAAGAAACAGGACCCGACGGCATCGAAGAAGAAGCCGTTCGTGCGTCAAGATAAAAACCAATGACGCCAGACTACATCAGCATCCAGTGGGAGCAAGGCTTCAAGCCTTTGCGGACATCTGGTCCCGCACATCCTCAGATGCCTGGGTATCGGACACAATAAGAAATGACTACACCCTGGAATTGCTAGAGATACCGCCGGACAGGTTCATGATCAACCGGGTCTCCACTATAGTCAAAACCCTGGTTCAGCAATTTATTCACAAAAGAGCCCTGGAAGAAGTCCCAGAGCAAGAGAGAGGGACAGGGTATTATTCACTAATCTTTGCTGTACGAAAAGCCGGAGGAGACTGGAGGCTGGTCATAGATTTGTCCGATCTAAACAAATTCTTCATAAAAAGAAAATTAAAAATGGAGTCGATAAGATCTGCAGTTCTGGACATCCAGCAAGGGGATTACATGGCGTCACTGGCTCTCCAGGATGCCTATCTCCACATTCCAGTACGTCCATCCCATCAGAGATTTCTGCGGATAGCAGTGAGAACTCATGGTCAAGTTCAACACCTCCAATTTACTTGTATTCCCTTCGGGATTACGTCAGTGCCAAGGGTCTTCACCAAGGTGGTCGTTGTCCTGGTGGCCCATCTCCGGTTGTTAGGTATCCACATAACGCCTTACCTAGACGATTGGCTAATCAAAACCCAATCGGGATGTCTCTTGAACACCCATCTTCAGACGACAATGGAGGTACTCAGAGATCATGGTTTTCTTATAAACCTAAGAAAATCAAGTTTAATTCCATCAAGGAGAATTTCATACCTAGGATTCATAATAGACTCGGATCTGATTAAGATTTTTCTGACGGAAGAGAGAGTATCAAACATCTCCCAGAATCTACGATTCTTCCTAACCCTTCAATCCTGTACGATTCGTCAGGCTATGAAGATCTTGGGTCTACTGACGTCATCAATAGACGCGGTACAATGGGCAAAGTCTCATATCAGAAAACTACAGTCGCATGTTTTGAGCAAATGGGACAAGTCACAAGTATCTCTGGATATGAAGATCTTTCTACCCAGGTGGTGGCTAAAACCCCTACGGTTTCGCCAAGGCAAAAGTCTGTTCTATCCCCAACCGGAAGTCCTCACTACGGATGCCTCCGCCTCCAGTTGGGGTGCCCATGTCAAGGACAGATGGGTTCAGAAGCCTGCGAATCACAGACTGGGGGGCAAGTCATCGAACTACAAGGAGTTGAAAGCCATCAGTCCAATCCTGTTTGCTTTATGCTTTATATTTTTTTATTTTCTATTTTTTACTTTTTGTGTTCTTTATTTCTGTAAACCCAACCGTCAATAAATCCCCCCTTCTTATCCAAGAAGTTTCCAGCAACCTTATTTTTTGCAACGGAGAAGCGCTTTCACATGCCGAGGTTTTTTCTGGGATAAATCCCCGTGTGGGATCTCCCGCAACCTGCTCCTGTACTATTCTTCTGGCATTGAAACATTTCAAAGCCATCTTAGTAGGTCACCATGTACAAGTCCAGTCGGACAACCTCCCTTCTGTCTTTTACATAAACAAGCAGGGGGGGACCAGATGCAAGACTCTGCAGAAGCTTTGCGCAGAGATGATGGAGTGGGCATCTTCTATCCATCTCAGCCATCCACATAAGAGGAACTTTGAATTCAAAAGACGATTGGTTGAGCAGACGTCAGATAGTGCCCAGTGAATGTGGTCTCAATCCCAAAATATTCTCCATGATAGTGAACAAATGAGGTCGCCCGACGCTGGATGTGTTTGCCTCCCAGGACAACAAGAAGCTACCACAATTCTGCTCGCTATCCCGAGCAGGAAACCCCTTAGCAGTGGATGCAGGGGATATTTGTCTACGCCTTTCCTCCCCTACCTCAGATCCCGTGGATGCTCAGGAAGATTCTAGACGAGCAAGTCCAAGCAATTGTAATCCTGCCCTTCTGGCCTCGAAGGGTATGGTTTCAACTTGTGTGGGGGATATCGAGAGGAAATTACTTGTATCTTCCAGTGGTCAAGGATCTCCTGATACAAGGGGGTCTCCTCCATCCAGACCCAGGCAGCCTGAACTTGGCGGCATGGAGCTTGAACGCCAGAGTCTAGGTGTTCAGGGGTTTGCAAGCAATATCATTAATACACTGTTGGCCTCAAGGAAACCAACTACCATGACGGCATACTTACGGGTATGGAGGCTTTATTCAAACTGGTGTTCAAGAAAGAACATGGTTCCTTCGGAAACGTCAACACTTCTACTCTTTCTACAAGAAGGGTTTGAGAAAGGTCTCAAACCCAACACCCTGAAAGTTCAGATTACAGCCATTAATTCCCATATGAATGGCTGCTTTTCGGGCTCAGCAATGGTCTTGAGGTTCTTCAGAGCCTTAAGAAAGTTGAGACCCCAATATTCTCATCCTTTACCATCTTGGGACCTACCTCTGGTCTTGAAAAATTTGTGTAAGGAGCCCTTTGAACCGATGGAAACAGCTCCGTTAAAATGGCTCTCATTAAAGACCTTATTCCTAATTGCTATCATGTCTGCCAGACAAATTAGTGAACTACAAGCACTGTCTTGTAAGGAGCCGTACCTAAGAGTGTTACCCAACGCAGTCCTCTTCAGGACAATGCCGGGATTTTTGCCAAAAGTACCGTCTACCCAAAATCTCAATCAAGAATTGATCCTTCCGGTTCTCTTGGAGGGGAAAGGGAAACATCTACATCTATTAGATGTTAAAAGGGTTAAAAGAACGTCATCCTTCAGAACATCCAAGGTTTTTTTTGTTCTCTTCCAGGGACCAAGGAAAGGGATGAAAGCCAGCAAAGCCTCCTTGGCAAGATGGATCAGGGACACCATCTGACATTGCTATGAAGTGGAAGGTTCTACCTCGCCACTGGCATTAAGGGCTCACTCAACCCGCTCAACCCGCTCAACTGCGGCTTCATGGGCAGAGAAGTATCACGTGCCATTGGATTAGATTTGCCGTGCAGCAACTTGGGCTTCTCCTCCGACCTTTATGAAGCATTATCGTCTTGACATCTCTGCTTCTGAGGGGTCAGCCTTTGGTGCGAGTGTAATACAAGGAGCTGGTGACAGATAATTCCCACCCTATTTAATTTTGTGATTTTCACTGCTTTCCAAGTCCCATTGTGTGCTGCCGTAGGACGAACAGGAAGTGGGAAATTTGTTCTTACCTGAAATTTCCATTTCCTGGAGTCCGTAGGTGGCACAACTTTACCCACCCTAATAAATTCTTACTGCTGCATACAATATAAGTGTACTCTGTCTTATTAGGAACTATATACCTCAGGTCAGGGGATCATGTGACTGTTTAATTAATTAATTAATTAATTATGTAATTACCTTGTTTTCTGCATTATGTGTACTGCTACATAGGTTCTTCTATTTTCTCGGGTCAGAAGTAGTTTAACCATTGTGTGCCGCCTACGGACTCCAGGAAATGGAAATTTCAGGTAAGAACAAATTTCCCACATTTTCTTCATATAATGCCACCTACATCATCTGTCTGTGGAAAGTCATGAGGCCACCATTCTGAAGCCAGTGAGTTTGGATGACTTTAGTCTAAGGTGTAAGCACACCTTAAGTAAATATCATAACTCTTTACTGGATCACTTTGATGCACATTAATGAAACATATACATTTTTCTTGATTTTTTCACTAAAATTAACTTTAGGGTAATAATTATGAGTGGGGCTGTAGCATGGTTGACAGCTTTGTTCTGTAACTACAAGTCCTGTCCTCTCTGTCAGTGGCCAATTATAATTATCTTCACTATAAACCGGAAAATAACCCTGTTCCATGTTTAGAACATGACTTACCGTATTTATCGGGGTATACCATGCACCGGCCTATAACACGCACCCTCATTTTACCAAGGATATTTGGGTAAAAAAAGTTTTTTACCCAAATATCCATGGTAAAATGAGGGTGCGTGTGTGCGCGTGTATACCCCGATATACCCCCAGGAAAGGCAGGGGGAGAGAGGCCGTCGCTGCCCGCTTCTCTCCCCCTGCCTTTCCTGGGGTCTAGAGCGCTGCTGCCGGCCCTTCTCTCCCCCTAGCTATCGGCGCCGCTGCCCGTTCTGTCCCCCTGACTATCGGTGCCGGCGCCCCGTTGCCTCCCCCCATCCCCGGTGGCATAATTACCTGGTTCGGTTCCGCGATGCTGCAGGCCTCCGGCATGCGTCCCCAACGTCGTTGCTATGCACTGCACGGCGCGGCGCATGACGTTAGTGCGCCGCGCCGTGCATAGCAACGACGCAGGGGACGCACGCCGGAGGCCTGCAGCAGTGCGGACCCCAACCATGTAATTATGCCACCGGGGATGGGGGGAGGCAATGGGTGCCGCTGCCCCTTCTCTCCCCCTGGCTGTCGGCGCCGCTTCTCTCCCCCTGGCTATCGGTGCCGGCAATGGGGCGCCGATACCGATAGTCAGGGGGACAGAACGGGCAGTGGCGCCGATAGCCAGGGGGAGAGAAGGGCCGGCAGCAGGGCTCTAGACCCCAGGAAAGGCAGGGGGAGAGAAGCGGGCAGCGACGGCCTCTCTCCCCCTGCCTTTCCTGGGAGTGTATCGGCGTATAACACGCACATAGACTTTAGGCTAAAAATTTTAGCCTAAAAAGTGCGTGTTATACGCCGATAAATACGGTACATTGACACAAGTAGCTTTTACCGTATTTTTCGCCCTATAGGACGCACCGGCATATAAGACGCACCCAATTTTAAAGGTGCAAAATCGAGAGAAAAAAAGATTCTGCACCCAACAGTGATCTTCAACCTGCGGACCTCCAGATGTTGCAAAACTACAACTCCCAGCATGCCCGGACAGCCGTTGGCTGTCCGGGCATGCTGTGAGTTGTAGTTTTGCAACATCTGGAGGTCCGCAGGTTGGAGACCACTGGATAGGGGTTGTACTCACGTGTCCCCGCCGCTCCAGACCCGTCACCACTGCCCTGGATGTCACTTCATCGCTGTCGCCGCGTCCCCGGGGTGTCCCCGACGTCTTCTTCCCCGGGATCCACACTCTCCGTCGCCGTCATCACGTTGCCGTCATCACGTCGCCATCATCACGTCGCTACGCACGCCGCTCCTATTGGATGACGGGACGGCGTGCGCGACGGCGTGATGACGTCGAAGGAGAGCGCCGCCATGCAGGGGATCCCGGCATGGAGCAGACACCGAGGAGGCAGGTAAGGTCCCTCCCAATGTCCTGTAAGCTGTTCAGGACGCCGCAATTTCACCGCGGCGGTCCCGAACAGCCCGACTTTAGCTTCTGACGCGGCGGTCAGCTTTGATCGCCGCGTCTGGAGGGTTAATACAGGGCATCACCGCAATCGATGATGCCCTGTATTAGCCGGGGGTCCCGGCCGTTGATGGCCGCAGGGACCGACCCGATAGGTGTGTATTCGCCATATAAGACGCACCAACTTTTCCCCCCCAGTGCGTCTTATACGGCAAAAAATACGGTAATTATTTTTATAGTTCTTATTCCTTTCTATTAAGCTTACCAGTTTCTCGGATATTCTCTATGTCGGTGAAGGCCACCCAGATCTAATAGGAAATCATCATTCACTTGCAATAATTAAAAGGTTAAGTTCTGCAATGGATATCAGATCCCATTAATCCCAGCATTAAGCCACATACAATAGCATGGTCTAAATCTCTGCTCATTATGTCTGTTCACAGACTTAATAATTTATTAAAATTAGAATTAGAGAAGCCACAGGCAACTCAGGATTCTTCAAACCACAGGCTCGGCATCTGCTCCTCACCCTGATTGGTATAACATGGGTTAGGGCAAACGTTTCCAGCGCACAAGCAGTCACAGGGAAATTGCAAACATTTGTCAAATGGAAATGTTTGGAGGATTGTGCATTTGCCAATAAAAGGAGACATGTCTGGTATTCATCATTGACACAGAACACATTATTTATCAATAGACAACAGATTTCTGACCATCTGAACAAATATCAGGAAGTGATTATATTGGCGATTTCCAAGCATTATATCAAGGCTCCCACACCATTCTATCATCTAGCCTATGTGGTTGTATATATAGTACATTACACGTTTTTACTATGATTTGTAGCACAAAATTTTTACATTACAATAGAAGTTTTCTGACATCCTGCACACCTGCCAATCAGCTGTTTGCCAGAGGTACAGCCCCCCGCATGTATAATAAAAAGAGACAGATGTAGACATCTCTAAAGTGAATATGGGCTTGCTTAGCTGCAGCATGGCCACTACACGTACAGATTTTTCTGTAGCTGTCTCTGCTCTGGCAAACAGCTGAAAGGTAGGGTGCAAGGTGTTGGACTCATATCAGATATTGACGGTTTGTCCTTAGGATAGGCAATCAATTAAAGAGGGCCAAATAAACCATTTTAGGGTTTTTATGGGGCCCATGATAGCTGAGTGCTGTATTTACCTATCTTTGGAAGTCCCATCAAGAGTGAATGGGACAGTGGCTAAGCCTGGACACTGCCACTCCATTTACTTGGGGCAAAAGAGATCTCTATTATAGGGATCAGTGGGGTTCCCTCCACCTCCAAAAATCAGATATTTATCTCATATCCTAAGATAAATTTTAATCTTGGGATAACTAACCTAAATATATCTTTACACCAGTCAGCTGCATTTTTCAGAAACAGTGTACCAAGTCCCCTGCACAGACACAAGATATACTATATTTTTCGCCCTATAAGACACACTTTTTCTTCCCCAAAACTGGGGGGGAAAAGTTGGTGCGTCTTATACGGCGAATACACACCAATCGCGGCGGTCCCTGCGGCCATCAACGGCCGGGACCCGCGGCTAATACAGGACATTACCGATCGCGGTGATGCCCTGTATTAACCCTTGCGGCAATCAAAGCTGACCGCCACGTCTGAAGCGAAAGTGACACTAACCCGGTTGCTCAGTCGGGCTGTTCGGGACCGCCGTGGTGAAATCTCGGAGTCCTGAACAGCTTACAGGACACCGGGAGGGACCTTACCTGCCTCCTCGGTGTCTGCTCCATGCCGGGATCCCCTGCATGGCCGGCGCTCTCCTTCGACGTCATCACGCCGTTGCGCACGCCATCCCGTCATCCAATAGGAGCGACGTGCGTAGCGACGAGATGACGGGACGGAGAGCGTGGATTCCCGGGGAAAAAGACGTCCAGAGCGTCGGGAACACCACGGGGACGCGGCGACAGCGATGGATCGACATCCAGGGCGGCGGTGACGAGCAGTGATGGGTCCAGAGTGGCGGGGACACGTGAGTATTACCTCCTATACCAGTGGTCTTCAACCTGCGGACCTCCAGATGTTGCAAAACTATAACTCCCATCATGCCCGGACAGCCAACGGCTTTTTTTTCTAGATTTTGCACCTTTAAAATTGGGTGCATCTTATATGCCGGTGCGTCTTATAGGGCGAAAAATATGGTAAATAAAATTCTAGCTGTGAATGCATAGAGCATTGCCACTCATCTCTGTGCCTCTTAGTATATAGGAGCAAACATGAAACAAATCTAAAACCAATCACAAAAAGTTAGGCTTGTAATGAATCCAGCTTTTTTTTTGTTAAATACTCTTTCTATCACATCGCCTACTTATAAGTGCGTGTAGCTGATTCCTGTGGTATTTTTATATACATTGCACAACGAACAAACCTTAAAGGGGTAGGTAGTACAGTACAGTGACCCCCTCGACCTACGATGGCCCCGACATACGATCATTTCAACATACGATGGCCTCTCAGAGGCCATCGCATGTTGAAGGCAGCATCAACATAGAATGCTTTTGTATGTCAGGCCATCGCATAAACGGCTATCCGGCAGCGCTAACTGCTTCAGCTTCCACTGGATAGTCGGTCCGGAGCGGCGGGGACAGGTAAGTACAACTTCCTATACCAGTGGTCTTCAACCTGCGGACCTCCAGATGTTGCAAAACTACAACTCCCAGCATGCCCGGACAGCCAACGGCTGTATTAGAATAACATGGCTGCTTTTATATAGACACAGCGCTCCCTTCTTGTATATTCAACTGTGAATAGTGAACAGGGCTGAGCTGCTGTACCATGCGCATCTTGGGGACAGACATGGCACTGTTTTTGGCAGAAAGAAGCCATATTTTTCTAATCCCCTACAAGCCTTTTATTTTTAAGTCCCTCTCCATCCCAAATGTTGATTATGCATGTAAGGCACCAGGCAACCGAGACAGGAAGAGTTGTCCTAGAGATATTGGCACAAGGGTTCTACAACCTGAACTCAGATACAAGATATTAAGAATATATTTTGATACATAAGACTACAAGACGTCTGGTAAAGATAAAGGGAGTGATAGTGTCAGAATGCTTCTCCTGCCTCTGTATGATTGACTGTGTCTCTGCTCCATCCATCAGATCAGAAACTTTGCTTAGAATAAACTGTTAAACAACTAAGGGGATGAACAGTGGCACATATATACTAAACCAACTTGGTTTCTTCTTCATGCCGGAGCATTTCAATATTTAAACCTTGTTAAATTCTCCAGTTGCCTTGCACTTAATTGCATTAAATTATTATAGCCCCGTTTCCAACATAAATGTTTTTCATTATGTTGAAAGCAAAGCTATTTTTTTCGATAAAAAAAAAGGGTAAAAATGTCTTAGACCATATTCACACACACACACAAAAAAAATACTATTTACAGCTGTAAAAAATGGACAGTTTAAGGGTAGGATCACATTCAATGTATGCACAGCATATTTCATGCTGCGCAAAATCCACGGCACAGTGGCAAATACGCTGGATATTGTTCAGTTAACTGACGCACAGGGCTACCTCGCAGCAGCCCTGTGTGTTCTGTGAGGTTTGGAGATGGAGCTGCGCATCACAGGGGATCTGGCAGGCGTTGCAGCATTTCAGTCCTTCCTGGTCTAGTGTGTTACCAATTGTTTTTGGTGACTATGATCCCCGTTGACTTAAAGGGGTTATCCACCATAAGGTGATTTTAGTACATACCTGACAGACAGTAATGGACATGCTTAGGAAGGATCTGCGCTTGTCTTGGGGATAAATGGCTATGTTGTGAGATTACCCTAATACTGTAGCTAGCTTTTTGTGAACTGTTTGAGTTTTCTTTTTTTGACTACAAATCCCATAATGCCATTTTCCTCCCTCCCACACATCAGCCACCCCACCCATTGAAACATAAATGAGCTGTATCCATGCAAAAGACCTGTGGTTTTCAATCAGGGTGCCTACAGCTGTTGCATTAGTTGCAAATTGATCTCTCTCCCACCAAGCGATCCCTCCACCCATTGAAGCAGACAGGCTCCCTGTCATCAGCTGACTAGTGAGTCAGGTCTCGGCAGTATTGCAACCTGGGAAAAATCTGAGACAACAGTCATTTTGTATGCTGATAAAAATAAATATTGGGGTGAAAATCACAGAAGAATTGTGAGAAAACCATCACACACAGGTACAGACACTATATTATGAACTACACTAACTTTACAGCCCCTGGAGCATAGTCAAATAAAAAAAATTCTGGAATACCCCTTTAAGATCACTTAAAAAAAAAATGAAATAGTCAGCATCTCATTAAAACGATGAAAACAAATGTGCAGGTGCATGCTGCCATGGCAAATACAAAACATACAAAATAAGTTCTCTGCATACACTAAAGCACTATACATATTGACCATTTTACATTTCATTACTGTTTTATTAACTGTAAACTGTAAATGTGATGCTCTTAGTGCACCTTTTGATCAAAATTTGTCCCCCATCCACTACTCTGAGGTGGCCTCATTTCAAATGGCACTCTAAAATTCTATTTACTCACCTCTCCTGGGCTTAAAGGGGTACTTATCCCCTATCCAAAGGAATAAAACGTCTGATCAAAGCAGGACCCCTATGATCTCGGGGCCGGCAGCGCTGGCATCTGGAACACGGTAGCTTGAAGTTTCCGTGTTCATGATGTCACGCCGCGTCCCCTCCATTCATGTCTAAGGGAAGGGGCGTGACGGCTATTGCATAGCCGTCACGCCTCCTCCCGTAGACATGAATGGAGGGGGCGGGGCCGCTGTAGTCACAGGTCAATCCGTCACGGAGCGGAGTTCGCTCTGTGCATGGATGACTGGGGTGCTGCGAACATCTTATCCCCTATCCTTTGGATAGGGGATAAGATGTATTTTTGTTTATTGATACTTGTTACTTAAAGGGGTACTCCGGTGGAAAACTTTTTTTTTTTTTTTTTTAAATCAACTGGTGCCAGAAAGTTAAACAGATTTGTAAATTACTTCTATTAAAAATCTTAATCCTTCCAGTACTTTTTAGGGGCTGTATACTAAAGAGAAATACAAAAAAGAAATGCATTTTCCTCTGATGTCATGACCACAGTGCTCTCTGTTGACCTATGCTGTCCATTTTAGGAACTGTCCAGAGCAGGAGAAAAGCCCCATAGCAAACATATGCTGCTCTGGACAGTTCCTAAAATGGACAGAGATGTCAGCAGAGAGCACTGTGGTCATGACATCAGAGGAAATGCATTTCTTTTTTGTATTTCTCTTTATTGTACAGCCCCTAAAAAGTACTGGAAGGATTAAGAATTTTTTATAGAAGTGATTTAAAAATCTGTTTAACTTTCTGGCACCAGTTGGTTTAAAAAAAAAAAAGTTTTCCATGGGAGTACCCCTTTAATAATATGCAAATCAATTGATTACTCATTAAAAACAAAATTTGGATTTTTTTTTCTGTTCAAATAAATCTACCATCAAAATTATAGACTGATCATATTTTTGTCAGTGGGCAAACATACAAATTCAGCTGGAGATCAAATAATTTTTGATCCCTTTCACGTCCCCTACATTCTGAAATGAAATGACCGTAGTCACTTAAACTATGTTCAGTCCGTGGTAATAAATGATGACAACTCACATACATAATAAGATATGTTAAAATACCTTCCTTTTCTATTAATAAAAACATTGATATTATGCTGCCTATGTAATAGACACACTTTTTAGCCCACTTAGACACCAAAACTAGAGTGCAATTACAACCTATGTCCCGTACCCTTTAGCTTCCATGGCCTACCATTATAAAATGACCCAATGCTGTGTTCCCTTCGGCTGTCAGGGCTGATTTGACTTGTAATTTTGCAACAGCTGGAGGGCCACAGGTTAGGGAATACTGACCTAGATGTTACTGCATCCTTCATCCCAGCTGTCCAGCAATTTATTCAACACACAAATCACATTTACAATATATGTGACTGCAACCAAGTTTAGTGCTCAAAGGGTAAACTGCTAAATTGCATGTGGATTACAGCGCCCCATAATTGTAGCTGCCAACTATTTGTTCACCAGGGGGAAATAGGTTGCAGGCATTTAGGCATAATGATGGAGTGACCTTAAGCCCAGCAGTATTTTGACTATCACTTCCTGTGTAATCAGTATTATTAGAGCAAGGTTATCAACACAGTGATAACCACATCACTCCGGACAGGGTCTCACGTTACCAACACATGATGCTGCAGATTACCTGAGATTTTACATGCTTCTCGATGCTCTGATGGTTCTAGGAATGGAGGTGGGAAAATGTATTGTGTTTTCCCCATGTACAGTATGGCCTATTCTTTTAGCATATACAAATCTTGCACACACAGGTATGTTTGTAAAAAAAAAAAACATACTATGATAACACACATTTTTTGGTACAGTATAAAGTTTTGTAAGGAATATTCTATTCTGTCATACAGATTACAAAATGGTATTCCGTGTAAAAAAAATTAAATCTGTATCACAGAATAGAATATTCCATATTCTATGTCACAAAACACAGTAGAATGTCCTTTACTAAATTGTATACTGTGTCAAAATTGTAAAGGGGATTCCATTTTATCCAAGCGCATTGAGGTTCTTCGGCATAGAGAGAATACTTTCTTACTACCTACTCAGCAAAGAAGCTTTATGGATATTAAAAACTTAAGCGCAAGGGAACCTAGGGCTCAACGACAAGATAGATTTAGGAATCTTTTTATGAATATATCTATTTCCTATATTATACATATATAAAAAAGCATTGCCTATATTTGGTTTTATCTTTTTAATATACTTTTAGATCACGTGATTACCTGTGAACACCTGATCAGTGATGTCCAACCTTGAAGTACCTGAAGGGTACTTACCGGTGTTGGCGTCACTGACAGGTGAGGTCTGACGAAGCCTGCATGCATGGGGGAAACAGCTGACCCCCATACTAGCTGAAAGGGTCCTGCTCGAAGTTACAGCGCAATAAAATAGAAGTTACATACTACAAGATGTGGTGAGTGCATCATTATTCTTCTTGGATGTATTCACATTGCATTATGGGCAACATAAGATAGCATCACCTAGAAGTAGCTCAGCATATACCGTGAGTGAGGCTTGTATGAAGTACAGCATTGGAAGCTACCTTCTATGATACACCGGTGGTGCCCGGCATCGCTGTATCTGCCTAGTGTCAATTGGATTCCATTTTGTGACAAGGATTGACAGTTACAGTGGAGCAAAAAAGTATTTAGTCAGCCACCAATTGTGCAAGTTCTCCCACTTAAAAAGATGAGAGAGGCCAGTTATTTTCATAATAGGTATACCTCAATTATGAGAGACATAATGAGAAGAAAAAAATCCATAAAATCACATTGTCTGATTTTTTTTATATTTATTTGAAAACATCACTGCTCTAGAGGAGATCTGCATATAGGAATGGGCCAAAATACCAGCAACAGTGTGTGAAAACCTTGTGAAGACTTACAGAAAACATTTGAGATTAACTTTTGTTATTGACCTGGGTATTATATGGTCCCTCTAGGCGTAACTTGGTAGCTGAATTTTCACTTGGGCTGGTAAGTTGTACTAGCTTAAAGGGGTACTCTCCTAAGTGCTACCTCTTCTTGTACCTCTGTAGCAGGACTCGCTACTCAGGATAAACTTGCTGGAACAGTGCTAGATATGTTGGCAAGGCTAAGGCCAGAACTGGACTAGACTCTCACATGCTTTCTTACCAGAGAGCAGAGCTTGACTGAACATAAGATATTTTGATCTTTCTCCTATGCTGGGAGTAGGGATGGAGTATGACAGTTATTTGCATTAAACTAAAGTTTAGATGCTGGATAAGGCTCAGTGCATGCATGTAATACATAGGAATATAAAAAATACATTATTAATGTTATAATCTTAAAGATGTGGACCTCATTATTTTAAAGAGAGACTTTAGACAGACCAGCAAACCCTATATGACTACAGCCACCCAAACTATTTGTTCAAAGTAGCAGATGGTGCTTCTGCTCTGAGCCACCACACATTTACTTGAAAAATACCCTGTTTTCTGCTACAGGGAATAAAGTTCTTTTTAGTTAACCCACCTGCCTCTTGGATGCTGTTACAATGGACGTTCTGGTTAAAATTGTATGCATATTTTGTGACACATAATTATAATTTGTAAATGGTAGGTTTAATGCGAAGCATTATGGGCCTAGTAGTCAGAGTGAGCAACCTCCAAGGCAGAAGAAACTTCCTCCGCCTGAAGCCACCCAGGATGCATTCTCCACAGGCGAGAAGAGGGATAGGAACCCAGGGATAGTGTAACTATTAAGGCTGAATTATCTGAGATGCCTCTATTAGTATAACACACTTCACTCATCGCTGGCAGTAGGTCCGCTGAAGCAAAGGCGAGATCAATATGAGAAAAGGACTTATGCACCGAGGAGTAAAAGGAGAAGACAGAGTCATCCGGATACTTCCACCTCCAGAGTTCAGTAAGGTCCAGTCCCAGATGCCAAGAAGCCAATTCAGATGAGCCAGTGCAGCACTGGTGCTATCGAGCTGGGAATCAGGAACAACATTGAAGACTCCTATAAAAAGAACAGGGTCAGAAGGGAAGGAAGTTTATCAGTAAGCGAATCCAATAAGGCCACATGAAAGGGAGGAGGCACATACAAAGAGACTAAAGTAAAACAGAAGGAAGACTGGGCACAATGTAAAATCACATACCTACCGAAGTGGTCACAGGAAACCTGGGAGATTATCAAGGGCAAAGACTTAGATACCAGGACTGAGACCCCCCTAGCTAGGGACAAGTAAGAAGAATGGTAACCCTTTGCAACCCACGCCCTCTTAAGGGTTAGCACCTTTATTGTTTTCTTTTATAAAGGTAGATTTCATTGTATATCCTATTATAAATGTAAATTATATTAGCCACAGTCATAAATAATAGAAGCAATTAGGTAGTATGAACATGTTTAGAACAAAAAAACTTCAACCAATAGAACTGATCAGATAGGTCCCATCTGGGTAGAAGGTTTTAGTTTGTCCTTGATGATCCACTTATAATAAAAGTAGTACCCTGCACCAATTACAGTCAACTCTTGGGTACTACATATTACATAGTAACACTGAAAAATCGTCCCTTTGTGCCACCACATTCCATGGTCCACCCCTGGACCATATATGAGTTCCTCCTCCATTGCTTTCATGATCCTTGATACAAATGATCACTCTTGGGAAGGGTTGGTGGTGCTTTCTTAAATGTATTTTTTTATTATCTTAAAGGGGTATCCCAGGATCTTTTTTATGTGACTATGCTACAGGGGCTGTAAAGTTAGTGTATCCGTGCTGTATTTGGATTCCCCTGCAATCAGAAAGTGACAATACGGGGGATCCCCACGATACAGATTTACACCCTCAACTTCAGACATCAGCAATCTCCTTTTGCCGATCCTCACCAGCACCTTTGTGGAGGATGGCATTGGCGAGATCAGTACATGCCTTAGCTGTCAGCGCTGGCTGACAGATACGGCTATGAACCTGTCACTGCTAGCCTGCGGGACTGCTGTGATTTTTTTTTTTAAATTCCTTTCAGTTCCACATTTTAAACATATGACTTATATGGATTCCCTATAGTATTGATGTTTTTTTAAGTATTTATATCTTTTATATAAATTTCAGCTTGATGTTTTAAAATGCAATCATTTGACGTCATCCCTGGGCGCCGGTCAGTACTAATGACCACACATTGGGACTATTTAAGACACGTCTGTATCATGTTGTTTTATTATGCCAGTTGTACATTGAGAAAGGGTCACAGACCCAAAACGCATTTGTTTTAAGGCTTATTGGAATAAAGGACTTTATCTTAACCTACACCACCTTCCTTGTGTCTGAGTGGTTTGGCACCGAACTATACTGATTTTTCTGCTCCACGTCCGTGGAACACCCAACTGGACATGCCATTTGGATCCTCAGAGGGCCAGGGCCTTGGTTTGACAGTTACTTTTTCACCCCTATAGCTACATCTTTATTGTCTGGCTGCAACAAAACTATATGTAAATTAACTATGTGGTCCTCACAAGTCCTTACTTTACATTTTCCCCGGAGTATGGTAAATGGGATAGCAGGGACATGACCATTGTTTATGTTAATTTAGTCAGTGATCCTCCAACCTGTAGCTCCCCAGCTGTTGCAAAACTACATTTACAGAGTTGTTGTTTTGCAACAGTTAGAGAGTCACAGTTTGGGGATCGCTGATCTAAATCAAATGATGGCCTTCCATATCAGCCAGAACTACCATTGATTAAATACATGCTGTATATTCTGTATTAGCACATTGTTATATGCCCTGATTGCCTTACTAGTTTGCAGCAGGGCTGGCCCATAAACAGTCAGCCCTCATGTCTGTGTGAATGTGTTATTGTGTTAATTGTCAAATACAAACCTTATTAAATTGTGGTGTGCCTGTGGTTGCAATGAACTGCCTTGGAAAACAGTTACATGGTCTCACAGCGCATTCCTCAGACTGTGTTCCCCGCAGCAATTCCCTGGAAAAAAAACATTGCAGACAGGAGGATGCAATTTTATCCTGGAGCATTCTGGCAGACAGCGCTGGCACGCAGGAGGTGATGCCAACCAATCAGACTGAAAATGTACAATTAGAGGTATAGTATGACTTGAAATAGGGTGACACACCTGAAAAGCAGCCATGCTGTCATACAGAGCTCTGGTTTCCTATATTTTGCAGATAATGGTATAGTAGTAAATAGCCGTAAATCTAGGTTTTTTCATCTGGCACAAATGATATTTTAAAACCCTATCTGTGCATTTCCTATGCAATCTACTCCCACCAGTTCCCTCATTGTTTAAGGGTAAACTGCTCATATTAAATCACCCAGGTAAGAGCAACAATTTCCTATACAACATGACACATATATGTCATCATATGAGGAAGGGTGTGCCACATTTGTCCCAGTATCACCTGTTCCAGCTACTATCCACAAGAACTGTCGTGTGGCTGGGAATAAAAGGTTTTTAATTTTCATAAATGTGTATGTCTACATATGTCTATTGCAAATGTATTTATATGCATTGCACTACTTTTATTGTTAGCATCTGTACAATACTCTACCCAGATAAATGATGCCTTGGTCAAATGATCCTCCCAACCAATGATTGCAGAAGTCTCTTGTCCAAACTCTGTCTCTCAGGAGAAGGAGTAGACTTAAAGGGGTATTCCAGGAAAAAACTTTTTTTTTTTTATAAATCAACTGGCTCCAGAAAGTTAAACAGATTTGTAAATTACTTCTATTGAAAAATCTTAATCCTTTCAGTACTTATGAGCTTCTGAAATTAAAGGAAATATCCAGTGGTGAACAACTTATCCTAAGGATCGGGGATAAGTTGCAGATCGCGGGGGGTCCGACCGCTGGGGCCCCCCGCGATGTCCTGTACGGGGCCCCGACAGCCCGCGGGAAGGGGGCGTGTCGACCTCCGCACGAAGCAGCGGCCGACACACCCACTCAATACAACTCTATGGCAGAGCCGGAGCGCTGCCTTCGGCAATCTCCGGCTCTGCCATAGCGATGTATTGAGGGGGCGTGTCGGCCGCCACTTTGTGCGGTGGTCGACACCCGCTATCTGGCCAGAGAGCCTGGCCCCCGTACAGAGAGATCGCAGGGGGCCCCAGCGGTCGGACCCCCCGCGATCTCAAACTTATCCCCTATCCTTAGGATAGGGGATACGTTTTTCACCACTGGACTACCCCTTTAAGGTTGTTCTTTTCTGTCTAAATCCTCTCCAATGACACCTGTCTCGGGAAATGCCCAGTTTAGAATAGGTTTGCTATGGGGATTTGCTTCTAAACTGGGCGTTTCCCGAGACAGGTGTCATCAGAGAGGATTTAGACAGAAAAGAACAACCTTAACTTCAGAAGCTCATAAATACTGAAAAGATTAAGATTTTTTAATAGAAGTAATTTACAAATCTGTTTAACTTTCTTGAGCCAGTTGATCTATATAAAAAAGTTTTTTCCTGGAATACCCCTTTAAACTTGTTCGAGCCTGCTCACTCCCTACCTTACATTGTAGCAGAGTGTCATTTCTTCGGTACTGTCACATGAAAAGATAGAATCAAATATTTACAAAAAATGAGGTTTACTCACATATGTAAGATTCTGTATCATACTGACATGTTAGTCACCTCATCAGATCACCTTGTGCAACTATGTCAAAGTCATGTTACTTTGACACTGTTCACAGTTACACTTATGATGTATTTTTATGTCTTGGAGTATTGTGTTTTTTTATGTCTTGGAGTATTGTGCGCAGTACTGGAGGCCGTATCTCCAGAAATATATACATATTTTGGAGAGAGTTCAGAGAAGAGCTACTAACTAGTACATGGGTTGAATGATAAAACATATCAGGAAAGGTTATAGAACCTTAACATGTATAGCTTGGAAGAAAGAAGAGACAGAGGGGATATGATAGAAACTTTTAAGGGAATCAACACGGTAAAGGAGGAAAGTATATTTAAAAGAAGTAAAACTACCACATGAGGACATAGTTTTAAATTAGAGGGGCAAAGGTTTAAAAGTAATATGAGGAGAGAGTAGTGGATGCATGGAATATCCTTCCTGCAGAAGTGGTAGCACAGTGAAGGAGTTTAGGCATTCATGGGATGGGTATAAAGCTATCCTTCATATAAGATAGATATAGATATAAGGCTATCCTTCCTATAAGGTAGGGACAAGGACGATTCATAAGTATTCAGAATGTTGTTAAGAGGAGGCCCCTGAGCAGGATTGCCCTGATGACAGTGACAGTTCTGCATTTATAGGCAGGGAATTCTAGCCTAATAGGGGATCCTAGGGACAAGCATTATCTGGAGCCATTTGGGGTATTTTACTGTCGAAATAGTAAACTAACAAACATCATAAAACCCAATGCATTCTCTTTGGGCAACAGAATTTTGAAATGCGGCAACATATATGACTATCCTGATACTTAGTTGTACTTTCTAGATTGTTTAGGATCCTCTTAAATCATATCTGGTAAGAAGTACAAGAAAGTAGAGAATACTGCAGCATGTCAGGCCAGGACATCTATATGTAATAGGGACAACTAGGGATTGTTAGGTACTAGTTTCTTTTTACCTTAAAATGTTTTTAACGTTTTGCCTTCAACGGTTTTTGGATCGTTGGTTGGTTTTGCAATGTCAGACCTAGTAATGGGTTTATTAGTTAAACCGGTTTACCGAACATAGTCACTAGCTAACTACATCTAAAAGTACCATTAAAGTGTGTGGACTCACAGCTGTGTGCCACTGTATACATAAATATTGTTTTTTTCATGAGATACTGACACATATCCGGGATATACAGATTTAGCGCTGTGTGAACTCAAACTTATACTATCACAGATCATCTATAGGAGCACTTTTTACTTGCTGAATTTCCTTTGATCTACATGCTGAATTTCCTTTGAGGCTTTTGTCGGCTTTTGTAATGTGGTAAAATATGTAATCCTGGATTTATAACATTGCATCTATGACATCATGAGACAGGTCTGGAAAGTTGGGACTATTCCAAGGTAAAAATAATCCCTGTCTTAATAATTAATACAAATTATGCATTACCCCTGTGATGCATTGCGTAGAGTAAAAACCAGTGGCTACACACTATTTTCCCCCAAATTTCCCATTCCTTATGTTCCTTAGACATTTGCCCTGTAGGGGCCACATCTCTAATTTCAGTTACAATTAATCGTGTACCCCTTTTTGTTTATGTAACAATACTGTTATATATAGTGGTGCTACATGAATAAATGATAGCAATTAAAGCAAGACGTAAAGTGTAAAAGTGAAATTGTACATTATAGGGTACTAAATTTACTTCATGGCTGATCTCATGCAGAACTTGGTTGTCCCCTGGGAGAAGCTTTAATGTGAGAGTATGATGTCACCCTTCCACCAGTCTCATGTTCTCCACAGGCTGTACGATGTGCTCATGAGGGGGTCAGACTAATGGCTTTTGTAATGCACTTGGCTCCTGTCACTGCATTTGCTCCAAACCGATTAATAGTGTGCTCCAAACAACATCTAAACATCCTGCCATTCTCAGCACTTAGCGGCTTTTTGCTAGGATAGCCTCCACACCATAAGATTCCAGGTTGACCCCTAAAAAGAGAGTCATAGGAATTCCACTAGTGATTAGTTTCAGCCGTGTTCAGAGTCCTTGAGATGGTCGGCAGTACAGGTTTTCTTTATTGGGCTTTTTATTCCCGTTTAAGATCTACTGAACAATGAGTAAAGAAATGACTTGTAAGGAAATATCTGTAGTCAGCTGCTTCCCATAAGCATATTAAACAATACACCTGCTTTACTAGTAAGAAATAAAAACTTATCACGTCAGCAAAATAAAAATGGAAAAATTGTTTGCTTTGTAATAGATCAAATAACAAAATGATGTGCTGACAATAGGCAAGGCTGAACGTGCCATAAAAGTCATCATGTATGGCTGTTATAGGATCATGGGGGAAGGACAGTGCAAGTTAGCTCCCTTCCCTCCATCATGACTGGATCTAAGCAGCTCTCCTTTTCTCTCCATATCAATAGCTAAATCTTCTCTTTATATACAGTTGGTTTTTCTAAATTTGTGAGGAAAAGAGTGGACATTTTATAACAGCCAATTTCCCTTTACCAATTGGAGTTTCCTTGTATGCTGACTAGACCTGTTACCTGGAGTCCGGCATAAAATCCAATGACCAGTTTCAGTGTGAATTTACATTAGAATAGGAAAATTCTGTAATCTTAGAAACTTCAATATGTCAATGTCACTTCAATGTCACATAGTCATTGGTACTAGAATAGCCAGGACCAGTATTTCAGAAACTACCAATCCTTGTTTTATCATGTAACAATGTACAGAGAAGAAAAAGGAAGGGAAAAGATCAGCTCACCAAATTAAAGTTCATATCTGGACACCGTAGCATATATGCCGGAAGCACGGACGAAGGAGCCGCCTCTCCTCGTGGTAATGGAGAAAACAAAGGTTAGGATCCAGCTCCTAAGGATAGGGGATAAGTTGCAGATCACGGGGGTCCAACCGCTGGGGCCCCCGTGATCTCCTGTACGGGCCCCGACAGCCTACACAAAGGGGGCATGTCGACCACCGCAAGAAGCGGCGGCCGACACGCCCCCTCAATACAACTCTATGGCAGAGCCGGAGGGCTGCCTTCGGCAATCTCCGGCTCTGCCATAGTGATGTATTGATCGTGCGGTGGTCGACACCCACTATCTGGCCGGAGAGCCGGGGCCCCGTACAGAGAGATCACGGGGGGCCCCAGCGGTCGGACCCCCACAATTTCAAACTAATCCCCTATCCTTAGGATAAGGGATAAGTTTTTCACCACTGGACTACCCCTTTAACTTGCCATATTTATGTACCAAAACAGGTACATCAAGTTGAGGTATGTACATTTCTAAATAAATACTAATTGTAAAAATCTTTAAAAAAAAAAACAGTACATACTTAAAATATTTAACATAATTAAGTGACAAAGATTATGTTAATTGTTAATAAAAAATTTACATAATTAAGTGTCCAAGAATGGAGACACATGGTACAAAAAATGCATTGGGTTACCCTGTTTTAAAATGTCAGATGCAAGGCCCTCATTAGTATTCCCTTTTAATTAAATATTCAGATAGAACTGAGGATACTGCCAAAGGGCATGTGGATATACTGAGGATACTGCCAAAAGGCATGTGGAGGCCATTTAATCCCCACTGGGAATTTGGGGACAAAGGAAATGTAAGGTAGCTATGTCCAAGAAGGGCTTACTCTCTGGTGCCTCGTCTTGGTGGTAGCATCTCTGTGAGTATATATTTACCTCCTTATAAAGCCCTAGTACATGACTAAAGAGACTTAAGAAGCCAAGCCACAATCTCACCCAAAAGGAAAAGTTACCCATCTGTAGACGAACAGTCAGCACTTTGGCATTCTCATCAAGGAGAACTTTACCCTCTGTCAGAGATTCTGATTTGGCTAATTAAATCCTCAGTCATGGTCTAAGGCTTGTAAGAAGTAAACATTGAATCGAAGAGATGCTACCTCCAATATGTAGCACAAGAAAGCAAACTTTTTACCTTCTGGGACAGAGCAACTTTACATATCCTTTTTCCCAAAATACCCAGTGGAGCATGAATTACCTAGAAATCTTCACATGCCTTTTGGCAGTATCCTTAAGGAGAAATAAGCCCCTCAGTTCTGGGTAATAAAATACATATAAATTGGGCAATAAAACAAAAGCAAGTAGCTGAGATGCCTACTAAAACGTAAAGAATCAGGACTTGATATATAGCAGACGTTGGCTGTTGGCATGCATTTCTGCAGTCTAATGCCTCAACCTACAGTTCTATTCACCCTACTGAGGACAAGTTTATCTACCCCCAGTGACAGTCTTTGGCTCTGATAAGAGTGTTCATTGTGTACTGTAGCCCGTGTTGGATCCTGCAGTGACTTACTTTATCAGGTCTCCCTCCGTCTATAACATACACAATGCAATAACCCTCCATTGGCAGCTATAGCAGAGTACATCTGGTTCCAACAGTTAATTGACGGTGGATCATCGCACATTATATAAAGAGGGGGGAACAGTTTAAAAGGACACGGTTGAGTGGTGACACGTTCAAATGCAAACTGTGAATTGAGTTCCAATGTCTAAAGGAGATTACGGCTGCAGAGAACATTAATATCTCGGCTTTATAATGTCCTCAGTGCCCCTCCTGTGCTGTGTACTCTGGTAACAACTGTCTGCTCTCAGGTCCATCTGTCTCCATTACTTACACACATCTGAAACACATTTTTTCTTTTTGCTTGATGTGTTTGCAGCCCCACAATGCAAAGAATTCATATTGTTGGTCATAAGCATTTTCTTTTCTGCTACCTGCATTAAATACAATAATCATGGGTTCTGTTTTTAAAGCAGATTTCAATACAGTTCTGAGCATAGCAACATTAAAACATCATGATAAAGACCACAGTTGCCGCAGAACTCCATAGTAAACCTGCAACTAAGCTTTTCTCAACCTGGGGCAAATATTTAGTTTATTGCCCTTGCATATATCAAATACCTTGGCCATGGCTGATAGGCTTGTTGGCACTTACAGTACCTAATACTAGAGATGAGCAAATCGAATTGGAAGAAGTAAAATTTGTTCCGAATTTCATGAAAAATTTGATTTGGACCAAATCCGAACTTCGACTCGATTGGAAATAACGAATTTCTTCATTAGCGACACCCCTGCGATTGTCCTGTATAATGTAGAGATGCGAGCGGCTTTCTCCTGCACTCGCATCTCTGCAATAGATAGGACGATTGCAGCGGGTGTCAGGAGTGACACCTGCTGTGATCTGTACTTAACTGTCTGCAGGAAATATGAATAAGTCATGTGAATTCTATTCACATCACTGGCTGGCTGAGTATAGTGCAGTGATGCGAGCGCAGGAGAAAGCCTCTCCATCTCTGCAATAGATAAGACAATCACATCGAGTGTCAGGAGTGACACCCAGGGCGATCTGTCTATTAGTACAGGTACTACAGCTCCCATCATGGAACAGTCTGTTCCATTCTGGGAGTAGTAATACTGCTTGAAAAAATAAAAAAAAATAGAGAAAAAAAGTGAAACACACACGCTTTATTAAACACAATATTAAAATACATTACTAATAAAAAAAAAATGTAAAAATGTATTATAAGAAATATTTTATTTTTACATTTAAATGGACCCTTTCTACATTTTTATTATTGTCGGCTACATTTTTAAGTCTCTGCCCACCCACATAAATTGATCCCTGTTTAAAAATTAACATTAACATTTTTTTTTTTTTAGTCTTTCAATTGGAGTGGGCAGGGACCAGAAAATTCAGCGCTCAATATTAAAAATGAATGAGGAGAGCATTTCATAATTAATTTTTTTAGATTTTGTTCTAAATCATAATTTTTAAAAAATTTTCAATGACATCACTTATTCACATTTCCCGCAGAGAGCTGTGATTGGCCAGATGGTTCACTTCTGACACCTTTTGCGATCTGTCTATTAATGCAGGTACTACAGCTCCCAGCATGGAGCAGAGTGTGCTCCATGTTGGGAGCAGTAGTACCTGCAGTTGAGGACAGATCACAGCGCGTGTCACTCCTGACACCCGATGTGATCGTCCTATTTAGATGCGAGAAAGCCGCCCGCATCTATACATTATACAGGACGATCGCAGCGAGTGAGTGTCAGGAATGACACCCGGAGCGATCTGAATATTAGCACAGGGACTACTACTCCCATTATGGAACAGTCTGTTCCCTGCTGGGAATAATAGTACCACCTAAAAAAAATAAAAAAATAAAATAAGTGAAACACACACACACTTTATTAAAAACATTATTAAAATACATTACTAATAAAAATTAGCCGAGAATCTATTTGGTTTGAATCGTTTTTCTTTTTTTTTTTTTTATTCGGCGAAAATGTGCTAATTTCTACCTAATACCTTGATAAAAGCCACCCCTTTCCCTAGCATCCCATTCCCAACTACAAATATGCAGATGCAGCCTGTTTGCTCCATTGTGTTGATTCACCTTTCCTGAAGAACAGCTTCATATGGGATATTTTAAGATAAAATAGCATTTAGATATCAGTTTGCAGGGGGGGGGGGATTTGGTCTTACCTCGGTGATCCCCCTTCATGATCTCTAGAGTGGGGTGCAGAGTGTCTGTTACCGCAAAACACAAATACATACAGCAAAGATTTGCAAGAGCAGGTGTAAAAAAAAAAAAAATTGAGAAAAAAGTGAAAGTGATAGTGAGTGCGACTTCTTTATTCTTCGTATAAATACAGACAAATACATACAGACTTAGGCCCCTTTCACACTACCGGTATGTTCCTGCATTTTGACACCCGTTATTCAGCAATAACGGGTCATATAAAAAAAGGTTGTAATAACTCAATACAACGGATGATAACTGATGACCAATTTTGATGGACATTCTGTCAAAATAATGGACATGTGCCATCTGTCTTGCACTGTTATAGTCCGTTATTTTATGTCCGTTATTTTATTTCCATATGACTTCCTGGTTGTGATGCTGTACTGAGCATGCTCATTAGCAATAATGGATCATAACGAACAAAAAAATAACGGACAATAATGGATGTCAGTTGTGAACATCCATCACCCATAGACTTCAATGTTAAAATTTTAACGTCCGTTATTCCACCGTTATTTTTGACAGGACAAAAATTAGTGCATGCACCGTTATTTGCCCCGACAAAAATAATAAACGTTAGTCATAACGGGACATAACTGATGCTAAAGGATGGTCAAAAAATCCCATTGACATGAATGTGATTTTTTGACGGACGTTTGATAGACTTTCTGATGAGAGTTCATGACGGAGGTTTTTACAGTAGGATAACGGTAGTGTGAAAGGGGCCTAATATTCCCCTATTTAGTGACCATATAACAGTAGATACCAGCAGTGACTCAGCAGGTCATTCTCTGTATTCTCTGCCATGATGACTTCCTCCAGCCATGACTCTATGTATTCTGAATAATGTGCCAGACCAAAAAAACATTTTAGGCACCTTTCTTGGGTCATTCTGTAGCAATCCCTTAAAAAGACATAACATAACACAGGAATACATCACAGCATAACAAATTAGACTATGGAGTAGTGGGCCCAACACAGAGACAAATGAGATGCCTGAGGCAATCTTTAGCTCACAGGACAACATCCTGTGCTGGGACACCACACAGTTATCCCCCTAGTAGACCCCCCACCCCCCCAAGTAGGCAGTTATCTCCCCCAGTAGACACTTACCCCCCCCCCCCCCCCCCCGATAGGCAGTTTTCCCGCCCCTAGTAGGCACTCATCCCTTCTCAGTAGGCACTTAGCTCCCCAGGAAGGCAATTATCACCCTAGTAGGTAATCATCCCCCTGCCCGCAGTAGCCAGGTAAAACCCTCCTACCTGCAATTATAATGCAAACAAAAAAATATATACCGTATGTACTCACCTCCTCTCCCACACAGAGCAGCCGCACCACCTCCTTCCTCCTCCACTTCGGTGCAGGTAATGATGAAATGTCCACGCCTGCAAGGGCAGAATTTCTGCCACACTCTCAATATAGGCCACAGCCTGAAGCTGACTTTCTGGTTCTGCAGCAGCTTAGGTCTATATTATAAGGATTAACATACTTTCTAACGTTCAATACATAGAATACTTGAAGTCATCTCAGAATACTTATGTAATTTCTAATGTATAATAAATCATGTCTATGGCTCTGTATTACAGCAGTTAACAGTCCTGCACATTAACAGTACCCACACTGAGTTGAGTGCTTGCAGTCCAGTGTTTATATTAGGACTTACTCAGAATGCAGATCAAACATTAAATTAATGTTTCAGACAAATTACTGATGCTGGCCACTAATGCTGACCCCTGACCCTGACTCCTGTTGTTGATCCCTGACACCTGATTTGGATACCTGAAACTACCCAAAAACTAATAGGTGCTGTCAAGTCAGAAAACCAGTAAGAGGTGGTATCAAGTTAGAAGAAGTGCCATATTTATCTCATAGCATAAGCAGTTGTGATAAATAAGACACATTCTTAGATTAATTAGAAGTTGTATGCAGTTTTAGTAAATTTAAGCATCTGTATGTGCTAGTTAGGTTATAAATAACAAATCAAATCACAGTTAAAAAAAGACAAAAAAAAAAAACAGATAAGGTGATATATAAAACCGGAGATAGACAACAACTTATCACTAGAAAATGGCTCCAGAAAAATCTCCTCATCACCTCTGACTTTCTTCATTTGTCCAGATATGACTAAGATATCGGAGGCAGTTATTAGTGTCACTTTGTCAGTATCAGATGTCAGATTCATGAGTCAAAGTCAGGTATCAATGTCAAAGTTACATGTCAGCATCAGTCAGGTGTCAGACATCAGAGTGAGATACTGTATTGGCATCAGCGGGCAGCATCAGTTATCAGAGTCATGTGTCAACATCAGAGGAATCAAGTATAAGATTCAAAGTTCCATATCAGGGATCAGAGTCAGGGATCTGAATTAGAGATCAGCATCAAGGTCAAGTTTTAGAGTTACATGTCAGTATCAGGGAGTCAGTATTTAATGTCCGTTGCACGTCAAAGTCAAGTATCAGGGTCAGTGGTGCATGTCAGTGTCAAGGATCAGAGTCAGGAGTCATGTTTCAAGGTATCTTGTCTAAAACTTACAACGTACGTATCAGAGTACGTCTTTAATATGGGCATTGTATTGCAGGTTTACTTATACGCAGCATGTTGTGTTGTACATTTTTAGTAGATTTTTAGTGCAATGTGAATTCTGAATCAAAATTTGACTCAAAATGTATTACATGCAGAATTTGTAGCTGACTTTTCACACAGCACGTATATTTAGCCTAGTAATTTAATATAATCGCTGTTCTATATAATTTGGCACAGGGGAGACTGACTTCTGTAGGTGGTAGCGGCTCCATAGCCAATGCTCTGTGCATAAAATGGGTTAAACATGCTCCTAATATCTTAATCACATTTGCCATCATGTGATTTTACGTCTAGACTGGCCGCTTGCAACATTTTTCCAATTAAACTCAGTTCTTAATTAATGCCAAAGAAAGACTTTAATGGCACCCAACCCTCCTCTCCTCCTCTGTGTCTCCGACTAGAACATGCAAAAATAGAGGAATATTGAAATATTGCCGTACATTACACCCTCATAAAGGCTTTAGAGAGAACTACAATTACAGCCGGTCACCTTGTTAAAGCAAGCAGTTTTTTCTTTTTTTCCAGGAGGTGGGAACAGCACAGTTTTATGTTACCATAAAAACAAATCATTACGAGGACGGCCTCATTCCTAGCTGATTGCATTTATTTTATTTCTATTTTCATGGTTTCTACTAATGCTGCTCCTTCTACACGTTCCATGTGTTTCATTATCAGAATGACTCGTTGCTGAGTGTGTGGAAAGCTGCCCCTGCCCCGTCCACTATGGCCTTGTAAATCGTAGCGTTCCGTTACTTTATTGTTTTCAGACTCTGTTTCAGGGAGGGAGAGAATGGATGGGAAGTCCTTGGATTGCTACTCGCAGCACGTTTGAAAGCTCTAAAGAGTATTGTTAAAAAGTTGCCTGACCAAATTATTAAGCGCCCAAGCTATTAAAATGGATTTTAAGATTTCCCAGAGGCCCCTAATCCAATGACTCTGCATGTCGTTAAGCTACTGTTCGATACGTTTATAGATTTTTATATACATTTTATGTTGTTTGCTTTTGGTTTCTAATTTAGCAATTAGCTATAATTGATTTTTTTGTTTGGCTTTTTAAATTTGATAGTTTTTAATGTTCATTTTGTCTATTTATTGCTTTTAGGGAGCTACAAAGACGGCCATCTTTAATATATCAGCTTCCAGACTGTTTGGTGCCGGCTACTACCATGAAATCTGAATACATGTGGCTTTATATGATGTAAATGTAAGTAGTAGTAATAGTTGAATATATGCTTGTAGACTAGGTAGCATGAATATTTTGGATCTCCTGCCAAGAGGGAAAAAAAAGTTTAAAGGAAAATAAAAATCTCTTTCTCTATCATATTTATACATAGATGCAAGGGGACAGTTTTACTACTGCTAATACAATACAACAATACAACAAATTTGTTAACCAATACAATGTGGTACACCAAAATTTTGATGCACTATTCCGGTAAAGCAAACTAAGTTAAGGGGGTCTAGACTTTGACCAAACAGTCTACAGATACATTTATCTAACAGCATAAACCTCTGTGATAAGTCTGGGACGTATGCAGTCTTGCCCTAAGAATTAGACAAGATTAATAAAATTATACACAGCACATGTGGCTGCACACAAGTACTGCAATCTCAATATTTCCCCATAGAAAAAGTAGTAATGGGAAACTTTATGACTATATAAAAGGAAAACAGTCAGCCTGCTCACCCACATTAAACCCAATACACTGGGATATACAGTAGTGTGGGTCAATAGGAGTCTGATGAAGGGTTACTGTCTAAAATAAGTACCTTAGGTCCAGAGACCTGTCTATCACTGAATATCCTCTGCTATATTCCAGGAATTGCACACCAGATATTCCATGTTACTAGGACGTGGGGTCGCAGAACAAGAATAAACAAATTCAGCTGACAGGGCCCATCTTCAGAGCACAATTCCCGGAATACAGCAGCGGATCTTTGGTGGTGAACCCTTATAGGACTCTTGTTCACCCAGACTATAAAGCAGTGTAATGGGTTTAGTGTGGGTAAACAGGCTGACCATTATCATTTACAAATTTGGAGCATCCCCAAGAGCAGACATTGTAATTATGTTGCCACGAACCCACAATTGTTATATATATATATATATATATATATATATATATATATATGTTAGCTGAGTACCCGGCATTGCCCAGTTTTTCCTTCCTAATCCTGGTTGGGGAGTAAAATCAACAAAGGAGAAAGCTTTTGACTTCATATACCGTCCTCATATATTGTTGTCATATCCCAACCCCATATCCCGACCTCCTATCCCGACCTCCTATCCCGTCCTCCTATCTCAACCTCCTATCCCGACCTCCTATCCCGACCTCCTATCCCGTCCTCATATCCCGTCCTCATATCTCAACCTCCTATCTCGACCTGATTTCTCGACCTCCTATCTCGACCTCCTATCCCATCCTCCTATCCAGACCTATCCCATCCTCCTTTCCCGTTCTCCTATTTCGACCTCCTATCTCGACCTCCTATCCCGACCACCTATCCCGACCACCTATCCCGACCTCCTATTTCAACCTCCTATCTTGACCTCCTATCCCGACCCCTTATCCTGACCACCTATCCCGACCACCTATCTCGACCTCCTATCTCGAACTCCTATCTCAACCTCCTATCTTGACCTCCTATCCCGAGCTCATATCCCGACCCGTAATATGTGTACCAGCTATTGAAATATCTCCAGCCGTACGAAAGTTATGTGGGAACATACATTTCCCATTGATTTGCATGGGGCTTTAAACAAAAACCCTGACCCTGGAAAATGGGGGTGAGTAAGGGTTAAATTACCTATCCTATGTTTATTGTTGACATATAAGTAACATGTGTGCCAAGATTCATGTTAAAGGGGTATTCCAGGCAAAACCTTTTTTTATATCTATCAACTGGCTCCGGAAAGTTAAACAGATTTGTAAATTACTTCTATTAAAAAATCTTAATCCTTCCAATAGTTATTAGCTTTTGAAGTTTTCTGTCTAACTGCTCAATGATGATGTCACGTCCTGGGAGCTGTGCATGATGGGAGACTATCCCCATAGGAACTGCACAGCTCCCGGGATGTGAGTCATCAGAGAGCAGTTAGACAGAAAACAACAACTCAACTTCAGAAGCTAATAACTATTGGAAGGATTAAGATTTTTTAATAGAAGTAATTTACAAATCTGTTTAACTTTCCGGAGCCAGTTGATATATAAAAAAAAGTTTTGGCCTGGAATACCCCTTTAATATCTTTAGCCGTTTGGACGTGATGCTGGAACATACACGCACATACACACATAAAGCTTCTCGCGTCAAAAATGATAGACTTACATACAAACTTTCAACCCCTTTTTCAACCCCTTAAGGGTTGAATTTCGAAAAATCCTTTCTTATTCCTCATCTACGTCTTAAAAACAACAACTGTGAAAAAATTCAGCTTCCTAGGTCCAAGGGTTTAGGCTGGGCGTTGATGAGTAAGTGAGTAAGGCTTTTTATATATATATATATATATATATATATATATATATATATATATATATATATATATATATATATATATATATATATATATATATATATATATATATATAATTTTTTTTTCCATTATTGATCACATGTGGAAATTAAAGGTTTTGACTTGAATTTGTTGAGAGGGTTGAAAAACAGTCATAAAGGATTTACTGACATACACCACACTGAATTAATACAACACCAGAAAGAGAGTTGGCAAGAGAAAGTCTGAGTGTCGCCAGCTTGGGCATGGAAAAAAAGTAGACAATAAATGACAAACATGGCCAAGTCTTAAGTGAACTTAACATATCTCTTTAGCTTGTGTCATGTGCCAAGTTGGCACCAAAGCAGTGGAACGTTTTCTGTGTTTTCTATAAAACCTTCTTATAGGCAGTGATTGGATTTGGGGAAACAGTTACGATGTCGAACTATAATTTTAGAGTTGTAACACTTTCTTCCAGAAAACCAAATTTAGAACTTTAATGTGCTTGTTTGGGTATCATAATGAAGACGCTGTATAAGAAAATGTTTATAAAAATGAGGGGGGGGGGGTGCTGTTACCAAAATAACTTTTACACTTACTTTACAAACTTTTTTTTAGAACTTAGATGTCAAAAGTAACTGTGTTATTTTTAGGTTCTGTACTAGATGTTATTGGTGTTTCCTTCGGCGTGCAGCCATGTGTTGCCTCTCCTACAATGTTGAGTGGTTTTCCACATTTACAATCCACCTTTTTTACCTCCTCCCTTCCTCCACATAAAAAACTTGAATGTTAAAGTTCATCCTTATCTTTACTGGCTTACTTCCACCACTATGGGTCCTGATTGACACCACTGAATAGTTCCAAACCCAGGTACCAATGCATGGGGCCATGTGATGTATTACTATCGTTCCTGGATTGGCATTGCTGGTTGGGTCTATTTAAGGCAGGTAGGGCTACTAATCTACAGGAAGGCAAGTTAAACTATCAGCAATGACAAGACATTTTCCTATGGGTCTCCTTTAACCAATGGCCACTAGATGTTTAAAATTCATACTTTTTGTTTACCTTTCTTTGTTATAGTGTGCTTTTGGTATACAGGAGGGATTCATCGGTACCCTTTTTAATTCTCTTGTTTGAAAATATGGGGCCCCAAAATACCATGGGTTAATGTTATTAAATACATTGGTATGGTTCAGCTGGATTGGTTACTCTGTAGGGCACAGTTACTAACCAGGTTTTATAAGCAGCTTGGCTGTCCTTCCAGATGTCTGCGCTGTGAGTTCAGAGCACAATTCCCGGAATACAGCAGCGGATCTTTGGTGGTGAACCCTTATAGGACTCTTGTTCACCCAGACTATAAAGCAGTGTAATGGGTTTAGTGTGGGTAAACAGGCTGACCATTATCATTTACAAATTTGGAGCATCCCCAAGAGCAGTCATTGTAATTATGTTGCCACGAACCCACAATTGTTATATCCCGACCTCCTATCCCGTAGGGCACAGTTACTAACCAGGTTTTATAAGCAGCTTGGCTGTCCTTCCAGATGTCTGCGCTGTGAGTCCTGCGTAAGAAGAAGATGAATCGCATAGATGGTAAAAGAGAAGAAACTATTTCACTGCTGCTCTTTCTTGGGCCTACACCTAGAAAACCCAAGAGATAGCAAGGAACATGCTATTGGTTCAGCCAAAGAACATGCTATTGGTACAGCCAGTTTAGCAATGGAGACTATGTTGTATTAACAGAAGAAAATAAAGATCTGATCAGTAACTGGTTTTGGAGGGCAACCAGCTAGCATATTATTTAGAATTAATTGTGAACAAGGGGATTGCTATACTAGGTGCACCCAGGCAGTTGTGCCTGAAGAGGCCCAAAGGCACCTCTGCTACCCACATACGAGGACCCAGTTTTATAAATTGTACGTGGTAAGTAGGGGAGGGGGGGTCTGTTTTGATTCTGCTATAAGCCCCAGGAACTTACAGTTTTTCCTCTACTTGGAAACTATCAGAGAAAAAATGATGGTTAATACTAAAGAAGGTTCAATTGCATAGAAAAACCAGAGTTCCCGTTATAATAAGTCTTTTATGTCATATGAATGTTATTTTTTTGTGCACTATCTCTTGAAATATAACATTTTCAGGACAATGTTTTTTCAAGTTCAGTCGCGGTATTCCCCACCTGTGGCTCGTACTAAGATTGAACCTATTGGGCGTAGCTTACTTCAGCTACGGTACACCAACACATACAGGCTGTCCCGTAAAATTATGTATGACATGTTTCCATACCTCAGATTTCTCCCCAAGCTGTTTTTAAACAAGGTATTTGTATGCACGCAATAGGCTCCTAAGAACAATGATGTCCCTTTGTCTTGTAGAAGAAAACGACATGGAAAATAATCCTTCTTAACTTGGGCACCTTTATAATTAATCCTAATAATTTACTGGTGTTGCAACATGAGCCGGCAATAGCATTGCAGAAACCATGGTGCGTTTTTAAGCAAATATTATTGTACAGATTATAGGACCATTAATAGTAGGGTGCACAAATGCTAACTTTATTTCTGAGGTTTGGCTAGTTTATTGTAAAGAAATAGTAGAGTAGCACAGGATTTCTTGTATCTGTCTTGAAGGCTCTATTATTATTAAGGAAGACAATAGAAGACAGAAGCAGTTGTTTATAGAGCAGTGCAGTGGCAGAAGGGCTACTATGAGTTGTAGGTTTTTGAATGGGTTTTTTAAGTTGCTTTTGATGTGGGTAAGAGTCGTATTTGTCAGTGTACCAAGTGTGGCCAAAGTTTGGGGGAAATCTTGTAGATAATGAATAGCACTATATATGCTCCCACATGTCCCCCACCTCATTACTCCTAGAGGAAGCTTGGGGAAACGCGTTGGAGTGTGAGGTGGGGGGACATTCTGGAGCATACCTTGCGCACCTCAGATTGATTGGTATGGTATACTGTAACATTGATATATGCTGTGATATGATATTTTGCACCTTGCCCTGCACCTTATGTTGCAAACTTGTATATGCACTGGCCACCTTATTATAGATGAAGTGATTACTTTCACCTATATACCCCTTTTTTTGCACATAAGGAGCAGTACAGTTCAATTACCCAATATATGAGATTCATACAGTTTTCTGACTACCTACATCCTCTATTATGGGCCTAGTGCAATATTGATAAAATATTACATATTTTTATATTTTTGATTTTTTTGTGAGTCATTTACCTCTGTGTGTGCCGATATATCTTTACAATACTATATAGTTTGTCCAGGATGTTCCCCCCTTCTACTTGTTTTTTTTTTTTTTTTCCAATTAAAATTTTATTCAGTTTCAAGTATAAACAAGTAAATAAACAAAGTACAATCACCGTACAATAATACAGGTGCTGAACAAGTCCATGTTCAGGCGTTACATAACACCAAAACTCCCAATCAGGGAACAATAAGGCCTCTCAGTATACCTCAAGCTGAGAAAGAGAAGTATGCCATACTACTTGATTTTTTTATATTGTCTTATGTCATGTGTATATGTTTTTTTAAGGGAGGATGGGCATATCCATTGTTTGTCATACGAATTTTTGTGTATAAATAAAGCATAATGTATGGTTTTGTGATACTTCTTTATTTAATTTGGGCAGATGCCTTTGTAGGTTAATTGAAATCTTGTAGATAGTTGCAGGCAAGAAAAGAGCACAGACAGAGTTCTTGTGAGGATCAGAGGCATCGCATGTTGAAGGCAGCATCAACATACAATGCATTTTTATGTCAAGGCCATCGCATAAACTGCTATCCGGCAGCGCTGACTGCTTCAGCTGCCGCCGGATAGCCATTTACGGTGCCCCGTGAGCTCCGGTGATGGTCACTCACCTGTCCTCGTGGCTCCGGCGCGTCCTCTGCGGGATCCTCTGCATCGTCGGCACTGTAGACCACTGTCCTATACTTTACATTGCACGGATCCCTCAACATGCGATGGTTTCAATAAACGGTGGTCCGTTTGGAACGGATTACCATCGTATGTTGAGGGACCACTGTGTATATATATATATATAGAGAGAGAGAGAGAGAGAGAGAGAGAGAGAGAGAGTGGCGAGAGGTCAAGCAAGACAATTTCACAGTAAAAACTCTTTTCTTAATCTATTTCTTGGACTGACGGTTTTGTCCATGGGACAATGTGGCCCCAATTCTAAGTTTTTCTATGGGGGCCCCATGTTGCTGTGATATATGCTTTAAGCTGCCAGTGCCCTTTCACTGCTGTCACACATGTTAGTATCCTTCTATGCAGGCTGAGCTGTGAACATACGTTTTTGTTTTTTTTTTCCTCCGGCAGCTCCACATGTTTTCAGTTTGCAGTCGGCCCCAGAAGTCAGCACTGTCAAGTGTTAAGCTTTGTTGCCTTGCGAGTCAGAGCTAGCGCCTTGAGTAAAATTGGTGCTGGCAGTGTACTTTATGGTGTAATGGTTAAGATGATCACAACCTGGACACTGTATCAAGCACCATGAATACAGACTAAACACATGGAGGAAAACATGTCTTAATAGAATTATGCTAATGACACATTCCCCATACTGTATCTAGTTGCTCTTGCGATGTTGTCCAGGTTGTCAACTTCATGGAATAAGATAAATTGTAGATCGAATAGGAGCGGATGTTCATTCTTCTGAATTCTGCCCTGTATTAAGCTAAGGACCACATTCTGATGTGAAGCAAACACCTTTTATATATGCAGTGATCCCTCAACTTACAATGGCCTCAACATATGTAGTTTCAACATACAATGGTCTTTTCTGGACCATTGTAACCTGAAACCAGACTCAACATACAATGCTACGGACAGTCCAGATCTGTGAAACGTGTCACAACTGGAGGAACTGACCAATCAGAATGGGCTTTTTAATGGTAAATCACCTGTATTACTGAAGTGCATGCACTGACTGGTGTCTGATAGCGCCCCCTACAGTACGGGGAGGAACTACAAGTTCTGTACTACTCCTTACCTTGTGCGAGGGTTAGCTGCTCCTTTGGACACCAAGTAAGGGTGGCTCCATTTGAGACACTGTGTGTACTGTATAGGACCCTGAAGAAGCTCCTGTCCTCTACATAAACCATTGTTTTCCAACCAGGGTGTGGCAAAACTACAACTCCCAGCATGCTCGGACAGCCAACGGCTGTCCGAGCATGCTGGGAGTTGTAGTTTTGCAACAGCTAGAGGCACCCTGGTTGGGAAACTCTGACATAGACAGTGATTTACAGCTCCCAGCAGATCTTTCTTACTTTTATATGTAAGGATTTGCTTTATCTCTATTAGTTATCTACTTATTTTTCTTTAATCCTCCCTTTTTCCAATTTTTGGATGACATTTTGGGGCTTCAGAACCAATTACCAGGTTTCCATAGAGTTATGGTCTCAACATACAATGGTTTCATCATACAATGGTTGTCCTGGAACCGATTAATATTATAACTTGAGGGACCACTGTATATATGTGTGTATATATATATATATATATATATATATATATATATATATATTTATTTATTTTTATTATTATTATTTTTTTCATTTTGTCATTAGTAATGCATTTAAGGGGAAAACAAGTTCAATTTATTTCAGTGTGCCAAGATAGCTTAGGCTCTGTTCACACACTGTGAACGTTTAGCTTTTCCATAATCACCAATCAAGAGAATTGTGTAAAAAAACCCACATTGGTACTGTGCTATATCTGCAACATGTGAACACGGCCTAATATCAATAGAGTAAACCTAAAAACTTAACACCAAGATAAGACAGAGCTGTTTTGGATGGAGTTATAAATAATAAATGAGGAACAGACAGAACTATCTGTGACTTGCTGACACTTGCAGTCCATTGTGATTTCACTGTAAAGAAAAATAGCAAAATCAGAGAAGTCATAAGAAGGTCATGGTCACAGTCCAACGTGAATTGCATTGGGGACAAGGGTGTCAAAGTGACATGCAACTTGCAACTTGAGCGGCCCGATAAAGCACAATTAGTGTGAAACGGTAGCCTCCGTTAATCTACATTCCCCCTGCATGTCTCCCCCTGTCAAGATGTGAATATGACCGATAAATAAAGAAGAAACTAAGAAGATCCGGTGAGTTGCTGTCTCTTTATTCTTTCGTGCCACTGGATGTGATATCACAAGCTGTTAAGACAGAGCACCACTATACACAAATACATCTGGCAATAATATAGCATATTTTATCTGCACTAATCCGCTAGTGGCAGAGCCGAACGGTACCTATCTGTATTTGGTTTCAACTTGCAACCTGCGAACAAAAATCCATCAAAGTTGGATTTTGTGCATCTTTGATGTTGTGGTCATCATGTCGATAGTGGCATCACAACAATATTGACAATCATTGTATGCGATGTCACAAAGCAACCTTTTGCTCTTCATATTGTGCAACCAAGGTCGCTGTGCAGCCCTAGCCTTAGGGTAGAGGTCTTTATACTACATTTAGGATCTATTCACACGTACAGTATTCTGAGCAGATTTGATGCACAGGATTTGAAGCTGTGTTCAATCATTTAGTTTACATTGAAATCTGCAGCAGAAAATCCTGCACATTAAATCTGTGCATCAAATCTGTGCCGAATACTGTATGTGTAAATAGACCATTAATGATGGTCAATTCAGCCCCTCTGCGACTTGCAAAATAATGCAACAGCAATAACAGTTGCATAAAATCCACATTTGTTAGATTTTTGGGCCAAGTCGCACCTGACTTTGCCAGCGTTGATCTTAATACAAGTAGCATGCAACTATGACCTACTCGTGACTTTTCTGTCATTTGGCTATTTTGTTTCTCCTAACTGTAACAAAATTGCACAACAGCAGGTAGCAGAAAAATTTTACAAATATTTTGGCATGAACCATGTCACTGAACAGCCTAAAAATAAGGATAGGCCCACACATAGAGTACTTGTTGTGGATTCTGCGTTTGCCAAGCTTGGTTCGTTAACAACTTGCTTTTTGAAACCAATGCTGGCAAAGTTGTGTGCCATTTGCAAACTGTAACCAAAAATCCAAAAAGTTTCAACAATTTTATATTTTTGTTGGAAATAATGAAGGCAGGAGGAGAGTAGTAAGTCGGTCTTAGGGTATATTCACATGGCGGAATGTCCGTGTGGAATTCTTCCACAATATTCTGCACGGACATTCAGCTGCAGCAGAGTCCCATTGATTTTAATGGGATTTTGCTGCACTGTTCACACGGTGGATTCCGGGGTCCGCAAAACAAACAGACTTGTCTATTCTTTTTGCAGAAATGTATAGCTGTCTATGAGATGGAGCATTTCCAAGTTGTACTATTGCCCGCTGGATTATTCAAATGTGCAAATGTCTGCCCGTGTTTTCCGCACGGACATTCCAGACCTATTACGCCGTGTGAACATAGCCTAAGTGTGCCATGTGACTTGCATTGCAGAGGTGACTAGATAGAAAAGTGATGTAATTAGTTTTTCATGTAAATTGTTTTTGAATAGAGTTAAAAGAAGTTTGGAAACTTTTTGAAAGCTAAACTGCAATACTAAAAACAACCGGCGAATAAGGGTGGTGCTGTTTCCAGATAAAAAGACACTTTTTTTCTAATACTAATACTAAACAATTGCAACAAGCCTTAAGCCTCATCTGTATTTGTATGCCATCAAAAATGTGGAGTATAAATTCAGTAGACGACGAGACTGAACGGCTGAAACCTATTAATGTATCTTAAATGAAGGATCTGCCAACAAACCATTATGAAGAACTGAGAACTCACATAGGCAGATACCCTCAGGACAGGAACCTGGCACTAGATTTACCAGATCACAGACTTAAAGGAGGGTCAGAAGGAACAACATCCTTTCCCCGGGTATATTAGCTGAATTCCTTCATTCTGCAAGTTTCATCAAGACTTCACCATGGAATAACTGGAATGTGTCCTGAAACATCTATGAAACATATCTGACTAGTAGAGTTATAACTTTATAGATCCCAGTCTTTAGCAGTGAAAGTGGCGACGGTAATATTGCACCATGAACTGTCAGTACAGATTTGTTGCTTCATTATGTATATATAGGGTCTGTAGGGTCTTGTAATGTATCAGGCTATATCTGCTTGTGTAATATTTTTGCATACTAAGTATATGTACATTGCTCAAAAAAATAAAGGGAACACTAAGTTAACACATCCTAGATCTGAATGAATAAACTAATTTTATGAAATACTTTCATCTTTACATAGTTAAATGTGCTGACAACAAAATCACACAAAAATTATCAATGGAAATCAAATGTGTCAACCAATGGAGGTCTTGATATGGAGTCACGGTCAAAATCAAAGTGGAAAACCATACTACCGGCTGTTCCAACTTTGATGTAATGTCCTTAAAACAAGTCACAATAAGGCTCAGTAGCGTGTTTGGCCTCCACGTGCCTGTATGACTGCCCTACAATGACTGGGCATGCTCCTGATGAGGTGGCGAATGGTCTCCTGAGGGATGTCCACCCAGACCTGGACTAAAGAAACCGCCAACCCCTGGACAGTCTGGTGCGGTTGGCCCTGGGTTCCTCCTTGGATGAAGCAAGACATGATGTCCCAGATGTGCTCAATCGGATTCAGGTCTGGGGAAGGGGTAGGCCTGTCCATAGCATCAATGCCTTCCTCCTAGAGGAATTGCTGAGACACTCCAGCCACATGAGGTCTAGCATTGTCTTGCATTAGGAGGAACCCAGGGCCAACTGCACCAGCATATAGTCTCACAAGGGGTCTGAGGATCTCATCTCAGTACCTAATGGCAGTCAGGCTACCTCTGACAAGCACATAGAGGGCTGTGCGGCCCCCCAAAGAAATGCAAACCCACACCATTACTAACCCACATGCTGGAGGATGTTGCAGGCAGCAGAACGTTCTACATGGCGTCTCCAGACTCTGTTATGTCTGTCACATGTGCTCAGTGTGAACCTGCTTTTATCTGTGAAGAGCACAGGGTGCCAGTGGCGAATTTGCAAATCTTGGTGTTTTCTGGCAAATGCCAAACATCCTGCACGGTGTTGGGCTGTAAGCACAACCCCCACCTGTGGACGTCGAACCCTCATACCACCCTCATGGAGTCTGTTTCTGACTGTTTGAGTGGACACATGCAGATTTTTGGCCTGCTGGAGGTCATTTTGCAGGGCTCTGGCAGTGCTCCTCCTTGCCCAAAGGCGAAGGTAGCGATCCTGCTGCTGATTTGTTGCCCTCCTATGGCCTCCTCCATGTCTTCTGTATGTACTGGCCTGTCTCCTGGTAGCTCCTCCATGCTTTGGACACTACGCTGACAGACAAAGCAAACCTTCTTGCCACAGCTCACATTGATGTGCCATCCTGGAAGAGCTGCACTACCTGAGCCACTTGTGTGGGTTGTAGACTCCGTCTCATGCTACCACTAGAGTGAAAGCACCGTCAGCATTCAAAAGTGACCAAAACATCAGCCAGGAAGTAGGAACTGAGTAGTGGTCTGTGGTCACCTCCTGCAGAACCACTCCTTTATTGGGGGTATCTTGCTTATTGCCTATAATTTCCACCTGTTGTCTGTCCCATTTGCACAACAGCATGTGAAATTGATTGTCAATCATTGTTGCTTCCCGAGTGGACAATGTGATTTCACAGAAGTGTGATTGACTTGAAGTTACATTGTGTTGTTTAAGTGTTCCTTTTATTTTTTTTGAGCAGTGTAGTAAATTGCTTCTGATAATTCATCCATTCTGATGATCATGGGCCAGGGCTTGTTTTCAGCATTGGACAATATATGTACTCTACTATAGTCTTTTATTGGCTGAAAATATCTCAATAGTTATCTAGTATGCTAAATATACCATAATATTAAAACCACTGACAGGTAGAGGGTAGAGTGAATAACATGAATTATCTGGTGACAATGTTACCTGTCAGGGGGTTGGATATCTTGGGTGTCAGTTGTTGAAAGCAGGAAAAAATGGGGAAGAGTACGGATCTGAATGACTGACAAGAGCCAAATAGTGATGTGTATAGGACTGGGTCAGGGCATCTCCATGATAGTCTTGTGAGGTGTTCTTTGTATGTAGAAGTTAGTACCTACAAAAATAGCCACAAAAAAATGGGGACAGGGTCTTGGGCGCTCAACGCATATTCATGTACATTGAAGGTAGAGGCTAGCCATCTGATTTTATACCATAGAAGAGCTGCTGTAGGGCAAATGGATAAAAAAAAAGCCCCACCTGGCTATGATAGAAAGATGTTAGAATTCACAGTGCAAAGTATACAGCTTTTTACGTATGGGGCCAGCACATTAGTCAGAGTATAAATGCTGACTTTTGTTCCCTGCAAAAATTGCCTACAGTGGGTATATATATATATATATATATATATATATATATATATATAGCATCAGTACTGGAACACAATAAAAGAAGGTGGCCTGGTTTGTTGAATCATGTTTCCCATTACGTGATTGCAGTGTGTGTGTGTCTCTAAGGCTTCTTTCACACTGCCGTTATGTCCCGGCAGTACAGCGGCCATTGAAAAATGAGGGGAAAATAGTGGGAGAAAAATTAGTGCATGTACCATCTTTTTCTCCTGCTATAAACAACGGTGCCTGACAGACCACATTATAGTCAATTAGATCCATCAGGACCCGTTGTGCTACAACCCGATAACAACCATTGAAAGCAACAAAAAAAAGAGAGCCTAATGGACGTTTTCAGACAGAGGACAACGGCAGTGTAAAAGTAGCCTTACCTGGGGTAGAGATCGCACCGGAATGCATTATGGGAAGAAAAAAGCCAGCAGAGGAAGAGTGATGGATAATGTTCTGCTGGAAACCTTGGGTCTTGGCATTATGTGGATGTTACTGTGACATAGTGTTACCCCAGACCAAGTCACGTTCTTCATGACAGACCAAGGAACATGGCAAGTAGATCAACTTGGTTACTTGGCCTCCAGGGTCCCCAGATCCCATTCCATTCGGACATCTGTGGGATATGCTATCAGTGATTACAGTTCAATAAAACAGCAGAATGACAAATTTTACTCTGCTACATCTCAGATCCTTAAACAAAATAAATAGACCCAGCTTCTCTAGCTGGTGGAAGCCACATATGACATTTTTAGTTGGAAATGCAGCATTAATATATAGTAGCTATTTATATGGATGATTGTTATTGTTGTGCATGACCTGCCAGATCAGCTCTCTATTCTGGGTCACTGAGAATGTCCCAAGGATTGGACCCCCCCCCCCCCCCCCCCTCTATGAGTTGTCTGCATTTTGGCAAACCACGGAAATAGAATATGTGAGCTATGGATGATTGATAACAGATTACAAGAGTAGCCATCTTTATGTAAGATTAAATTATAGTGAACGCAGCAACAAAAGGTCTTCATGTGGTACATTTACTAACAAGGTGATCCATTGCACAGTGTTTTCTCCCTCGCTTGTGTTTTCTAGTCCTCCATGTAATCGCGTTTATTTTCCTCCCTGACGCCTACAAGTAAATACAGCAATCCCTCTCCTTCTCTTTGTCACACAGCTCGCATTGTGAGCCCAAGTGAAATATAGAATAAGTTACAGTCAGATATTTTTCCTTGACGCGCTTACAATCTAAGTTCAGTCTAAACACTTCAAAAGCTGGTTTACTCCAATGATAAATCACCAGCAGGGACGGTGTTTTCTTACCAAACTATACCCTGATTACCCTGCAAACTGCCTGGCCATTCAGCCCATAATTGACTGGTACAAGGCGATTCCCTGGGCGATGGCTAAACAAGCACAAAGGCCTACATAGGTGATATGGTTATTAACCTCTCGCTTAATGTAAGGCAGTTTATTCCATGACAAGGGTGGAATTATTCCACAGACCACCATTAGTGATCAATGGGGCTTATCTTGCCTTGCAATAGGCCGATTGTTGACAAGTGATTTATCAGGGGCCGATGACGGATAACTGATCAGATTGCTCTTGTTGTGCAGCTGACATGGGCTCCAATGGCCTGCAGCGATGATCCTTTCACTCAGCTCTGACTGATGATCTTAACATGTAAGTCACTGGCTCTATTTTAAGAATGTACTCTGACTTATTTATGTAGTTTGACCAGCCAGGAAGCTGTCCAGACTCACCGTCCTTTCCCTTTTCAATCCTACATGAAGAATTCTACTCAGGTATGAGAACCATGATATCACTGATGTGATAGACACCCTGTTGTAAGGAAGATCCATAGGTGGAAGCTTTCAGCTATATTAGGATAGAGACATTTCAAAAGTTTTGATTGGTCATTGTCTCAGTGCCGAGACTTCAACCGATCAGTAAATCGAGCTGAAAGAAGCATGATAGCGAGCTTCTACACCCTTAGTCCTCAATCTAAGTTTGCTCTAAACCTGTGTAGCAGGACCTATATAGGTGGGAGATGGGGAGTAAAGTATACAACCTCGCTTTTCCCCGCTCGTTCTACTGATCAATGGGGGTCTCAGCACTGAGACCCAGACCAATCAAAACTTAGGACATGTCAAATGTTTTTTTTAGATAACAGGCACTTTTTTATAAAGATTTTTTTTTGTTTTATTTTGGCATAACAAAAAAACATAAAATACAATAGTCCAGATTTACTAAAACTGTCTAATTCTTAGACAGTGTAAGCACAGACTAGATAGTCTAAGAAAGCACTAGACACATCAAAATGGCTCAGGCTGTTTTGGATAAATCTGTTGCATTGTTAGGCTATGTTCACATGCCTCTGAGCTGTAATTTAATTGCCCAAAAAAATAATTTGAAATTACCATATATACTCGTGTATAGGCCGAGCTTTTCAGCAAATTTTTTATGCTGAAAAAGCCCCCCTTGGCTTATACTGGAGTGAGGCGCCGCCATCAGGCTGCTGTTTGCCAGCGCCGGCAAAACACGGGAATAGATATGGTGACCGGGAAGGTCCGTAAACACCCCCCTCCAGTTACCAGGTCGTCCACCCCATGCATTGTGCAGGGCAATTTAACATCGTAGGGCCTGCTGGTAACTCTGCTCCGGCAGAGTTCCAGGCTGCCACAGCAACCACACAGTACCATTTTATGAGTAGGGGGGTGACAAGCCTTCTAAAATGTTTGTTTTAAAAATATAAATATGGTTCAACATGGGTTGTTTTAGGTTTGGGCCAGCTGCATAGGCTGTATCAGGTCATGCTGAGTGTTCTAGTTAGTAACTGCAATGCCCAGCATGCCCTGATACAGCCTATGCAGCTGACCCAAAACTACAACTCCCAGCATGTTGCACTATAACCTATTCTGTAATACTATATAGTGCAACATGCTGGAAGTTATAGTTTTGGGTCAGCTGCAGAGCCATAGGCTGTATCAGGGCATGCTGGGTGTTGCAGTTAGTAACTACAATGCCCAGCATGCCCTGATTCAGCCTATGCAGCTAACCCAAACCTTTGGGTTAGCTGTATCAAGACATGCTGGGCATTGTAGTTAATAACTGCAACACCCAGCATGCCTATGGCTGCATTTCCCATCCTAGACTTATCCTCGAGTCAATAAGTTTTCCCATTTTTTTATGGTAAAATTTGATGTCATCAAATGTAGGTGTCATCAAAAATACATTTATGAGCCTCTTATAACTACATGTTTTGTGCTTAAAATGCAGGAATAAAAAAAGGAGAAAAAAAAAACTTTGTTAATTAAAATGTAATCCCTACATTTTTTCCCTTAGTAGAGCCAGATACTGAAACATGTTCTTTTTTTCCCCAATCTGTTTCTATTTTCTCACTGTAATATTTTATTAAATTTTTCCGTACATTATTATGGGAGCAGCCATCTTTCCTGAACTGTCTGTTTTTACAAAATTTTGACAACTCATGGACATAGGCAACAATAGACAGGAGCTGTGAATGGTAGTGGATCCAGTGTTATCTATATACAGGTGCCACCTTTCACTGTCATCCTGTCTGTAAGACTTTTCTACAAACATTCCTACTCTTCCCAGAGAATATCATACTGTGTATCCTTACTCTTGCCATAAATGGACCATTATGGTCCAGCAGCAAGTCAAGTAGCTATAGGAAATTTAGAGATGGAAATTGTGGTAGCTTGGGGGGTGTAGGGTATGGGGAGTGTAGCTGTGCGGGTATTAAAGGGGTGCTTGTTAACCCTTGCTATTCGTGACGGCAGGGTGAGGGCTCCTCAATAACGCTTTTCCTACCGCCGCCCTTCCCAGGAACGATAGGGAGGTAGATGATAATAGGTTTGAGGTAGATAATAAAGGATTGTCCATAACCGGAAAGCTTCTGTAGACAGCGTTAACTTTTACTGAAGATTTTCTGTACGCTTCAACAACATAACAGTCTCTTATCATAACAACAGCTTCCTTGGAAGATTGACAATGGTTGGGACTTTAGCTTTAAGAGTCTTTTAGTCTACTGCGCTGTTCCACTGGATTTAGGGGCATTAGTTGCGGTCCAGTAGTCATGCTAGTATTAGCAGGAATTAGATTAGAACTCATGATTTTGGTTCTGCTGAGGCCGTAGGTTTTGAGGCCTAGCGTGTCTTTGAAAGTTGTGTAGCACACCGTCCTGTTAGTCCGGCATTCAACCCAAGAGAGCGATAATTGGACGCAGCTCCCTTATATGGGCAGGGGCTGGAATAACGCTAATTGGTCCAAACGGATGTCAATCACCATTACAGAGATTTGTGGGTAACACGTGACCCAAGGACCTCCTAAGGTCCTGCAACGTACCATAGAGGTTACCAGCATGCTCACATGACCGAAGGTCCTGCGACGCCGAACAAGGTAAGCACTATACATTCCGATACAATATAGATATAAATATTAAATACAGTATATACATTTATTAATATTACAACTAGACTTAAGGAGAGGCGACTAGGGGCTGTCCCATCTGAGGAACCCTACCTGAACGTAGTTACTCTGACTTTGGCGACCTCTACATTAGGTACTGGATGCTATATGGTACCAGGACACCACAGAAATCATATCTGGGCCCTATAATAGTTACTCTCCACAAGCATCAGTGCTGCTTTGGCATCGGTTGAATGTGGGCCAGGGAGATGTATCATGGGAGTACAAACCAGACAGAACAAGCACCATAATATATGTCTATGACTGAATGTGTGTCCAGAAATACTTAAAACTGTCCCTGAAATCAAAATATTGTTCTCCCCTCGAAGACCATTTTCAGACGTTGGATCGGGTTGTCTGTTTATTTACAAAGGGGTAAACAGTACTACTACAGGAAAGAGAAACATGTACAATAGAATATACATTCCGTCCACGTACACAACCGTGGCTTGCATTTCATTAAAGAAGACTGTGTGTTGCTTGGCCGCTGTTTGTGGAACCCGAAAAAGCAATGTGAGTCTTTGCTGCTTTCAACAAAAATTTACCTGCAGCTTCCAGCTCCCTGTCTATGAATTACACGCTCGGGTTTGTTAGAAAACCGCCTTCATTTATGAAGAAAACTTTGGCACGAGGGGAAAACTTTTTGCTCCCCAGGGCCTGGAAAAGCAAAGACTTATTATTTCAGTGTAGGCGAGAGGGATATTTTAGCTCCAAACCGCAGAGGAGGGGTGAAGACAGGGGGGAAAAATCGGACTGAGCTGGACATTTGGTGGAAGAGGACGGAGCCCATATTAACACTTCAGCCACCAGCTGCTTATCCAGTAGTACGCCGAACTTATCATGAGATGGAATAGGTACATGTTTGCTTTACATTGTGGCCGTGTTAATATAAGTGTTAGATATTTCCTGAAAGTTCTAGGATGATGGGATTAAGGAAGCTACAATTCCTTTTTTAATGATTTCGTAAAAATGTATTCTTACTAATACTCCTTTTACAGCCTGTATCAAAGCCCACTGTACATAAATGGGCAATTTTATAGTTATTTTCTTGTACATATGTGGTATAGTAGTTATAGTAATGTACATAGGGGTAGTAGTATAGTAGTCATATTCTTGTATATATGGGGTAGTAATATAGGAGTTATATTCTTACACAAAGAAGACAGTATTATAGAAGTTATATGCACAGAAGACAAAGAGGGACGTCACTCACCAGGATACGGTGCAATTTTCTTTATTTCAACGGTGCAGAGACATGGAGCACGGATGCTAGAAGGTAGGACTAGCTCATCAGTGGGAAGCTGGGTGACAGCTGTTGCGCGTGCGTATCACGCTTCTTCAGACCCTGAAGAAGCGTGATACGCACGCTCAACAGCTGTCACCCAGCTTCCCACTGATGAGCTAGTCCTACCTTCTAGCGTCCGTGCTCCATGTCTCTGCACCGTTGAAATAAAGAAAATTGCACCGTATCCTGGTGAGTGACGTCCCTCTTTGTCTTCTGTGCATATATTTGTGAATGCTGTATTTCTAAGGGACTTGGAACCACACAGAGTACAGTGCTTGCCAGCACTTTACGGAACTGTTTCAGACATATCCAGGAACCAGGTTGCATACATCTTGCTGCTAAAGTACCAAGGGAGGAGCTCCATTTGGGGTAGAGGTGCCAACTATCCACTCTTGCTGAATTATAGAAGTTATATTCTTGTACATAGGGGCAGTATTATAGTAGTTATATTCTTCAACATAGGGACAGTATTATGTGAATTATATTCGTGTACCTAGAGGTAATATTATAGCAGTTATATTCTTGTACATAGGGGCAGTATTACAGTAGATATGTTCTTGTACATTGGGGCAATATTATAGTAGTTTTATTGATGGACATGGGGCAATGCTATAGTAGCTATATTCTTTTAGATAGGGGGAAGTATTATGGTAGTTATAGTTGTGTACATAGGGGGCAGTGTAATAAAAGTTAGCATTAATGTAAGAAAGGTACCGTATTTTTTGCCCTATAGGACGCACCGCATAAAGGTCCAAAATCTAGAAAAAAAAGATTCTGAACCCAACAGTGATCTTCAACCTGCGGACCTCCAGATGTTGCAAAACTACAACTCCCAGCATGCCCGGACATCCAACGGCTGTCCGGGCATGCTGGGAGTTGTAGTTTTGCAACATCTGGAGGTCCGCAGGTTGAAGACCACTGGTATAGGAGGTAATACTCACGTGTACCCGCCGCTCCGGACCCGTCACCGCTGCCCTGGATGTCGCTCCATCGCTGTCACCACGTCCCCGTGGTGTCCCCGACGCTCCGGACGTTTTCTTCCCCGGGATCCACGCTCTCTGTCACCGTCATCGCGTCGCTACGCACGCCGCTCCTATTGGATGACGGGACGGCGTGTGCGACAACGTTATTACGTCGAAGGAGAGCACCGGCCATGCAGGGGATCCCGGCACTAAACAGACATCGAGGAGGCAGGTAAAGTCCCTCCCGGTGTCCTGTAAGCTGTTCGGGACGCGGTGATTTCACCACAGCGGTCCCGAACAGCCCGACTGAGCAGCCGGGTTAGGTTCACTTTCGCTTCAGACGCGGCGGTCAGCTTTGATCGGTGATGTCCTGTATTAGCCACGGGTCCTGGCCGTTGATGGACGCAGGTATTCGCCGTATAAGACGCACCAACTTTTCCCCCTAGTTTTGGGGAAGAAAAAGTGCGTCTTATACAGCGAAAAATACAGTATTTATTTTGTTGGGATGATCAGCTGTCATCTCTACTAGTGATTTGTCAGCTGATGCATAGAATAATACAAATCAGGAGAAGGTAGCAGAAAAATAACATCTATGTTTCACCCTGAACTGTATTGCAGAATTATTTATTTGTCTGCTTTTCTTCACCCTTTTTTTTCCAGTAAATGCTAACAATAGTTGGATATCATTATTAGAATTTAAAGAAAAGTGTTTGACCCTTGCAAATGAATATGAAACATCCCCCCCTTAAAATAAATGTAGATTTCCTATCCAGACCCCCCAGGATTGAAGCTCTTAAGCAATGGCCTATATTCCTGGGTGTCAGGAGTTTTGTATGGCTAATAATCACCACATGGGGATCAGCAGGGAGATGGAGCTGACAGCAGGTAAAGTCCTGGAAATTAAAAGTCAGGCTTAAAATAAGTAATATTTCACAATTTTTGTGATTTTCCCAATCCTGCTGATAGATTGTCCTTTCCTCACAACACGTGGATCTAATTCAAGGCCAAATCCCTGATGCTTTTTCCTGCATGCCTTGATTTACGCATGGCGGCTAGTGGATATACAGAAGGATCACTAATTCTTTCTTGAGTGGCCTTATCCTCTCTAGTCCACTTTGTGAATTTCATAACATGTGCATCTGATTTCCACTTCATTTCAGTCTGAAACACACAGCAGAGAAACAGGTCTGACCTGCCTTCTGAGGAGCACCTACTGATTTGTCACAATGGTGAGATGACCCCAACACTTTTTCAATAAAAATGGTGAGACATTGAACACCAAGGAGCACCGTGAACATGCTTCCCGTTATGTGAGATCAATTCACTTTAATAGAGGTCATCCCATGCTGCCCTCAAGGAGAGATCTATCAATCAATGCTAATGGGGTAGGGAGAAGCCACCAGAGGCCTCCCTGATTACTCTTATGTTCGGGCAGCATACAAAAGTGAAAATAGGTTCACTTTAAATAGCTTTTCCAGATTCCTAAACATGACCATTGGCATGAAATTGCACTACAGCATGACAATGTGTTATCCATAGTGACATTAATTAATTGGGCCACCCTTGGTTATGATGACCTGTCATTTGCAGCTGGGGTTTTATGACAAGTCAGTATGGACAACATATCATCATGCGTTGATGCACGCATAGGGACCCAAATTATGTAGCAAATGGCGACAGTAAGTACAGTGATACCTCAACATACAATATTAATTGGTTCCTGGAGGACCATTGTATGTTGAAACCATCGTATGTTGAGTACATATGTCTATGGAAAACTGGTAATTGGTACTGGAGCCCCGGAACCATTGTATGTTGAGTACATATCTCTATGGAAAACTGGTAATTGATTTTGGGGCGGCCATCGTATGTTGAGTGTATAGGGAGTGTTTAACAAACCAGTGTGCCTCCAGCTGTTGCATAGCTACAACTCCCAGCATGCCTGTACAGCCATTGACTGTCTGAGCTGTCTGTGCTTGGAGTTGTAGTTTTGCAACTGCTGAAGGCACACTAGTTGGGAAACATTGATGTATGGGGTGTATTGTGTGTACGGGGGAGTTGGAGTTCACCTTATCTTAGTCCCGGGAGAGGAGACGAAGGACGAAACTCATAGAAGTCCTGCCAGTCCTCATCAAACTGTGCGAGTGGCACCGCCATGTCTGTGCTGGGGGTCCTTGGCTGTGTGGGCAGGAGGGGGAGCTCCTGATCCCCCCTCACTCCGACCACTTTTTGTACTGGCCGAGCTCCGCCCACTCCCGAATCTCGGTCACGTCCACAGCACAGTGGGCTCCCTCCTCCTGCCTGGAGACGTGACGATCATCCGACAGCTCTCCTCTCTATTACCAGAAGTATTGGGATGGCCACACAAGCCAACCTGCAGCGCCGGCAGGGATGCAGCAGTTGGCAACCGCAGCCCTGGGAGGACAGGGAGATGGGTAGCAACAGCGCCTCCTCCGTACTGTATTTCGGGGAAGGAGAACACCCGATTATACTGTGGGCGGAGCTCTGCCAGGCATAACGGGGCACATCAAATGGCTACCCGGTGGCTATCGTTTTTGCGATGGCCCCGACACACAGAAGCACCGTATGTTGATGTTGCCTTCAACACACGATGGGCTCTGAAAGGCAATCGTATGTTGAAACGATCGTATGTCGGAGGACAACTGCATATCAAAAAGTTTGCTATTAGGGTGTAGAGGTTGTCTCTCCAGTAAAGGCACCCTTCTTTCAGCCAAAAAATATGTATGTACAACACCCTGGTGGAATCAGGTAGAAAAGATGGAGGAATTCTAGACCAAGCCATGTGACATCTGTCTGCTGCCGTACAGGTTTTATAAAGAATCTAATGGAGCTTGCTATTATTTTATTTCTATTGGATTCTTACAACACAGAAACGTCTGTATGTATCTGTATGCCTACATATGTAGCTGTGTTCAACATTGTTGCCGTCTTGATTGTTTAGTATATGAAAATACAATATCATCTGAAATATGTGGAAATATGTACAACATTTGTATTTCTTAAATAGGAATAAACCTAGCATATGGCAGGGACAGTCTATTTTCTTACTACTTGTTTGCACAACCTTTGGCCAAAAGGACACCTCCATATGTTTTTGTAACAATCTCCAAAGATTTACAATTGGACTGAGATCAGGAAACATTGTTACCAATATGACACAGTCATCACCTACTGGCATTAGAGGATGCAGCTACCTCACTACACAATGGTACATGCACTATAGAGAAAGCTTGTGTATCAGATACTAGGTCCACAAGTACAGGATGGGCCATTTATATGGATACACCTTAATAAAATGTGAATGGTTGGGGATATTAACTTCCTGTTTGTGGCACATTAGTATATGTGAGGGGGGGGGAAACTTTTCAAGATGGGTGGTGACCATGGTGGCCATTTTGAGGTCGGCCAATCCATTTTGCAGGAAACTGTTCATCTAGGAATGTGGTGGTGGACCATCTTGCTGGAAAAACTCAGGGAACGTGCCAGCTTCAGTGCATAAAGAGGGAACACATCAAGTGGATTGATCCTCGTGGGCCAGTTGAATGGCCCCCAAGGTCTCCTGATCTGACCCCCTTAGACTTTTATATTTGGGGTCATCTGAAGGCAATTGTCTATGCTGTGAAGATACGAGATGTGCAGCACCTGAAACTACGGATACTGGAAGCCTGTGCTAGCATTTCTCCTGCGGTGTTGCTATCAGTGTGTGAAGAGTGGGAGAAGAGGGTTGCATTGACAATCCAACACAATGGGCAGCACATTGAACACATTTTATAAGTGGTCAGAAACTTGTAAATAACTCATGAAATAATAAAGTTACGTTAAAATCAAGCACATCATTGTTTTTCTTGTTAAATTCCCAATAAGTTTGATGTGTCACATGACCCTCTTCCTATTGAAAAAACTAAAGTTGGATTCAAAATGTCCGACTTCAAAATGGCCACCATGGTCACCACCCATCTTGAAAAGTTTCCCCCCTCACATATACTAATGTGCCAAGAACAGGAAGTTAATATCACCAATCATTCCCATTTTATTAAGGTGTATCCATATAAATGGCCCATCCTGTATATTTCCTATAGTGTTCTGCTGCTGAAATATTCAGAAAACCAGCAATCTTAAATTAAACACCAAGTGCATGTAAATTAAGTAGCCAGCAGTGTTTTCATTCATTTCAGTTACCGCCTGAAATAACAGGCCTTTAAAAAGCGCTCTCTATGGATCAGCAGGGTTACTTGGAGCTCAGCAGTTGGAAAACAACAAATCAATATGCTTTTGCAATGTTTTTCCCGGCACTCAGCAGTGATCATGTTGCATAGTGTGGAAATTGCTGTATCCTGTTGACCTGCCATGTTGCACCCTGATCACTGATTTCTATTGGTAGAGGTAAGGCCAGACATATCTAAACTCTGCTTATGCTAGGGAGGTAAAAATCTTATAGACTTTTTCACAAAAATATACTATATACTGTATATCAAGGAGCTTTCAAGTAAAGCTAGAAAAACATGGATCAATCCAAATGATGTTATCCCTGCCTGGACAAAGCATTACAAAACTTTTTCTTAAAGGGGTATTCCAGGCCAAAACGTTTTTATATATATCAACTGGCTCCGGAAAGTTAAACAGATTTGTAAATTACTTCTATTAAAAAATCTTAATCCTTCCAATAGTTATTAGCTTCTGAAGTTGAGTTGTTATTTTCTTTCTAACTGCTCTCTGATGACTCACGTCCCGGGAGCTGTGCAGTTCCTATGGGGATATTCTCCCATCATGCACAGGACGTGACATCATCATTGAGCAGTTAGACAGAAAACTTCATAAGCTAATAACTATTGGAAGGATTAAGATTTTTTAATAGAAGTAATTTACAAATCTGTGCATGAGAAGAAAAAGAAAAGTCGGCACTCACCGGGTTTCCAATTCAGCAGATTTTATTGCACGTTGCTCACAGCCGTAGTACAATTCTAGGGGAGACGATGGATGGTACAAGGGGGGTACCACAGAGAGGCGACACCTGTGTTTCGCACTTAGTAGTGCTTCAACGGGCCTCGTTTACAAATCTGTTTAACTTTCCAGAGCCAGTTGATATATATATATATAAAAAAAGGTTTTGCCTGGAATACCCCTTTAAGGTTTTACTAGAATTACTTTCAAATTAATGGCATTTGTAATAAGGCAATGGGGACCCAATGTGCCCAACCTGTTTGGTACCCTCTAGGTTTTCACCCGGTGTCCCACTCCAGGATATGGATATTTCTCAACTGTGATCCAGGTGTGGGTAGCAGCCAGTGGACCAGATGAACTGGTGTAAAGCATGCAGGGGTCAGGCATGTCAAGGTACGGTAGGCTGCAGGACAGCCTAGTAGAGTAAAGGCAGGAGGATCATGACAGACGGCACAGGTTCATATCAATGATCTGGGTCAAACACAGTCAATAGAGTACTCCAGAATCAGGCAAAGATGAATCGAGAGGTCAGGCACAGGTCAAACACAGTATTTTGGATCAGACTTGGAGAGTATGTAATGCACTTGGGAATTGGTAACTATGGCACTATTGCCAAGCTAACAGGTTTTGTGAAATGGCTAAGGTAACCAAAAATGTCAAGTTCATGATGCAATTCCCACATATGAATCTGCCACTAACTAGGCCAGGCCTGTAGGAATAGCTCACCTAGCTCACCTACCTTTGCAATCAGGCCCTTTCAAATTTGTCTTTCTTCTAAATACTACCTCTTTTTGTACCTCTGTAGTGGGACACACTAGGCAGGTTAAACTTTGCTGGAACAGTGCTAGAGATATTGACAGACTCCCTCTGATGGTAAAAGAGCTGCAGAGCATGTGCTCACACTGACTGGAATCCCCTTAGATAAGCAAAGGGGAGCAAACTATGCTCAAAGTAGCAACTGGTGCGTCCACTGTGGGACACCACAAGTACGTTCACTAGGGATAAACCACAATATTGCTTAGGTACCAAAGATCCTACAGAACTGCCTTAAATAGGTTGTGCATCGGCGTCTTCATAGTTTATCAGAGCGTCTGAATATTCTTGGCATAGCGAGTTTGAAATATATTTTTAAAAAAATAATGGGACTTGTAACTTGCCTGCCCATGTATACAAAGATTATGCAACCCATAGTACGTGGTTTGCCATTTTTGTACCATTTGTTTTATATTTTATATTGCACCATTTGTTTTATATTTTCAGCATTTTAAGTAAGAGTTAATGCCATAATGTAGACTGATATGGTAAAGATATGTTATATGGTTTCCAGTCTGCTATTAATCCATGCATCTACAAGAGGTACACAGAAATATTATTCTTATGGTTACAGTTAGAGTTGAAAGAACTTACAGTAAATTGGCTCGTAGAGAACCTCGCAGCTCGGCTGTTGATTACTTTAGTCTACGTAAATTACTTCAGCTTTCCAAGGGCTCCAGTTGCCTGGAAAAGGTGGATTAAGACCTAGGAGACCAAAGACTGAAAAGAGTAGTTGCTGTTTAATAAGGGTCCAGCAGGAAGACATAAACAATAATGTTTATAACTCCCATATAATGCAACAAAGAAAAATACCTAATCAAAAATAATGACTAAGGTGGGGGGGAGATACTATTAAAACATAAGCTTTAATGCGTATTAGGTAAAATCTTGCGAGAACACCTCTAGTGTTATACTTGAACCATGTTTCAACAATTGCATGTGGGCACAGACACGTCCATATTTGCAAAAATTCTGCTGCATATAATAGATGTCAGACAAATAATCCACCTGACAACTTGAAAACAAATGTAGGGGCAGGGCGAAACAACCAGGAGGTTAGAATAACATCCTCTCTAATATGTCCACTCCCACTCATCCATATAATGAGAAAAGATAGAGGTTACATATATACAAGCAACCAAGTGGAATAATCCACTAGCCACACGGTGTTGGTATCCATACATAGAAACAAGTACCCAACGCGTTTCTGCCGCAATTGGGCAGCATCCTCAGGGGTAACTGAAGCACTATATAATATGTAGATACAATATGGATGCTTGCTCAGAAATTAAAAGAGAATTATGCAACCAAGTCAAAGTTATGCATCAGAGAAAGTATAGAAACAGCAGCGTATTAGGGGTAGCAGCCTTTGATAGCAGAACTGCAATATATCAAACCCCTCTTATTATTGACACTTCACCGTCCATCTCCAGGAACCTGTAAAGAAAAATACATGCAATGTGTATACCAATTGTCAGGGTCCGGACTAGCGGCTGATGAGGACACTGGAGGTGGATCCTCTGTGCCAGAGAGGCGATGACGTGGGTCGTACTGGGGAATCGGTTCTAAGCAGTTACTGGTGTTCACCAGAGCCCGCCGCAAAGCGGGATGGACTTGCTGCGGCGGTAACTACCAGGTCGTGTTCCCCAGTAGCGACGCGACCTCTCTGACAGCTGAGATTGGCACGGTACACAAGGACTAGACAGAGGCGAGGTCAGACGTAGCAGAAGGTCAGGGCAGGCAGCGAGGTTCGTAGTCAGGGGCAACAGCAGAAGGTCTGAGTACACAGGCTAGGGAACACACTATAACGCTTTCTCAGGGCACAAGGCAACAAGATTCGGCAGGGACAGGAAGGGGAAGTGGGTTAATATAGTGTGGGGAAGTGATTGAACAGATTGGGCCAGGCACCAATTAGCGGTGCACTGGCCCTTTAAATCTTAGAAAGCCGGCGCGCGTGCCGGGATGAGACAGACACCGGAAGAGGGTGAGTAGAATGGGGCGTGATTCGTTAGCGGACCTGAGCCGCCACGCTGATCGCGTCCCCGCTGGCACGAACACAGCAGCGCTCGCGGTCAGAGATAGAGACCGGAGCGTTGCTGTTAACAGAACGCCGCGAGCACTCCTGTGAAGCCGCGGGACCCGGAGCGCTCGGTGTTACACCAATATTGTATTGTGTTCCTGGAGATAAAAAGATTGTGGCCCCCCATGCATTAAGTATCCTACTCACAGTCGTCCGTTGGAGGAATAGAGCAACCTATAAAAGATGCATAAAAAAAATACCCCATCTCCAATTATGATATTCTCTGTGGGGAGGAAAAAAGGGTCTCGGGGGTGCCGCTCAGAGGTATACTCACAGTTGAGATGTCCGGCATTAAAGTAGGGTGCAGCGCAAACCTGCAGTGGCAGGGAGCCGTGACCGCTGGCTTCACTGGGCTTACAACACATTTCTGTGGCGTCTGACATTATATCCGCCAGCCGCTGTGCTATGTCAGAAAGGCCGCGTCCCCGTCTGATGTCAGTAAAGGGTTCGGCTAAGCTATTCAGACGACGCACGTTCTATCAGCTGGACGGATAAACAAGGGGCCGTGATTCTCGGCACTGATGCAGAGTAAAACATCACGTTTTGCTGAAATGGTTTTGGGGGGCATGTCACATGAAGCCCCTATGGTGCCAGAACAGAAAAAAAAAAACACATGGCACACTATTTTGGAAACTACACCCCACCTCCCCCGAGGAACATGACAAGGGGTACAGTGAGCCTTAACATCCCTCTGTGTTTGACAACTTTTCGTTAAAGTCGGATGTGTAAAGGTGCTACACTACAAGGCTCGGAAGAGAAGGAGCGCCATTGGGCTTTTGGAGAGAGAATTTGTTTGGAATGCCATTTACAAAGCCCCGTGGTGCCAGAACAGTGGAACCCCCCCCCCCCCTACATGTGACCCCATTTTGGAAACTACACCCCTCACAGAATTTAATAAGGGGTGCAGTGAGCATTTACACCCCACTGGCGTTTGACAGATCTTTGAAACAGTGGGCTGTGCAAATGAAAAATTAAATTTTTCATTTTCACGGACCACTGTTCCAAAAATCTGTCAGACACCTGTGGGGCGTAAATGCTCACTGCACCCCTTATTACATTCCGTGAGGAGTTTAGTTTCCAAAATATGGTCACATGTGGGCCCCCCCCCCCCCACATGTGACCATATTTTGGAAACTAAACTCCTGTCCATTGTTCTGGCACTATGGGGTCTTTGTAAACACACATGGCCTTCAATTCTGGACAAATTTTCTCTCCAAAAGCCCAGTGGCACTCCTTCTCTTCTGAACATTGTAGTTCACCCGCAGAGCACTTTACATCCACATATGGGGAATGTTCTTACTCAGAAGAAATGGGGTTACAATTTTTGGGGGGCTTTTTTTCCCAATTTTCCCTTGTGAAAATGAAAAATTTAGGGTAACACCAGCATTTTAGTAAAAAAATTTTTTTTTTCATTTTCCCATCCAACTTTAAAGAAAATTCGTCAAACACCTGTGGGATTTTAAGGCTCACTATACCCCTTGTTACGTTCCATGAGGGGTGTAGTTTCCAAAATGGGGTCACACGTGGGTATTTCTTTTTTTGTGTTTATGTCAGAACCGCTGTAAAATCAGCCACCCCAGTGCAAATCACCAATTTAGGCCTCAAATGTACATAGTGCGCTCTCATTCCTGAGCCTTGTGTGTCCGCAGAGCATTTTACGCCCAAATATGGGGGTATTTCTGTACTTCGGAGACATTGCGTTACAAATTTTGGGGGTCTTTTTTTCCTCTTACCTCTTGTGAAAATAAAAAGTATGGGGCAACACCAGCATGATAGTGGAAAAAAAAATAAAAAATGTACACTAACAGGCTGGTGTAGACCCAAACGTTTCCTTTTCATAAGGGGTAAAAGGAGAAAAAGCCCCCCAAAATTTGTAACTCAATTTCACCCGAGTACGGAAATACCCCATATGTGGCCCTAAACTGTTTCCTTGAAATACAACAGGGCCCCGAAGCGAGAGAGTGCCATGCACATTTGAGGACTATATTAGGGATTGCATAGGGTTGGACATAGGGTATTCTATGCCAGTGATTCCCAAACAGGGTGCCTCCAGCTGTTGCTAAACTCCCAGCATGCCTGAACAGTCAGTGGCTGTCCGGAAATGCTGGGAGTTGATGTTTTGCAACAGCTGGAGGCTCCGTTTTGGAAACACTGCCGTACAATACGTTTTTCATTTTTATTGGTGGGGACAGTGTAAGGGGGTGTATATGTTGTGTTTTACCCTTTATTATGTGTTAGTGTAGTGTAGTGTAGTGTTTTAAGGGTACATTCGCACAGGCGGGGGTTTACGGTGAGTTTCCCGCTAGGAGTTTGAGCTGCAGCGTAAAATTTGCCGCAGCTCAAACTTGAAGCAGGAAACTCACTGTAAACAGTATTTTCCAACCGGTGTGCTGTTGCAAAACTACAATGTAGATGTAGTTATACAACAGCTGGAGGTACGCAACTACAATTCCCAGCATGGTGAGACAGCCGTTTGCTGTTTGTGCATGGTGGGAGTTGTAGTTTTGCAAGATCTCGAGGGCCACAGTTTAGAGAACACTGCACAGTGATCTCCAAACTTTAGCCCTCCAGCTGTTGTACTACAAATCCCAGTATGCCCAAACAGCTGTATAGTGGTCTCCAAACTGTAGCCCTCAAGATGTTGCTAGACAACCCACCGTCTTCCATAGTCTGCACCAGTGAGCCAGCCGCACGTCATCGCCGCCAGCTGCCACCAGTGACGATGGTAAGTGACCTTCGGCGACGGTCACAGGACAGTTTCCCCGTTCTGCCCGGACTACTGTGGGTGGGCAGAACGGGGAAACCGAACTTTAACACCCCCCCCCCCCCCGCCCCCGATCTGCTATTGGTTGGTCGCTTCTGACCAACCAATAGCAGGGATAGGAGGGGTGGCACCCCTGTCACCTCACTCCTATCCCTTAAGGGGGATCATGGGTGTCTTGGACAGTCCTGATCCCCCTTATTTTCCGAGTCACCGAAGACCTGTATGACTTGGAATCGTCAATTCAGACCGGCGATTTCAGCAGGCATCCTGGTCTCCGACTGGCTAGCGGCGGTGACCAGAATTCCCACGGGCGTACCCATACGCCCTCAGTCCTTAAGGGGTTAAGTACACGTTCACCCAATTGAATGGTTGGCTCCCAGTATCCATGTCTGGGCATTGGTTGCCCATTACCTGCAACTACTTGGAAATTAACATCATCAGGCTCACACAATACACAAGCATCCCAATGCCCCAAAGTGGTAGACACTTGTGACCCTGTATCTATTAATACCTCTAATGGTACACCTTCTACAATAACCGTTACAAAGGGGCAGGAGGATAAATTGAGAGTCCTGATTTAGGTCATTCTGGAGTTGAGCCTACTGACTTTTCTCCCGAGGGCCAGTCCTTGACCCCTGAGAGAATTCCGTTTAAACCCTAGCAGTGCATTTTCCAGTGGCCGGACTTGTTACAGTAAGTACAGGGGGGTCTGTTACTCCCAGAATACCTAGCGGGTGAAGGAGCACAGTAATTGGGATTACATGGGACAGGAGCAGAAGAGAATTGCTTGCTGGGACTTGCAGTGGACTGGGACAATTTTGATGCTGGTCATGCTGACTGAAGACAGGTTGACTTTGACTGACTTGACTGAGACTGACTATACCCCGTTTGCAGCTTACCAGGCTCTGACTGTGACCTGGGGGTTGTGGACTTGTAGACTTGTGGCTGCGTGGTTGACTTGAGGCCTTCTCTGGACTCCAGACACACTGTTAGTTGACTGCACTGGACCTCAAGTCAACCACGCAGCCACATGTCTACATAGGTCACCCTAAAGTCACATGGTCACCATGGTCACGTGGTCACTGACACCTCAATGGGTTACAATCACATGACACTGTATAAAGATAACTATACAAGGGGAACAGGTGGGGGGGGGGGTAGCAGGGGACACTGCAGGGAGGCAGCTAGGATACTGGGGTACAACTCCTGTACCGGGCCACCACAAATCTAGGTCATAACCTGCAGTCAAGCTGGGACTGACTGTAATATATATGTAAAATTACTCTGTATTACAATAGTGTAAACTCTTACTGGATTTATATATCAAGCAATCATGGGGATGTGCCACATCTATTAAAAAGTTGTAGTATTATTCATGAATTACTGGGTACTGTCACTTTAAAAAAACAAAACTTTTGACACGTTGACACTTGTAAAAGGTTTTGATTAGAACCAGACTAAGGCTAGGACTCCACTAAGATTTTTGCCCTGCGATTTTTGTGGCATAAAAACGCCAGAAAAAACGCCAGAAAAACTGCCACAGTTTTTCCCTGCGTTTTGTCGTTTTTTCTGTCGTTTTTTCTGGTGTTTTTACCTTTGTGTGGAATTTGCCTTTGTTTTGGCCCCTTTTGTGTTTTTTTTACAAAATAGTTGGGTACCAAAAAAAAAAAGGATGCAGTAGGGATGTAAAAATGTATTTAACTAAATGTTTATTTTTTATAACAAAGTTTTAATAAATTTTTTTGTAAAGTGTGTGTGTGTTTAACTATTTTTTCTCTTTTTTTTCAAATTTTTTATGTAGTACTACTACTCCCAGCATGGAACACACTGTTCCATGCTGGGAGTAGTAGTACCTGTACTATAGACATATCGCTCCGGGTGTCAGTCTGACACCCGATGCGATCGTCCATTATATAGCAGAGAAGCGGAGCGACTCTATACAGCGCTCACATCTCTGCTCTGTACTCTGAGTGATGTTCAATTCATATTTTCCGCCCAGAGCTGTGATTGGCCGGATGGTTTCAGCCAATCACAGCTCTGAGGAAAAGGTGAATGAGTGAGTGGCCGGCCCGGAGTACAGAGCAGAGCAGGGATGTGAGCGATGTATTCAGCCGCTCCATCTCTGCTATAAACAGGACGATCACAGCGGGTGTCAGTAGTGACATCCACTGTGATGTCTGCAGGTACTACTACTCCCAACATGGAGTACACTCTGCTCCATGCTGGGAGCTGTAGTACCTGCATTAATAGACAGATCGCAGCGAGTGTAACTTCTGACACCCGCTGCGATCTGTCTATTAATGCAGGTACTATAGCTCCCAGCATTGAGCAGTGTGCTCCATGTTGGAAGTAGTAGTAGGAAAGATCACAGCGGGTATCACTCCTGACACCCGCTGTGATCCTCCTGTATAATGTATAGATGCGACGGCCGCTCTCCTATGGTCCCCTGCACTCCGTATATATACACATTCCGATTTCTCACAGAGAGCTGTGATTGGCTGGAACCATCTGGCCAATCACAGCTCTCTGCAGGAAATATGAATATGTGTATATAGGTCAGTGCAGGGGACCATAGAAGAGCAGCCGCCGCATCTATACATTATACAGGATCACAACAGGCGATCTGTCAATTAGTACAGGTACAACTACTCCCATCATGGAACAGTGTGTTCCATGCTGGGAGTAGTAGTACTAACTAAAAAAAAAAAAAAAAAAATAAAGTGAAAAACACACACATACACACTACATTTTTATTATTGTCGGCTACATTTTTAGTGCTTTACCCGCTCACATAAATTGATCCCTGTTTAAAAATTAATAAACATTTCATAATAAAAAAAGATACATTTCATTAGATACAATTTTTTCCATCACTACTGTATCTTTTTTATTATAATTTTTTTATGGTACCCTACGAAATTTTAATAAAAAAGGTATCTCCATAATTTTTTAGGATCACTAAAGTCCAAAAAAGAATAAAAACTGCCTGTAAAAACGCAAAATTTAAAACCCAACATGGCGTTTTTCTTGGCGTTTTTGCTCTCCCATAGACATCTATGGGAGGAAAACGCCACGATTTCAGGGCAAAAAACGCCAACCTAGGTTTTGTCGGGCGTTTTGAAAATCCAGCCTCTGAGCCTGAAATTGCTGAAAAACGCCAAACTGAAAAACGCCAAGTGAATCTGGCATTTTGCAGTTTACTATTGACTTGCAGCTAACATCTGGCCGCGGGAAAATTGGTGTTTTTAATGGCGTTTTTGCAAAAAAAACCTCAGTGGAGTTCCAGCCTAATAGAACACGTCAGGAGAAGTGTGTGCTAAGTGAGATCTCTCCCAGGACTTTGCCATAACCTTGTTCTAGTGATTGGGCGGGGTCTAAAAATTTTCTGGCATGTTTCTAGGACATTTCAAAAGTTTTTTAATGCAACAGGTACACTCATATATGCAGATAAGCTTATGGGCTATGAATTCTGTCATACTATGCATTAGGTTTAAATCAGTGGTCTCACACTGTAGCCCTCCAGATGTTGCAAAACCTCAACTCCCAGCATGCCAAGACAGCCGTTGGCTGGAGTTTGAGTTTTGCAACATCTGGAGGGCCACAGTTTTAGATCACTGGTTTAAATGGTTCTGAGAGTCCGTTTACAGCAGTTTCTAATACAGCACCACTTTAATCTAGGAGGCAGCAAAGTGAACTGCAATTTAAATAGGGCTATAGTAACAGCCGCATATTAAGCCCTTCATCCTACAGATCACACTCATACCCCTACATCGCACACTAATAGAACTGAGTGCAGCCATCCTGAATGGGCAAAGAAACTCATTGTAATTGGAATTTAGGTTAATGGTAAAAAGGAAACATAAATAATTCTGCTAGAAAGAAAAAAAATAAACTTCTGCCTAGAAAAAAAGAGAAAACTCTATAATAACTGCACATTGTGCTGAGCACAGGAGCCGTCTGCCTGTAGAGTACACCTATGTGACTTGGGTTTGTTATACACAGCTCCCCAATGTTGTGCTATGTATGCTTACCTTGTATAGTGTTGCCTATGCTATTGGCAAAAGCTGAAATAAAATAATACTAAACAAATACGAGAGCCGAGATTTCCACATGAGATTTCAGGAACTGAATCATATGTGCACTGCCGTGCTTGGCAAACCACGTCTCTGGAGCTGGCGGGATATGGGAACCGGTCTCTGCAGTGGTGAATGAATGCTTATATTCTCCTAATGGAGAGCCACACTTTACTAATGTTTTGACTTGGTTCAGCCATTGATTTGATGGAAAACTTAATTTCATTAGGGCCTGGGGTCTTACCAGTTATACCCTGATGCATAGACTCGATTATATGAATGGACAAAGAAAAAAACAATTGGGCTCATGGAAGTAAATGTGGAGGGAACTGCTCCTCCTGCAAAAATAAATCTGCTGCATGGCATTCGTGTCATATGAGTTTTCCTTAAAAAGATACTAAACCCACAGGGATTGCTCTTACCTGTGACATATCAATGTGGTGCTTTGCCACTACTTTACACATTCTTCTAGTGCAGTGTGTCCAACCTGTGGGACCCTCCAAGTGTTGCTAAACTACAACTTCCATAAAATAGGAAAGGAAAGACCCATTATAATTCAACGGAATCTGTTACACAACAGATCCATCATCACCGCCATTGCTCTTGTTAGAGCTGTAAATGTGACGCCAGAGGCTAAAATTTTTATATATTCTACATAGAAAGTTGAGCCAATTTGCAATTACTTTGCTTAAAGAAGATGTGGTATGGGGTGTGAGATGCAGGGCAGATGGCATTAACCCCTTGTATTCGTGACGCCAGAGCATGGTTGATCCTCAATACCACCCAAAGGTATACCGCTGGATCCTGGGCTAGGCATGGGGCAATAATGACTCAGACGCCAAGTTACAGACAATGATAGCTTTACTGAGTGACAGATGGTGCAGTCTACACAATGTAGCCAGGCCCACGGAGGTGACCAGTGACTTTAGAGACCTTAAGGGCTTGCTGGGACTTGCAGCGGTATTGGACAATTTAGTGCATGCCACGTTGACTTGACAATAGATGACAGTGACTGAGTTGACTTGACTGGAGACAGACTAAGCTGTGACTTTAGCTTACTTGTAGACTTGTAGCTTGTGGCTGCAGACTTGACTTGAGGCCTCCTATGACTCCAGGAGATAAATATCTGATCGCGCAGGGTCCGACCGTTGGCACCCCTGCGTGTGACGTTTCAGCTGACCCAAACATGCCCCCTCCATTCATCTCTAAGGGAGAGGTGGAGACATTCGTGTGTCTCAGCCTCTCCCATTGAGATGATTGGAAGGGGCATGTTTTGACCAGCTGACGTGCTGGGTACGAAACGCAATCTAACAGAGCAGAGCCGAGTCCCAGATAGGGCCCCATACAGGAGATCAGACACTTATTCCCTATGCTGCAGATAGGAGATACGTTTATTACTGCTTGACATCTTCTTTTACTCTAATAATCCTGAGTTACCTCCTGTAATTTAGGCCTAATTTCATCCAGAGCAGTTTTTACACTTCTGCTGCCTGCTGAGCTAAAAACGTCCCAGCATTCCCCATCTATACCATGTTAGTACAGAGTTTACTGTGGTGATTTGCATTCTCAAATACTTAGTCTGGCAATATGAGAGCTCAGCTAAGGTGATGGTAGTGTGTTTGTCAACAAGCTAGTTGACTGGTTCCAGTTGTAATGAGAAGTTTGCACGTAGCTCTGAAGCTGTGTAATTAACTTAAGGTATTAATAGGGTATATGAATATGGGTAGTCTAAACCAGACCAATTCTCTAAGGATGCAAGTGAGATTATGCCACATTACAAATACATAAGTTTCCTACTACTAATACGTGTGATTCTCCTTCTTCTCATGTCAGCTTGGCCCGATGTCTTGTGTGGTGTTTGCACACTTGGGGTAATTACAATACCATTAACACAATGTAAAACAAGATCATTACTGATAGAAGACAAGAGTGCCTTTCTCCTTCCACTTGTGCACAGATGCAGCTCTTCCTTTTGTTAACAAAGGTGCATGTATACACACTGAGAAGGACATGGCATGCTTTAAAGAGTCAGCCAATATTTGTCTTTTCTTAATGCCAAATAAGTAGCAATACTTGGAATGCATTCTGCCTAAATTCCTGTAAAGAAAATCTGAAAGATGCTGCTATAACAAACATGTCTAGAGCTGCAGTGAAATATCATTCAGGAATATAGTTGCAAATGTCACCAGATTGGGAATAATAGTGGCTTTCAACATTTTCTAGTTCATATTTATCTTTGGTTTCTAAAGGGTTCATTTGAAGGTTTGAGGCAGGAAAAAGAGTTGAGATTAATATTTCTGGTATTTTAAGGCAGTGGATAAGGTCAATGTCAAAATCTTTACTGAAACTCTAGAAAACCAAGAATATATCCTGGTAGTCTAGAGCAGTGAAAAAGGCTAATGTAAACAACCCTTAGGGTGTATGGCTTTGAAAGGGTTAATAAAACGATCTTTGGTTGCAGAAGCAGCTCTAGATTTTGTGAGGCCTTAGGCGAAACTCAAACACAAGGCCCTCACTGACGAAATGTTGCGATGTAGTGTGGGTTGGCAGCACGTTGGGCAAGGCAAAATATTGTGCGCCCGCACCCCTGAATGTAAATGGTGATGCATGCAGTGCTGCTCACCAGGGGTGCACACAGGATTTTCCCAAGGGTTGGGGTATAGAAACAAAGCAATACCTCCACACGAGGACCATGAAAGAAGATGTGTCGACCCCGCATGAAGCGGCCACCGACACGCCCCTTTCATGTACCCCGTGCGATTAGATACTTATCCCCTATTTACTCCTTTTTCTCCTTTAAATACCAGTCCTCCTCTCCCCTTTACAGACCTTTCCTATCCCCCTTAATTTAACTCTTCCTCTTCTGTTGTAAAGCCCCCCTCCCCCTATTTAGACCATTTTTTCTTTCCCTACTGTTATTCTGCCATGCTCTTTTACATGCCTGCCATCCCTGCCTTCTTTTCTTTCTGCCCTGCTGTGGTCCCTCTTGCTTCATGATCTCTCACACGGTCTGCATTAGAAGCTCTGCCCTGCGCCGCAATAGACACAAGACCAGGAGGAGAAGCGGCGGCAGTGGTAAAGTACAGGATGTATATTATCAGTGGGGTGAAAGTTAGATGGCAGCAAGGCTCTAGCTAGTGCGGGGCCTTAGGCGGCCACCTAGCATGCCTAATGGTAGAGCCGCCTCTGCTTGGTGGTCTAGGGCAGTGAAGAGATGAATGTAAGGATAACTGGTAATCTAGGGCAGTCTAAATGGTGAAATTTACTGTGGCTTACCTGATGTTTGGTTGGTTCTGTTACTCAGCACTTCAGGCTCAAAAATTGGCCTGACTTTACCAGGAAATACATTAGTTCAGCTTCTTGTTCTTTTGAGGGAGCAGAAAGAGAGGAATGTGCAGCTGTACATGTGCCACAGCACAGGTCTCTATGATCAGGCACACCCCATAGAGATACAGTTATCTTCTGCTTTCTGCCTTCAATTCACCACAAATTATCTTGTCTGACCTTCATGGGTCAAGGTTGCAGATTCCTCTAGATATATTGGATATAACCTGGCTCTATTACAGTGCAGTCATGCAGACAATCACATGTCATGCCATCAAAGCCTTTATTAAGGAAAACAGCACCCTTAGCACCCATCACCATGTTTATCAAGTAGCCTTTTCAGCTCCATATTTTGCATCTTGTGTACATTTGATACATGACTTAAAGGACAAACATGTTATTGTTAACAATAGAGATCATGCTCCAATGTCAGCTATGGACACAGGCTGCCAAAGCTGATGTTATCCCAAACAAAAGGTGATCGTCACTGATATAACACTAACATTTATCTATCTATCTATCTACTTTACACCTACAGTGTCTATCTATCATCTATTTATCTATCTATCTATTATAATCTATAACTTAAGGGTGTATGCACTTTTTCTAGTATTACTCTTTAAACCATTGTTTCCAAACCTGTCCTCAAAGAAACCCAACAGCAATGTCTTAGGAATCTCCTATAGAAAAACACACATGCAAATTATTGATTTACTGATTGATAATCAAACTACCTGTACAACATGGAAGAGAGTGGTAGAGAGGCTCCTATATACTAGGCTCCTAGGCTCCATATACTACCTGTACAACATGGCTTATAAAATCATGGCTTTGTCCAAGCTGCAGCACAATGGACAATGTCCTGGAAGTGAGGGTGGGCTAGAACTTCTCAGTGTCTGATAGGACAGGAGAGAGCACAGAGGAGTACTATCAGACAGGAGAGAGCACAGAGGAGTGCTATCAGACAGGAGAGAGCACAGAGTCGTCCTATCAGACAGGAGAGAGCACAGAGTCATCCTATCAGACAGGAGAGAGCACAGAGGAGTGCTATCAGACAGGAGAGAGCACAGAGGAGTGCTAACCCACCCTCACTTACTGGACTTTGTCCATGCCTGTGCTTCAGCTTGGACAATGCCATGATTTTATAAACCATTATTTATAACATTTTCTTATTAAGTATATTAGGAAAGTTAATGTTTTTCCAAGATGTACAAAATATAAAATGTTTTTGAATCTGACAATGCCCATTTAAGACACAACCAGTTGCGTTTCTTTTCTTTTTGTATGGAACTATGCTGCTGGTCCCCCTCAGAATGAGCTGGTTTATGGGGTATTACTCTTTTTGGAAAGCCATTGCTGTTATTTTAAAATAAAATACTAATTTAAGAAAAATTAACCTTCCAAAAATAATTTTTTTTACCAAACTTCAGAGGTTAAATGAAATGATTTTGCTCATCTTGCACTGACATAGTCCCATGTTCTCCTTCATTCTTCATATATGTTACCTTGTCCCCTGTGAACATGCACATGAAATCAGATTTAACCCCATGGACAGCACACCTGGAAAAATTTACCCATATGCTCATCTGAGACTATGCAAAATACTTCAAGGTTTCTCTGAGCTTAGTAATGTTGCCATATACCCACCCTGTTCTGAATTAGAACTCAAACATTTACCTTGGTCTTATTTTGAAATTGCTTTTAGTCTAGAGTCATTGCTATATTTAGCCTTCTCAGGATTTGTTGTGTCCTTGCTGGTAATTGTTCCTTGAGCCAGTACTCGCCAGTGTCTCCTCCCTTCCACAGTCTCACTCACTCATGGGGAATCCCAATTCTCACATGATCTCATACAAGTGCTGCAAGGCCCAGAGACTCTAAGCTTCAAATCCACCCACCCTGTTTGCTCCAAAGTGCTAAAACAGGTTATTCGTTCAGCCGGCTTACTCCATAAAATTTGGAATAAGTGCCCAGTTTGGCCGGGAAGAGCTTTGCACTCGGAGAAAGTCACAAGCTTGTCGTAAAATTTCCAGAGCTCAGGAGTGGTGCTATTCTTGAATGTATTCTTACAGTATATAAAGATGGAAAAAGAGTCTTCAAACAAAGTACAAAAATTATAGCAGGGTGCAGCATTGGTGCTAGAATGATGTATACATGCACATGGCCATGCTTTGGCTCCATGTATTAACTATATATTCAGCATCAAGGACAGGATCTGACCCTATTTTGTTAGACTAAGATCCTCCAAGACAAGATCCACTCTGTCCATGGCAACAAACATAAGGCTATTAAACCTGAACACAGACATGTGCATTTGTCTAGGCAGGGCCAGTTCTGCCTATAGGCAAAATAGGCAGCTGCCTAGAGCGCCCTCTTGATGGTGGCGCCGCTCAGCACATTGCAAGAAAGTTAGTAGACAGCTAGCATCCAAAGCCCCAACTCACCCGAAGCACCCGCCCAGCCAGCACCACCGTGTCACCCCAGTAGTAAGGTGATTACATAAGGAGGAGGTTTGTTACAGTGTGTCACCTCAGTAGTAGGGTAATTACATGAGGAGGACGTTTGTTACAGTGTGTCACCCTAGTAGTAAGGTAATTACATGAGGAGCAGGGTTATTACAGTGTGTCACCCTAGTAAGGTGATTGCATAAGGAGGAGGTTTGTTACAGATGTCACCCCAGTAGTAAGGTGGGGCATGTCAAAGGGCAGAGCCAATGTGCAGGGTCAAGGGGCGGCAAAATTAATTTTCGCCAAGGATGGCAAAAATCCTTGAACCAGCCATGTGTCTAGGCCTGTAGATGTGTGTAGGCTTCTGTGAGACTTCCATTGACAGAATTTAGCCTTATGTTACCAGATAGACAATTAAAACTACCTACTGGAGGAAACATATATTTTTTATGCTAGTTATCAAACAAAATATTGTATATGGTATATTCCTTGTCCTATGAATTGAGAAGAATATTTTCTTGACAAAGAAATGGGCATGACAAGCCTACTCCAATAAACAGTAAAAACTGTTAATTCCCTAGATATTCATGGCTTAGCATTGGACCTATCCATTCACCACCTTATCTCGGTTGGACATGATGCTAAAATCAAAAGGCACCACTTTCTTTTTAACACTGTACTGACAGGCACCATTTAACCTTAAAGGGGTACTCCGGTGAAAACCTTTTTTCTTTTAAATCAACTGGTGGCAGAAAGTTAAACATATTTGTAAATTACTTCTATTAAAAAATCTTAATCCTTCCTGCACTTATTAGCTGCTGAATACTACAGAGGAAATTCTTTTCTTTTTGGAATGCTCTCTGATGACATCATGAGCACAGTTCTCTCTGCTGACGTTATAATAATAATAATAATACTTTATTTATTGTTGTCCTTAGTGGGATTTGAACCCAAGTCCCCAGCAATGCAAGGCAGCAGTGCTAACTACTGAGCCACCATGCTGCCCTTAGCATATATCTGCTATGCATGGTTGCTAAAATGGACAGAGATGTCAGCAGAGAGCACTGTGCTCGTAATGTCATCAGTGTTCCAAAAAGAAAGGAATTTCCTCTGTAGCATTCAGCAGCTAATAAGTACTGGAAGGATTAAGATTTTTTTAATAGAAGTAATTTACAAATATGTTTAACTTTCTGCCACCAGTTGATTTAAAAGAAAAAAGGTTTTCACCGTAGAGCCCCTTTAATTAAAGAGTGAGAAAATATGGAAGTCTCTCCATCCTAGCAATTTTCAATCTGCTTACAATTTTTTTCCCACTTTTTCTGAAATCCATAACGTTTTTCGTTTTGAATCCATAGAGTCATATGACAGATATAAATTATTTTAAAAATGACTATACGGTAAAAATTACACGTGTTAGCTATTTTACACTTAAAAAAAGGACTCTGAAAAAAGTTGCTTTCCATCACAACATTGTTATCCCTATAACATATTTTTATATCTTCAGAATAGTATGGAGGCAATCTGCCATCTTTGTTGGTAACATTTTCAGGTAGATGATACTTTTTAATCACTTTTTATTCCATTTTTTATGAGATGTGATGTTACCAGAAAAATTCAGAAATGTTTTGTGTTTAAACAGACAGGACAGGATTAATAACATTGTACTTTTATAGTGTAGCAATACCGAATATGTCATTTTTTTGTACTGTAGATTTATTTAAAGAAGACCTGTGATATTTTACATCGTAACTGCAGGTACCCTGATTCCAAAGATGTTTTTACTTTCTTGCTATGCCCCCACCCCTATTCCTGATGTATAAAAGTATTACTATTTGGTTGGCAATCTGTACTTTTCTGTACTATCGTTCTCTGCTAGAACAGCCTGCCTTCGGCGGACATGACAGCCAATCGACACTCAACAATTGTGTTGCAGAGTACTGATCATACCCTGAGCCTGCTTCATACAACCTGCACTAGTTACCTGTAATGGAGCCCTGGACTGCTGCTGTGTTATTAGTCACTTTTCCAGACTTTTTTTTTTATAATTGTAAAATCATATTTATAAGCACTCTTTTGAGACAGAACCCTCTCCTAAACACCTCAAGCTCCTGCGTGTAAACCAAAGGTCACCCCAGCGTCATTGTGTCTTTTTCCAGTAAAATTATGTTTTTCAAGCAGTTAAATTATTTATGTAACAAGATTTCAAGTTCCCTGAATATTCATGAAACACTTTTTTCCGTGCCTGTAACCATACATGTGTGTTTACATATTGCCGTATGTACAGTACATAGAAAAATTACAGGTAAAACTGTGATTCCCCATTCTGCACTGTCCAGCTCGCATCCCCCCTTCTCCCACCAGACGAGGCAATAAAGACGTCATTCACAACATAATGGGCTAGGTAACAAGAATAACATTGCAAAGGCAGTTCCCACCCAGCGAGAAATGTAAAGCCAGTCACACTCCCTGTGTAATGGGTTTAAAAATATACACTCATGGCTACGGGTTCTGCCAGGTGGAAAAAGCTTGGCGTCAGAAGTTTTTTTTTTTCACTGTGGAGAGTTGCAGTGTCTGAGGGCAGTGTCTGGCCCTGGTGTACCTTGATGGGTGGCTGCTGTAATATCGGGAACAATTCCAGCTTACTTCTTTATATCCAAGGCTTGTACAAGACAGCTTTAGTACATTAACATGTAAAGCTATTTATAGATACATGTTTCCTATTACACAAACACACGTTACTATTGGCTGATCATTTTAAATCATTGGTGACATAGTAAGGCTTACAGAAATTGCTTTCAGTGAATGTATCACTTAAATGTATTTACTGACTAGAGCCAGATACTGAAACATGTTCTTTATTTCTAATCTGTTGCTATTTTCTGATTGTAAGGTTTTTTGGGGGGGCTGCTATCTTGTCGGAGCTGTTTTTACAGCAAACAGTGATTGGCTTTACAGCAGGACACGTCGACCACAGACCATAATAGACAGGATCTGTCCCTTTCACATGAATTGAAAAAGTGATTCAACATAATTTTTGCAGAAACTCACCGCTCCTTTTAAAACTAAGTCCTGAGGTCCCGTTCTGGAGATTTTGGGGGTTGGACGCACCAAGATCTGACACAATGTCATCCTCTTCCAAGACCCCCAGTAATAGCTGTTATCTTATATCTATAATCTATTTAAAAAAAAATGTAATGCAAGTGTTAAGCATGAATTTTACATTATTCTTTCACGTCATTAAGTTTTATGACTAAAGCAGGGCAGGACATGTTCTCCATGGTGAGAAATGCTCTTTGTAACCTCTATAAATATAAATATATATATATATATATATATATATATATATATATATATATATACAGTCATGGGCGTAAATGTTGGCACCCCTGAAATTTTTCTAGAAAAGGAAGTATTTCTCACAGAAAAGGATTGCAGTAACACATGTTTTGCTATACACATGTTTATTCCCTTTGTGTGCATTGGAACTAATCCAAAAAAGGGAGGAAAAAAAGCTAATTGGACATAATGTCACACAAAACTGCAAAAATGGGCTGGACAAAATTATGCACCCATAACTTAATATTTGGTTGCATACCCTTTGGAAAAAAATAACTGAAATCAGTCGCTTCCTATAACCATCAAAAAGCTTCTTACACCTCTCAGCCAGAATGTTGGACCACTCTTCCTTTGCAAACTGCTCCAGGTCTCTCTTTTTCCACAGCAATTTCAAGATCTCTCCACAGGTGTTCAATGGGATTTAGATCTGGCCACTTCAGAACTCTCTAGTGCTTTGTTGTCATCCATTTCTGGGTGCTTTTTGACGTATGTTTGGGGTCATTGTCCTACTGGAAGACCCAAGATCTCAGATGCAACCCAACTTTCTGACACTGGGCTGTACAGTGTGACCCAAAATGCTTTGGTAATCCTCAGATTTCATGATGCTTTGCACACATTCAAGGCACCCAGTGCCAGAGGCAGCAAAATAACCCCAAAACATCATTGAACCTCCACCATATTTCACTGTAGGTACTGTGTTCTTTTCTTTGTAAGCCTCATTCTTTTTTTGGTAAACAGTAGAATGATGTGCTTTACCAAAAAGCTCTATCTTGGTCTCATCTGTCCACAAGATGTTTTCCCAGAAGTATTTTGACTTACTCAAGTTCATTTTGGCAAAATGTAGTCTTGCTTTTTTAATTCTCTGTGTCAGCAGTGGGGTCCTCCTGGGTCTCCTGCCATAGCGTTTCATTTCATTTTAATGTTGACAGATAGTTTGCGCTGACTCTGATACTCCCTGAGCCTGCAGGACAGCTTGAATATCTTGTTTGGGGCTGCCTATCCACCATCCGGATTATCCTGCGTTGACACCTTTCATCAATTTTTCTCTTCCGTCCATGCCCAGGGAGATTAGCTACAGTGACATGGGTTGCAAACTTCTTGACAATGTTGCCCACTGTGGACAAAGGCAAATCTAGATCTCTGGAGATGGACTTGTAACCTTGAGATTGTTGATATTTTTCCATAATTTCGGTTCTCAAGTCCTCGGACAGTTCTCTTCTCTTTCTGTTGTCCATGCTTAGTGTGGCACACACAGACACACAATGCAAAGACTAAGTGAACTTCTCTCCTTTTTATCTGCTTTCAGGTGTGATTTTTATATTGCCCACACCTGTTACTTGCCCCAGGTGAGTTAAAAGGAGCATCACATTTTTGAAACAATCTTATTTTTCCACAATTTTGAAAGGCTGCCAATTATTTTGTCCAGCCCATTTTTTGAGTTTGGTGTGACATTATGTTTAAATTGCTTTTTTTCCTCCCTTTTTTGGTTTAGTTCCAATGCACACAAAGGGAATACACATGTTTTTAGCAAAACAAGTGTTACTACAATACTTTTCTGTGAGAAATACTTAATTTTCTTGAAAAATTTCAGGGGTGCCAACATTTACAGCCATGACTGTATAATCGCGTAAATCATGTTAGTTGTTTTACAATTGATAAATCCTTTAATATGAAATTGTTGTCCATCTCTGGGGTTGACAAATATTTTCATTGTGGGCATAAAATGACAAACATTCCAATCGCTGCATGCAAATAATCCTCTACATTTACTTCCTCTGCCCAGACTCACTGTTGGCCTCTGAAAATGACTTCGTGTTAGGGCACCCCGTAGACTTGGTACTCGTCGTGTCACAATAAAGGGTCTTTCTGGGATGATAGCACGTATCCGACTATCAGACTGTAGAATGTTCCAATGTTGCAGGCCTTGTTAAAAACTGATTGTTTTAATCAGTTATTCTATTTGGACTTTATTGCATATCAAATAATGTTGTAGTTTTAAAAGTTTGTTTGGGGTAGTTGGAAGCACAAACACTTCTATTGAATGTATTGGAAAAGGGTTGGGCCCACTGTGTCTTGACATCTGGGCACCTGACACTACAACACAGCCGTCCATCCTAAAACCTTGTACACAGGGTGGTGAGTTGGGTTGCGTATTTCACTTTTTTGCTAGAAGAGCTGTAGTATAGTGTTATATATGTATTTTATGTTTCAGATTACCTGTAAATAACCATTATGCCGATTCTCCTTTCCACCTACAAGTTATTTCCAGTGTTTTGCTCTTATTACAAGTAAAAATGTAGGAAGCAGTAGTTACGTCAGAGCTGTTTAAGCAATAGGAAGTTTCCATCTGAAACATCATTGCTTGCTGTCAAGTGTTTACTAACTTCACTTCTTGGTGAATAATGCAGATGTTTTCCTTCACATCTAATCAATGTCTCCATGTTCAAAGGTCCTCACGCCACAATCAGGTCAGAGACATCCACATACCACAAGAGGTGATGAGACAGCTGATACTCAAAGCATCTACAGTACATAACATGTTAACTGCCTGCAGGTATATACATATGATTCGTATGTTCAGGAGGAGTATGGTAACAATTATGTGTTGGATATGTAGGGCAGATGCATGTCAGGGATTCTCTAATGAGAGACATCTTACCATAACCAAGGGAGACTACATTAGAGGTTCTCCTCAACACTCACTGGCCAGAAAGAATGTAAGCAGATAGACTTTAAATGCACCAGATTCATCAAGGTGTTTCAGACAGATTGATGAATCTGGCGAATCTGAAGACTAAAGACTGCTTACGTTGAGTTTACATATATCAGGTGTCCGGCATAGTTTCCCTCCGGCGTGCATCGGAGGGAAACTGATGCTAGAACTGATCCCATTCATTTGAATGGGACAGTTCACAATCATTCAGCTGCACTCTGCCATCTCCAGCTGTACCATAGAGCTGCATGGGTGGGGAGTGTTGGCCGCAGCTTCGTGCTGTGGTCGACATGGCTCTTTTCATGCAGAGAGCGGGGGCACAGTGCATGAGATAAGTGTCAGAATATGAGGGGGGAGGGGTCCGACCGCTGGGACCCCCGCGATCTAACACTTAGGATAAGGGATAAGTTATTATAAATGTGATTTCTTCTTAAGCATTTCACAGTAATATAGTAACCCTAGACAGAGGTATCTTTAAAGGGGTACTCCGTACCCCTAGACATCTTATCCCCTATCCTTTGGATAGGGGATAAGATGTCAGATCGCCGGGGTCCCGATGCTGGGGGCCCCCGGGATCTCGGCTGCTGCACCCACCTGTACGGCTTCCACCTCTCACCGGCAACGCTGGAGGCTTCGGAGACCGACCACAATGGTGGACAAGCGTGTCATCACGACTCTGCCCCGTGTGACGTCACGTCCCGCCCCCTCAATGCAAGTCTATGGTAGGGGGCGTGACGGACCTCCCATAGACTTGCATTGAGGGGGTGGAGTCGTGACGTCACACTCGTCCTCCATTGTGGTCGGTCCCCGAAGCCTCCAGCGTTGCCGGGGTGAGGTGGAAGCCGTACAGGTGGGTGCAGCAGCCGAGATGCCGGGGGCCCCCAGCAGCGGGACCCCGGCGATCTGACATCTTATCCCCTATCCTTTGGATAGGGGATAAGATGTCTAGGGGTGCGGAGTACCCCTTTAAATGACTGCTGTCCTTTTATACTATATTATGAAATCATTATTTCTGTGATTATGATTCATTTATGTTATGGGAATATGTATGAAAAATTCCTCAATCACACATTCATGTGGGTGCTCAAAAACCTGACATTTCTCTGCCATTTTTCAAATATGCAAGAGAAAGTCAGACATGAAACCTGGCAAGCCGTACACTTGTTGCCGCTTCCAATTCCAGATCATTTTGGGTTTCCACATTTTCTCAACCACAAACCAGGGATAAATTGAGCCTTTAAACTATCTCATGGTTATGATGTACTGACAGGAAAATGGGAATTTAGCTTCCTTTAGATAGATAAAAATTCCCACCAAAGTTATGATAAGGCCAAGCTACTTTATGCTTCCTTGCACTCTACAATTCGGTGTCTTTCTGCCTTAGGAAACAGATAGTTAAAGGAGTTCTCAGCTTTAGAAAATGTTTTTTTTTTTTTTAAATACATTTACCCTATTGGGTAATGCTGAGTTAATAGTGGTGGGTCTTCTGTTCAGGATCATCTTGGGGGAGAGTTATCAAAACCTGTCCAGTGGAAAAATTGCTGAGTTGCCCATAGCAACCAATCAGATCGCTACTTTCATTTTGCAGAGGCCTTGTTAAAAATGAAAGAAGCAATCTAATTGGTTGCTATGAGCAACTCAGCAACTTTTCCTCAGGACAGGAATTGAAAAATCTCCCCCAACTCCTGATGTGCAGGATCTGTCCTGTCCTGCATTAGGCAGAGAACTTATTCCTTTATATGGCCACTGTGTAATTCTTCATTTTCCCTGAGGTGGCGCTGCAATTGAACAGCAGCAGGCTTCTGCAACAATTACCAGGTTTCCGCAGAGGTAACTGCTGGGAAACCCATATTAGTTTACTGTGAATAGACCTTTCTACTGTATCTAGCAGAAATTGTCCAAAGCAGAGAACCCAGACCTAATAAAGGTAATGTTAGAGTGTATGTCCACCTTGGAACATCCTTTACAGTTTGAATACAGAATTTATCTACATATAATATTTAGTAGCTTTGTAAATACATGACATCACTTATATTGTACTAATCCGGAGTTACTCCATAGATGCACAATTATTACTCACACCAGCTTCAGTGGGCACTAAAGCAGTGTTTCCCAACCAAGCTATCTCCAGCTGTTGCAAAACTACAACTTTAACCATGCCTGGACAGCCAAAGACTGTCCAGGCATGCTGGAAGTTGTAGTTTTGCAACAGCTGGAGGCACCCTAGTTAGGAAACAGTGCACTAGACAATTAGTTCCAGTGATTGGCAGCAGCAGTCACATAGGTATACAAAAACGCCATTGCTGCCGCCAACTAAACAAATATCATCAGGGAAGTGGAGGCACTACTATTTATCAGGTGAGTAATGGTTATTTTATTTTATTGTGTCCTTTTTGCTCAATCTTTCATTATATCAAAATTTTTGTTTATTTGTCTCTTCATCATCTCATCCCAAGAACCATAACTTTTTTTTAAATATATTTTCCATTGACAGTTTTCGATGCTTTCAGTTCTTCTCCATTTATCATTATTATGGCAGCACCAAATGGCTGTACAAGAACTCCATATTTTCACTGGTACCACTTTAGGGTACATGCAACTTTTTGACCACTTATGGTTGATGCATTCCGATAGCCATATCTTTTTTTATTTTTTTCCTGTTCTTGCAGCTCTTGAGGGCATATTATTACCGGACAAGCTGTGGTTTCATTGGTATAATTTTTGGAGAACATGGCTTTTTGACCATGTTTTCTCATGTTTTTAGGATGCAGTATAAATACTCCTTTTTTGTTATTTTTTTTATTTATTAGTCCTACCAGGGTACTGGATGTAATCCTTTGATCACTTACTTAATACTGATAGTGTATAATGCCTGCTTTTCAGTATTTTATTGACCAGCAGTCTATTAGGCTTCCTTGCTTGGCTGACCTGGAGGCCATTATTTGGCACCCGGCCACCATAGCAACCTACCGGCCCCCCTCAATAGCAGCATGTGGGATATTGGGTCACAGTAGTGGTCCCTGTCCCTCTAAGATGTTATACAATCAATGGGATTTACAGCTTACTGCGCCTACTAATAGCAAGAGCTTAGCTTCTGAGCTAATGCTGTGCTGTAAGTGTATGGATATTTGCATGAAATATCAACCACCAATAACGTAAATGTACAGTATGTAGGATTGGAAAGCCATTCTTGCTGTGGATCTGTGCTAGTGGATTAGTGAGGCCAAGAGACATAAGGGCTTAGCCTGAGTCAGTGATGGGATACTGAGTTGCTCTCCCCTGCAGGTGCTGAGTTTTGGCAGCGGACAGGTGTTCTTGTTCTTCACAAGCTACTACCAATTAGTCCACATAGTAGCAGGGAGTAAGTATATTCTTATTTGCTCTATATTTCACATTCCCCTATCATTGTCAATGATTCATCTTTGTAGTTACTGAGAACATTTTCTAGTAACTTACCATCATGTTTTACTGAGGGCTCAGGTTAGGGGTTAATTTCAAGAATGTGTTTCTCTAGTCCCAGAGACAAAATTCCATCTGCCCAAGTCTCCTCAGGAAACAGAAGTCTTTAACACATGGAGTAAGATCTTAATCCGGAATGCTGAAGGAAGCCCTAACTGTTCTATAATCTGAACCAGTTCCCCAACAAGAGAGAAAGATCCCCGTTCTTTACATAAAGTTGCCTGAGGTACATGTGTTTTTGGAAAAATACACACTTGCTGGCTCCAAAGAGGAGCGGTTCTAGAAAATTGATGCTAGTTAAATGTACGACTCATTAAGTCTTGTTGTCAGATGTTAAAGCTTCAGAGTTATTGGCTCCAATTTAAATCATTCTTGAACAAGTGGAGATATAGGCGTTGAAAGGTCTACGGCTGCTCCCAGCTCAAAGGAACACAGTACACTTGTGTATACTGTGGTAAATTTTTGCATTTTGGCTAGACATCCCTTCTGCTCCTGAGCCCAACTTTCTTCTTAGTAAAATCACTAGAGCTTCACGTGAACAGAATTGTTGGCCTGGAAAGGAAGCCTCAGAAAATTAAGTGCCACCTATACTGAGTCTCAGGACATGTCTTTGACTATTTGCAGAGGAAGAAAAAAAAGGAAGAAAATGTTTCCATTTCATTTTGCATCCCATGTGCTTTCATACATTTTTCTATTTGTTTTACATGGTATCTCGAAGTTTAACTAGACAAATCATCAATTACTGTGATTTGAATCCATGGAGAACAGAAGGACCTGAATTTGCCAGATGATTGAATAGTCTTTGTGGTTTAAATATGGTCACAGCCCAGACACCTCAAATACTCTGAATACATTTCTTCAAGATCTCTAGTGGGTCAGTATGACCTTATTTTAATCGTAATGAGGTCATAAATATGACATACGTGATGATAGATATAGTCAGTTGTAGACAATGTATTTTGCATAATGGTTTATTGAACTTACGTAAATCTCATGTCTCTAAATAACTGTTACGCCGAGCGCTCCGGGTCCCCGCTCCTCCCCGGAGCGCTCGCAACATCCTCGCAATCGCAGCGCCCCGGTCAGACCTGCTGACCGGGTGCGCTGCGATACCTCTTCCAGCCGGGATGCGATTCGCGATGCGGGTGGCGCCCGCTCGCGATGCGCACCCCGGCTCCCGTACCTGACTCGCTCTCCGTCGGTCCTGTCCCGTCGCGCGCGGCCCCGCTCCTTAGGGCGCGCGCGCGCCGGGTCTCTACGATTTAAAGGGCCACTGCGCCGCTGATTGGCGCAGTTGGTTTAATTAGTGTATTCACCTGTGCACTTCCCTATATAACCTCACTTCCCCTTCCCTTCCTTGCCGGATCTTGTTGCCATCGTGCCAGTGAAAGCGTTTCCCAGTGTGTTCCTAGCCTGTGTTCCAGACCTCCTGCCGTTGCCCCTGACTACGATCCTTGCTGCCTGCCCCGACCTTCTGCTACGTCCGACCTTGCTCTTGTCTACTCCCTTGTACCGCGCCTATCTTCAGCAGTCAGAGAGGTTGAGCCGTTGCTAGTGGATACGACCTGGTTGCTACCGCCGCTGCAAGACCATCCCGCTTTGCGGCGGGCTCTGGTGAAAACCAGTAGCAGCTTAGAACCGGTCCACTAGCACGGTCCACGCCAATCCCTCTCTGGCACAGAGGATCCACCTCCTGCCAGCCGAATCGTGACAGTAGATCCGGCCATGGATCCCGCTGAAGTTCCACTGCCAGTTGTCGCCGACCTCACCACGGTGGTCGCCCAGCAGTCGCAACAGATAGCGCAACAAGGCCACCAGCTGTCTCAACTGACCGTGATGCTACAGCAGCTACTACCACAGCTCCAGCAATCATCTCCTCCGCCAGCTCCTGCACCTCCTCCGCAGCGAGTGGCCGCTTCCGGCCTACGACTATCCTTGCCGGATAAATTTGATGGGGACTCTAAGTTTTGCCGTGGCTTTCTTTCACAATGTTCCCTGCACTTGGAGATGATGTCGGACCAGTTTCCTACTGAAAGGTCTAAGGTGGCTTTCGTAGTCAGCCTTCTGTCCGGAAAAGCTCTGTCATGGGCCACACCGCTCTGGGACCGCAATGACCCCATCACTGCCTCTGTACACTCCTTCTTCACGGAGATTCGAAGTGTCTTTGAGGAACCTGCCCGAGCCTCTTCTGCTGAGACTGCCCTGCTGAACCTGGTCCAGGGTAATTCTTCCGTTGGCGAGTACGCCATCCAATTCCGTACTCTTGCTTCCGAATTATCTTGGAATAATGAGGCCCTCTGCGCGACCTTTAAAAAAGGCCTATCCAGCAACATTAAAGATGTTCTGGCCGCACGAGAAATTCCTGCTAACCTGCATGAACTTATTCATCTAGCCACTCGCATTGACATGCGTTTTTCCGAAAGGCGTCAGGAGCTCCGCCAGGATATGGACTTTGTTCGTACGAGGCGTTTTTTCTCCCCCGCTCCTCTCTCCTCTGGTCCTCTGCAATCCGTTCCTGTGCCTCCCGCCGTGGAGGCTATGCAAGTTGACCGGTCTCGCTTGACACCTCAAGAGAGGACACGACGCCGCATGGAGAATCTGTGCCTGTACTGTGCCGGTACCGAACACTTCCTGAAGGATTGTCCTATCCGTCCTCCCCGCCTGGAAAGACGTACGCTGACTCCGCACAAAGGGGAGACAGTTCTTGATGTCTACTCTGCTTCTCCACGCCTTACTGTGCCTGTGCGGATATCTTCCTCCATCTTCTCCTTCTCTACTATGGCCTTCTTGGACTCCGGATCTGCAGGAAATTTTATTTTGGCCTCTCTCATCAACAGGTTCAACATCCCGGTGACCAGTCTCGCCAGACCCCTCTACATCAATTGTGTTAACAATCAAAGATTGGACTGTACCGTGCGTTACCGCACGGAACCCCTCCTAATGTGCATCGGACCTCATCACGAAAAAATTGAGTTTTTGGTCCTCTCCAATTGCACTTCCGAAATTCTCCTTGGATTACCGTGGCTTCAACGCCATTCCCCAACCCTTGATTGGTCCACAGGAGAAATCAAGAGCTGGGGTACTTCTTGTTTCAAGGACTGTCTTAAACCGGTTCCCAGTACTCCCTGCCGTGACCCTGTGGTTCCCCCTGTAACCGGTCTCCCTAAGGCTTATATGGACTATGCTGACGTATTTTGCAAAAAGCAAGCTGAGACTTTACCTCCTCACAGGCCTTATGACTGTCCTATTGACCTCCTCCCGGGCACTACTCCACCCCGGGGCAGAATTTATCCTCTGTCCGCTCCAGAGACTCTTGCTATGTCTGAATACATCCAGGAAAATTTAAAAAAGGGGTTTATCCGCAAATCCTCCTCTCCTGCCGGAGATGGATTTTTTTTTGTGTCCAAAAAAGATGGCTCCCTGCGTCCTTGCATTGATTACCGCGGACTTAATAAAATCACGGTAAAGAACCGCTACCCTCTACCTCTTATCTCAGAACTCTTTGATCGCCTTCAAGGTGCCCACATCTTTACCAAACTGGACTTAAGAGGTGCTTATAATCTCATCCGCATCAGGGAGGGGGACGAATGGAAGACTGCATTTAACACCAGAGATGGACACTTTGAGTATCTGGTCATGCCCTTTGGCCTGTGCAACGCCCCTGCCGTCTTCCAAGACTTTGTTAATGAAATTTTTCGTGATCTCTTATATTCCTGTGTTGTTGTGTATCTGGACGATATTCTGATTTTTTCTGCCAACTTAGAAGAACACCGCCAGCATGTCCGCATGGTTCTTCAGAGACTTCGAGACAATCAACTTTATGCCAAAATGGAGAAATGTCTGTTTGAATGTCAATCTCTTCCTTTCCTAGGATACTTGGTCTCTGGCCAGGGATTACAAATGGACCCGGATAAACTCTCTGCCGTCTTGGATTGGCCACGCCCCTCCGGACTCCGTGCTATCCAACGTTTTTTGGGGTTCGCCAATTATTACAGACAATTTATTCCACACTTTTCCACCATTGTAGCTCCTATCGTGGCTTTAACCAAGAAAAATGCCAATCCCAAGTCCTGGTCTCCCCAAGCGGAAGACGCATTTAAACGGCTCAAGTCTGCCTTTTCTTCTGCTCCCGTGCTCTCCAGACCTGACCCATCTAAACCCTTCCTATTGGAGGTAGATGCCTCCTCAGTGGGAGCTGGAGCGGTCCTTCTACAAAAAAATTCTTCCGGGCATGCTGTTACTTGTGGTTTTTTTTCTAGGACCTTCTCTCCGGCGGAGAGAAACTACTCCATCGGGGATCGAGAACTACTGGCCATTAAATTGGCACTTGAGGAATGGAGACATCTGCTGGAGGGATCAAAATTTACAGTTATCATTTACACCGATCACAAGAATCTCTCCTATCTCCAGTCTGCCCAACGGCTGAACCCTCGCCAGGCCAGGTGGTCGTTGTTCTTTGCACGTTTTAACTTTGAAATTCATTTTTGCCCTGCCGACAAGAACATTAGGGCCGATGCCCTCTCTCGTTCCTCGGATGCCTCGGAAGCAGAGGTCTCTCCGCAACACATCATTCCTCCTGACTGTCTGATCTCCACTTCCCCAGCCTCCATCAGGCAAACTCCTCCAGGGAAGACCTTCGTTTCTCCACGCCAACGTCTCGGGATTCTCAGATGGGGTCACTCCTCCCACCTCGCAGGCCATGGGGGCATCAAAAAGTCCCTGCAACTCATCTCTCGTTTCTATTGGTGGCCGACTCTGGAGACGGATGTTGTTGATTTTGTGCGGGCCTGTACTGTCTGTGCCCGGGATAAGACTCCTCGCCAGAAGCCTGCTGGTCTCCTTCATCCTCTGCCTGTCCCCGAACAGCCTTGGTCACTGATTGGTATGGACTTTATTACTGACCTACCCCCATCCCGTGGCAACACTGTTGTTTGGGTGGTCGTTGATCGATTTTCCAAGATGGCACATTTTATTCCTCTTCCTGGTCTTCCTTCAGCGCCTCAGTTGGCAAAACAATTTTTTGTACACATTTTTCGTCTTCACGGTTTGCCCACGCAGATCGTCTCGGATAGAGACGTCCAATTCGTGTCTAAATTCTGGAGGGCCCTCTGTAAACAGCTCAAGATTAAATTAAACTTCTCTTCTTCTTATCATCCCCAATCCAATGGGCAAGTAGAAAGAATTAACCAGGTCCTGGGTGACTATTTACGGCATTTTGTTTCCTCCCGCCAGGATGACTGGGCAGATCTTCTACCATGGGCCGAATTCTCATACAACTTCAGAGTCTCTGAATCTTCTGCTAAGTCCCCATTTTTCGTGGTGTACGGCCGTCACCCTCTTCCCCCCCTCCCTACTCCCTTGCCCTCTGGTTTGCCCGCTGTGGATGAAGTAACTCGTGATCTTTCCACCATATGGAAAGAGACCCAAAATTCTCTTTTACAGGCTTCATCCCGCATGAAAAGGTTTGCCGATAAGAAAAGAAGAACCCCCCCCATTTTTGCTCCCGGAGACAAGGTATGGCTCTCCGCTAAATATGTCCGCTTTCGTGTCCCCAGTTACAAACTGGGACCACGCTATCTTGGTCCTTTCAAAGTCTTGTGCCAGATTAATCCTGTCTCTTACAAACTCCTTCTTCCTCATTCTCTTCGTATTCCCAATGCCTTCCATGTCTCTCTACTTAAACCACTCATCATCAACCGTTTCTCTCCCAAACTTGTTTCTCCCACTCCTGTTTCCGGTTCTTCTGACATCTTCTCCGTAAAGGAGATACTGGCCTCCAAGACGGTCAGAGGAAAAAGATTTTTTTTGGTAGATTGGGAGGGCTGTGGTCCTGAAGAGAGATCCTGGGAACCTGAGGACAATATCCTAGACAAAAGTCTGGTCCTCAGGTTCTCAGGCTCCAAGAAGAGGGGGAGACCCAAGGGGGGGGTACTGTTACGCCGAGCGCTCCGGGTCCCCGCTCCTCCCCGGAGCGCTCGCAACATCCTCGCAATCGCAGCGCCCCGGTCAGACCTGCTGACCGGGTGCGCTGCGATACCTCTTCCAGCCGGGATGCGATTCGCGATGCGGGTGGCGCCCGCTCGCGATGCGCACCCCGACTCCCGTACCTGACTCGCTCTCCGTCGGTCCTGTCCCGGCGCGCGCGGCCCCGCTCCTTAGGGCGCGCGCGCGCCGGGTCTCTACGATTTAAAGGGCCACTGCGCCGCTGATTGGCGCAGTTGGTTTAATTAGTGTATTCACCTGTGCACTTCCCTATATAACCTCACTTCCCCTTCCCTTCCTTGCCGGATCTTGTTGCCATCGTGCCAGTGAAAGCGTTTCCCAGTGTGTTCCTAGCCTGTGTTCCAGACCTCCTGCCGTTGCCCCTGACTACGATCCTTGCTGCCTGCCCCGACCTTCTGCTACGTCCGACCTTGCTCTTGTCTACTCCCTTGTACCGCGCCTATCTTCAGCAGTCAGAGAGGTTGAGCCGTTGCTAGTGGATACGACCTGGTTGCTACCGCCGCTGCAAGACCATCCCGCTTTGCGGCGGGCTCTGGTGAAAACCAGTAGCAGCTTAGAACCGGTCCACTAGCACGGTCCACGCCAATCCCTCTCTGGCAAAGAGGATCCACCTCCTGCCAGCCGAATCGTGACAATAACATTATAAGCTGATGTTGTGAAATGCTTGGTATCATCAGGACAGCCGAATATTCTGTACATGAAATATGCCAATGCATAGGATTTTTTGGATCAGCCCTTGCAAAATATATTTTTTTCAATAGAACGTGCATACAGTGGTACAAGCATGTGCAGCATCATTGTTGACAGGTTTACTTTAACTCCAACATGTCTGCAGGTTATGACAGGTTCTCTTGAACTACAGCATGTCTGCTGAACAAAAGTTGACAATTTTTAACCATGGAGTGATGCACCACAGTGGCCTATGCAACTTTAAAAATCTCTCTCTATATTTAATCATAAAAGCTGTAACAGGCATGGACCGGCTGTACCAGCCAACCAGTTTGGCTTTGGGCCACTGTTGAGGTTATTTTCTAAGTAGTCCTAGGTTTGCAACCTTTAAACAGGAGTACCAAGAGACATCAGTACATGACACCAAGGGGTCAAACAGAAGCAAATTCAGGCTCAGGCCGATGTTGTAGAAAAGTGTTGTGATAGTGTGGTCAGAGACAGGCAGAATGGTCATGTAGACAGTTCAGGTTTGTGGTAAACACTCAAGGTCATACAAAGGAGAAGCAATACAGTACAGCAGAGGCGTACCAAGGGGTGGGGGGGGGCGTTGCCCCGCCCCGGTTGCCACTCTCAAGGGGGGTGCCAGGGGCGGACTGACCCGCCGCCGCTGCTGAGGTCCGGGACACTCGTCCCAGATCCCCAGCAGTAAGCGCTACATTCTCCTGTATGCGCGATACACGCACATACAGGAGAAGGCGTCCCCTCTGTGTGAGCCGCATCTGTTGCTCTGCATTTACCTATAGGGAAGGGGGGGTGCTCTGCATTTACCTATAGGGAACGGGGGGAGAGGGTGGGGGGTGCTCTGCATTTACCTATAGGGAAGGGGGGAGAGGGGGGTGCTCTGCATTTACCTATAGGGAAGGGGGGGAGAGGGGGTGCTCTGCATTTACCTATAGGGAAGGAGGAGAGGGGGGGGGGTGTTCTGCATTTACCTAAAGGGAAGGGGGGGGAGAGGGGGTGCTCTGCATTTACCTATAGGGAAGGGGGGGAGAGGGAGGGGGTGCTCTGTATTCACCTATAGGGAAGGGGGAGAGGGGGGGTGCTCTGCATTTACCTATAGGGAAGGGGGGAGAGGGGGGGTGCTCTGCATTTACCTATAGGGGAGAGAGGGGGAGTGCTCTGCATTTACCTATAGGGAAGGGGGAGGGGGGTGCTCTGCATTTACCTATAGGGAAGGGGGGGTGCTCTGCATTTACCTATAGGGGAGATGGGGGGGTGCTCTGCATTTACCTATAGGGAAGGGGGGTGCTCTGCATTTACCTATAGGGAAGGGGGGAGGGGGGGTGCTCTGCATATACCTATAGGGAAGGGGGGTGCTCTGCATATACCAGGGGCTGGGCGGTATGACCATATATGTGTATCACTGTATTTTTTTAACTAACGGTGGTTCCACAGTATATAACGGTATTCCCCCCCCCCCAAATCATGTGACCCGCCAGCGCTGTTCTGCCCCCCCCCCTCCGCCCCTATCATGTGACCCGCGCGCGGTGTTGGGCTCCCCCCCCCCCCAAAATCATGTGACCCGCCAGCACTGCTCTGCTCCCCCCAATTAATGATCAGCCCAGCGGGGTACTGCTCACATATGTCAAGCACTGCCCTCCTCCTCTTTGTTGGGGGCCGCCGGCGATGGAACTCACTGTACGCCAGTGGTCTCCAACCTGCGAACCTCCAGTTGTTGCAAAGCTGCAACTCCCAGCATGCCCGGACAGCCGTTGGCTGGGAGTTGTAGTTTTGCAACAGCTGGAGGTCCGCAGGTTTGAGACCACTGCTGTACGCTGTATCCCTATGCCCGGGCTGCAAAAGATACAGAAAATAAACTTTTAACTCGCCCACGTCGGCCGCACACTGGGGACGGGAACGCCGGACAGCCGTCAGCCTATCACCAGCAAGAGCGATGCCCCGCCCCGGCCAGTGATAGGCTGAGCCCACTGTCATGTAAGAAGCCGGCTTCATACATGACAGTGGGCTCAGCCTATCACTGGCCAGGGTGGGGCATCGCTCTGGCTGGTGATAGGCTGACGGCTGTCCGGCGTTCCCGTCCCCAGCATGCTGCCGACGTGGGTGAGTTTATTTTCTGTATCTTTTGCAGCCCGGGCATAGGTATACAGCGTACAGCAGTGGTCTCCAACCTGCGGACCTCCAGCTGTTGCAAAACTACAACTCCCAGCAAGCCCGGACAGCCGTTGGCTGTCCGGGCATGCTGGGAGTTGTAGTTTTGCCACAACTGGAGGTCCACAGGTCGGAGACCACTGGCGTACAGAGAGTTCCATCACCAGCTCTCTGGGCATGCTGGGAGTTGTAGTTTTGCAACATCTGGAGGTCTGCAGGTTGGAGACCACTGGCGTACAGTATAGAGTTCCAGCGCCCGGCGGCCCCCAACAAAGAGGAGGAGGGCAGTGCTTGACATATGTGAGTAGTACCCAGCTGGGCTGATCATTAATTGGGGGGAGCAGAACAGTGCTGGCGGGTAACATAGGATTAGTTCCCCAATGTGGGGACAGCGCTGTGCTAGGCTGATAATACATTCCCGAGGGGGAGGGGCCCAACCGGTATTGCGGTATGGGGGAAAATTCATATCGTGCAGCCCAAAAAATGTGGTATTTGGTATGAACCGGTATACCGCCCAGCCCTAGATATACCTATGGGAAAGAGGGGGGGGGGTGTAGCTCTGCATATACCTATGGGAAAGAGGGGGGGTGTAGCTCTGCATATACCTATGGGGAAGAGGGGGTGGGGGGGTTTAGCTCTGCATATACCTATGGGAAAGAGGGGGGGGTGTAATCTGCATATACCTATGGGAAAGAGAGGGGGGGTGTAACTCTGCATATACCTATGGGAAAGAGGGGGTTACCGGGCTACCTACCTACCTGCCCTTTTACTGTGCAGGACACCAAGGAGGACATTATTACAGTTTGTGGGCCTATAGAAAGATTGTGTAGAGGAGGGCACTGAAAATATGCAGAGTCTGACATGTTTTTCCTGCAGATGTTAAGAGATCCACATGGCGGTCTTATCCGGACAGAGAAGAAAAGGAAAGAGGACGCCGCTGATCAGAAAAGACATAATTGTGAGTCCCAAAATGTAACTGTAATCACTTATATGGTGTACACATCCTGTGTACAGCTGATATCTACTGCCATATGGTCCTGTATATAATCACTTATATTGTATACAGATTCTTTATAGTATACTGGTCTGTATATAGTGGTTTTATTCAGTACATTATGGCGGTATTATCCAGTTATTGTGTGGTGGTATATATTTACTCCTTGTATACCAGTATTATTGGTCATGGAAATTTACCTATGTTAAAGTGTTTCTTACATATGTAAATTTTAGTTTATTGTGTGTGGGATTTGGGTGGAACAGGAGCGTGGCAGAAGATTGACGAGCTGCAGAGCCTAGCAGGGGCCCTTGCCTTTTTTTTGGTCCGGGGGCCCCGAGTGTTGTCAGTCCGGTCCTGGGGGGAGGGAGGGGGTGTAATTAAGGGGGGGTGCGTGTGTGTGTGTAGGGGGGGGGGGGGGGGTGCCAAACAAAGGGTCCGCCCCGGGTGCCAAATGCTCTAGGAACGCCCCTGCAGTACAGTGGATGAGGTAGAGGCAAAGTAGGAATGGCAGGCAGAGATCACTCACCAGGGTACCTTTACATGGAACACTAGAAACTTGAGCAACCTTTGCTTAGGCAAGGTGGACTAGGTGGAATTGACTCTTATAGGTTGTACTGAGCAGAGATTGGCAAGGTGACAAGTTATTGGGTACGTGCTAGCCCTTTAAGAGGCCAAGACAGTGAACAGGCTCCCAACTGGCATCAGTGGAAACAGTGAAGCTTGCAGAGAGGAGGAAGCTCCTACTGGCTGGGAAAGGTAATACGGTGGCAGGATCTGCCAGTGGCACACCACAGGGAAGGAGTGAGGGAATCACTTAGATCACCAGGGAGAGAGGAAAACTGTGTGGAGGGAACTGACAGTGTCTCAAAAGCATTTACTTTTTCTGTTTTACTATTTACTATATCATTCAATGTACTTAAAGCTCCTAGAAAAATGGTACATGGTATACCATATTCTGGATTAAGGGGTTGTCCGCAATGTATTATTTCAGAATCGTTGAGAGTACAAAGATCATGAAGAATCCTTCTGCTGGGACCATCAGCGATCAGATGTAACCTGTGCAGAAACTTGTCAGTAAATGTTCAGTTTTTCTGCAGTGCCACCACAGAGCAACTTGAACATTACACAGTGGGACTCATTTACTAAGAGTGTTGGGTTTTTACTTGTGTGAAATGTTGTTTTTGACTTGTAGGATTCTTCTCTATTTACTATGAGCATCACAAATTTACAAATTTTCCAACCAGCTTTTTCTAAGTGGAAATTTCCAGCCATTTATTAACAGGATTTTCTGTGAATTCCATAGTAAATAGGTTGGGTTGTGAAACCACACCCCTTTTTTTGTACAGACCATGCCCCCTTTACGACATACCATGCCCCTTTTTCCGCTTTTTCACAATGCAATGTCGGGTTAGTTGGATTTTCCTGGTGCACACTGTTGCACACGGTCTCAGACAATATACACCAAAATAACTTGGAAAAACCTGACTAAAATGAGTGGGTTTTAGCTTAGTAAATGAGGGTCAGGTTTTTTTTTAACGAGTTGTCTGTATAATTCAATGCAAGACTGGTCTTCCAGAGCAATCTTTGTAAACTGCTCCTTACTTAGGCCTAAATAAGAGGATCTAGAACATAGGAATCCTGCAGGATTTCCTAATAGAGTAAATAAAAATGGGTTTTCTATACTGGAATCCATAATGTACATAATGATACCAAAAAAATGTAACAGTCGACATCTTCGATATATTGCTGCATCCACTCCATGGACTTGGTGACTGAAATGCTGTCATACTCCATAGCACTCTAGATCACAGACCGCCTCAGACTTATCTTCCTCTGTATGTGTGAGTGAAAAGCCGTCTGTCAGACTGCGCACAGCACAATATGTTTATATATATTTTTCTTCCTTATTTATAGAAGGTAAAATACTGGCTCACACATTAGTAAGTGATATGCACGAGGTTTGTTATTTTAATTCGCTCGCAGGGAATTTAAAACGATTTTTAATGTCTCTGAATAAAATCCACTGTTTCTGCATAATTTATAACTGGCACAGACCAGCCAAAGGGACATTTTTTTTAAATTTGAGTATTTTTAATGTAAAATGGAGGCAAAATAGAGATCCCTGCGGGAATAGTGTGTCGTGCGCTGTTCATATTGAATTTTAGGTTTATTATTACACATGAATTGAACTATAAAAACATTATAAAGGGTACAAATAATGTCTCCAACCAAGATAGGAAAAATTATAGGGGTGGAATTTGATTAGAAAAAAAGGTCAACTTTTTCATTCATAGTGAATGTGTTTGGTTTTCCAGCTCAGTTATCAATACTACTTGCTGTTTGGGCACATAATCCAAGTTTGGAATCTAATACATTGCAGAAACATTATTTTGATAGATTATTACAGCTTTTGATGAATCATGTAAAATCTGTTTAAATGGGTTGGCAGCGATGAATGGGGCAGGAGAACTTTGGAACATCAGCAGCGGGGAATCGGAGTAGTTACAAACAAGAAGAAGTTTTGTTTTTTTTAGCTCAGATGAAAAAGACAAGAACAGGGATGGCTTTTAGGAAAGCCAGTGGTGTAGCGGGGTTCAATTGTAGAAGTCGTACCAGAAAGGTCACCTGCTCCATAAGAAGAAGATGGTGTTACATTTTTTACAAAGTAGATGAGAACCCTTTTACAGTTTACATTGAGGCCAATAAAATTTCAAGCCAACATGTCACCTCATTTTCTCCTAAGACCAAGAGAAAAGATAACCCTCATTCTTCTAATAGAAGGGAATTCCAGAAGTGGAACATTAGATATATATATGGAATATGCTGTTGATACATCATTATTGTCTAGCATAAAAAATACTTATTTCAGTATTATTGCATCTATTGAGAGTGGTCCAATATGACAATGTGCCCCTTGGATCGGAAAAGTTGGTGTACCCTTGATCTAATGTGCTATTGTGGAGCCACCACGTTTCTTGCCCAGGGGTCTCCACCAACTCTTATCTAGCCAATAAGTCAGAGCTTTCCAAACTTTTCATGTTGGTGACACTCTTTTAAGAAGTGCATAGTTTAGTGACAAACCCCTTGCCTTATAGCCAAATGCACATATCACATTAAGTGTCCTATGGCGTCACCGGTCCTCTGTGTGGCACTGGCAAGTGATGTCTTCCAGCTTTGCTCCTCAGCCTGAAGTCAGGAACGTCACTCATCAGTACTGGCAGCCACCGCTGCTCACTGATTGAAAGTGGCAGAAAGATGCTGTTGATCTTGAACAGACAGCCGACATCACGGCCATTTTAAATCAGTGAGCAGCAGTGGCTTCTGCTGTGGGACCAGAAGGTCCCGCAACACACCTGGGGATTGCACACTAGGGCAGTGATGGCGAACCTTTTTGAGCCCGAGTGCCCAAACTGTAATGCACACCAACTTTTTTCCCCTCAAAGTGCCAGCACAGCAATTAAATCAGAATACTGAGGTTTAAGTTTAGAAAAAACAACTCATACAGTTGCCATAACTAATTAACATATTTTGTTTTAAAAGAAGAACACAACAACAGAGTTCAAACTTGTTTTTTTTTTATTGATAGTTTATAGTTCCCCCACATTAGATTGGCAACACAGTTTCCCCACATTAGGTTGGCAGTATAGTTCTCACACATTAGGTGCAGTATAGTTCCCCCCACATTCGGTGAAGTATAGTTTCCCCACATTAGGTTGGCAGTATAGTTCCTCCCACATAAGGTTGGCAGTATAGTTCCCTCACATAACGTTGGCAGTATAGTTACTCCCACATTAGGTTGGCAGTATAGTTACCCCCACATTAGGTTGGCAGTATAGTTTCCCCCACCTTAGGTTGGCAGTATAGTTCCCCCCACATTAGGTTGGCAGTATAGTTCCCCCCACATTAGGTTGGCAGTATAGTTCCTCGCACATTAGGTTGGCAGTATAGTTACCCCCACATTAGGTTGGCAGTATAGTTACCCCCACATTAGGTTGGCAGTATAGTTCTCCCCACATTAGGTTGGCAGTATAGGTCCCCCCACATTAGGTTAGCAGTATAGTTACCCCTACATTAGGTGTGCAGTATAGTTACCCCCACATTGGGTTGGCAGTATAGGTCCCCCCACATTAGGTTGGCAGTATAGTTCCCCCCACATTAGGTTGGCAGTATAGTTCCTCGCACATTAGGTTGGCAGTATAGTTACCCCCACATTAGGTTGGCAGTATAGTTACCCCCACATTAGGTTGGCAGTATAGTTTCCCCCACATTAGGGTGGCAGTATAGCTACCCCCACATTAGGTTGGCAGTATAGTTACCCCTACATTAGGTGTGCAGTATAGTTACCCCCACATTGGGTTGGCAGTATAGTTACCCCCACATTAGGTTGGCAGTATAGGTCCCCCCACATTAGGTTGGCAGTATAGTTACCCCCACATTGGGTTGGCAGTATAGTTACCCCCACATTAGGTTGGCAGTATAGGTCCCCCCACATTAGGTTGGCAGTATAGTTTCCCCCACATTAAGTTGGCAGTATAGTTACCCCCACATTAGGTTGGCAGTATAGTTCCCCCACATTATTTTGGCAGCATAGTTCTTCCCACATTAGGTTGGCAGTATAGGTCCCCCACATTAGGTTGGTAGTATAGGTGCCCCCACATTAGGTGCAGTATAGTTCCCACCCACATTAGATGCAGTATAGATCCCCCACATTAGGGGCAGTATAGTTCCCCCCACATTAGGGGCAGTATAGTTCCCCCCACATTAGGGGCAGTATAGTTCCCCCCACATTAGGGGCAGTATAGTTCCCCCCTCATTAGGGGCAGTATAGTTCCCCACATTAGGTACAGTATATTTCCCCACATTAGGTGCAGTATAGATCCCCACATTAGGTGCAGTATAGTTCCCCACATTAGGTGCAGTCTAGTTCCCCACATTAGGTGCAGTATTGTTCCCCACATTAGGTGCAGTATAGTCCCCCACATTAGGTGCAGTATAGTTCCCCCACATAAGGTGCAGTCTAGTTCCCCCCATTAGGTGCAGTATAGTTCCCTACATTAGGTGCAGTATAGTTCCCCCACAGACATACAGCCTTCAGCCATATACAGTGTATGGCTGGAGGCTGTATGCCTGTGTGCTGCCCCACTTAAGTTCTCCATCCACCGCTCCTCCGGTCAGGGGTCACAATCTACTGCTATTGCCTACAGGCCATCGCAGTAGGCCCCGGGATCGGAGGAGCGGTGGTCGGAACAGTGAAGATGACGTTCAGGTAACTTGCCATGCCCGCGCGTCCTCCTCCTCGCTGCTCCGCTCTGCTCTGCTGTTGCTATGGGCGCACGCAGGGAACGTCAGTGACATCCCTGCGTGCGCTACGTCCCTACGTTTTTAAAGTTATCGCAGGGCACAGAAAGGTAACAGGGACATCCATGTGTCCCGAAAAGATCTTTCGGGACACAGGGATGTCCCGAATGGGCTGATGGTGAACTATGGCGGAGTGCCCACCGAGGGGGCTCTGCGTGCGTCCTGTGGCACGCGTGCCATAGGTTCGCCATCACTGCACTAGGGTGTTGCAGCACCCAGTTTGGAAAGCCCTGCAATAGGCAGTATAACCACTATGCCTGTTACAATTTAGAATTAGAACGTCAGTATTGTCCAGTATTTTGTATCACAGGAATAGAATACATTCTAAAAATCAAGCTTCTACCGCAGCTGCTATATCACTTGTCAGTGGTGGCCTCCAGGATAATGGACTGGTTTCATCACTATCACTCTAAATTGTGGGTTCACCTTGAGAACTTACTGTCCCCATTCCTACTTACAACGCTCCCTTGGACACGACTGTCGGTATTGCAGGAGTGTCATTGCTATCTTAGTAAGGCGGGGATTTTTAGCCCGGATGGTCCCCTAAGCCCCGTCCGAGGCAATCCTGACTTGTCACCGGGCAGGTCAGCAGGGTCTTTTTTATTTAGGTAAGTCGTGGAGGGCAACTTCCAGGTCCTCCACTCTTGTTCGCTTACGCCCATGTCTGAGATACTACTGGGTTCTCCCCCCCCTACCTCGGCCCAGTTTTGGCAATATACCAATCTCACCCATTTTCATCAGACTTGGAAACAGACTTTGGATCTACCTAGGGATCCCCTGCCCTTTGAGAGCCTCTGTTTTGACACCCCCTGTCTTTTATTTGTGTTTCTCCCTCGGAGCACTCAATGGGGGTGGTCTTGTGAGCTGGGCTGTGCCCTAGAGCCACATAATTGGGTGAAGGCCTTCTTGCTTTCCCACAAGGCCTCGGTCTCAGTGAAACTACAGGAGACTAATTTTAAAGTGCTCTCTCTTATTGCTAGACTGGTACTTTCCGACAGTGTCAGATGTGTGTGGGAGGTGCAGCTCATCTTCAGGTGTTCTGGTCAGAGTTTTCTGACACCCAGGAGTATCGCACACTTTCCCTGGCACACTTTCTCTTGTAGTTGTCCCTTTCCCTTCCCATTTCTGTTGTCCTCTTTTCCCTGTTCCTCTCCCCACTGGTTCTTCCTTCTTCCCCTGAACCTACCCCCTCCCTGTAGTTTTGTGTTTTATTTTATTTTTTCTTGTCAGTTTTCTGTCTGGATTTTCTGGGGTCCCTTGCTTCAGCCTTCTATCACTGCAAGTACTGTGGAGGTACAGTGGAGTTGCCAAGGTTCGCCATTCTCTTGGACCATTGAGAGGGTACTGTGACTCCTGACAGTTGTTTTGGGGCCTTACTTGTGCTTCCTTTGTTTTTGTCCTATTGATTTTAACAAATACTGACAACTATGCTCTTAATTCTATATATCATCTTTATTGTACCTCCAATTTGTACATGCTGATATTTTCCTATACCTTGCTTTTGTATGTCCATCTCGTGGTTTGCCTTTTGTACCCCTTATTGTTTAATAAAGCCTTTTTGAATATGAAAGAAAAAAATACATGGGACATGCTCATTAGTGTCCTGTAGCTGCAGTCTTTATGTCCAGATCACTTCCCCCTCCAATGTTCAGGGGCATTTTTCTCCATATGTTCTATGAGTCCCCAGCTGGGATATTTCTTATTAAATACTTCCTAAACGCTGCCCTGGCCTGCCTTCCTATGGAGCACCTTTGCAGATTGACTTGATTTGTGCTGAGGCATCTCATTACTGCATCTTATGATCTGGTTACCTGGGCGCCAGGAGCTTGTAGGTTTTCAGGAAACACATTTTTTAAATCCATTCCGATAAAGATCACTTGGAAAGTCCACTGAAACTTTGTTTTTCACTTGAACGTGAAAAAAAGCAACTCAGATGCTTATAAGCAGTTTAACCCTCCCCTCCGCACTAGTATTTTTTAGATCTCTATCTCGAAATTCTGTAACTTAGGCTTAGATAGATGGTATATAGGTATTATTGTAAATTTAATGGCAAAGGAAAACTTCTCTGTAAATTCCTTTTGATACACTACATTTAAATAACAGAGCCGTTTATTGCTCCAACATATGCACATATGACTAACACAAGGCCTCCTCCCATTACACACAGAGTGCCCCTTTACACAAACTATAATGGCCCCTCATAACAGTCACAGTGATCCAGCTACACGTGCCCCTGTTAAGCCCAGCTCACACTTACCTCTTGTACTGGCATCTTTCTCTACTACACGGTCTTTAGCTATAAACACTTCTTGAGGGCATTTATAGAATTAAAAGCAGTGATCACTAACATGGAACTCTTAGGGCACTGAGCAAAGGACATTGGACATGTGCCTCTGGTGCCCGGCCTTACATTATCCCAATACAACCCACTGGGGTAGTGTGCTTGCTCATTGAGGTCTGGAGTGTATAATAGTTCATGCAGCAGAAAATTCTATTCGTACATAACTACTGCAGAAGTAAAGGTTCTGGATAGATAATATAAATGTATTTCATATATATTAAAGTAAATATAGTAAACATAATGGATATGATTTTAGCATGTGTTTATTAATCTTAGCAGTGTCTGATTCAGGTTCCTTGGACCCAGTGAAAAAAACCAACTCCTCTTATACAGAAAATGTACATCCACTAATAATAACATAGTAATCTTTGTTGTTAGCAGTGTACACATCGGACAAATCTGTAAGGTTATTTGTGAAGTATCAAATAAACAATAGACTCTATTGGCTTCAGAGTCTCCTCCAAATGGGTCTGTCTTCTTCTCAAACTTTTGTATTAAGGGTCAAGTATAATGTTAGAGACTGGACTTATTGAGGGAATTTCTGGTACTCTTGTGGGTCAGTTTAACACCAATGGGAGTGGCCAGGTGTTTTGTGCCTTCTAATCTGCTGCTAAGTTCAATCATACAGCCTGTTTCAAAGGGGTGCATGAATATCGAGTAAAGGGCTCGTATATTCCAAAATAATATATAATTTAAAGAGTACCTGTCATGAAAAAAACTTTTGATATGTTGTTTAGTAATGTATGCCTAACAACTTCCTAAATGCATGTAATAAAAAAAAAAAAAAAATTGTATTTCTTGGTTTATTTGCTGTTTGAAAAACCCACCCCTAGGGGTCTCATGTTTTACAGATTTCGGACTCATGCTGGCCTGACATGAGTCTGAAATCTCATGCTGCATCCAGGACATGTGACGAACACAGCACAGCTCCTGACATGGCCGGCCGGTTCCTCCTCTCTGTACAGTACAGGGCTAAACAGAGAGGAGGAGACTCAGCAGCTGCCGGCCGTGCTTTGTTCAGAGCCTCTATGTGGCACTCACGAGAGGAATTGCAGCATAGAGGAAGAAGGGCGGAAGTGAGCCCAGGCAAGCTTCAGATGAAGTTGTGCCTGCCGAGCCATGCCCCCTTCCTCATTCACACACAGCCAGCAGCATGAGCAGCAGGGAAAGGAGAAGATAAGGTACTTAGCAGCTGTTTTAACAAAAAAACAGGGATAGTGTCAGTGAGAGTCAGGGACAGATGGGGGAGGGGGTGGATTAGGGACAGTTTAGTGTAATGATAGGTGCTCTTTAATACTTACCTCATTGATCTTTAAACTTCTTTGTATCAGCAGTGGTGTTAGTGTCCAGTCATGTATTGTATTGTTCCATAGACAGCTTATACATATACAGTTAATTTTGGTTGTTCCTACCAATATTTTGGAATTCTCTAAAGTATTGGTTGCATCTGTGGGAGATTAGCTCTATTGAGCCAGGCAATTAGCAGCAAACAGAAGTCAGAGACACAAAAGCTGGAACAGGTTAAAACGGTCTTCTCCTGTTTTTATTTTTTAGCAAACAAAAAACACAGCCTGAACTAAATAAATCTTGCTTGCCCAGCACTAACCATACAGAACTCAGCTATACTGATCTACGAATTTAGCTCTGCCATAACTCTAAATCGGCTCTGCTACATTAAACTCTGCTTCGCTATGATGCTACCATCTATGTCATCAGCTTGCCCTACCTAGCTGCCACCTAACCGGGACCACTCTTGCTGGAAGTGACCTGGTATCTCCCTGCATCTGAATTCCAGCAGCTGCATCCTTGAGTGGGATAAAGGGTGAGGGCTGAAGGAATACTTAGACTCTGCTCCAAAGTTTAAATCAGTAGGTGGCACAACGAGTTCAGACCCATTGGGGCATTACGCACAATGTCTCCTTTTTGGTGCAGCGATTTTCAGGATTCAAACTTCTATTAGAGGGTAGGGTTCCTTACAGTTAATACAAGTTTTAAAACCTAGTAACTTACTGTCTTCAGAACATGTACTGTTCTGGGCCACTGAAAACCTGGAGTAACCCAAGAGGGGGATAAAAGGCCCCCTACCAAGATGTCTTTTATCCTATAAAAATACAGGGCTGAAAACCAGACTTACCAAAGTCATTAGCAAGCTCTGTCTTTCCCATACCTCACCCAGCTTTCTCTGAATGAGATATGCACATCTTGAAACCTGGTAACTACACATGACAGGTCCTTTGGGGAAATACAGTGATCCATGACTACTATTTCTGTCACTGTCTCACACACCGTCTTGTATACAATGGCCCCCAATATCTACATATTAGAAGCCAGCGTATTAAAAAAGCCATTTTCATTATATAAATGTGAAGAGTAGTGCACAAGCCATCATCCATCTCTGCTTTCTGATTTCTTTTCTTCTGCTGTGCATTATGAAGAAGCCTTTGGCAGTCACAGACCCAAATTAGAGTCATCCTAAAGGAATCCCGGCATACCACATTTCAAATTAATAAACCAAGTACTATTTGGAAAAATTTGAAAATTTTTAGAGAAGATGATATGAATCAGCTGTGCCCCAAGGCTCACCATTAATTTCCTCTTTAAACGGGTCAAATTAAAACATTTGTCTTGAGAGATTCTTGTAACCCAGAATAGTGAAGCTGTCTGTGGTGCCTGCAAGGAACAGGAGATAGACAAGTAGTTAAATGATTATCTTGCCAACTAATTGTCTGGGCACAGCTCAAATTTTTTTTTTTTAATGCCACAATATAGAATAAAGGTTCCTTTGTGTGAGACACAGGGATGTGCACACAGACGTTTTTGTCTCACATTTCATCCTATACTTTAAAATTGAAGATAATACAGAGTGCAATAGACAGGTATCATGTCCAAAATTAAATAATAGGAACAGCAAAAGAAAAAAGAACGGACACATGCCCCTAGTGAAATAGGTATAGTTTATATCAGAAAACTGGTAAGAAGATTTTCCACTTACCAAATGCAGTTGCTCTAAGAGCACAATGCCTGTATGCACTGATTCTTACTTTGTAAGAATCATAAGCCGGGTCCTTCAGTTTGCGATCTCTCTGAACAGGAGCTTGGCTTGTCCTGGACTAGGTTCTTCTTCAGGAAAGTATATAATGCACGAAGGGCCTAGTCCAGGCCAGATACGCATTGACCAGGACCAGTGCTGTACAAGATTATATTTTTGGAGAATTTTCACTGCAAAATATAAAATAATGTGTATCAGAATGTCTTACCTGCCTGGCCTTGAAACCCCTATTTTGTGTGACATCTATGTTGAAGATGACCTTGATCTTTTGCCCTTATGCAAAACCCCAATATCATCAGACCAAGTCTTTAAAGATCTATGGCCTCAGAACTTCTGTACCAAGGGAAATAGTGCACCTTATTGGCAAAAAGTATTTTTTAGCTTGCAGTTGGGGCAATTTTATATGTGGCTCATTGACATAGGACAAAAGTTAGAATACAGTGAAACCTGTCTGAGACAACCACTTCACAATGCATTTAAAATGGTCTACTAAAGGAGTGGTTATCATTATGCTTTGAATATAATTGTTACGAGCTGCACTCCAGTCATTCATTCTGACCGTCAGCGCTCCCCTCCTCCTGGTATGGGCGGGCATCTCCGTTCTCGACGCTGTCTCCACATCCTTTCTACCTGCGCATTGCCGGCACGCGCATTCCCGTCCCTTAGGGCGCGCGCCGGCGCCAGTATGCCCTTAATTGTGGTCCCCTGTGCTTACTCTATAATAGTCAGCACTTCCCTTTCCCTGTGCCGGATCGTTGCTTGCCTTTGAGAAAGCGTTTCCCTGTTTTGCCCACCATTGTTCTGACCTTCTGTTCAGTGACCTGACCTTGCTCCTGTGCCGCCTGCCTATTGACCTCCTGCTGCGTTCCTGACCATGCACCTTTGCCGCCTGCCTTGACCATCTGCTATCCTGACTATGAGTTGCCAGATCCCTCTTGTGCCACGTATCTCCTCAGCAGCCTGTGTGGACGAGTCGTGTCAGGGGTAGCGACCTGGGTGCCACCTGCCACAGCAAGTCCATCCCGCTTTGTGGCAGGCTCTGGTGAAAACCAGCGGCACCTTAGACTCTACTCCCTGACACGGCCCAAGCCATCATCCACACAGGTACAGCGGATCTACTACCTCCGTGAGTGTTACAATAATACAAATGCAATGGGAAATCTGTTCTGCATAAAGGGGTAAAATTCACTGCAAAGTTTTCATTGCATCTCTTTATGTGTCAATGCTCCTTTTTGTTAACAGCACCAAATCCTCTTTATATATTTCTTAAGTTACAATATTAATTGGTTTCAGGATGACCATTGTAAGTTGAAACCCTTGTATGTTGAGATCATAACTCTATGAAACACTTGTAATTGGTTTTGAAACCCCCAAATGGTCATCCAAAAATAGGAAAAAGTGAAGATTAAAGAAAAATAAGTAATACAGATAAAGCAAATCCTTACATATAAAAGTAAGAAAGAGCTGCTGAAAGCTGTAAATCACTGTCTAATATAGAAGACAGGAGCTTCTTCAGGGGACTGTACAGTACACACAGTGTCCTAAATGATTGGTCAGTTCTTCCATCCATTGACATGTTTGGCAGATCTTGACTATCCGTAGCATTGTATGTTGAGTTTTCAAGTTACAAAGAACAGACCATTGTATAGTATGTTGAAAATATTGTAACCTAAGGCCATTGTAACCTAAGGACCACTGCAGTCATATTAATGAAATTCTGGTTGCCTATTGCCACCACTAGAGGATGGACCTTGGGAAGTAATAACATAAAGTCCCATTGAGCTGAATAGTAAAGTTACATAGAGAAAACTCCATAACTGCCTAGTAGCAACTGAAGACAGATAAATTATTATTTAACAGGGGTGCCCAGGGTACAATAAAAGGGATTTCCTTTCCTTACCTTTACACAGGTTATCCAGGACTTTATGGGCAGCTTTTAACCACTTGGTTGTTGATGTGGAAACCATAACATTTTCTGTCTCAAAAAACATACAGTATCTCTGTGAAAAACCCAGCTCCTATTAACTACAATGGAAGACAGATAACTGGGCAGTAAATAAGTGACATGTTACTTCTTTTTCTTACGGTTGCATGCTAAAATTCCCATCATAGTCAATGTTCAACAAGAATTAAGAAAAGAACCTGCCTTTTCTGCTTTTGGTTACATTGCAGGTCAAATCGCTCATTACAGTATTTATGCAATGCCTCATGGTCCAATGTGTTAAGGGGAAAAACCTGGGCTTTTCTTCCTTCTGTGTTGGCACATCCTTCCTCCTAGCATTTGTCATTCATTAACAGTAAAGATTTACCATACAGCTTCCACATACAGCTTCCACATCCACAGCTTGGCTGAGTGATAATGACTCTGGAGACGTTGACCTGTGACTTCATTTTTTCCCTCTCATACTTGAGTCTCTGATTACTTTAGGACACCAGAGAACAACACTCTCTCACTTCCTTCCCGTCCACAGCTACCCCACTGGGGTCATGGGGCTTAGAGTCCTGTTACTTTTAGGAGGAAAATAGAATTCCTTACATAATAGAAGATGTTCTCTGGAGTAAAGTAAGACAAAAAGTGCAAGCAACAAGAGACAAAAGAGACACATTTCCCTCCACTACTTCTGTTTGTATAAGATTTAGGTGTAAATATCAATCTTCTTTCTTGCTCACAACCTCAATACTCCCGCACGTAACTTTGCAAGTGATATCAAAGGAATATCAGGACATCTGTTATTAGTAAGAGCTGATACCTTCTTTGTTTAACTGATATACCTCATTACGTGACATTCCACAGAAGGACTCACAACCCAGCCTGCTTAGACATTTGGCTTCTGTCATGAGAATGCCTTTAACAAGACAAGAGAAATTTTTAATCCTTCTTATGGGAAGAGAAGAACACTGTGAAATACCATGTTTGGAAATATAGCATAGATAAATACTTACAAACAGCATGTTTCAGAAAGCTCCACTGATGTTTTTCATGCAAATTGTTTAGCCTAACAAGAAGTGGGTTCAAAAGGCAGTGCAGTGTCCCGGTACCCTTGTCCCAGCTACAACAATTGGAAGTTGTAGGAAGTGTGGATGAGCAATCCCTGTTCCAAATGTCTAAAACTATATTTGAGGTATCGTTAGTTCACATGTATAACTGTTTTGTATGATCCACTGCTCCACTGCCATTTGAGCATACACAAAAGTCTTGGATGTGTAGGGGTTAACATTTTCATGTTTCCTATGTAAAAACTCCTAGAGAGGCTGAAGGAGGAGTTCCTAGTCCAACCCCCAATACCAGTTATTCACAGTCTTACAACAAAGATTGACGGCCCACGTCACCACTCTGAACCTCCTGCTTAGGGAACTGAGCGATGAAGCGGGCCATCAATTACGCAGATGGGGTGTTACTATGGCCGGAGTGACTGGACTAGGTAAGTATAGCTCCCTGCCCAGGGGACTATTTACGGAGAGGCAGGGGAAACTTACAAACTTCATATCCTCACCATCTCTGGGTGCAAAAAACATCCCCGGGGATGGTGAGGATGAAGATTTTACCTTACATAACACGTTGCAAAGCATTATATATGGTAAAATCTAATGCTTGGTTCCCTGTATGTCGGTATATCTGCTATCAAAGCATTTGAAAAGGAACAGTGACAACTTAAGTCTGGCATTTTCCTAAATGGATTTTTCAATAGGCTTTTCTATATGACTTGAAAATCCCTGAAAAAATGCATGCTATGAAATTTCTAAATAAAAAAAATTGCTCCCAAAAAATATTTGTAAAAAATGTATACAATCCATTGCTCCTCTCAGAAACCAAAAGCTATGGAAAAAAAACTATGTGAAGAAAGCTTTTGTCCAGGGACAATTTTTATTTATTTATAAGAAAGGGCTTCTGGGGTGCGGCAGTTATATATAAAAAAGCCTACTTCCTATTTTAATCCCCACAAGTGCCATACTGATGGCTCCTTGTCCCAGGTGCTCTTGGCTTTCTCCCGCTTTCGATGATATGCCAGGCCTGAGGTTTTATTTTTAAAGAACCTCAGGCACTTTGTAAAAACAAAAAAATTTAATAAAAAAAAAACATTCCCAGACAACCACTTTAAAATCTGACTTACCATTTTTATTTTTGTAGAATACACTTATATCTATGGTCAAAACCAGCAATGGCATTTTTCCAACAAAACAATGTGTAAAGTTCCAGTATGAACAAAAAACAATCGGATTTAACAGAGTGATATGAAGATGTCAACGCATTTAAACGGTCAATTTCTTTTTTTTACATCCAGAAGTACCAATACATTTAAATAACATTGGCTTCATAAATGCCCAAGTTTTTTTTTATATATATGTGCTATATTAAATATAATAAAGAGACGCTGCCTTTTTTAACACATCTATAGTACAAAGTAACATGGTATGTAAGGTTGAAAGAAAGATGTACTGTATGTCCATCCATTTCATCCTATGGACTGTATCCACCTTTTCCAGCCCACCGGAGCACCTGAAAGCTGAACTAATTTATGCAGGCTAAAGTCAGCAACTGCTGAGCTGGGAAGTTTGTGATAAATCAAATCCCTGTAACTTCGCTCATCTCTAGTCACTATATTCTGGACAAGGATCGATAATCTGGGGAGTTGTTCTTATTTCTAGATTTCACATTTTTCCCTAAGATAAAGAAAATTGTCTACCACCACATTGGGTATTTAGGAAGGAATAAATACCCAATGTGGTGGTAGACAATTTTCTTTCATGTTACTTTGTACTATAGATGTGATAAAAAAAAAAGGCAGCGTCTCTTTATTATATTCATTTTAGGCCTTTTTGGCAAATTAGGCCACCAAATTTGTTTTGGATAGCAAAGCGCCTTGAATGCCCTGCTATTTTTCGCATAAAGTATGTAAAGGTGCAGGGACTCTTGTCAAATGCTGAAAAAAGGTGGGATTCTAAAGAAAATTATTCTATTCTAATCTATTATGAAACTTGTTCCAAATCGATTTGCTTATCTCTAATTATTCCTCTCCATAAAATGCATTTGGTAAGAGTCACCTTTTAAATAAACTTACATGCTAAGGACTAGTTTTTGGACCATCAGATCAGATGCTGGACATAAGGTATTTTCTTGTATCTGATTGGTTTGAAGTCTTTTCACATCAGAAAATTCTGAGCTATATAGGTCTCTTGGGTGAGAGATATTGGACGACAATTATTTATGTCAGCCAGTACAGTGACCCTAGCTCTTTCCACAGTCCGTGATTGACATGGTAACTCATTTCCATAACAATGTTTATATTTATTAAGATGTAATTTTACAGCTATTAAATTCAGAGTGACTTTTTTGACACTACAATGGTTGTCAGCTAGCAAACAGAACACATAAAGGCAAGAGGATGACTCTGAGACTTATATTTTCTGGTCATAGCTGTAATTTCAGAAGGGCCCTGTAAAGCCATTTTTCGCTACCGGACAATTATTTTTAGTAAGAAAATGATGGGGATTTTAAGGGAAATATATTTTTAAGGCAAAGTAAAAAGCTAACCCTGGGAGCTTCTTTGTATCTATGTCCAACATCACATTATCTTAAAACACACTTGAGTAAAAAAAAAAATGTCTGGATCTCATTACACTTGGACTATGTACAAATGTTGCATTTGGATCTCGGACAAATCCCTTGCTTATGTCTCTTGCTTTGTAAGTGGGAACAATCAACTTTTTAGGAGGGGGCGGGAGGTATGGGTTAAAGTTTGTTGTGCATCCATCCTCTTTCCGTCCTGGCCAGCTACATACTAGATGGCATTACAAGCTCTTGGCCGAGGTGTGGGTGTCAGGGGCCTGACAAATAAACGTATACATACATGTGTGAATGTACATTGAATTAAGCTGCCTTTTATTTCGTAAATTGTTCCCTTTTGGAACATATCGCAGTCTCGCTCAACTGACTTCTGTTTACTTCTGATATTACTTAATTGAGATGAATGAGCGAATGGTTTGGCCTTTGAGTAGTACATCGCAACACAGCAACTTCCTCCAGCTGTACGAGACAAAAGAGTGGAAGCTTGCTTAGTGCAAATCCCATTAGCTCAGTCCAAAGAAACTGCACAAAACCTCAGTAAATCAATGCTATCTTTGGTCCGAGGAAATAATGCATGGTAAATCAAAAGAGACTGAAACCACAACAGAAAAATCCCTCAGATTTAACCAAGTCCTGTAGAACAATACATATGGACGCATTGTAGTAAATCATTGTGCATATAGACTATTTGGAATTACCAGTGGTGAATGTTAACAGTGAACGTTATAGTGCTCCCACTGAGAATGATGGTTTTATCACCTGTAAACTGGGGTAAAACTAATGGCTCAAGTACAATAGAAATCTTACAATGGCATACAGTATCTGACAAATAGGATACCATTTGGTGATAAGATATGGCACTAAGGTACTGGGCTCAAATCCAAAAAAATATGTTCATTAAGGGTGTTTATTACCCAAGTGTTAGAAACAAAGGCACTAGTTTTAACATGAGCACAAGATACAGATACTAAACCTTTCATTTTCATTTTATGTGGCGGCTGTCACGCCCCCTCCCATAGGCTTGCATTGAGGGGGGTGGAGCGTGTCGTCCCACGGGGATGAAGCCGTGACGTCCTGATACTCCAGCACCGAGATCATGATTCATCAGACCCAGAGGCTGATGATAACGGGGTGCTGCATGAAAGACTGCGGGGGGGGGGGCCCGCAATCAGGCATCTTATGCCCTATCCTTTGGATAGGGGATAAGATGTCTTAGGGCCGGAGTACCCCTTTAATATGGGGTTATCCCAAGATTAAATGTTATCCCCTAGGCTATATTGGTTTCACCATACTATACACAAGTGGCAGAAGGTTTACATTCATTGTATTTAATATTCAATGCACACCCATTATATTTATTGTATTTAACATTCAATGCACACCCATCTCAATTATTATATTTTCTTGTCTTTGTTTCTATGGTATTGGAACCTGTCCACTTTTTAAAAGTACAGGTGATAACTAACTGGTTGGGGTCCAACCACTGGGACCCCCACCAATTAAGAGAATGTAGTGAATAAAGCGACAGTGCATGTGCTCAACAACCACTCCATTTATTCTCTATGGCTAACCATACGAGTTGCCACTTCATTCAAGTGTTCTCATGATCAGAGTGATCCAACTAATCCACTCACCCATTAGTTAGTTATCTTGTGGATAGGGGACACCTTTTAAAGGGGTACTCTGGTGGAAAGTACTTCCAGTACTTATTAGCTGCTGAATATTAGGAACTGTCCAGAGCAGCATATGTTTGCTATGGGGATTTTCTCCTACTCTGGACAGTTCTTAAAATGGACAGAGATGTCAGCACAGAGCATTGTGCTCGTGATGTCAGGAGAGAGCTCTGAGTTCCTAAGAGAAAATAATTTCCTCTGTAGTATTCAGCAGCTAATAAGAACTGGAAGGATTAAGATTTTTTTAATAGAAGTAATTTACAAATCTTTTTAACTTTCTGGCACCAGATGATTTAAAAAAAAAAAAGTTTTCCACCTGAGTACCACTCTAATCTTAGGATAACTCCTTGGAGGCTGGGTTCACACCACATTTTTGCAATACAGTTCCCGTATACGTTTGAAAACCGTATGCATTGACTCTCCATTGAAAACCGTATGCCAAAGGATGCATCCGGTTGTGTCCGTTTTGCATCCTGTGCGGTTTTGTCAGTTTTTTCCTGTACCCAAAACTGTAGCCTACCACGGTTTTTGGTCTAGGTGAAAAACCGTATTGAAACGTATACTTTTTTTTTAACAAGGGAGTCAATGGGAACCGTACAGAACCGTATGTGTGTACGGTCCATCCGGTTTTCACCATACGGTTCTTGACTTTGCACAGTTTTTTTCTTGGAATTTCAATCAAACAAGTGAAACTTTATTCATAATGGAGTGAAAGTTAAAAATGTATATGTTTTTTTCTTAAAAAACGGATGCAACCGAACATCATTTTTCAAACCATATATGAATTAAATTTTATCAAAAACTTGATACGGGAACTGTATTTCAAAAATGTGGTGTGAACCCAGCCTAACAGTATTTCACAATATGTATAAAGCAGCCCATTAGAGAAAAAATAGATGTAACAAGCTCAGGTTGTCAGATAATTAAGAGCTAATTTTGTCACAACTCATGGTGATATTACAATGTAATATTGGTTTGGGTATACAATCAACCACAGTCAACATCAACATGTATTAGATATGTGTCTCTTTCGTTTGCTCACACACTCCAAAAAATCCCAATAAATGAATTAACTACCTAGGATGTACATATCAGATACGGAAATTCAAGTTGTAAGCCCTTTTTAGGAGCATAGTTGATGCTAGTGACCACAGTTTAAGGAGGTACTGCAATGACATAGCCATTTTGCACTGTCCATCGCCACTAAGAGCTTTATAGACATTACCTGGATCAGTCACTTTTACAGAATAAAAATCCAGCTATTATACCTTGGGATGTCTTCTCCCTTTTTCTACACATGGTTGCCCAGTACCAAAACCAAATGCAGCCATGCAACATAGTCCATGGAAGATCATTAGCAAGCAACTTTACTCATGAGAAAATTATGTCTAAACCAAAGCTCTAAGACAATGACATCTTTTTAAAATCTGATATGGAGACTTTGTAATGAGTTGAGTAGGACACATAAGAGCAAATACTGGATTTAAAAGTTTTTTAAGATTGTACAACAAACCAGTCATTTCTCAATGTCTTAAATGTTATGATCCTAGTTCTGTTCACTATTTAACCACCATGTGGATCTCCCCAATTGAACTCCAATCCATCAGTCAGAGGCATAGCTTGAGGTTCCTAGGCCCCAATGAAATATCCATAACACCCTACAGCTAGGCGTACTCACAAGATAATTCAGAATTAAGTTGTCACTCAATCTTCACCAACAAAGGAGCTTTGCAGTGAAAACTCAAATAAACTCAGCTTCCAGGAGCCGTTCCTTGCATCTCATCATCTCAGGATGCTGGTAGAAAAATAAGTCTACTTCCAAAGACAAGGCTCGAATCCCTCGTAAACTTCATGAAGTTGATTAGGTTTCATGTCTTTTCCTCCCATTGAAATGGTTGCTCGCTGTTCAGATATTGCAGAGCAGGATATATAGTCGTTATACTTCCTCAATGTAACTTAAGAAGCAGAGCAGGGGTCCGAGGCTCATGGCTTACACCATCGCACGGCTCTAATTAAGAAACCCCTCCAACTGAGCCGAGACCAATCTAAATAAAATATAAAAGGAAATCAGCTTCCAGCCTCTGTTTCCCCATGTTAAACCCATCCTGGATACTGTGTGCCCTTGCTGGGATACTGTATACCTTGCGGTTGCTCTTGGCACACAGACTGGACCTCGCGTTGCACAATTTTACATATGCAATGTATATGATTCTTGCGTAGACAGTGTTAGGCTGTGTGCATACTATTTATTTTGTTCTCTCGTGGCGCTGTGCATCTGAATGAGCTGAAAGAAACAGTGACCCAGCACAATAAAAGTAATATAGAGCAGGGTCCCTTGCTGAATCAACGAAGGCTTGTCATTATTCTAAAGCCATATGACAAGTTATAGTATATTGTGCACATTGATCTAGAAGGGTCATATTTGTTGCTGTAATATTTTACTATTAAGAGTGTTCCAGGTCACTTTGATCTTCATATACTTTGAATAGCTTGTTTATCTGGCTATAACTTGTGAATTTCCTAGTTACTATATGTAATTTGAATCTCCTTCTAGTTTTTATGGCCTTGCTTTTTATGTAGGATTGATATATCCAATGATTAACATATTCACTGTGCCAGCCTTAAAGGGGTTATCCAGCATAAGGTGATTTTAGTATATACCTGGCAGCAGGGCCGCCATCAGGAATCTTGGGGCCCCATACAGCTGAAGTTCCTGGGCCCCTCCATAGGCAACACCCCCCCCCCCCCACCAAATCATTAACATGTTTCTCCTGACCTTAAACGGGTGGTCCAGCGGGAAAAAAAATTATCCCCTATCCACAGGTGTCTGATCGCAGAGGGTCCAACTCACAGGTGACTTCTTTTCTGGTCGGAGTCTTTAAAGGAAGACTGTCAGATATTTTCTCCCACACTATGCACAGTACTGGTGGATAGTGCGGGAGACGCTGATTAAAACGAGCCCTACCTTACCCGGATCCGCCCAGCCGTTTGCCCGCAATTGTAGTTTAATTCTATGTGTATATCTTGCTGTAACTGGGGCTTCTGCAGCTAACTGGCACTGACGTCAGTGCCGCTTATGAATATTCATCCCCCTCCCTCCAGTTAGGAGCAGTGAAGAGAGGGATAGCTGGAGGGAGGGGGATGAATATTCATAAGCGGCGCTGACGTCAGTGCCAGTTAGCTGCAGAAGCCCCGCCCGTGCCAGTTACAGCAAGATATACACATAGAAGTAAACTACAATTGCGGGCAAACGGCTGGGCGGATCCGAATAAGGTAGGGCTCGTTTTAATCAGCGTCTCCTGCACTATGCACCAGTACTGTGGATAGTGCGGGAGAAAATATCTGACAGTTTTCCTTTAATTTTCCCTTTTCTTCTCCATCCAGCCCAGACTGTTATGACAATTTCTTCCAGCCACATCTCGACTTTGCGGAATCTGTCAAACAAACATTATAGGACCTGCATTTTCCTGTACCTTCTCCTCACATTTTCAAATCCTAAACAAATCACTCTAGGTAGATTTTCCCCATTAGTTAGGAAGATTCCCCTATTTAGTAAGTAGGAAGGTCCTCCCTATTAAAGGGAGGTAAGTGCCCATTCAGCCAATCACTGACTGAGGCAGGACCCTGCTGATTCTAGTGACTGGCTGTGCAGGCAGTTCCTGTTTGGATGAAACATCAGTAGCGATGATGAGCCAGGACCAAGAGCGTCGGCGAAGCAGCTGTGGGGGACTGAAGATGAGTATAGCTTTTTTTATGCCACCGTATGAGCCGTATACAACATTTATTATGCTTTATGGATAGGGCTCCTGATAAGTAAGTCCTTCCATTAAGTAGGTAGTCCCCCCATCAAGTAGGTACATCCCCCTCATTAGGTAGGTATGTCTCCTCGTCAGCTAGCTATGACCCCTTATCAGGTTGATATGTCCTCCCCAGTAGATATGCAGGTAGGGCTCCCCAGTAGGTAGATATGACCTCTAGTAGATATGCCCCCCCCCAGTAGATATGCAGGTAGGGCTCCCCAGTAGGTAGATATGACCTCTAGTAGATATGCCCCCCCCCCCCAGTAGATATGCAGGTAGGGCTCCCCAGTAGGTAGATATGGCGCCTGGTAGGTATGTCCCCAGAGTAGGTAGGCAGGTAGGGCTCCCCAGTGGGTAGATAGTGCCCCTGTTATTTGTGCTCCCACCCCCAGTAGATAGGCAGGTAGGGCTCCCCAATAGGAGGATAGGGCCCCTGTTAGAAATGTCCCCCCAGTAGGTAGGCAGATAGGGCTCCCCAGTAGGTAGATATGGCCTCTGTTAGGTATGTCCTCCAGTAGGTAGGGCTCCCCTGTAGGTAGATAGGACCCCTGTTAAGTATGTGTCTCCAGTGGATAGGCAGGTAGGGCTCACTAGTTAAGTACCCGTCAAGGCTCCCCATTAAGTAATTAAATCCCTAAGCAAATGGTGATAGGCATGTCCCCTCCCCATTTAATCACCTTACTGCTGGGGTGATACACTGTAACAGACCTCCTCCTCATGTAATCTCCTTACTACTTGGGTGATACACTGTAACAGACCCCCTCCCCATGTAATCTCCTTACTACTGGGGGGGACACACTGTAACAAACCTCCTCCTCATATAATCACCTTACTACTGGGGTGATACACTGTAACAAACCTCCTCCTCATGTAATCTGCTTAGTACTGGGATGACACATTGTAACAAAGCCCCTCCTCATATAATCACCTTACTACTGGGGTGATACACTGTAACAAACCTCCACCTCATTTAATCTCCTTACTACTTACACTGAGAAGCAGAGATCTCTACACACAGCCCGACAGTAATGGCTAAAGGAAACATGTGACAGCTCAGCCACGCCTCCTCCACAGCATCACCAAAGGTCCTTCAGCCAAGATCTTCTATCCTGCACAGATAAGTTCCGCCCCGGTGTGACATCATCAAAGGTTCTTCAGCATCCAGTACACCAGATACATTTGTTCCCTAGGGGGCCCGTTGTAGATGGGGCCCTGAGCAATTGCCCAAGTTGACCCCCCACCTTAATACCGGGGCCACATTGAGGAGCATTAGAAGAAAAAAAAAATGTGCAGGCTGTCCCCCATAGTGCTAGCTTTTGTCCTGCAGGCCTGCCAGTCATGCCCTGATGGTGGCCCAGCATACACGTCCACTGTGTATGGCTAGATAAAAAGTCTATATCGATCTGGATCTGACGAGATCAATAGAATTGGTGGAGTGAAAGGCTCGCCTGCCTCATAAACCTACCTTATGCTCTGTCACATGAAATGCAAGAGAACACTAAGCATGCACTTTTCCCTGCTTGCTCTTCTGATCATGTGGTATGGGAGGTCTTACCCCGTGCTTCTGCTGTCCTGTCAGGAAGCCTCCTTTAGTGTTCCCAAGACCCCCTGCACTTGTTTCCCCATTGTAAATATGTTTTACCATGTGTTATAAATGTAATGTTGCTTTAAGAGTTATACCATGTGATATGTCATGTGATTGTTAACCAGGAGGTACCAGTGACCAGCTGATCCCAAGAGTGACCTATGGGCTCACTGCTTGTCTCCCCATATAAGCCCTGGGTGGAGCTAGCTTCGTTCTCTCTTGGCTCTTAGCTCTTGCTTCCTGCTGAGGCCCAGTGCAGTCGCCTAGTGTGTGTCCAGAGTGTTGGAAGCCTCAAAGTTAAGTCCTGCAACCACCATCAATTCAAGTAAGATAAAGTCACAGCTTTATGAGTCAAGTCAAGCCAGTCACGGTCAAGTCAGCGTGGTCTGCATTCAATTGTCCAGTCCTACTACAAGTCTTGCAAGCCCTTAAGGTCTCTGCATCACTGGTTACCTCCTTGGGTCCTGGCTGAACTGTATAGACTTTACCAACTGTCTTCCCTCAGTAAAGCTATCGTTTTCCATAAATTGGCATTGGAGTCTTTATTTTCCAGCCTTGGCAAATGTATTGATTCATTATATCTTCTTAGACAAACCTTGTGAATTTATGGATATCTTTAAGATGCTTGAGGAACCTGTAAGGCTCCAATGACAGCCTGAAATATCAGACTGGGCCACCAGAATACCAGAGATGATAATGCTAGGTTCACACTATGGAATTTCACGGCATTTCTGAATTTCTGGTGCTGCAGAATCTTTTTTGCTGGTAATGGTATTCCGCTGCCCAGTACACACTACGGAATTTCAGTGGTGGACATTCTGTCGCCAAAAAATTAACTTGCTCATATTTCAGAAGGAATCTGCTCCGCAGACATTGCCATCTGTGAACCTAGCCTGATAGGCTTTGACACGATAATAGGCTTCTAATGCAACATGGCCCCATAAATTCAGTAGAAGACAATGCCTTTTGGAACTGGCTTTGGAGACACCAGGGTCTGTTTCTAAAAGGTAAATTCACTTAAAAAAATTTAACTTCTGTGCTCTGTAGAGGAGACCAACCAAATTATTCATTATGTAGTGTGCATTAAGAATGTGAAAACTGGTTTTCATCATCTTTTTTCTTGGCTGAGCTATGCTTACTTGCTTAAATGAGCACTGCCACCGTAAACTACTTAGAAACATAGAATGTGTCGGAAGATAAGAACCATTCGGCCCATCTAGTCTCCCCAATGTTTCTGAATAATATAAATAGTCCCTGGCCCTATCTTATATGAAGGATAGCCTTATGCTTACCCCATGCATGCTTAAACTCCTTCACCGTATTTGTAGCTACCACTTCTGCAGGAAGGTTATTCCATGCATCCACTACTCTCTCAGCAAAGTAATAACTCCTCAGATTACTTTTAAACCTTTGCCCCTCTAATTTAAAATTATGTCCTCTTATGGTAGTTTTTCTTCCTTTAAATATGCTCTCCTCCTTTACCGTGTTGATTCCCTTTATGTAGTTTCTATCATATCCCCTATGTCTCTTCTTTCTTCCAAGCTATACATGTTAAGGTCCTTTAACCTTTCCTGGTAAGTTTTATCCTGCAATCCATGTACTAGTTTAGTAGATCTTCTCTAGCCTATCCTTATTTCTCCAAATGGGCCATGGCTATCTCCACTGCATTAGCAGAACAACTTGGGATACTTGACTTTTTGTTAAGAATTTTTGGCAATTTTTTTTCAGTAATGTTTCAGTATTGCTTTCATACATTATCAAAACATCACTACTTAGCACTCTCATCTAAAGCAAATAAATTGTTTTCAAGAACAGCATTTCCATCCATAAATTTTTCTTTTTCTAAATATTTACCTTAATTAACAGCCAATTAAATGGTATTAAGATTTGTTTTGTTTTGTTTTCATTTTGTTTTGTTTTTTCTTCTTCTGCTGTTGCAGTGTGCCTTGTTGGTTTCTACACTTCTCCTTCATCTGGGAGCTGGAACCTGTCGCATTGCCACCACTCACAGAGAGGGTGATTTATTAAAGAGGGAGTATCTGTGTGCGGCAGTCAGTTCGTATTACTGATACCTCCATGCTGAGCCCTATCTACTAAATGCCGCATTCATTTAATATTTAATTGCCTCTTACATTCCCCTGGAAAAAATAACAGGAAATGCGTTTACTGAAGAACGTCCTTACACCCAGTCTTCCAGCCTCCTAGAATCTATGGCTGTTACCAGGAAAGGCAGACGCCATGTAGAGTCAAAATAAAGCCTGGTCCTTAGAGTAAAGCACAAACTCCCCAGAAAATTGCTCTTTGAATAAGTTTCCATGACATTCTCGTCAATAGTCTTGACAGATAAAATGTTTCTTTCACTGGCTAGAAAAAACATACCTGCTTATCGTACTTACATATAGAGAGCTGTTTTTTTTCTGTCTCAGATGAAGAAATGTAAACAAATATGAAATTATAAAAAAAAAATTAGTTTAATGTCAAATCATATTGCAAATTTCTTCAACTATATACCATTTAGTATTAGGTTATATATTGTTTTTTTTTTTTTGGGGGGGGGGTTGACGCTCAAACTTTCTGCCTTAGGAAGCTTTATTAGCCTTTTTTATATGTAGGATGTTTTTTAAATCAATTTTTTAAAAACCTTTTAGGACTGTTTTTAATGACTTTTATGAGTTTTGTGGTTGGGGTATTTGCAAACAAAACATTTTTGTGATGCATAGGTCTCAAAATATGAGCTGAAAGACATACTAAAATACAGACTATTTTGACAAATAAATAACCCACAAAAAGTCCTTTGCATTTAGTGGCTTTCTGGGACTATATGATTGATGGCCTTTCCACAGGATAGGCCATAAACACCTGATCAGATGTTCAGCACCCCTCAATACCTATTTAACAAGCCCGGAAGCCCTATGCATTTCATTATATAGTGGTACCTGTAGCTCTGCGTCCATTCAGGTAAACAGGATGGCAGTAGGGAGTAGGCGTGTCAGATTAATCAGGGATATTTCCTGGATGACAACCTGGTTAGGCTGGGTTCTCATATGTCTGGCATCCGGCATAGGTGAACTCAACCTAGATCCCGACGCAACTGATGCCACAACTGACAGCAAGTTGTGATCAATTGTATGGCAAGCTGCATTCCCCTGTCTGGTGCCCTCCGGCGTGTCCAACCATCTGGCATCAAAATTGAGACACTGGATGATTGTGAACTGTCCCATTCAAATGAATGGGATCAGTTCTAGCTGCAGTTTCCCTCGCCGGAGGGAAACTATGCCGGATGCCTGATATATGTGAACCCAGCCTTCTATTGCTACCATAGGATTACACAACAATAAAGGGAAATATTTTTATTTAAAGTTTACCTTTTGTCAACAAAACTTTTTATATAATTTAGATTATACCATTATATGCAGGTAATGCCATTATATGTATATCTGTAATATACATTGGTTAAAAAATGTGTATATTTTTTCCCTGCAGCTATTGCCTGTGTGTCTCTATGAGGAGTCCAAATACAGGTAAGGGTGAACAAGCAGGGCTCTTTGCATTGAGGACAAGCAGGGCTCTGTGCAATGAGGCTCTGTGATATGCTATGGGCTCACACATGAGGATGATTGACAAGCCAGGAGCCTGCACAGAGCCTTGCTTGTCCTGCCCTCACTTCCTGTATTTGGTCTCCTCATAGAGACACACATGCAGAGATACCGTTTTTTTTCACCCAAAAATATACACATTTTTTAACCAATGTATACTACAAATATACATATAATGTTGTTAACTACATTATATAAAACGTTTTTTGTTGACGACAGGTACACTTTAAAGAATGCTTAAAAATGCTTTTTTATTTTGATTCACAGTACATTATATAGTAAAACAAAGGTTGTCATTAAAAAGTACAACTTTTTTTTTTTCAAAAAAATCAGCCCCCATATGATAATTTTGCTGTTGATGGAAAAATAAAAAATGTTGGGATTGTAGAAGGCGAGGAGGAAAAGGACAAAAACAGCCATGACATGAAAGGATTTAACTCTGTCAATCCCTGTAAATGGTTGTAATATTAAAAAATAGACTCCATTCACATTTTGTGTATGCAGCTTCTAGGCAGAACTATGTTTCTCCATGGTAATTGATTACAAACAAACCCTGTGTGTAGTCTGATCTTGCAGTCATGTGACAGGGCAGCAGTAAATTGAGATCTAACAGTAGACCTGATAGAAAGGGCCAACAAAGCCTGGAAGAGGGGAAGAGTAGCAACAAAGGAGGGAGTCATGGCTGCTTTTCATACATAACAGTGCCCAGCTCTCTAACCACTCTGCTCTAACCACCAAATCCACATTTAGTGGAGAGAAAAAAGTCCCGTGAATTTCAAAGGACTTCTGTGGCCGAATTCCGCAAAAACTTCAATGGGCCTCTGCAGCTGAGTTCCACAGCTAAAATTCTGTAATGCATAATTTTACCTGTGGTACATCCATGGTGAAAATTCTGGTGTGTGAATGGGACTGCAGAATCCTATTGAAGTTAATAGGCATGAAACACATGCAGAATTTCCATGTAGATTTCCATGCGGAAATCCATGCAGAAAGTCTGCCATGTGAACATAGCCTTAAAGTTAAAGAAAAGAGCAGACAGATGGAAAAGAGAAACAGACAACTGCAGGCTCAGACTACACGTTTTTAGTCTGTGAGCCCTAAGACACACAGGACCACATACAGTAGGAGCTGTATACACAAAATGTTGGGAGAGACCAAGCTATTGCTTAATATATGATTTTTGCATATACTGCACTTGACGTAAGTAGTGTGGGCTGATGATGTAGTTGGTTTTCTGCAGTTACCCACATTAGACCAAGGAGTGCAGTTAAGTGTTTATGTAGTGTCATGGTTCACTTGAAGGTAGAGCTGTTATTAGCCGAGAGATGAACAGCATCACTGATTCTTCTATGATGCCTTGTTCTTGCCAAATATACTATAAATACAAGAACAATAAGGTGATGACAAGAAAACGGTAAACTTACTGTAATGTATACTTCACTACGGCTTAATATGCTGTAAGGCCAGGGATAAGAAATCCTGGACACCTGGCATGCTCAAACTTGGTATATCAAGGTTAACTCTGCTAATGTTAGTGAATCCTTAGGCAAATCCTTGTCATATATTACATATTGGTTAGTACTGATGTAGTGAGTTTGCCTGATCATTGTCTAATGAGCCACAAAAGTAACCACCACTTTTCTGAACCTCCAAAGTTCCTTACCCTACATTTCCTGGCAGCTCAAACACCGCACTGTAAGCACAAGGGAAAGCTTATGTCAGGGTCAAGAGACCCTTTTTCCCCCCAAGAACATAAACCTACAGATACTTCTTCACAATATGGCATAAACATTTTAGATGAAAATAAACCTTTAACCTTACTTATGGGAGTCCCTGCAATTTTGAGAGTATGGTTCCGAGTCTCTCATCTGAACAGAGCAATACAGTGCAATTTTCTAATTTGAACACAACCCTATGTCCAATAAGATCAGGCAAATTATCCGTAGAAACTGGAACATTATACAGGCTTACTTGGATCTTGGATCCTTAACTAAGGAACCTCCTGTTGTCGCTTTTAGAAGATCGCAAAATCTTAGGGACGAATTAGTCAGTAGTAGGATACCTCAAAAAAACTCGAATTGGTTGCAACAGAGCCTCCCGAAGGAAAATTTTAAATGCACACATTGCTCTTTTTGCAACCAATTTGAAGACTCAGGGACGGTCCAACTTGGTTGTATTAAGCATAATATTTCTGATTTCATCACTTGTTGCTCCGATTTTGTTGTTTATGTGGTTCTTTGTCCTTGCCACCTATTTTATATAGGTAAAACAATTCGACCTTTGTTTCATAGGTTCCATGAACATATCAATTAAATTAGGACGGGAATCCATATTCAAGAAATCCATAAGGGCAACATTAAAAGTCTAAGATTCATGGGTCTGCAAAAAATTATGGCCAAAGAAAGGGGCTAAGACTGACATACTAGGTTATTGCAAGCCGAGGCAAAGTGGATCATTAGCCACGGGTGCTCTGGGTCTTAATGATCGTAATGATCTGTCTTCCTTTTTGTAAATGTTAGATGACATGTTGTTTTAAAATTTAAAATTTATTATGTACTCTTTTGTAATTTTATATGGTATATGTATTTGCTTAATTGCATTCGTTTTGTATCAGGTGTTGCCTTGATTACTGACAGGGGGGATATAAGGACGGGGCTCCGTCCTTTCCCATCATGCCTTGAGAAAGCGTCATCTGACGCGAAACTCGCGCTTGTCGGCGGCCTGACCGTTCACTCCTGTTACCTGCTATGCCGCAATAAAGGAACCCTTTTATCTGCATCATATACCCAGTGCCGCGGTTTGTTTCTTTGTTGAGGATTTTCAAACCCTGCAGTTTTCTCTGCTGAGCGCGGGATTGCTGGAATCAACTCTACTATACACTCAGGACTTCACTTGGCTGTGAGTAGTGCGGGGCATCTTTTCTTTGTTTCTCTACAGTGCTATTTCCAACAGCACTCACAGACAATGAACCAGTGGTAGTGCATCCACGTGACTGAGGCTACTTTCTGACAGGAAACTCAAACACTCTTCTTAGATTGTGGTGGGTGGATAGCAGCTAACTCTTAATGGGGGAGACAGCCTTTTAATAACACCTCAGTAAAGCAGCTAATATTAGTAATACAAAATGCAAACACTAAACTACCACAATACCTACATAAAAGCACTAAACCACACAAGCATGTAACATTGCCAATTTCATTATCCTGCCCTTTTAATACCAGTCTACAATGTCCAATGTAATATAGTCAGGTAGACTGGAGTGGTAACAGCATGGTTGGGGCATTTCACCCTATTGTCTGCCCCATAATCTTCTGCCCTGTTGGTTCATAGTTAAAGATTTATTTTCCTCACATTTCACTGGTGGTTAATGATTCAGACAAGTTCTGGAGTTCCATCTTGATGTGTTTCTTTCCATTTGTAGAAGCGAATTAAAGACTGGAGAATGTGTTATCAATATTTGCTCTGTAATCACATTAATCCTCTTGAAACTGCCCAATGTCATCATAAATCTCATGTTAAGGAACTTTCTGCAATGCAAACTGAGGACGTTCTACTTCCAAGTGCAGCTTAGACCCTGTTTACTTAAATGTGTTTACTGTTGACCAAAGCAACGACAAAGCCAAATTTCCAATGAAATTATGTACTATAAACATGTATACGTTTTTACCTTCATTTCACCTACTAAAAACAGAGCTGAACTTGGAGTTTTAACCCTTAGCTGATGGAGAATCGCTATGCACTTTGAGAACATAAGATCTCTGGGGGGTTCGAGGGAAACAATCAAACTGAGTGGCACTTGTAGAACCAGTTCCTCAAACAAACATTTAAAATGTATTTATTACTACTTATTTATTATGTTTTACCTTTATGCCTTGGCTCCTGACTCAGCTGGACAAGTGTGACACTACAGTAACCCCCCGACATACAATCATTTCAACATACGATGGCCTTTCAGAGGCCATCGCATGTTGAAGGCAGCATCAACATACGATGCTTTTGTATGTCAGGGCCATCGCATAAACGGCTATCCGGCAGTGTAGTCTGCTTCAGCTGCCACTGGCTAGCCGTTTACGGTGCCCAATGTGGTCCGCTGATGATCACTTACCTGTCCTCGGGGCTCCGGCACGTCCTCTTCGGGGATCCCCTGCATCGTCGGCGCTCTCAATTGTCGTTATCACGTCGCCGCGCACGCCGTCCCGTCATCCAATAGGAGCGGCGTGCGGAGCGGCGACGGAGAGCGAGGATGCCGGGGAAGCAGAGGCCTTGCCGGAGCATCGGGGACACCCTGGGGCCGCGACAACAGCGATGGAAGGCGACATCCAGGGCAGCGGTGACAAGCGGTGACGGTCCGGAGCGGCGGAGACACGCGAGTATAACCTCCAATACCAGTGGTCTTCAACCTGCGGACCTCCAGATGTTGCAAAACTACAACTCCCAGCATGCCCGGACAGCCGTTGGCTGTCCGGGCATACTGGGTGTTGTAGTTTTGCAACATCTGGAGGTCCGCAGGTTGTAGACCACTGTCCTATACTTAACATTGCACGGATCCCTCAACATACGATGGTTTCAACAAACGATGGTCCATTTGGAACGGATTACCATCGTATGTTGAGAGGGACCACTGTACATTTTCTTTTCAAGGCTTAATCTTTGAATGTTACAAAATGTAACAGGTTTTCAGTTATACAATTATAACATTGTTATCACATTATCAAGTACATGGCCACAAGGCTAATCTGTCCAGACTTCTACAGCAATGCTCCTGCCCTGCTTTAAACTTCAGCCCGCTTAGCCAGGGGGTGTCACTAGTACAAGGCCTGGATTTTTAGCCCAGTGCCTCAGATCTCCAGACATTGCTCCATTCTATTTCACTGCATCTAAGAGGACACTATAAATACTGTATGGAGATACAAGATATATTTTTACTATATGGTGCACAGTAGGGCATTATTAATATAAAGTGGCAAAGGGGACATGGGGTCCAAGTCAGATGGAGAAGAAAATAGAAAGAGAATGACTCCCATCATAAAAGATGTCACCTGTAGTCACTGGTTGTAACTGTAATCACCTTATATTGGCTGCAGAGCTTGAATATTAGTATGTATTACTATTTAGTCACTGTATAGGGAGGGGGGTATTAGTTATTTTCATCTTTGCAGTAGATACAGTAAATGGTATCATGGTATGGAGGGATTATATGGCCCTTTAGTATATTGCAAGTGCAGGACTTATGAAAGGTTTTTAGTTTGCCCATCTTTGTTGGAACATTGCCCAGCTCTCTAACCACTCTGCTCAGCAGCTGCCAAAGCTTAGAGGGAACATTGTTTTACAGTATAAGTAATCAGAATTAGCAAATACAAAGCGTGTTCATCTTAGGCCAAATATATTGGTATAATTCCGTTAGAACTTAACACATACCAGGTGGACAAATTTATTAAACCACTGGTGGTTTTAGCACAAATAAGCCACTTTAGGCTATGTTCACACAGCGGAAAATGTGCAGACTGTTCAACCGGAAAACACAGGTGGACATTCTGCACATTTGCTTGATTCAGCGGCACAAGGACTGCATAGACGGCAATGCATTTCCGAGAGGAATACGCAAAAACATTGAACAGGTTTAATGTTTCTGTGGACGCCGAAATCGGAATTTCCACATCTGCCAAAAAAAATCTGTCACGGAAATTCTGTAGTGTGCATTGTGCAGCAGAATCCCATTGAAATCAATGGGACTCTGCTGCAGTGGAATTCCTTAGCTGATTTTGGGGGATTGCGCTCAGAAATTAGACCTGGTGATCATAGCCTTAGATGGGTTTTACCACTTATTCCCAATCCACAATATAGGCACTTCCATTGACAGTGAATGGAGCCGTAGTCGAGTATGCACACTGCTGCTCTATACTTCAGGAGACCTGTTTTTAAGATCGAGTGGTGCCCTAGTGATCAGATACAGTGCCCCAGTGATCAGATCCACATCATCTTGTTAATAGGGAATACATATTACAATAAAACCCCTTTAATTATCTGAGGTAGCAGACTTAGATTTCTCCAGCCCATACTTTGCCAAATTTGGAGGAGGGGGGGGGGGGGGGGGTTCCCTGGAGACATGGAAATGTGTATGTAGCAACCTCAACACTTAAAAAGGGGATACTTTAGAGGAAAGCCCCTGTGGAGATGCCACATTAAAAAAAAGTATCTAGATTGGTAATCTAAATTCTCCATCGTCTGACAGGAGTATAATAGACCATATAAAGAAATCTACTGCATATTGTTTATGGTTATCTTTGGTGATTACCACACTTAGGCTATTTGCCCACACAGTTTTTTGGACCATTTATTTTGGCAAGTACAATAGCCAAATACACCCATTTTATGATTAATGAAATGTCCAAAAACTGACTTTCATAACCACTGAAATCCATTGAATAATTACAAATGCAAGATACTTGTTTTAAGCTTCTAATGTGTTCAAAGATGTTTTTTCATGACACCTAAATTGGGGTGAAAATGTTTTAAAGTTTATTTTTTAATGGGTCTCATAGGGAAAAAAAATGATTAAATAGCAGAAAAAAACTACTTTTTAAAGCTGAAAATATTTACCAAAATATTGTGTGTGCATATAGCCTTAAGGCTATGTTCACATGCCAGAATTTCTGCATTTTTGCATGATTGCCAAATTTATTTGGCTTGAATTTCCCATCTTTCCAGCATTTACAGAACTTATGTGGAATTTGTGCAGAATTCCGCACAGTTTCCTGATTCTGAATTCTGCATGATTCCCCCTAAAAGGTGGGCTTTATTTAAATCACATGTTAAATTCTACACAAATTCCGCACACATTCCACACCAATTCCGCATTTTCTGTAGAAATTCAAGCCCCATTAAATTTAATGAGGTTCTGCAGCAGAATTCCACAAAAATATAGGACAAGACATATTTGTGGAATTTTGCCAGAGGAACGTCTGCAGGGGAAATTCTGCAGTGTGAATGGGTCTGCAGAATCACAGTGAAGTGTATTGGCTAGAAATTCATGCAGAATTAAACTTTGGAATTACATGCAGAAATGTATGCAGAAATTCTGTGCGTGAACATAGTCTAAGGCAGTAGGCATCTACTTTTAGTCCTTAGCTTCTGATGGGTATGTCTCTCTGTGTACTTGGTCTAGTTACTGGAATGCTCAAATACAAGTCAGGCTTTACTAGACCAGGGCTTTGTAGTGAATTCTCTAATCCAAAATACAACAGGACACTTACAAACTGTGCATTAATTGCATGGCAGAGCTGAAGAAAGTGGAAAAATGTCCTGAATTTCAAAATATATGTTGGGAAAAACTTTAGTCCCTTGCCAGTCCAAAACTCTCCAGTATGGTGATTGCATAAATACAAAAGATGTGGTTTATGCCACAAAAGGAGCATAGGGAGACACTTCTGTAAGAGTTAAGCCAAATAGTTAGTTTACACCCAACAATGTATGGGACACTGTCCGCATTGAAAGGTATGGCCAACAATTTGTTTAGTAAAGGTACTGGTAGGAACCTCTAAAAGCACCAAGCAGGGGTGTAGCTACATTGCTCACATCCGTGTCAAGCTACCAATTAAAATAACATCTCATGTTAGGGGCAGCAAGTCTAAGGGGTCTCCCCTACCATTAAAAAGCCTATAACATACTATTCCTTTCCTTGCAAGATTCTAGAAAGAAATATTGGGCTACCATGAAAAAAATATTTAGAAATTCAAGCAACTACATTATTTTGAAAATATCTATCCCGCCTAAGGCTTTGTTCACACAGCAAAATTTCCGAATGGATTCCAGCGGGAAAATTTTGCTCAGAAATTCTGTTGCAGCAGAGTCCTATTGTTTTCAATGTGATTTCAATGTGATCGTGCATATGCACACAGCAGAATTTCTCTAGCTGAAATATCTGCTGCATAAATTAAGATTCCGGGCCTCCGCAGTAAGAATTGACATGCCAATTCTTTCTGCGGAATCCACTTGGCAAAATGCATTGCCAGCTATGGAGACTAGTGACGACACATTTCTGAGCAGTCCTAGCACCGGCATGTTCTGCCGGGGACCACTGTCTGCGGAAATTTTCTGGGCGGACATTGAGTCATGTTAATATAGCCTAACAGTGATAAGGGGAGAATATCCCATACCCTTTATTTGTGGCTCCACTACATTTTATAACGTAGTTACTCAAAAGTCAAACTAAAGTTACAAGAAAAGAGGGTCCAATGGGTAAAATTATAAAGGCATCATAAAACCAAGTACTTTACTATACATAACTGAAATACTAAAAGGGGTTTCTAAACCCCTTTTCTGCCTAAAACTATATATTCTGACTTGTTAGTCTACTTGTATCAAAGAAATGTGTGTCCTCTATCTTCTACTGATGTCAGTTTACCATGCATACTGTCGTATCCTTCAGGACCAACTCTACCGAGGGTGTGGTCATCCTTCCATGCCAAACCAACCTCAACCCAGCAGGCTCGAGTCAGTAGTAGGACAGTAACCTGTCAACGCACATATTTTTCTGCTTTTTTAGTCATCTCCAAAAATACGTTGGTGGAAACGCACTTGTATTATGTTCAAGCATTGCCAACTCAGCGGCCTTTATTTTGATATTACTTTCTCCTGAGATCGTCCAGAACTTTGCCATGTTGTTTCTTCCTTGTTTTTCAGGTTTGAGATGTACTTACTGACTGGAACGCCGAAAATGTTTTGCTAACAAACAGTTAGTCATTTTTATAATGACACAGTACGAGAAAAAGGTATGTGCCAGGGAAGACTTACAAAACATCGCAATTTGCCACTGAAAGGTCAAGACATTTTCTTCATCCATTTATTCCGCTCAGATTTGTACGATATTCCGGACATTTATAAGGTAAGCCTACCAAAAAAATATACACTGATGAACCATAGCATTAAAGTGAATAACATTGATCATTGACCAGGGCACCAATCAGGGCGTAAGCTATATTAGGCAGCAAGTGAACAGTCAGAAAATGGGGTAGTACAAGGATTTAAGTGGTTCTGGCAAGGGCCAAACTGTGTTCCCCCTGCCAACACTGCAAAACTTGTCTTAATTTGATCAAGCATCTGTGGAATGTGCTGGAGCACCAAGTCCATGAAGGCTGTACATCACAACTTAAAGGGATGTCCCATGCAAATAACAATACCAACCTCGTGTTTTCAACAAAAAAAATTGCAACGGGTACCACTGGAAAAATAAAGAAGGTTGTAACTTGGAATTTATTTAGAGCTTTCAGCTTATTTCATTAAATGCATACCGTCACTTAGAAAACCTTAGACCTGTCCTAGCGATGCTGTCTTATCCCTGCTCGTTCTCCTAATCAGTGGAGGTCTGAGCACACAGACCCCCCACCAATCAAAAGTTTTGAAATGTCAAAAGCTTTTTAAGTGACAAGTACACTTTAAGAGACCCTACTAGTTTTTTCATTATGTCTAAAAGATTTCTTTATCATAAACTTGATAGAAAAGATCTGTAGTCTCAGAATACATTGTCCTGGTCTAAAATACACACCTATAAACCATTTTTCCCATGCTACTGTTATGGTGCCTAATAAGGCTGAGTTTACAATACCATTGTTGATTCCACTGTTCGTCTCTATCATCAGAGCAAAACAATGGAAAAAAGGGCCCGGAGATCTGTTGCAAACTGTACTTTAATGCAGTCTGTTGGGTAGATGCACTGTGTAATGGAGGCACCTAACACAGCCTCCACTGGTCATGTAAAGGAGTCTAGGGGGGAACTTTGCTACCCCTAAAGTGAAGCATGTTGATGTGACCCCACTCTTTCTTTCTAGAAATGCATAGGTAATGGAACAGATTCCCAGAAGACTTTTCTTTAGTGTTTCTTCAGTTTTGAGAGATGTTTCAACAAGACTGCATCGGATTCCCTCGTGTTGGTCCACCACTGCCAGTAACTTACTTTATCTAAATAAATAGGGACAAAAGTAAAAAGTGAAAGTGTTTCAAAAACAAGCAGCACAGGAAGGAAACCTGGACAGGCATCAAAGCTTATAGGGGTTCTTCTGCAGAGATGGAAGGAAGTGATTTGGCTTGCTCACAAGCAGTTTCTAGAAATGTTTTTCGAGTAGCCTGATGTAGAGATATGAATAAACACTACACCACATAGGTATAAATTATTTGGAGAAGAGGTCATTAATATTAAAGTGGTCTTAGCCAGATGCCACCCATTATCAATAGAGATAAGCAAATTTCAGAAAAATTCGATTCGGCCGATTCGGCGAATTTTCCCCCCAAAATTTGGTTTGGTCCAAATTTGTTTGTGGCAAATCGCTATTAAGAACAGATATTTCAAGCCTACAAAGAGGCTAAATAGGGGTGTAGAACACTTTGCCTTGTCCTAACACACTTAGGGAGTTTGCTGTGTTAGTGAAATAATACTGTTATTCAGTATGACATGCAGATTATAGGCATCGCTATTAGAATTACTGCTGCAGAGCATCTGGATGTGGCAGATTTTTAATGTCATTTTTATCAAATTTAATTTGAATTTATTTAAATTTTTTGATTACCCATTCTGGGGAGCATCGAGCTGGCGGTCTTCCGCCAGCCGAGATACCAGCTGTTCCTGCCCCTTCATCTCAGCCCCCCCTGACTGTGAAAGTGTGACTGTTTCATTTAATCAGTAATGGTTCATTGTTATCTCTCCAAGCTGTTTCATTGGATTCTTGTGAAAATTCCACTGGTAATATGACGTCGACGACCATAGGGCCTCAGTCTTGAAAAGATTACATCAATTTTTTTTAAATTTAAGATTTATATTAGATTCCCAAGTTTAACCACTTAAGGACTCCTTAAGGTTTTTACGTTTTTGAACTTTCGTTTTCTCATCCTTACCTTTAAAAAAATCATAATTCTTTAATTTTTGCACCTAAAAATCCATATGATGGCTTATTTTTTCCCCAACCAATTCTTCTTTGCAATGACATTAGTCATTTTACCCAAAAATCTATGGCAAAACGGAAAAAAAACATAATTGTGCGACAAAATTGAAGAAAAGACATTATTTTGTAACTTTTGAAGGCTTCCGTTTCTACTCAGTAAATTTTTCGTAAAAATTACACCATCTCTTTATTCTGTAGGTCCATACGATTAAAATGATACTCATATAGGTTTTGTCGTAATTCTGGAAAAAATCATAACTATATGCAAGAAAATGTATATGTTTAAAATTGTTATATTCTGACCCCTATAACTTTATTTTTCCGCATACGGTGTGTTTTTTTGCGTCGTGATCTGAAGTTTTTAGAGGTACCATTTTCGAATTGATCAGACTTTTTTATCGCTTTTTATTCATTTTTTCATTATGTAAAAAGTGATCAAAAATACGCTATTTTGGACTTTGGAATTTTTTGGCGCGTATGCCATTGACCATACAGTTTAATTCATGATATATTTTTATAATTTTTACATTTCCGCACGTGGCGATACCACATATGTTTATTTTTATTTACACAGTTTTTTTTTATGGGAAAAGGGGGTGATTCAAAATTTTATTAGGGAAGAGGTTAAATGATCTTTATTAAAGGGGTACTCCGGTGAAAACCTTTTTTCTTTTAAATCAACTGGTGGCAGAAAGTTAAACATATTTGTTTAATAGGGGATCTTTTACATTGATCATTGTTATCCCCTAGGATAACTTTGATCAATGATTCTGCCGCTTGACTGCTCATTCCTGGATCTCAGGCACGGAGCAGTCATTCGGCGATCAGACACACAGGAGGAAGGTAGGGGGCCTCCTTGTGTGCTCCAGCTGTTCGATTTTGCCGCAGCATTCCCGAACAGCCCACTCAGCTTGCTGGGAGTAGTTTACTTTCACTTTAGACGCAATGATAAACTTTGAACGCCACGTCTAAAGGGTTAATAGCGCGCGGCACCGCGATCAGTGTTGCGCGCTATTAGCCACGGGTCCCTGCCGTTGTTAGACGGCCGGGCCTGACCCTCTATGATGCTATGGAAAGGGACTGGACTCAGGGGGTACAGATACACCCCGAGTCCTTAAGAGTTTAAAGGGGTTCTCTGGTGTAATTTTTTTTTTTTTTTTTTATTAACTGGTGCCAGGAAGTTACACAGATTTGCAAATTACTTCTATTAAAAAATCTTAATCCTTCCAGTACTTATTAGCTGCGGAATACTACAAAGAAAGTTCTTTTATTTTTGGAACACAGAGCTCTATGCTGACATCATGATCACAGTGCTCTCTGCTGACATCTCTGTCCATTTTAGGAACTGTCCAGAGTAGGAGAAAATCCCCATAGAAAGCATATGCTGCTCTGGACAGTTCCTAAAATGGACAGAGATGTCAGCAAAAAGCACTGTGGTCATGATGTCAGCAGAGAGTACTGTGTTCCAAAAGGAAAATAATTTCCTCTGTAGTATTCAGCAGGTAATAAGTACTGGAAGAATTAAGATTTTTTTTAAATTTTTACTTTCTGGCACCAGCATGAGGAGACCATAGGGCCTCACAATCCCTAAGCTTAAAAGATGAATTTTCAAATTTAAATTGAAGATTTATGGTAGCTAGTGCTACCATAAAAGTGTCTAGGTAATGTCCCAGCAGCATAAGGAGACCATAGCGCTTCACAATCCTAAGATTAAAAGATGAATTTTCAAATTTAAATTGAAGATTTATGGTAGCTAGTGCTGCCATAAAGATTTTTTCTGTAATGTCCCAGCAGCAGAAGGAGACCATATAGTGGCTGAATGACACAGCCTGAAGGTGGCGGAAGCATGAGCAGACCATGGCTAAATGGCACAGGGTGGCGTTGGTGGCAGTATGAGTAGAACATATAGTGGCCGAATGACACAGCGTGGAGATGATGGCAGCATGAGCAGACCATATAGTGGCTGAATGGCACAGCCTGGAGTTGGTGGCAGCATGAGGAGAACCTATAGTGGCTAAATGGCACAGCCTGGAGTTGGTGGCAGCATGAGGAGAACATATAGTGGCTGAATGACACAGCCTGGAGTTTGTGGCAGCAAGAGGAGACCATATAGTGGCTGAATGACACAGCCTGGAGATGGTGGAAGCATGAGGAGACCATATAGTGGCTGAATGACACAGTGTGGAGGTGGCAGCAGCATGAGGAGACCATATAGTGGCTGAATGGCACAGCCTGGAGGTGGTGGAAGCATGAAGAGAACATATAGTGGTTGAATGAGACAGCCTGGAGGTGGCAGCAGCAGCATCAGGAGTCCTGAAAGTGACCTGGTGACAGAGTGGTGCGGTGGGTGGCAATACCAGTACCCGGTGACGAAGGTGGGTGAAAAAAGGTCTGATGCAGAGGAATGTTTGTAACTAGTGAGCAGCGCCTTAAATATGTTGTGCACTATCCATATTTGTGAAGTGTTGGTGTGGCACCATGGTCAATCTACTCTGATGCATCAGGCATTTGTGGTGGAAATCCTGGCTGATCCATGCCTGATTCATCTTCACAAAGTTCAGTCTCTCCACATATTTCTTGGACAGATGAGTTCTCCCTGGGGTTACTGTGGCCCCCGCCCGCACTAAACTCCCGCTCTGATGGCACACTACTGGACAGACAGGACAGCTTTTCCAGGGCAAACTCTGCTAGTTGCGGCCACAAATCAACGGATCTTGAAGGTGTGTTGGCATGGACATGTCAAGGTATGCCACTACCTGCTGGTTCAGGTCCTGCTCCAGGTCAACCTGATACTGATGAAATGCTTCACTATGCAGATGAAGAAAGGTACTCATCAGCGACTGAAGACCCAGGCTGTTGCTGATGGAGCTGGTACTGCTCCTGCCACCCCACCCCTCCCCAGCAGCCATGGCAGTGGAAGGTGAGTGCAGAGGGCCCCCTGAGTCAGACCTGCAAGAGGATGGACGATGGTGCCGATAGGCATTGGCCAACTGACTACGTAGGATGTCTCTGTAGTAGGTCAGTTTGTCCTCCCTTTCAGTGGGTCTAAAATAGGCCTCAATTTTGTGCCGGAAGCGAGGGTCCAATAAGGTGGAGAGCCAGAAGTCATCCCGCTGCTGAATGGTGACAAATCGGTGGTAACTATGCAAGCAAGTGAGCATGCATCATGCCATTTGTGCAAGTGGCTCAGAGGGACTCCCTGCCTCCATTTCCACTGCATACTGCTATGGTGTGTCTGGGTCCTATGTCTTGCCTTCTTCATAACCCTCTAGCTCCTCTGGCTGCTCCTGCTCCTCCTTTCCTGTCAGATGACTAGAAAAAAAACGCTCATTTCGTGAAACCTAAACTGTTCTCCATTGTGCCCCTCCTCCTTCTCCTCCAGTTCAGCCCCCACAGAGCTCATGTGCATGTCCTGGCACTTCTCTACCTGACATACTTAGTGCGTATATGAGGGAAGTACAATATGCTTCCCTACGCTTAAAACAGTATTTGTCTAGAACAGCAGTAGGTGTGTACCTACTTACTACCTACTTAAGACTTTATCAGACACAAAATAGTACACCACTTAGATGCACTTATGTGGTATGCAATTATGAGGGCAGAAAAATGCGCTACAGTACGCTTAATAAAGTATGTGTACAACACCAGCCGGTGAGTTCTTTTGGCTGTCCTTTCACAGTATCTAGGCCCTTAAGACTTTATCAGGAACAAAATGGTACAACACTTAGATGTACGTATGTGGTATGCACTTTTGAGGGCAGAAAAATGCGCTACAATATGCTTTAAAAAGTTTTTGTGTACAACACCAGCAGACACCAGTGCTACAGCACACAGTCGCTGTATACTACAGCCAAAATTGCACTTTTTCAATCTCACTCCCTTCCCTTTCAGTGCTTTTAACTCTGTAGACAGTGACTGGGAGATGAATCCCTGCAGTAAGAATGCTTTTCTGTGGAAAACAAACGTCTCTCTGTCCAACAGAACACTGACTTGACTAGGAGGTAAATCGCTGCTGGAAAAAGCTTTCCTGTGTAAGACACAGGGCTGTCTGTCACTATCTATCTCTCTGCAGTGTAAGGATGAAGTGACTGGCAGCACTATGGCTGCTGATTATATAGGGCTGTGACATCAAGGGAGTGACTGGCTGCTGATAGGCTGCATCCTGCATATGATTCAGGGTCATCACGCCTACCATTGTTCCCGCCTTCCCAGGATTCCTTGTGCCATGTCCTCACATGTAGATCTGCCCTTTATATATATGGAAACCAAGGAAAAAACTAAATCAAATGTCCATATAAAATGAGAGTCAAATTTTTTTATGATTGGCTTCTGTGCCAGAGCACTGTACCATTTGAATTGTGTTTATAGAGCAGGGCAAGTGATGTGTGGGTTTAAAGAGAGTTTAAACCCATATCCATCCATACACCACCCAGAGCCGAGAAAAAATAAAAGGGCTTTTTAGCAATTGGTGGAAAGTCTCAGCACCCAAAATACCCCTACTGATTGAAAAATTTTTTGTCACTATGAAATGTCTGAAGTAAGTCAAAATGATAGGTACTGTTTAAAGGGGTATTCTGGCCACACAATATTTTTTTCCATATTTGACTTGGAGCACTGTATGTGAGCTGTAAAAAATAAATAAGAAGCTATACACAAAAAGCCAACCTCAATCCCCTGCTGTTGTCATTACAATAGCTCCTGGTCCCCGCTGTTTTCTGCTGCTTTTTGGTTCCTGTGATGTGTTATCCCTGCAAAAAATGCCAACTCAAACAATCATCTCAGTAATAATTTGGCTGACCAAACATTTTCTACAGGGACAACACATCACAGCAAAAAGAGAGCAAAATGCAGCAGGGTAGTGTAAGGGAGTATGGCTTCTTTTTTATTGTTATAGAATCTGGGGTCCATGAAAAAAAAGTTTATGTTGCTGGCATACCCCTTTAAAGCTCAAGTTCTCATGTATACATCAATGTCACTGGCACAGACCCATGGGTACTCTGTGTGTGGTGTATAATGAATCCATGAGGTGCTCTATTCTCTCTCTGAACTATAACATACATTGAAGTGCACTACAATGTTTTCGTATCCTTGAGAGGTATTGACAGAACAGGTTGCCAGCGTGGAATGTGCAGATAATCCTTTATTGAATAAAATCAGAAACACAGGAACGGGAAAACATGACGCGTTTCAGGCGTGTACCGCCCTTAGTCGATGTTTCTGATTTTATTCAATAAAGGATTATCTGCACATTCCACGCTGGCAACCTGTTCTGTTCTTCGTTGTTTGGTGTATCCGTACACCTGCTGTGCTGTGGAAAGGACACCCATCCGGTGAGCTGATCTACTTGTCTCCTATCTTGAGAGGTATTGTTTTGGCCCTGAGCCAGCAACGGGTACCATATTAGAATAAATAAACAAAGAAAAAAGAGGAATTCAGCTCACCACCATGCGGTATTGGATACAGGAGCTCCGTAGTGGCAGGAGAGCAAGGCAGGCCAGGCGCGGGCCGTGTCCCAGGAAAAAATGGAAGAGATGAGGCACGAGTGCAGGGGGCCTGCAGCTGGTGCTTCTTCTCTTCCACCATATTAGAATACATTCAACATAGATGCAAGATAGAGTATTATTTCTTCTTTTTTTCTTATTAATTCTCATCTTAACAGTGGATGAGGAAGTGGCAGCAAGGCATAAGACATTGGGGGACACTCTGTTAGTATGTATAATTACAATTTAATATAATATATGTAATGTAATTACAATTCAACCAACATCCGCAGTTTAAAGTCATTTGGACAAAAAATTGGATAAAATTGCCAGTAGCCGTGTGTCTGTAAAATCCAAATAAACACCTGGTCAATAAAAGGAAGAAAAACGGCTCTAAACTTTTGCCAAGTAACCATCAGTCGGGAAAAACAACCTAAAAATAAGTGTCAGTGCCACAAATTAATCCTATACTTGTTCATCGTGAATCACGTACCGCAGGATGTTAACCATCTCAGATCTGAGAACTTTCTGTCTTTTCCCCTTCCTCAGCCCCTGCAGAAATTAAGTAGTTAACAGTCGCCTGTCAGTCAAACCAGGAGGGGTTGGTGAATCATGGTGTGTCATACTGTAGCTGGCAGCGTCATGCCTCCAAGCTCAATGTTATTACAGTTCTGCGGCTGCAGCTATCTACAGACAGACATAGCAGTAACATTAGCATTTGTCCCAATTTCCTATAGCTACATGTGTCAATCTTCTACATGTGGGTTGTCTCACTTGTGGTTTCTACAGGCTGAGGCTATACAGAGAAGGGATACAATAGTGAAATTGCAGATAAGAAGACTACAGTGTTTTTTTTTCTATGAAATATTGGTGTTTTTCTCCCACAGAAGTCGAATGAAAGAGAAAAAAAAAAACACCATTAAAAATGCAATGTGGGTTCTGCATTGGCGTTTTTCTGGTGTTTTTTTTTTTTTTTTTAAAGGGGTGGACACAGAAACAGGAAAAACTGGCACAATTTTCAGACAAAGGCAACAAAATACAGAAAACTGCAAAAAAGGCAGGAAAAATCAGTGGCTGTTTTATGGGTTTGTTATTTTTTGTAATTCTTTTTTTTTATTTTTTATTTTTTTTAGGGGGGGGGGGGGGTTCTCTCCAGCTCTTGCTCCTATTTCATGCATTCATGTATTCTGAATTGAGAAGGGGTAAGCTGCTGCCAGACAGCTCAGGCTGTGGCTTACCTGTACGAAAAGAGAAGGATCAGGCGGTTAAAATTTGATCTGATCCTTCTCTCCCTAATAGGGAGCATTGGGGAGAGAGTCTGGAGGCCCCCATACACACTTAAAGGTCAGCATGTTTGGTCAACTTTTCACCAATGTATACAAAGCCTTCAGAGAAGAAAAATAGTCAGAAAGGGCTGGACAGACTATTATGGCCTCATTCACCCTCACACTAAACAATAAGAGGAATTAGTCATGCATATGGCAATACCGCTAGATGACTGCAATACGTATCCTGTTATCTAAATCTTACAATTTGATTACTATAATTGAAATAATTTAGTATTAGAAATACATTGCCATGTACTAAGTTTATCTAGATGGATTGTAGCATTCAAACTACAGTATATTGGTTCCTCCCCCACCTCACTATTGCATCCTTATAAATCGCCTCCTCTAAGCTGCAACATGGGACCATGTTCAGGTCTGCAGATGTAAAAATAAATGAACTAAATTGTACATACAAATAACATTCATCTTCTGAAAACAATGTTACATTGTATGTGCTGAAAGGCTTTCAAGCTCCAGTGAAAGTCATCACTACCTGCTATGGTGCAACACACAATGCAGGAAATATACAACCCTGGATGAGTAATAGGTTGCACATTTATTCCTGTCCTGACCCCATACCTTTTGCAGGAACTTGGAAACAAATCCTATTGATTGTTCTTTTGACTTCTAATAACACGACGATGCACACTAACCTATCTGACCCAGTCTTATCGAATACAGTGCAGGCTTACCTGAGAGATTAACCTTTGGATTAGTCCATAGCAGATCGAAGCAGGTTTCCTTGGCCCCAAATCACATGCCTAAAACCTTCAGCTGTCCTTCCAAAAACAAATCAATTTCTAAATTTTTCCTAAAAATTCCAGCTGTCAAAAAAATGTTCTAGCTTGTTTTAGAAACTGTTATAGACTGTAGCTTGGTGAAATCCTTGATAGAGTATTGTAAATTGTAGGGAAAAGTGGTGTCTGCCATTAAAAAGAAACCATGGGGTAAATTGACCATCCTCCGGGATGATGTGGCAGCTTGTCCTGATTCCCACAGAGTGAGAAGAAGAAGAAGCTGGAGACTTATCTTATATAGTGCATTGTGCCTTGTCTTAGTGCCCCTATTTCATAAGACAACATTATATAGAGCGAGACCTGGGAGAAGATGTGTACTATTAACAAGTGGCCAAGGATACCTTTTCTTAAGCTCCATTCATAAGAGCAAGATGCAGCCAAACAACATGACAATTGTTCTCTCTCTTCTCACCTCTGTGTAGGCCACTGATCTTACCTGCTTTTCTTTTTTCTTAAACCATAAAAAATAACTTAGCTACTCTCCAAGTATCTTTATTCAAGTGCTTACAAGACATGTTTTTTTTTCCTTCAAAATTTTTTGGATGGCGCACTTGGTTTGGCTATGAAACATAAAATTCCTGGGGCCTTGTTGTATTCTCACAGGTTCTAAGAGAAGGAGACGGGAACTATTAAGAGAGAAGAGAGGGGGAGAGGTCATGGTGCCATCAATGCTCTCCCTGCACTCACGGAACAATGGGCCTACACATATACCTGTCCCTTCATATTGCTTTCTGCCTCTTGTCTTCAAAGACACTGATAACAACTAAGAACTGAGGGAAAACAAGGACAATAATTAAAGGGATACTTTTTTCGGTAGTCACATATTGGATGTCTGATGACAGATGTCCAGTCCAGTTGACTTATAAATTAAACTTTTTTTTTCTTTTCTTTTTTATTAATCTGCGGTTTCATCCTCATATTGAAGTGAGGGCACATCGTTTTATCCAGTTTCATCTGCTGCAGGTGCACTGGGACTTTACTTTAGTTTTTGAAAGTTGGATGAAACTTAATGTTTTATGTTTTTGTTTTTCCTTTTACTTGAATCAATATATACACAATTGCAAGAATGGTACAGGTCTTAGTCCCTCCTGTCCATGCAGATTCCCTCTTTACAGACAGTCACAGTTCTCACTGTTTAGAGTCCCTCCAGTTTATAGCATAAAATTCTTTCCTATAATACTGTTGTGAAAAAAAAATTCCTTTTGTGCCAGGTTGATATAAATTCTTTATTTATTTACTCATGCATACAAAACAATTCCTTTTAGGTTTTTTTTATAATTCATTGCCTGTCCTCTGTTTGGGCTACCACTAGTAGATCTGATTTCCGACATCCCGCTGATCAGCTGTTTGAAAAGGCTACAACGCTCATGCAAGTACCACAGGCTTGTGCCATACTGTTGTTAGCGGTGGTGCAAGGAACTACAGTGCTGACTCCCACAGCACCTTGCACCAAGACTACTAATAGTACAGACTGCAAGGAAAAGCAAAGGTTATCATTGAAGAGGTTGCAGTGCTTGGCACTCGTCTCATGCTAGATGCTGTTGGGAGTCAGACTTTACTATTTTGAAGGACAGTTATTTCTTCCAAAAACAGCACCACAACTGTCTTTAGGTTGTGTGTGGTACTACAACTTATACTAATAGAACTAAGCTGTAATACCACACACAGGTGGAGTTGTTCTTTTAACAAATCAGCTCTGTTTTTATAATCCTGGATTATCCATTTGTAGAGAACCTGTTTACCCCCGAGGTATCTGTTTAAGGAAATACTTGTATTCCGTATGAAGTAACAATTTCCAGAGCATCTTTTTTAATAATTCTTTTTTTGTGTAGTTCCTAATAAATAAATTTGATGATATGGACAGATGAAAAATGGAATCCAGTTCTGGCGCTTTTCCTATTAAAACTTTGTTTTTATTGAGATGAGCTTAAAAAGTTTACATGTAGTAACACTTACCGAGCCCTTTATCAAGCATGTGCATGTCTACTTATAAATAAATTGACAACTGGGCTTTACCATTACCCTATCATTGGTGTATGTACAGTTTTTCACATTCACCACAAATTGGACAGTGTTGAGGCATGTAGGGACACACACCCCAACCGGTAACACCCAGTTGTTAATTTATACAAACATGTCTAGGATAAATAAGTGGAATGGCATGGTGCAGAGTTCAGTTATGGTATAACTAATGCTCATGCTGACACTAATGCTGCCTTTTTTTAAATTAAAAAAAAAACCTTTGTACCATATTACAGGCCTGTATGCCTGCTCACTCTTCGGGGCTTGTGTGAGGGCGGAAGGGGGCATGGCCCGACAGGCGCAACATCACCTGAAGCCTGCCGGTGCTCACTTCTCCCCTTCTTCATCTCTCTCTATGCCTGCATGCGCTGCACAGAGGGTGTCAGAGCAGTCACTGAAACCCAGCGGAGATGACAGCCATGACCATTTCTGTGTTTGGCTTGTTTACCTAAATCAAAACCTGCATGTGTGAATCCAGTCTTGAAGGCATTGTCTTCGACTCCCAGTGGCCTGACTGCTGATCTTGCTGGTGGAACCTGCAGGTAGCCAAGCACTTGCAGCTTCGGGGGATATGTATTATTATGTTTTGGCATCTATATAAGGACAGCTCAAGTCTGCTAGAATAGCTTTCCATTTTGACTTATATAGGGGGTCCTGAGCAGGGGAACTCCATCTATTATGTCTACATCAGTAATGGGGCATATGAATGAACCTGTAGCATGCTAATAATATTATTGCAAAACTAAGTCAGATTTATCAGGTCCTTGAGAAACTCTCCTTAGGCATGTCCCAGTTATATCTGCTTCAGGCAAAACTGGATAACAACCAATATGGCCCCTTTGGCAACTTCCACTTTCTCTATCGGCTCCATTGGGGGACACAGACCGTGGGTGTATGCTGCTGTCTCTAGGAGGTGTGAAACTATGGTAATAAAAAAGTCTGCTCCTCTCAGCAGGATATACCCGCCTTCAGGCTCTGAGCTAATCAGTTTAAGCTTAGTGTCTGAAGGAGGTGGACATGGTCTGGATTTCTCCGGACCAGGTCTTCTGATTTTTTGTTTTCCTAGTATAGGGACGTGTTAGTTTTTTATTCCTTTTTCTTTTTCTGTTTTCAGGTGGGGACTCAGGGACTCCGGTTCCCTGTTTTCCCCATTGCAAGTAAGGGGGCACAGACATTGCGTATATGCGCTGTTCACCCACCCCCCCTCGCCAACGGTCAGCGCCTGGGTTGGTACCTCATGGGTCCGGGTCCCCCTATTTCCCTGCTCACCTCGCTCGCGCATAGCAGCCAGGCGTGATGCAGGTAACTAAAGCTGACTGAAGACTTCACTGAAGACTCCATTAGGTAAGTTCTTCTGACGGAGGTAAGTACTTCCCCTACTTTTTCTAGGGCCCGCGGGTTCTCTTCCCAACTCATTCACACCATGCTTAAGGCTCGTAAGCCCTCCTCCCCAAGAATTTACCACCGTACTTGGCGGTCTTATTTTCATTGGTGTGAAGCTCAGTCCCCGGTAACCTTCTCGGTTCCCCGTCTTCTCTCCTTTTTGCAGTCGTGGTTGGAACTGGGGTTGTCTCTCAGTTCAATTAAAGGTTAGGTTTCGGCCCTTGCTGTTCTTTTCCAGAGGCCCCTGGTTTCTAATTCTCATGTCCGGACCTTCCTTCAAGGAGTGGTGCACGCTGTTCCTCTTTATCGGTTACCCTCTCCCCCTTGGGACTTGAATTTGGTTCTGAGTGCCCTCCAGGGTGCACCCTTTGAGCCCCTTAGAGAGGTGTCTCTCTGCCTCCTTTCTTGGAAAGTGACGTTTCTTGTTGCTATCACCTCCATCCAGAGGGTGTCTGAACTGGCAGCTCTTTCCTGCCGTTCTCCGTTTCTGGTGATCCACCATGATAAGGTTGTTTTCCGGCCAGATCCTTCCTTTTTGCCTAAGGTAGTCTCAGCCTTTCATCTCAATGAGGACATTGTCCTCCCGTCTTTTTGTCCTGCTCCTTCTCATCCTAAGGAGCGCTTACTACACAAGCTGGATGTAGTTCGGGCTGTACGGTCTTATCTCTCCATCACTTCTTCGTTTCGTCAGTGTGATTCCTTTTTCGTCCTTACGGAAGGTCGTCACAAGGGACAACCTGCTTCCAAGGCCACCATTTCTCGGTGGATTTGGTCCGCCATTTCGGAAGCCTATCACTGTAAGGGGAAGATTCCTCCTTTCAGGGTTGTGGCTCATTCTACCAGTTCTGTTGGGGCATCCTGGGCTCACCAGAATAGAGCCTCGGCCTCGCAGATTTGCAAGGTGGCAACCTGGTCGTCTTTGCACACTTTCTCGAGGTTTTACCGAGTTCATACTTTCGCATCGGCTGATGCTAGTCTGGGTCGTAAAGTGTTGCAGGTGGCAGTGGATAGGCCGTCTGCCTGACTGCTCATCTGCCCACCCAAGGGACGGCTTTGGTACGTCCCACGGTCTGTGTCCCCCAATGGAGACGATAGAGAAAAGGAGATTTTTGTTTACTTACCGTAAAATCTCTTTCTCGAAGGATCCATTGGGGGACACAGCTCCCACCCTTTTTGGGATTTTCCTTTGGTTCTCTGTCCGAGGGTGTGTTCAGTTGTGTTTTTTCTTCTGGTTCTCGGACAGTTTTGGGTTTTTCTTTGACCTGTTGGTCTCCTCCTATTGCTCTGGTACTTAAACTGATTAGCTCAGAGCCTGAAGGCGGGTATATCCTGCTGGCAGGAGCCGACTTTTTTATTACCATAGTGTCACACCTCCTAGAGACAGCAGCATACACCCACGGTCTGTGTCCCCCAATGGATCCTTCGAGAGAGATTTTACGGTAAGTAAACAAAAATCTCATTTTTTGACTTTTTCAGCTATAAGGAGGATGGGAGGTATCACTTCATAATATGGAAGATTTACCAGAAGAAGGCACGGAAAGTTTGGTGACTTTCTTACCTGTAATGGCAGCAATATTGGTTGTAACTTAGAAACAAGGAGAAGAACTCAAGGATATATACATACTGATTTAAATTGAAAGCTCCATTACAGAGGTAAAACAGGTATTAGGACCTATGTTCACATGTCAAAGTAGAGGAATAAAGTAAACAGTAATGTCACAGTATAGGGGTTATGGGACTATACACATGGTGATTTCTCAATAGTGACACAATGGCCATGATATACTATTGTGACCCCAACATTGTGCATGGTGACACATAGCGATGTCATAGTAGTGAAATAATGTGCATAGTAATGTCACATAGAATAATGCACACAGGTGACATCACAGCAGAGGGAAAAAATAATGTCACTGTACAAAAGTAATTAACACTGCATTGAAGCAACAAACAATTATTTTGTAGCAAATCTTGTAGCCGATGCCCATTCGATTTTGGCCTAACCCATCCTAAATAGGGATCACTAATATTACCTATTCAACATTAGGCTGTCTTAGGTCTGTGGCCCCATAGCAGCTGCTACGTCTACTACCCTTTAAGTTATGTTCACAGTCCCTAAAAATCATTCATAGGTAAGTCTTATATGTTAGTAGCATGCTTGCTCCTCAAGGGTTAATCCTGAGTCCATACAGCTGGTCTCTGCCCCAAATGTAACAGGCCAGTATCACATGGTGACCTCAGGTCACTTGGCAGGTACTCACAAACCTCCTGACGTAAGTGGGAAGAGGCACATTTTGCAGTCACCATGGCCTTCCCAGGGAGCCAGAGGTGAACTGTCGTGTTTAAAGTTTACCTAAAGACAAATAGAAAGTGTCAACAGGGACCCTACCCAAATCTGATGCATGGTGAAGGCAAACACCCATTCAGACACATAAATCACATCTGCTCCCAGAGACCTTAACCCCTTGCGTTCGTGTTGGCGAATGCTTGTTACATTTCTCATGTTCCCTTTCTGCCGTTCTACTGGAACGTACCCTCTGACTAATATTTGACAAGGTTTGCACAGACACTTTTAATAGACAAGTATGCTTGAGCATGGCTTATACCAGACCAATATAGCAGCATGCAGACCGCAAGGAAGTAACCAGGTGTAGGAGAGGAAAGGAGAAGAATATAGAACTGACATTAAAATTAGTTTCCAAGGACTTATCGCTGGTTAAATGGTGTGGTGAAATCTAATGTAATTTACTTTGTTTCACTTCCTCCTCATATACAGGGTCATTATTTACTGTCAATGAATGGAAACATTTGGCTGAAACTTTTACACTGCAGCAGAGAATTTGTTATAGAATTTGTTTGGATACATTGAAACAAGCTATCAAGGCAGGAGAGAAATGTTTGCTGTTGATGTGTTTATCTCACATGAGACTGTCAGGCCTGGATACAGTTGTAGCAAAACCTTTTGCAGAATTAAAGCATAAATTACTTCGCTATCTTTGCCAGTCCTATACAGTGACCCCTCGACCCTCGACCATCGCATGTTGAAGGCAGCATCAACATACAATGCTTTTTTATGTCGGGGCCATCGCATAAACGGCTATCCGGCAGCACTGACTGCTTCAGCTGCCGCCGGATAGCCGTTTATGGTGCCCCGTGCCCTGTGCTGACGATCACTTATCTGTCCTCGGGGCTCCGGCGCGTCCTCCTCTGCATGGTCGTCGCTCTCCATCGACGTCATCACGTCACTGCGCACGCCGTCCCATCATCCAATAGGAGGGCGTGTGTAGGGACTTGATGGTGGCGACGGAGAGCGTGGATGCCGGGGAAGCAGAGGCCTTGCCGGTGCGTCGGGGACACCGCGGGAACGCGGCGACAGCGATGGACGGCGACATCCCGGGCAGTGGTGACGGTCTGGAGTGGCGGGAACATGTCAGTACAACTTTCTCTAACAGTGGTCTACAACCTGCGGACCTCCAGATGTTGCAAAACTACAACACCCAGCAGGCTGTCAGTTTGGGTCATCAGACAGGACCTGAGGCTGTAATATAGATGTAAAAATAAGTCTGCATTAAGCTATTGTAAATCCCTCCTTGAAGATTAGGATGAATATTATGTTATGCAACATTAATGGCTGAAGTTGAAACCCTCTAGTTCTGATACTTAAAGGGGTACTCCGGTGCTTAAACATCTTATGCCTGATCGCGGGAGTCCCGCAGCTGGGGCACCCCGTTTGTAATCAGTGCCCGGAGCGTGTTCGCTCCAGGTCTGAACATGGTCGACCGCAGGGCGGGTGGCGTGTGACGTCACGCCTCCGCCCCCGTGTGACGTCACGCTCCGCCCCTCAATGCAAGCCTACGGGAAGGGGCGTGATAGTTATCATGCCCCCTCCGGTCGGCTTGCATTGAGGGGCGGAGCGTGACATCACACGGGGGCGGAGGCGTGACGTCACACGCGGCCCTGCGGTCGCTGGTAATCAGTCCCGGAGCGAACACGCTCCGGGCACTGATTACAAACGGGGTGCTGCGTGCATGATCCCGGGGGTCCCCAGCTGCGGGACTCCCACGATCAGGCATCTTATCCCCTATCCTTTGGATAGGGGATACGATGTTTAAGCACCGGAGTACCCCTTTAAGCATTTTCAGCTTTTTGCATATGTTTTCATGTATTTTATATAGAGAGCACTGGATCCCCGACTTGTGACATTCATATTTTATAACCAATTAATACGATAGACCAGTGTTTCCCAACCTTTTTCGACTCGAGGAACCCCTCGAAAAAAAATGACCACGGGAGTACCCCTAACGAATTTGACGAGCAGAAAAAAAAATGGGGGGGGGAAGGGACAGCCGTCTGCAATGCACAAGATCAATTTATCTGTTGACTATGTAGATTACAGTGCTGCTTTATACAGCAACTCACAAGTGACGTCTTCTAAAATCATCATCGTTCCTTTCTCTTCTCCGGGTCCGGGTCATCATAGCAATTTCTTCCAGCCACAATTCTTCACCATTAAACCTGCAAAACAAATCTATTACGCTCAGCACTTTTCCTGCATCAGCCTCAAGATTCCCCTTTAACAAGGTGTAAAGGGGTAACAGAGGGGTGTAGAGGAGTGCACATGGGGGACAGAGGGGTGTTGTGGGGTGAACATGGGTTACAGATGGTTGTAGAAGAGTTTACATGGGTGACAGGGGAGCATAGGGGGTGACAGAGGTTTGTACATGGTTGTAGAAGAGTGTACATGGGTGACAGGGGGAGTAGGGGGTGATAGAGGGGTGTACATGGGTAACAGAGGTGTTGGGGGTGTAGAGGAGTGCACATGGGTGACAGAGGGGTGTTGAGGGGTGTACATGGGTGAAAGAGGGGTGTAGAAGAGTGTACATGGGAGGCAGGGGTATGAGGGGTGAAAGAGGGGTGGACAGGAGTGACAAGGTGGTAACAGGGGTGACAAAGGGAGGGGTGAATAGTGGGGGTTGAACATTGGTGATGGGGGGATAAACTGGGGGGTAGTCAGAGGGGTGGTGAACATGGGTGACGGGAGCGGACAAGGTGGACATGGATGACAGGAAAGTGGACAAGAGTGAAAAGTGGTAACAGAGGGGTGACAAAGGGGTGGGGTGGACAGGGGTGACAGAGGGAAGAGGGTGCAATACCTTAATTAAGTTGAGCTGTTTTTCAGTGTCCTTCTGCAGGGGGTCAGGAAGATGGTCCTGGGGCCGGGAGGATGGTCCTGGGGCCGGGAGGATGGTCCTGGGGCCGGGAGGATGGTCCTGGGGTCGGGAAGATGGTCCTGGGGCCGGGAAGATGGTCCTGGAGCCGGGAGGATTGACCCAGGGCCGGGAAGATGGTCCTGCACGCCATCCCCATTGCATATATCCCCTTCCCAGCCTGCGCGCCTGGGAGGGGACGCTGTGTGTGCAGTGCGCACGTACCTGTAATGGGCACGCAGGCTTCCCTTCCCCGTGATTCACAGGTGTGCAGGCCAGGGCGGAAGATTTTTTTTTTTTAATTGCCGGAGCATCTCGGTACCCGGGCAGGGCCTGACAGGACCCGGGGTGGCGGGGAACCCCGGTTGGGAATCACTGCGATAGACCCTAGATCACTGATCATTTGAGGGACACCCACTGATTCTAAGCATCCGTCCAGTGTCAGACCAGAGTTACCTTGGCCCACAACAAGAGATGATCCTGGGGGTTCTCCTCCATCTATGCCTGTTCATAAAAGGGACACTGCGGAGTTGGAAAGGGTGCAGAGACACGCGACTAAACTAATATGGGGCATGGAACATCTTAGCTATGAGGAGCGATTAAAGGAGTTACAATTGTTTAGTCTTGAGAAGAGACGTTTAAGGGGGGATATGATAAACGTATATAAGTATATAAATGGCCCATACAAAAAATATGGACAAAAACTGTTCCAGGTTAAACCCCCCCAAAGGACGAGGGGGCACTCCCTCCGTCTGAAGAAGAAAAGGTTTAGTCTAAAGGGGCGACACGCCTTCTTTACCGTGAGGACTGTGAATTTATGGAACGGTCTACCTCAGGAACTGGTCACAGCAGGAACAATTAACAGCTTTAAAACAGGGTTAGATACATTCCTGGAACAAAATAACATTAATGCTTATGCAGAATTATAAAACTACATCCCTTTCCCTTATCCCCTTACACCCTTCCCTTCAATTCCCTGGTTGGACTTGATGGATGTATGTCTTTTTTCAACCATACTAACTATGTAACTATGTGACATCCATACTCAATTACATGGTAATCATTCTAATTATGATTGAACATACCTTATAGATATGATTAATCATACCTTAAAGAAATGGAGCCTAGTGACAATTGGTTGGTTCCAAAGTGCAAATGGAAATGTCCTCTGCTGGATCACTGATACCCCAATACAGGGTCCAATCCAGAGCCTATTGGGGAACCCCTGTTACCCTGGTGGGCCAGTCTGACCCTGCATTTGTCACTTAGTTTTGCTCTTGATAAAGGAATAGGCAGCACATGCTTGGCCATTCTTTATCAAAATCAATGAAAGTCACTGAGACCACTTGTTGTAAGGTGGTCACCAATATTGGACCCCAAGTAATGGGTTTATGATTTATCTCATAAGTCAGAAACTTTGCAGCTTTAATTTAAACACGACAGGGTGAGCATCACATGATTTTACTGGGGTATTGAAATTATCCAGTCCACTAACACCTCCATGTTAAGGCCCATTGTCCCCATAATAGCTGGTAGGCTGCTGAATGCTCAGTTGTCCAGTCTATTGCCCTATGACAGAGCAAGTTCTGGACATACAGCAGGTCACGGTGGCGCTGTAAGGTACATGAATATACATATTGCTGTTTTGTAGCAACATACAGCACATTTACATATTTTTCTTACTCTGTTGTCATGTACAGAACTAAATCCAGCCTCTGCAGTAAATGGGTAAGAGTTTAGTCATTTGTCCAGTTCAGAACAAGTAGTTGAGTGAAAATCAATGTGTTAGGTATTAACTTAAAGCTCAAGGGACATTAGAAATAGGCTATGTGCATCTATGGGCCCCCACAGATGAGAAAGACAAGAAAAAAAACCTTTCCCCCTTAACTGCCTCGGAATGCTTTCTTTCACTGACAGCAGTCAGAGATCTTCAAAATGGTGAGAAACTGAAACACAATTTTAAAAACAGTTTCCGAAACTATTATAAAATGATACATTTTAATTTACATAAATGTGGAAATACACTTTAATACAGGTCTTCTTAATATAATGTCTGTAGCCCATACGATTACTCTGCGCTCCTGAATGTTCATTGGTTATCACCATTTCCTGCTATAATAGTTTATGGTTTACTAGAAACAACGGAGATAAAATACAATTACATTGTACAAACACTCAGGTATCATTCCCTGGAAGTGCAAACACAAAGCATCATAAAACCTGACTGCTACTGGGATATCTGGGAAACTAAGAAGGAATCTGAAACTGGTAGGAATGACGAGATGGGATATGCAAAATCGAGGTAAGGATGAGATTGTTACATTAACACTTCATATCCAAGGGAGAATGAGTAAGGAAAAGGGAATGCTCCTTGGGGGAGGGGGAATAATCAACTGGTGTGCACCTGCCAAATTGCATGTGCATTGTGTTTATGTATTGACCTTTTTGCAAAACAGGTGATTTTTGGGACAGTTATATCCCAGAAATGTCCAAAAATACTGGCCAAAAAGAAGACACATGCACCTTAACATGTGGTCACTGTGCAAATTAATTATTGTAACCTTTGTATGCTGATCACATACCTTTTTGTTGCATCTAGTCCCCACCCCCTGTTCCTAAGTTATAGGACTTTGTAGCCCCTCTGATAGTTTAGGTAGTTTGTTAGAGAGGCCGGAGCCATGATTATAATATGGGCTGTAACAATGACTGTAACAGGGGGAGGGGGGCATGCATATTTAATGTCAAAGGGTGTGTATTCAGCTACTGTATGGCCATGCTTTCACGAGATCTTGTTGTCTGAACATGGCAAGCACGAAATATAAGCCCCTGGACATTAAATATTCATGTCCCCCCCCCCCCCATTACAGTCACTGCACCAAACACAGTTTATGTGTTATATTATTATCATGGTTCCCTCTCCTCTGATGGATATCCTGACCTGTCAGAGAGGTTACAAAGGAACAGAGGGGCCAATCTAAATTCTCAAAAACGGCACTAAAGCTGTGTGTTCACATTGCCTAACACTGGGAAATCTACATGACAACAACCTTTTAAAGAACTGTAATGGTAGACATGTTGGGTGTCACCCAGGGAAATAGATAACTGCGTAGGCTTTTTAGTAGATTGACAGAGGAAAGGGGGGTCATGTTTTATATCACTTTGAGTAACAGTATTAAATATTATCTGTAACAATTGTCTTAAATTTAGATTTTTGCAATTATGGGAAATCTGCGCATAGCAGAACCCAGGGTCTAAAGGGTTCAAGGCCATATCATCGGAATACTCTATTCATAACTCCCACTGACTTTAATGGGAAGGGTTATGTGCATGCACAACCACCTTTCTTATATGCGGTTCTGAATGGCTGCAATATAAGATTAGATGGGGTTCAGGCCCCTACAAATCAATTTATCTGATTCTAAAAAGGGTAAAACATACATTTTGGAGAGCATCTTTTTGTCTTAATCCTTGAGGAAAGCAAAGGTTCTAGCTGGGCATATATCCTCTAATGTTACTAATAAGTGAATTTGGTGTGGATCTAATTAAAGGAAAACTCTCAGCCTGTTTACCCACACTAAACCTTATGCACTGGGTTATAGTGTGGGTGAACAGGAGTCCAACCAGGGGTCACTTACTTAAATATGTCTAGTAGATCTTGAGTTATGTCCCCCAGAAGATCCACTGCTGAATTCAGTGAATCACGCAGTGGGGGCAGGGCTTCTTGACTCCACTTCACTAGGATATGGAGTTACAGACAATGAGCATGTAAATTGAGCCATAAAGCCCCACCCCCACTGTGCAATTTACTGAATTCAGCAGTAGATCTTCCGGGGGACATATCTCAGGACCCACTGGACATATTTAAGTAAGTGACCCCTCGTTGGACTCCTGTTCACCCACACTATAAGCCAGTTTATAAGGTTTAGTGTGGTGAGCGGGCTGACAGTCTTCCTTTAATGTAAAGGTTGAACTCCCTACAGTGTCATGATGTCAAAGGTTCAACTATGGAGATTCACCGTCTCCACCAAACACATGTGTATAAGTAAGAGTGGGCTACACTTTCGGGGGACCGCATGAGTAAGGGGGAGGTCCCCCGAAACGTCGCGTCACGACCCTGATGGCTCCCAGATAGTGAACATAGATCTCTGCTGCACTGGATGTGTGCCGACATCCAATCTTTTACTACTGTTTTGTACTACAGAAAAGTTCCGAAATAAGGAATAAAAGAAAAAAAGAATCATCTAACCGTGAGTGCTGGAATTTATTGAATTGAAAGTGTAGCCCACTCTTGCTTATACACAATGCAATAAATGAGTTAGGGTCTGCTGATGACTCTGGGGCAGATCTTGCAGCCAATGGGCCTTTTGCACAGGGAATTCGGCACATGCGTTAGGCCTAATGTACAGAGGGCAAAAAAGTATTTAGTCATCCACCAATTGTGCAGGTTTTCCCACTTAAAAAGATGTGAGGCCTGTAATTTTTATCATAGGTATACCTCAACCATGAGAGACATAATGAGAAAAAAAAATCCATAAAATCACATTGTCTGATTTTTAAAGAAATTATTTGCAAATTATGAAGGAAAATAAGTATTTGGTCAATAAAAAAAAGTTCATCTCAATTATTTGTTGGCAATGACAGAGGTCAAACATTTTCTGTAAGTCTCCACAAGGTTTTCACACACTGTTGCTGGTATTTTGGCCCATTCCTCCATGCAGATCCCCTCTAGAGCAGTGATGTTTTGGGGCTGTCGTTGGGCAACACAGACTTTCAACTCCCTCCAAAGTTTTTCTATGGGGTTGAGATCTGATGACTGGCTAGGCCACTCCAGTCCCTTGAAATGCTTCTTACGAAGCCACTCCTTCGTTGCCCGGGTGGTGTGTTGGGAATCATTGTCATGCTGAAAGACTCAGTCACATTTCATCTTCAATGCCCTTGCTAATGGAAAGAAGGAGGTTTTCACTCAAAATCTCACGATAATTGGCCCCATTCATTTTTTCCTTTACATGGACCGGTCGTCCTTTTCCCTTCGCAGAAAAATATGTCCAAAGCATGACGTTTCCACCCCCATGCTTCACAGTAGGTATGTTTTTTTTGGATGCAACTCAGCATTCTTTCTCCTCCAAACACGACAAGTTGAGTTTTTACTAAAAAGTTCTACTTTGGTTTCATCTAACCTAATGAAATTCTCCCAGTACTCTTCTGGATCATCCAAATGCTCTCTAGTAAACTTCAGACGGGCACATACATGTACTGGCTTAAGCAGGAGGACACATCTGGCACTTCATGATTTGAGTCCCTGGCGGCGTAGTGTGTTACTGATAGTAGCCTTTGTTACTTTGGTCCCAGGTCATTCACTGGGTTCTGGGATTTTTGCTCCCCATTCTTGTGATCATTTTGACAATATGGGGTTAGATCTTGCGTTGAGCCCCAGATTGAGGGAGATTATCAGTGGTCTTGTATGTCTTCCATTTTCTAATAATTGCTCCCACAGTTGATTTCTTCACACCAAGCTGCTTGCCTATTGCAGATTCAGTCTTCCCAACCTGGTGCAGGTCTACAATTTTGTTTCTGGTGTCCCTGGACAGCTCTTTGGTCTTGGCCATAGTGGAGTTTGGAGTGTCACTGTTTAAGGTTGTGGACAGGTGTTTTTTATACTGATAACAAGTTCAATCAGGTGCCATTAATACAGGTAATGAGTGGAGGACAGAGGAGACTTTTAAAGAAGAAGTTACATGTCTGTGAGAGCCAGAAATCTTGCTTGTTTGTAGACGACCAAATACTTATTTTCCACCTTAATTTGCAAATAAATAATTTAATCAGATAATGTGATTTTATGGATTTTTTTTTCTCATTATGTCTCTCATAGTTGAGGTATACCTATGATGAAAATTACAGGCCTCTCAACTTTTTAAGTGGGAGAACTTGCACAAGTGGTGGCTGACTAAACACTTTTTTTTGCCCCACTCTATATATGTTCAAATGTATTGCAATTTTAAAGATTGAGTTGTTGCGTTCACTACTCTCCAGTGAAATTCTCAGCGAACACAGATTACAGCATTATGTTCTGTTTAGATAGGGCAAATTCTATGCTAGCAGCAATAGGGAAGTGTGTAAATCTATCTGCTTATTATTAAATCTCTCTGTGTGGTTTTTACATTTACTATTGGAAACCTGGGTCTGATTCATATTAATATCAGCAGCAGAGAAATTACCAATATCCTGTATTGATGCTTTGTTGTGGCGGTGGAGAGAACGCCATCTGGATGTGTTTATAAGGCCCTATTTCCATCATACAGCATGTTTTCCTCCAAAGGACGCAGGATGTTTGTATTAAATGGATGGTAAATAATTCTCAGATTAGACGTGTCATAAAGTTTTAATGAGAAAGTAGGTGGAGAGGAGCGAGAGCCTGAGACTAAAAACACATTTTAATGTTAATGCTGCTTCCCTATAGGCTAGAGTCTATTATACGGTCACTTCACCAATAGGCTATAGGTGAATAGAGCAATAGGAATTTATTCATTGGGCATATTTGCACATTTGAATATAGGTTCATGTTTGAAGAAATGCACTTAGATAACAGTAAAGACTTTCTAAAGTATTAACACAATGAAAACTCTCAACTTTGAGACCAGATTTTTTCATGAGCAATTTCAGACCCCCATATTATTTGTACATTAGCCGCTTCTGTTTAAAGACAACCCATCTAAAACACCATTTTTTGCAGCAACTTTGGGTGGTCGTCTCCAATAGGTTTCACTGCATATGCCCATGATGGAGTTGCTTACTTTACAAGCAAGAAAGACAATGAGTTGGGAAGCCATGGAGACAGGGGCATAACTGTAGGGGATACAGAAGTAGCAGTCACATGCAGGCACTGGTTCCTACAGAGGACCCCAAGCCCCTCTTTCAAAAAGAAGAAATGGTGTTATTAATGGTACAATGTAGATGAGGGGCCCGGAAACCACAGGTTACACCTCTGCATGGAAATTCATATCACCTAATGTTTAGTTCTATACATCAGGCATAGCCTGTTCTATAGACAGAGTACAGACACAGAACACTATATTTTAATAAAATATTTGAAGGATAAATATGAGTTTATTTTCCAATTGACTTCACAGCTTATTAATGACCACCGCTATATTAAAAAGCTAGGCTTTGCTTTACACTTGGCAAAAGTTAAATTTGTTGCCCTAGACATGTTGTTAGAAATGAGTGACCCTCCTAAGATTGTCAGGATTGATTTGCATTCGGAAGTGTTCCGATGAATAGGATCAAGGATTCCTGTCACAGCAAGGAATCCCTGGACCAGCACAGTAAGGGGCCAGGTAAGATGCAGAGCACAAAGAATCGCCACTTTGGGCAGTAAAAAGTTTGGGTTTTAGCCAATCTGATTTTTTGTGTGAAATTTGTACCACATCCAATTTGGGACAATTCGATTTGCTCATCTACCTGTAACCGTGGTCACAATGTTGAGCCCATAAAGACGTCCAAGTGGCCCAAGCCTAAGGCTATGGGCAGGGAAAATGAGTTTGCCATGTCTTTGTACTTTTCAATTTGTGGTTGGACATTTGGTAGGTTTTGGACCTATTTAAAAGGGTATTCCAGAGAGAAGAACCATTTTCATTTAACTTGAGACAGAATGTTATCTAAATAACTTATATCGAACAATCTCAAGCCTTTCAGTACTTATCAGCTGCTGTATGCTCCAGAGGAAGTTGTGTAGATCTTTCAAGTCTGACCACTGTGTTCTCTGCTGCCACCTCTCTCAGGAACAACCCAGAGCAGGAGCAAATCCCCATAGCAAACCTCTCCTGCTCTGGACAATTCCTGACACAGACAGAGGTGTCAGGAGAGAGCACTGTGGTCAGACTGGAAAACACTACACAACTTTCTCTGGAGCATACAGCAGCTGATAAGTACTGAAAGGATTGAAAGTTTTATATAGAAGTAATTTACAAATCTGTATAACTTTCTGGTGCCAGTTAATATGAATTTTTCTCTTAAGTACTACTTTAAGGTGCATATTGTCCTCCCCGTTCTATGGTTCCCACAGTGCACTGCCTATAGGCTCTCGCTGCAAAGGACATATTGACATTATACAAACATTATCAAACTGGCTGTGTGAGTGAAAGTGCAGTACAGGTGTGCACAGTGTCCTCCCAGCCCCCAGGTCTGCCACCTTCCTGTCACTTATCTCTGTGAATAGAAGACCCTATAGAATTCCTCTCATATTTCACAAGGTCTTTAACCGCGGTGCTCAAACAGTGCTGGTGACATTCTCAGCTCAGTGAGCTCATGCCGCTGGCCCTTCCAGAACCACAGACTTTCTGATAATCGATGCAGCAGATTTTTTCCCACACTCCTTATCAAGTGTTTTCGTGCCCCTTTTCCAAGGACCTTGTTATGAGGTGTTTGTTTGGCGATTGTATTGGCATAGGCGGCTGCTCCTGGATGAGTGGGCGAGCAAGAGGTCCAGTTAATCCTCTCCCTGCCAAAAATTAAGAAAGTAATGCATTTAGGATAACAAAAAAAAAACCACTTGAGACCCCAGGCATATAGCCACAAAGTACAGACGTAGCAGAGCGGTGTCTGTCATTTGCCACAATACATGTTAAAATAAGAATGTTTTATGTGGTTTGCCACTAGATTATATGTAAATCCACAGCATTATCAAAACTTGGAGAGTGCACAAAAGAACAACTCTGCTATATCAATGTAATGTATATATTAGAGTTCACCAACCTGTGGTTCTCCAGCTGTTGCAAAAAAACAACAACTCTCAACTGAAGGTTGTCCGTGCATGATGGAAGGTGGAGTTTTGCAACAACTGGAGAGCCACAGGTTTGGGTACTCTGGTAAAAAAAAATCTAGAAATCTGCCATTTTTGTGTAGTATAGATTTGAGTTTTTTAGTCATGACAAGAGGTCACTCGTCCAAAAATCACAGTGTCGCTGTACGGGGACTATGTGGCATCAGGGTCAAGGTAACTGAATGGGGTCACATTGCAAGTAACCTTGACCCAGCAAACTTAAAAAAATCCATGCATTTCTTGCAAATGTTGGTTTCACAGACACTTGTAGGCCACAATGTAACCCCATTTAGTTACCTTAGCTCCAACACAGCACAATTCACGCAGAATGAGACATAGTGATTTGTTGGTTGCAGGACCCCTTTGCCAGAATCTCCACATAGCCCTTGCCTTAAAGGGGTGTTCCAGGAAAAAACTTTTTTATATATCAACTGGCTCCAGAAAGTTAAAGGAGTAGTCCGGCACGCACTTTTCTCATTTTATCCCGTCCGAGATGCAAAATAAAAGAAAACACACTTTTTCTTACCTGCCAACGAGCCCCAGAGCTCCGGTACACTCCGGTACAGGTGTTCGGTCCCCGGGTTGTATTCTTCTTACTTCCTGTTAGCCCGACACGTCACACAGAGCTTCAGCCTATCACCGGCCGCAGCGATGTCCCGCCTCGGCTGGTGATAGGCTGAAGCTCCGTGTGACATGCCGGGCTAACAGGAAGTAAGAGGAATACAGCCCGGGGACCGAATACAGTACCGGAGCTCCGAGGGCTCGTTGGCAGGTAAGAGAAAGTTTGTTTTCTTTTATTTTGCATCCCGGACGGGATAAAATGAGACAAGTGCGCGCCGGACTACTCCTTTAAACAGATTTGTAAATTACTTCTATTAATAAATCTTAATCCTTTCAGTACTTATGAGCTTCTGAAGTTAAGGTTGTTCTTTTCTGTCTAAATCCTCTCTGATGACACGTGTCTCGGGAAACGCCCAGTTTAGAAGAGGTTTGCTATGGGGATTTGCTTCTAAACTGGTCGTTTCCCGAGACAGGTGTCATCAGAGAGGATTTAGACAGAAAGAACAACCTTAACTTCAGAAGCTCATAAGTACTGAAAGGATTAAGATTTTTTTAATAGAAGTAATTTACAAATCTGTTTAACTTTCTGGAGCCAGTTGATATATATAAAAAAAGTTTTTTCCTGGATAACCCCTTTAAGGGTTTGTTCACACATGACAGATACCCAGCAGATTTGTTGCACATTTTTGTTGCAGAAAATTTTGAAAATCTGCAACAAATCTGCAACTTTTTCACCACAAGTGAACATAGAGTATCATGATAGATGCACAGTAATGTAGTCACAGGGGACAAGGCACTCTTTTAACACAAGTACAGTGGTCCCTCAACATACGATGGTAATCCATTCCAAATGGACCATCGTTTGTTGAAACCATCGTTTGTTGAAACCATCGTATGTTGAGGCATCCGTGCAATGTAAAGTATAGGACAGTGGTCTACAACCTGCGGACCTCCAGGTGTTGCAAAACTACAACACCCAGCATGCTGGGAGTTGTAGTTTTGCAACATCTGGAGGTCCGCAGGTTGAAGACCACTGATATTAAAGGTTGTACTCGCATGTCCCCGCCGCTCCGGACCGTCACCGCTCGTCACTGCTGCCCTGGATGTCGCCGTCCATCGCTGTTGCTGCGTCCCCCGGGGTGTCCCCGATGCTCCGGCAAGGCCTCTGCTTCCCCAGCATCCTCGCTCTCCGTCGCCGCCATCACGTCGCTACGCACTCTGCTCCTATTGGATGACAGGACGGCGTGCGCAGCGACGTGATGCCGACGATGGAGAGCGCCGACGATGCAGGGATCCCGAAGAGGACGCGCCGTAGCCCCGAGGACAGGTAAGTGATCATCAGCGGACCACACGGGGCACTGTAAACGGCTATCCGGTGGCAGCTGAAGCAGTCTGTGCTGCCGGATAGCCGTTTATGCGATGGCCCCGACATACAAAAGCATCGTATGTTGATGCTGCCTTCAACATGCGATGGCCTCTGAGAGGGCATCGTATCTTGAAATGATCGTATGTCGGGGCCACCGTAGGTCGGGGGGGGTCGCTGTATATACCTTACTATCTATCTACATATACATCCAATACAGCCAGAAAGAATGCAATGCAAACAAAAACATGTGAAGTCACCTGAGATAGTAAACAAAAATATAGATTGTACACTAGGGGGCATTGCAATAATAGTGGAGGCAAAACGTTGAGGGACCCTTCAAGATGACTAAATGGTAGCCTTTGTACACAAACATCATGGATAAAAGCACTCTGTATAAGTTTTGTGCATTTGACTGTTGTATTGAGCATGTTTTGAGCCAGCTATTTCCTTTGTAGGACATGATTATGAGTCCTGAGTGTATTTCCTGAACTAAAGAACAGTCATAAATATATATAATATATATTTAGCACACACACAGGTTCCTTATACCAGATGAGGTATACCAAAGGGTTAATCATAGAGAGTTTCCCTTCTCACCCACACAGAGAGGATCTCACAGGTCCATCCTGGTTCCAAGTTCACATTCCTCCAACTTGTGTGAAACCCTGAGCCCTGCTGTTTACCTACTACAGCTAATATATCCCCACTTGATGTGGGAATGTAATCCAGAAATAACAGACCAATTCTTGTAGGTTGCATCTTAACTGATATCATCTTTTATGTATAGATTGGGGTTCCCCAAATTGTGGGGAATGCTGCAAGTTTTAGTTTTGCAACAGCTGAAGAGCTACAGGTTGGGTAACACTGCCACAGATAATCAAATTTTTTTTTGCACAACAGTTATTTTTCATAATGACTTACATTTTTGGCACAAGAATACCTTCCCCCAGCACCCATTCTTCCATCTCCATAGCACCTGTCTCCAGAGTGAGACCGAGGGCCATACAGTCACATTACATTAGGTCTTGTGCTGGAGGCAGCTACTATAAAACAGAGTGGAAAGCTCTGTCTCCTAATACAAAGGTATGTGCCATGGATAGAATGGGCAGTCAGTAAAGGTATTTCAGGGGGCCAAATTGAAAATAAAAGTCCTCGTACACAGTGCTGCACTAGAGGCATTTTTCATAAAAAGTGCCTAAAAACTAGTGGTATACTTTAAGTTGGCCATACACATAAGATTCTCTTGTGCACTTGCATGCTTGATTCGGAATAGAAGGGGGAGAGATGCTGCCAGACACTACTGGGTGCAAAAAGATTCAGCACATTAAAGGAATTATCCTGGAATCGAAAAACAGATCTATTTTCTTTCAAAAAACGCCCCCTGTCTGTCTCCAGGTTGGGTGTGGTATTACAATTGTGCAGAACCACACCCAACCTGGAGACAAAAAGGGAGCGGTCTTATTGATTCCTGATAACCCCTTTAAAACCAACAGATCCAGATCCCTTCCTATAAACATCTGCTGTAAGGGGACAGTCAGCTAGATCCATACTCATTAGGGTACATTCTCTCTACTATTAAAGGGGTATTCCAGGAAAAAAAAAATGATATATATCAACTGGCTCCAAAAAGTTAAACAGATTTGTAAATTGCTTCTTTTAAAAAATCTTAATACTTCCAATAATTATCAGCTGCTTAAGTTGAGTTGTTCTTTTTTGTCTGGCAACAGTGCTCTCTGCTGACATCTCTGCTTGTCTCTGGAACTGCACAGAGTAGAAGAGGTTTGCTATAAGGATTTGCTTCTAATCTGGACAGTTCCTGAGACAGGTGTCATCAGAGAGCACTTAGACAGAAAAGAACAACTCAACTTCAGCAGCTCATAAGTACTGAAAGGATTAAGATTTTTTAATAGAAGTAATTTACAAATCTGTTTAACTTTCTAGAGCCAGTTGTATACAAAAAGTTGTTTCCTGGATAACCCCTTTAACTGCATGGTTTTTGCTGCAAAAAGCGCACTTTCACTTCAAAAACCGCATAGTTTAACTTAAAAAAATGTAAAAAAAGAATCATTGATTTCAGTGACTGTGAACCACACAAACAAGCAACATATCATTTTCCACATTGTTCATCTGTAAAGCTATGAATGTAATCAATTACGAGCTTCAGGACAGGCTGCACCATGCGGACCATGACTGAGAGTAAACTAGAGTCTACTCAGAGACTGAAAAGTCTATGTTCACTTTTTCAAATTTCCACACAGAAAATCTTTGTGCGGACATTCAAGTGCTAGGACCTCAGGGGAATGAGTCATCTCATAGACGACTATGCATTCTATGTGAAGTCCACAGGTTCATTCTTTCTGCGGACACAGAAAACTGAATTTCTCTGCCGGAAACTTCTGGCACGGAAGTTCCGCCATGTGCAGAGCGCAGCAGAATCCAGTTGAATTCAACAGGATTCTGCTGCAGCGGAATCTCCGTGCCGAATTCCACATTGGAATGTGACGTGTGAACATGGCTTAACTCTCTCAACATGCACATTTATACACACTATATACATTTATACAAACATAGCTGTTTCAGAGTAGGACCGCCTACTTGGCTACTTATCGTAGAATAAGCAAAACTTTTTCTACTTTTTCTACAAAACTTTTTCTACAAAACTATCAATCTGCTGAGCTGCTCCTGCTCTAAAACATGATGCCTGCTATCAAATTGTAATGCATTTCTGTCACATGTTCCTTTGAAAAGCCAATATAATACTACAAGACACCACACAATTAAGACCACCATACATAGCTAAATAATACTAAGTTTTCTGGTAATCAGAGCCCTCCTAGGAAATGGGGGCACTGGGCGACTGTCCAGTGAGTCAACCCTTAAATCCAGCTCTGTACCTTGATAGTATTGATTTTGTTATACCTTATAAAGAGAAAATATAAATAATGCAGTAATAGAGAAATTTCCCTGTATGTGATTGAGAAATTGTACAGGACAAATAGCATCACCTAATAACAAACCAATCAGTCATAGCTTGAATTTCTCCTTGGTAAGACTAGACGCCACAATGGGTCTTACACACTCTCACTTTGCCGGATTCTGTGTTTTGAAAAGCACAGCCTTCGGCCTTGTTGTCAATTGTGCAGAACCCTTGTGAAAATGTATCCATGTGAGCCGTCTTCCCCCATCATTGTGGTCCAGCCAAAGGCGGCCTAATTGGCTTGACATGGTATTGAAATGTAATGCATACGTTGGATGCAGTTGTGGCCAAGGAAGGTAAACACCGCTGATGTGAAACACCAGGCTGAATGTTTGGCTGGAATTAGATTCTTGTTTCATGGGACAACCACTACATGGGAGGAGAAGTGACATTGAAGATTATACTCCATAATCACTTTTGGTTTTTGGGTCTTTGGAGACATGGAGCAGACATCCTGTGCCCCACAAGGACTCAAGACTATTAACCCATGCACAGCTGAAAAACATATCCAAATTCCCTCTGTTCTCTAGTCTCTCTTATTGAGTTTCCTTATGGCAATATGTGACATAAACCTATGAGTCCTTATTTTAACTTTAACTCCTCTACTTCTTTCAAAGAATTCTAAATGGCTACATACAGTCAGACATCCACCCTGCAGAATCCATTCAAGAATGTAGCCTATAAATTCCTTTAGAAGCTAGTCATTCCATTTAGGTGTGAGGCATTTAATGCCTCAGTGACGTTGATAGGTCCTAATGTGTTAACATGCTAAATTCTGGATCAGCCCACAAAATGCCTGCCCTCACTGTCCTGAGAACTAGGAGATAGCTCAAAACATCCAGGAAATCTCTTGAATTGTTGCCCTAGCCCGAGCAGGTTGCAAAAACTATAAAAGTGCTTGTGCATTGTATCTGGTTGAGTCCTATGCTTGTCGCCTGTTGTACTAATTTTACACATCTGTATTCTAAATAATTCCTTAAAATATTGTTATTATTACATTGTCCGCAGAGAACAGGCATAATAATGCACATGATAGCGGTAACAGATCAACGCAGGGTCTCCTTCAAGGCAGTACCTCTGCTTCTGCTGTTAGGAACCCAGTCCGAAAGAGAACCCGCCCTCACCTGTCATCTTTTAACTGTTGACTGACCAGTTTAACAGGCAACTGTTGTGGACACACTGTGCCTCACAACCAGTTTGACATTGGGTCACTCTTATGAAAACTTGATATTTACTGCAGGAGACTTACTGGTTGCTACTTCTAAAAGTGGTCCCAGTAAGTGGGACCGGCTTACTGCTTTCCCGTTCTGGCTGCAGGAGACTTACTATAGAATCTGTCTGCTGCAATGAGACACTGAAAGCTGTGAGGCAAGAGGAAGAAACGCTCACTAAAGTGCTTCTCCTGGTTTGTTCTAGTAATTGGTTGGGGTCTGAACCCCAAGGCACCAACTGATCAAAACTTTTGACATGTCTCTACAACATCACCCTAAATTATAACACTACCACCAGATATAAATCATTCAGAGAAATCTTTATTGAAAATATCCATATATTAAAAAACATTTAATAGACATAAATAGGCACCAAAATCACAACGCCCCCTGAGGAAGCTCGGCATTGAGCGAAAAACATATGTTGGGGTTTATGCAGATGGTGGTAAGGCATGTTTGCATGGTATTTTGCTGGGCCTTTTCTGTGTTATGTTCTGTCTCCTTTCTAAGTTTGCATTTCTTTGACTGCACTATGCACTTTATTGATGTATTTGCATATATATGAATTGAGAATAAGCTATTGATTATTTATTATTGTGTGATTTACTCTGCCATCCTGCATTCTGTTTTCCTGTACAAACTGATTTTGGTGCATATTTATGTCTATTATTAAAGTTTTTCACAGAAGAGACAACAAACAGAAACAGTTCGTAAATACAGCACGCAAGGTCGTTAGACTTTAAAACTAGCAAGAAGACATAGGTAATGAGCAATAAAAAAAAATCAGACAACAACATATCAATATACCAGCCAAATAATATGGGTGAAGCAAATATAGGTAATCAAGCCACCTCTTGGGGCGGAACAAACTAGGGAAACCAATAAACACAGGGAGAGGAGGAGGGACCAAATAGGACCACAAGACAGACACAAACGACAAATCACAAAACCCCAAAAAAGAGGAATGGGAAAGAAAAGGGGGGGGGGGTAGTGGAAAAAGAGGAAAGAGAAAGAAGACAAGAAAGAAAGGAAAGAATAATACTTTCAGAGTCACGGAGGTTGGCGATCAGAAAAGCGGTCCCAGGGTCCCAGCAGATCTCACGTATCCGGGCCAGCAAGTCAAGTTCAGAAGTAGGCAAGGTCTGCTTCCAACATTTGGCTATGAGGGTCTTGGGAGCTAGCACTATATGCATGAAAAGCTTGAATGGTTTCTTGGATAAGGCCTTGAAAGACAGGTGTAAAAGATAGTGAAGGGGATATAAGGGAGCAGAAACACCCAGGACATTAGTAATCAAACTGCAGGACCAGAACATATGGGGGCAGGACCAGAAGATATGAAAAACCTTACCCAGACCCACACCACAGCGCTACTACTGAGGGGGAATAGTAGGATTCAGTCTATTTAGAAGTCCTGGGGTGTGATACAACCCCATTAGCATTTTATATTGAGTTCCCTTATAGGCCATGCATATAGAGGCCTTGGAAGCCCGTTTCCAAATGATCTGCCACTGCTGGATAGAAAGGGTAGTGTTCAAAACCTCCTCCGGGGGGTCACCGCCGATGAAGGGGGGGAAAACCTCCGGAGGGTCACCGCCGATGAAGTGTAGGAGGAGGGAGTAAATATTGGAGAGAAGTCCCCGTGCCTGAGGTCTATTACAGCATAACTGTTCGAAATCCGTGGGCTGAGATACAACCACCGAGTTAAGCAAAGAAGACATATAATGCCTCAGTTGCAAGTAATGAAACTGTTCAGATTGGGGGAGCTCCCTGCGGGTGACTAGTTGATCAAAGGACAGGAGAGATCGGGAGAGGGGATCCACCACATCCGCCCAACAAAAGAGGCCCTGGGAACCCCACTCCCTCACCATACCGAGGACAAACCAGAGGGAAAATCAGGGTGGTATAGGAAAGGCCGCATAGGCAATAAGGGGGAGAACAGTCTAATTCCTGCAGCAATAACCCCACACATATTTAGAGAAAGACATGGGACCCAGCACAGGAGGGGAGGACAGTTCAAGGGAAGGAATACACCAGAGAAGAGTATTCGGGTGTATTGGGGCTAACCACAATTTTTCCAGTTCCATCCAGCGGCTATGCGCATGATACGTAGACCATTTAAAAGAATTATCAGTACGTAGGAGAGTAGAAAGGTGCAAAGGAAGGTTAAGAGGGAGAGCTTCAGTTTTAGACAGGTTAACCTTATACCCAGAGACCACCCTATAGTCATGAAGGACCCGATATAAGCAAGGAAGAGAAAGCAAAGGACGAGAGAGGGTAGGCAGAACATCGTCCGCAAACAAACAACTCTTAAATTCCCTGTCATGAAGGGCAATGCCAGTGATGTCCCTGGGAGTGCCTGTGTTGGGAGTGCTTGTGTTGGATTTGGGAAGGAGAGCCCTGTGAGCCCTATCCAGTTTAATTTTGTGGGAGGAAGGCTCACCCAGAATAAGATTGAAAATGGCCTCCAAAGTCACATGGAGATCTTAAGTCTGCCCCGATTGTCCAAATCCTCAACATGAGAGTGCAGATCACTGAGGAAGTCCGTTTGAGAGGCAATGGTAGAATGGAGCTGAGCAAAATAAGCCCCGGTAGAATCATGGGCATCCTCCAAGCTTTCAACTCTGTCCATGACATGCTGTAAATCTTGGCGTAGGGAAGAGATCTTTGCTCTGCAAGTATCCTTGACTTCAGCAATAAGCGGAAATCCTCCTTTGTCGGGATCTGAGAGAGGAGTTGGCTCCAGTCCTGCAGGGTAGGAGAAGGAGCGGGCACACCTAAACAGGCCAAGTCTGGCTCAGAGAGGGTGTCGCAAGAGGTATTATCTTCCACCACTACAGGTGGTGTAGAAGGAACAGGTGTGGTGGAGGGGGTCGTCCGGGGGGGGGGGAGACCACGGTGCCCTAGTGTGCAGCTTCTGAGTAGACATAACTATCTGAGGCTTAGAAGAAAGTGAGGAAGTGAGGAGGAATAGCCAGCAGGGGAGGGCTCAGGTGTCAGTGAGGAGGAAAGGGGAAGCGGTGTCGCCCAGGAATCAGCCAGGGGAGATGCAGCAAGCTCATTTCCAGATGGTGTAGGCACAGAGGAGCAATGTGCAGTGTGGCCAGCAGAGGGCGCAGGAGGAGCAGCGGAGGAGGATGAGGACCCACTCACAATAGAGGCCCAAGATGGCATCCCCTTCTCCAGCTGAGGAGAGGAGACTAAGGCACCCCCAGAGGAAAGCTGCATGTGAGCAGCTGAGGAGAAGTCCCCTCCAGACAGCAGGGCTGAGGGTCCACTCACCGCGGCACCCAGTGCAGATGAAGTGAAGGTCCAGGCGACGGCAGGAGCGCGAGTTCCAACGGGGGCCTCCAGGCACTCAGTCAGGGAGCAGACAGACGATCTCAGCTGCAGAGCACACAGCGGAGCTTCAGGGGCCATGGATGTCAGCGGCCGCAGCAGTAGAGCAGCCCGCCGGTCCTCCAGCACAGGTGGCAGTGTTCGGCACTGACCGGGAGTGCTGCGAGAGGTCCCTGCGAACAGGAGCGGAGGCGTTGTGCAGGGCCTGTAATAGCGGGGCCGGCCGCAAATAGCAATGGATGCCTCAAGGAGTTGAAGCAGGGCGGCGGGTGGATGAGGGCTTAGGGCGACGGCGGGAGGTTCTCCCATCAGAGGGTGCAGGGTCACCCACTAGAAAAGCTGATGTAGCGGCCTCAGGGAGCGAAAGCAACTTCAGTGTGTGGCCATTAGCTTTGGTGCCTCGCCACGCCCCAGATATTTTCAATAAAGATTTCTGTGATTGATTTATATCTGGTGGCAGTGTTATAATTTGGGGTGGTTTTGTTACTTCACACTACAGAGATTTGTGTTGGTTATTCTAGGATTATTGCCTGTTTCTTTTGTTGGAGGCTGATGTCCCTACAACACGTCAAAAGTTTTGTTAAAGGGGTACTCCGGTGAAAACCTTTTTTCTTTTAAATCAACTGGTGGCAGAAAGTTAAACATATTTGTAAATTACTTCTATTAAAAAAATCTTAATCCTTCCAGTACTAATTAGCTGCTGAATACTACAGAGGAAATTCCTCTCTTTTTAGAACACTGATGACATCACGAGCACAGTGCTCTCTGCTGACATCTCTCTCCATTTTAGCAACCATGCATAGCAGATGCATACCAGATGCATGCTAAGGGCAGCATGGTGGCTCAGTGGTTAGCACTGCTGCCTTGCAGTGCTGGGGACTTGGGTTCAAATCCCACTAAGGACAACAATAAATAAACCATTATTATTATTATAATAATGTCAGCAGTGAGAACTGTGCTCGTGATGTCATCAGAGAGCATTCCAAAAAGATAAAATAATTCCCTCTGTGGTATTCAGCAGCTAATAAGTACAGGAAGGATTAAGATTTTTTTAATAGAAGTTATTTACAAATATGTTTAACTTTCTGCCACCAGTTGATTTAAAAGAAAAAAGGTTTTCCCTGGAGTACCCCTTTAAATGACAGTAAGACTTTAAAGGTGTTCTACTTTCCTAATGTTCTGATTTCTGACCTAAGAGAATCAGTGATCTCTTAGGACTGTGTCATTCCAGATTTTTCCGGGGAATGTGAATAGAATCAATGACTGAGTCATTAGATTAGTAGATTAGGTTTCGGTAAATCTTACTAAAGTCATTTGTATGCCCATCGCAGTATTACTGTTCCATATAACCCCCAGTTTGTGTGATACTGTAACACAACATTCATATACTTTGATGGGGATACTGTACTTTTGTATTCCTGCGTAAGTATACAGAGGTTTCGTCTGATAGATTGTATATGATTAAAAAAAAAATATGTATCATACTCAACAGTGCAAAGTTATTTCTAAAGGTTTATTAACCTGAAACTACAACCCTAACTACCATATACTGTATGGTGGCACACCTAGTGCCTATGACTACACATCACATCTGTACTCAGCATAAAGCCTAGGAAGAATACTGTACTTCTAGAAAGTTCCATGTGGCGAGGTTCATTACTCCATTCACAGTGTTCCTTGGCCTCTCAATTTAGCTTGTGTAATGTAATAACACTAAACTTTACCCACATAATTGTTACAGGCTTAGTATATGTTTCATAGCTGCTGGGGTTCTACTTCATCAATGTAGACTCTCTAAGCTAGAATGCTTTTGTCCTGGCTACCGGGATCAGCACAATGCCCCCTCTAATGTGGCCCAGGTCATCTGACACAGTTATAGCCATGTAGAATGGGCTGTATTTATTTTTACAAAGATTGTTTTTTAAACATGTGCACCAAATGCAATCGCTAAGTTTTGCTTTAGGGGGTTTAGTTAAGAATAAACATTATTTCACTGTTGTTTAAACACTTGCCACCTAAAGTACCTGCAAAGTGGATCCTCAAAGCAGTTAAGGAGTTAACTTGTGTTGTTCTATGGTAGTTTGCCGTAATGTCTTTCTGATCCTCTTTGGTTTCACTAAACAAAATAATTCTCTGTGTCGGGCTCCTCTGACGGTGATTTAGGTGGGTCCTGCCTGTTTTGAAAAACCTCAAGTGTCCCATTTTCCTTACCCCCATCCCCGCCACTGGGTACCTACAGACATCCCAGCCTGGAGAGACTAAACACAGGGGAGGGAGAGGAGCCTGAGATTACATTTAGCCCTAGTAAAATTAACCACACGCCTATAATCTAGCAAATTTCCATTTTAAAATAACCCAGAAGCAGGAGGATTATACTAAAGAATCCTAAGAAAATGTTTGCCTTATTATTGCTCATAAACCTTTGCTGTAGCTTTACAGACACTTTGAATTATGAAACAGAGACATTTGTTGTACAATGACGTAGGGGATGTGTATCCCCAGATTGTGATAAGGAATGAGGAACCCGTGACTTTTTTGGACTAGGGCTAATTGACAAATTTTATACATTGTCAGCACAGAGAACCATACTGGAACTTAATATTACATCAATCCCATCCGTACACAGGTGGGAACAAATATATAATACCTAGAGGCCATAGGCTGTTATATCAAAGAAGAAACCTTGTGGGATCTTGCATTTCAGACAACCAAAAACAACAGCATCACCTGTTGTCACCATGGCACAATTTAAAGTTTAGGCCATCTATGTAGTTGAAGGGTATATTCACATGTACGGTATCCTGCACAGGATTTTAAGCTGCATATTTTAAGCTGCAGAGTTCAGTGTAAATGAAATGACTAAACACAGCTTCATATCTGTAGCTTCAAATCCTGTGCATCAAATATGCAACAGTTTTTTTTAAGTGTCTACAAACTAGAACGTCTTGTTGAATAGCAATATGTATGGAATCTTAGTGTTGTATTGGGTATGTGATTTTATATTATTATGTTACAGTTTTTCAGGTATTTTTATAATTTTCGACAGATTTGTACATTGTTAGGCTAAGTTTCCACTTGCAGTTTTTGAGCCAAAGCCAGAAGTGTACTCAAAAAGAATAGGACATGTAAAGGAAGGACTTACACTTTTCCTCCCCTATGGATCCACTTCTGACTTTGGCTACAAAACCAATGAAATGCTGTAGCCGTGGACTTTGGACTTTGGCTGGACTGGGCTTCATCTGTATACAATTAATTGTCAGTTCTAGCTTGTTTAACACTCATTACAGATTTTTGCATAGAAGCAATCAGGGATTAAGCTGGCCAGGATTTTCTTGTCTACACATCACATGGCACCGGAATAAGTGTGTTTAATACTAAATTACAGAGATTTGATGTCGGATAAATATTTTCCTTAATGCCGATGGAGAACTCACTATTCAATTAGTCCTTTTTTACAATGGGAATTAGTTAATCAAGTTCTGTAAATTTGCATCGGACCAAGTGCTACCATGTGGGCCATAACTGTACATAACATCTTGTCTGTGTTAACAAGGGGGTCTTATTACATTACCCTCAGCAAGGCACATGTGTGTCTCCACGTCATGAATGCATAAATCTGAATTCTGCCTTTTTTCATTCAACAGACCTGCAGGAGGCACCAATATTACACAGTGGGGTCAATTTTGGTTTTCCACTTCATTTGTGTGTATACATGTGTTTATGCAAATAATTTCAATTTCAGCAAAGAACGAAGAGTGAGCCAAGTAATGGAAAAAAAAGGCTCCCTTGGTAGTAAAATCTAATGTTTGCTTAGAGTCATTTCTTTTGGATTTCTTCTCCAAGGAGGGCACAATCAAGGATGTTTGGGGTAAATTTGGAATTTTTGTATAATTTGCTAAATATGTAAATATGCAGATTCTTACTCTTAATCAAACATTCAGTGGGAAGGGGAGACTTTGACCACTAATTTAAGACTTTGACACCTGTACATTAAATTGTTGAAGTTAAACATCTGGCATGGGTGTGTAAGTATTGGGCACTAGGCTTAAAACATGATTTAGCAGTTTGCCTCCAACGTTTGTTCTGAATTCTTACAAAGTTACTCGAATTCAAGCTGAGAAGTTTCCCAAGCTCCAAGCTGGGGATACAGGTCCAGCATGTAAACAGCAATGACTGAAACTGCAACTCAGATGCTAAAAATCTAAACATTAGAAATTAGACAATGGAAAATATGGTAAAATTAAAAAAAAAGCGTAACGTAATTTCAGACTGCCCTTGTGAACTAGGGTAGTGAAAAGCTCAATAACAGCTTTAATGATGGTCTAGAATACTAAAGGGGATAATGCAAGCATGCTTGGGGGTCTCAGCCTAGGTCATCAACCTCTGGGACTTGTACCACAAGGGTACACATCATGTCACTAAGGAGTACTCAACTTGTCTTTATGTTGTGTTTTTAACAGATGCTGCACAGTGCTTGATCTTCATTTTGAGGGTACACTAAAGTAATTTTTATGTGTAGAGGTCCACGGCAGACTGACAACACTCAGGGCCCCTGCACCAAATAAAGAAAGGGCCTCCAGTGACACTCCACTCATGAGTAGACCCCTGCCCTGCCCCTATTCCCCTTTTCTGCCCAAATCCCTCCTCATGCACCACTCCTACACACAAAATAAACTAAAATTTACATATATGAAACATATAACCACTATATACAGACCAGTATTCCCCCTCAAAGTGACCGTATATAGGTAGATAACAGCTGTACACAGGATCTGTATACCATATAAGTAATTATAAACTGGATCATATAGAGGTATATACCAGCTGTACACAGGATTTGCGCACCATAATAGTGATTATTTACACCTAGGGACTCACAATAACATATTTCCTGATCAGTGGCGATTGTCTTCGTCCGGATCAGACTGCCATGTCGATTTCTTAACATATGCAGGGCAAACATGTTGGACACATTGTTTCCAGTGCCCTCTCCTCCTCTACACAATCTTCCCATCTATAGGCCCCTGTATGTAATAATGCCCTCCTTGGTGCCCTGCACAGTAAAAGGGCAGGTAGGTAGCCAGGTAGGTAGTTAGGTAACCACATATGTAGGTAAATAACTAACAAGGTAGGTAGCTAGCTAGGTGGTTAGGTAGCCAGGTATGTATGTAGGTAGTTCTGTAGCCAGGTATGTAAGTAGGTAGGCAGGTCATTAGATACTGCCAGGTATGGCAGTAGGTAGTTAGGCAGCCATGTATGTAGGCCAAGTATGTATGTAGTAATTTAGGTGGGTAGCCTGGTATGTAGGTAGGTAGTTAAGCAGCCAGGTATGTATATAGTTAGGAAGCCAGGTTTGTAGGGAGGTAGCAAAGTATGTAGGTAGGTAGTTAGGCAGCCAGATATGTAAACCAGGTATGTTAGTAGGTAATTAGGTAGCGAGGTATGTAGGTAGTTAAATAGTCAGCTATGTAGGTAGGTAGTTTGGCAGCCAGGTATAAAGTTAAGTAGCCAGGTAGGTAGATAGGCAGCCAGGTATATAGTTATTCAGGTAGGTATCTAGGCAGCAAGGTATATAGTTAGCCAGGTAGGTAGATATATATAGATAGGCAGTCAGGTATATAGTTAGCCAGCGCCACACTCCCAACATGAAAAAAAAATTATGCTCACCATGCAGCCATCTCCTCCGGAGCGCAGCCAGCTTGCATCTTCCTTCCTCCATAGTGCAGGTGCTGATGAGTGATGTCACTGGAGCCTGTGCTGCGTTGGGGCTGAGGTCACGACTCCTCTCAGTGTAGGCCACAGATGCGACACAGAGAGGAGGCTTTCAGCTGTATGTGTGTGAACCGCATATACAGCTGAAAGCAGTGTTAGTCTGGAGTTCTGGGACAAGTGTCCTGGATTCCCAGTAGCAGCAGCGCACCCTTTACCCAGCCAGGTCCTAGGACTACGTCCGAATGGACAATCCGGTCAGTCCGCACCTAGTAAAGGGTAATTTGCTTCAGAACATTGAGAACTAGTGAAGAAGTTAATGCCAGCTAACCTGTTGGTTTAAAGTAATGAAGATGTTAAATGGGCACTGTCAGATACAACTTTTGATATGTTATAAAGCATGCAAAAACAATATGACACTAGCAGTCCCACTGCCTCCTGGGACACATACCAGTCCTACTGTGTCCAACAGTCATCGATGTGCCAAAGACACCATGAGTGATTGACAGGGCTGCAGGCAGGTCCAGGGCTGCTGTGAGTCAGAGCAAAGTGAGGGAGAGGGAGGAGTCATCATAGTGAGGAGAAGGGAGGGACACGCCCCATGTCTCTGCATGAACAGAAACCTCACTGAGCAATAACTGAAATTAAAAAAAGTAATTACTGGAGAAAAATAGATAGTAGACACATAACGTTAGATGTACATGATCAGGACGAGGTACTGGACAACATATAACAGCTTTTTTGGGGGGGTGGGGGGGGGAATCTGAGAGGTACCCATTAATGCTAGTGTCCCTGGAGGTCTAGGGTTAATGCAAGCATGCCAGATTGTCAAATGTAGGGGAAAAGTTAATGTAAGCTTCCCTTAGGATTTAGATTAATGCTAGCTTCCCCGGGGGTCTTCGGTAGAACAGGTTTAACACAAACATGTCCATTGTACTTTTCCTGGAGCTGATGATGGTTGCCAAAATTTAAAATCGTTTTTTGGTTCTCAGTCAAGTGTTAAGGGGTGGAGCCATACATCGCCACAGCCAGGCAAGAAGGGGTTGGACAGTAATAGAAAGAGTGAGGAGGTGTACCAGGCTGTGCTGGCAGCATCACCTGCTTGACATTTGGTTGAGAAATAAAAAGCCATTTTTATAAGTTTTGCACCCTCCATTAATTAGTTCTAGGAAAGGAACAGTTTGCTTTTCTACAATTGCAGCTATCCAATGTTGGCTGTAGCTCTAAGCAGCTAAAACAGCTGACAGATTGCCTATAATGCTAGCTTCCCTGGTAGTTTAAAATAGGTAAGAGATTAATACTAGCTTCCCTGTAGGTGTAGAGTAGTGAAGGGGACAATTCTAGCATCTGTGGAGGTCTACAGTAATAAAGGCAATGCTAGCTTCCCTAGAGTGATGGAGAGATTAATGCTAGTTTGCCTGGAGGTCTAGAGTAGTAGAAGAATCAATGCTAGGTTTCCAGATGGTCTAGAATAGTTTGAATAGTTGAGGGAATACTGCTAGCTTTGCTGGAGGTCGAGAGTAGTAGAGAGAGTAATGTCAGATTTCCTGGAGGCCTAGAATAGCGGAGGAATTAATTATATGGTCCCTGGAGGCCTTGAGTAGTGGAGAGATTAATGCTAGCTTCCTTGGAGGTTTAGACTAATGGAGGGATTAATGCTAGCTGCCCTGGAGGTCTAGAGTAATGGGAAGATTAATGCTAGCTTCCCTGGAGGTTTAGAGTAGAGGGAGGATTAATGCTAGGCTCCCTGGTGTCCACAACAAGGAAGGGATAAATGGTAGCTTCCCTGTAGTTCTAGATTAGTGAAGGGATTTAATACTAGGTTCCCTTGAGGTCTAGAGTAGGGGAAGGATTAATGCTAGGTTCCCTGGAGGTCTAGAGTAGTGGACGGATTAAAGGGGTATTCCAGGATATTTTTTATTTGACTATGTTACAGGGGCTGTAAAGTTAATGTAGTTCATAATATAGTGTCTGTACCTGTGTGTGACGGTGGTCTCGCAATTCCTCTGTGATTTTCGCCCCAATGTTTATTTTTAACAGCATACAAAATTTCTCAGGTCTCGGGTTTTCCCAGGTTGCAGTGCGGCCGAGACATGATATCACTGGTCAGGCGTACAAAGGAAGCATGTCCTGCTTCAATGGGTGGAGCAACCCCTGGGTGGGAGAGAGATCATTCTGCAACTAATTGTATTTTTGCAACTGTAGGCACCCTGGTTAGAAAGCACTGGTCTTTAAATGGAATGCAGCTCATTTGTGTTTTCATGGGTGGGGTGGCTGATGTGTGGGAGGGAGGAAAGTGACCTCACACTTACATACAAGGAACTATGGGATTTGTAGTTTGAGAGAACAACCTCCAACAGGAAATATCCAGTTCACAAAAAGATAGCCACAGTGTTAAAGGGGTATTCCAGGAAAAACCTTTTTTTTATATATATAAACTGGCTTCAGAAAGTTAAACAGATTTGTAAATTACTTCTATTAAAATATAATTAATCTTTTCAATAATTATCAGCTGCTGAAGCTGAGTTGTTGTTTTCTGTATGGCAACAGGGCTCTCTGCTGACACCTCTGCTTGCCTCGGGAACTGCACAGAGTAGAATAGGTCTGCTATGGGGATTTGCTTCTAAACTGGGCAGTTCCCGAGACACGTGTCATCAGAGAGTACTTAGACAGAAAAGAACAACTCAACTTCATCAGCTCATAAGTACTGAAAGGATTAAGAATTTTTAATAGAAGTAATTTACAAATCTGTTTAACTTTCTGGAGCCAGTTGATATATAAAAAAAAGTTTTTTCCTGGATAACCCCTTTAAGGTCATTTCCCAACATAGCCATTTAGCCCCAAGACGAGCACAGATCCTTCCTAAGCATGTCCATTACTGTCTGGCAGGTACATACTAAAATCACCTTATAGTGATGCTAGGTGTCCTGTAGTTCTAGAGTAGTGGCAGGATTAATGCTAGGTTCCCTGGTGGTCTATAGTAGCAAATGTTTTAATAAATGGTGACTATGATTGTAGCTAAAGATGAAATAATAAAAAGGAAAGGGCATGGCTAAGAAGGTGTCATAAAACATGTTTGACAATTAGTCCTATATGAATTTGCATTGAATTGAAGAGAAATGTGTCTAACCATGACATATGCCATGTGCACAATTTTGATAAACTTGACATGAGATTATCATTTTTGCCATCTCCGAATGTACTACAACACTACTGACAAATCTCATCTGAAGTTTCCTTACTCCCCCCTCCCACAATGCTGCCCTAACATCTGAATCAACTTTGGCCACTGTCCCAAAAGGGGTTAACCGAACACTGAAAATTATTCTTTTCAAACCTCTGTCCAAGACAATTCTGTTCCTTAATCCCAAATTTTGTTCCATATCTTCTTGATGTCTCCTGCTTTCTGGGTCTAATTGGCTGGTGTTTATATTTGTAAAGGGATACCGAGCAATGAGTGTAATTCTCTCCAGTTCTTTGTCAAGCAATTCCATACGGCTTGGGACATAACATGGAAATCAGCGGCTGATTAGACACAACTTCTGCTGCAATCACACCTTTCAAGAGTAATTATACCGGCCTGGGCTCCGATGACATGAAACATCCAGCCCCTTGCCCCACGCAGGCGTCACTCCATGCTTTCTGTCATGGGCCGAGGACAGTGATTTGAAGGGACAAAATAACCCAGCCAGGTTTTCTTTCTTAAGCTACAAATGAGGGAGACTTAGAAGGGCTGATTGAGTCAGGAACAAGGTTTATGTGTATGTGCTAAAATAAATCAGTAATACCATGTGACATGCCAGGCCAAATTTCTTATATAGAAGGAAAGAACTGGTGAAAAAGTGAAGTCTTACCAAAGGAAATACACCAAAAAAAATATTATTAAATGTTTGTTCAATTTTTTTCAAGGTTACAAAAACATAGCTGCTTTCTTGCAAACTAGCACCCTACCTGTCCAAAAGTTATGTCTGGTATTGCAGCTCAGTTTTATTAAAGTTAATGGGGCTAAGATAATATATCTCACATGGAAGAAACCTTTTTTTTCTCATGCTGAACATTTCCAGTAACTATGAGACATAGTGACAATAATTGAACCCAAGTTATAGGGTGGGTTCCACAATGGAGTAATCGCTCTTGAATTACAATAGAGAGTTGATCCCATTTTTTTTTTCTGTTAGCAAGAAACTGTGATGAACTTCTTTCTCCAGGAAACTACTTTGTCAGCAAATTAATGAAGGGGGATTTTGACCAATGGTTCGTGGAAAGTAAAGGGAAATAAACACCACACCCTTCCATCCTGGGGGGGACAAAATCTGGGAAACAATGGTTTATGTAGAGGACAGGAGCTTCTTTAGGGTACACACAGTGTCCCAAATGGAGCCACCCTTACTTGGTGTCCAAAGGAGCAGCTAACCCTGGCACAGGTTAGGAGTAGTACGGAACTTGTAGATCCTCCCTGTACAGTAGGGGGCAGCACCAGAAAGCCATTCAGTGCTTGTACTTCAGTAATAGAGGTGATTTACCAGTAAAATGTCCATTCTGATTGGTCAGTTCCTCCAGTTGTGACACGTTTCACAGATCTGGACTGTCCGTAGCATTGTATGTTGAGTTTGGTTTCAAGTTGCAATGGTCTGGAAAAGACCATTGTATGTTGAAACTATTGTATGTTGAAGCCATTGTAAGTTGAGGGATCACTGTATTACTTTGTAAAAGTTGTGTCTGATCAGCTGTAGAGTTATAATAATATGCATCGAACCCAAATCCAATGAATAAGCCATTTTGGATTAAATGAATCTTATTGTAACTTGGAAAACAGAACAACTTTTACATGACAAAATAAATCTACGTCCGATTAGATTAGATATGGCAAATCTTACCATAGACTATTTAAAGCAATTCTGACAGGGAAAAAAAAAAACTGAATACTTTCCCAGTCTTGCTTTCAGATTAGCTCCCCATGCTTGAATAATTTGTCTAGTGTCTACTTTCTTTGGTATCGCCCTCAGTCCGGCACTCACTTGCTTGCAGTTCTCTGAGGAAGGAGGAGGAGGAGTTCCCTTCTTGAAGAGTGACATTTGCCCATACCTTCTGTAGGGGAACTTCTGCCCTCTTCCTCAGTGCAGGAGAAACTTTGCTCGTCCTTCATGTCCAACCTGCACCTCCAGCATTGTGTCCAAGGGTAGACTTTGTGCAAGCTGGAGATTACAGCATTAAGAAGAAACTAGAACCCTTAGTTGCTGAAGATACTGTATAACGTAAATATTAAAAAATATATATATACATATCTGTAAAATTATGTATATTTCAAAAATTACTATTTTAGGTGCTTTGTTACATATTAAAAGTTTTAGTAGGTGGCAATGCCCATTTAAATTTAAGGGGTTGTATGAGATTAGAAGTAAACAGGGCCTCCCTTGTCCTTTAGCTGCCTCTGGTATTGCAGCATTGCACGCTAACTTTTAGTACCGCAATATTGTGCAAAGGCTGTTGTTTTAAATTGGTTTCATTTTTTTCCTTATCACATTAAAAACATTTAAGCATAAGATCCAGGTAAGATTCCATTGTCAGATGTTTGTGACCGCAGTGGACATGGGATAAGGATTATTATTAGGCAGGACTGTCACGATTCGGCTTCCAGGTAGTGGATCCTCCGTGTCAGCGAGGGATTGGCGTGGACCGTGCTAGTGGACCGGTTCTAAGAGGCTACTGGTTTTCACCAGAGCCTGCCGCAAAGCGGGATGGTCTTGCTGCGGCAGTAGCAACCAGGTCGTATCCACTAGCAACGGCTCTACCTCGCTGACTGCTGAGAAGGCGTGGGACAGAAGGACTAGGCAGAGGCAAGGTCAGACGTAGCAGAAGGTCGGGGGCAGGCGGCAAGGTTCGTAGTCAAGATGGGTAGCAGAAGTTCAGGTACACAGGCTTTGGACACACTAAACGCTTTCACTGGCACAAGGCAACAAGATCCGGCAAGGGAGTGCATGGGAGGAGGTCAGATATAGTCAGGGACCAGGTGGAAGCTAATTAAGCTAATTGGGCCAGGCACCAATCATTGGTGCACTGGCCCTTTAAGTCTCAGAGAGCTGGCGCGCGCGCGCCCTAGAGAGCGGAGCCGCGCGCGCCAGCACATGACAGCAGGGGACCGGGACGGGTAAGTGACCTGGGATGCGATTCGCGAGCGGGCGCGTCCCGCTGTGCGAATCGCATCCCCAACGGCCATGACAGTGCAGCGCTCCCGGTCAGCGGGACTGACCGGGGCGCTGCAGGGAGAAAGACGCCGTGAGCGCTCCGGGGAGGAGCGGGGACCCGGAGCGCTAGGCGTAACAGTACCCCCCCCCTTAGGTCTCCCCTTCTCTTTGTCCGGTAACTGCCTCCCCTGGGATGAGGACACCGGGAAAGAATGGAGGGTTTCCTCAACGGCAGGCAGTACAGCAGGAGTGGGAATGGGGAGGGAGGGCAGAGGGCGAGGCCTGGCACGGGGCAGTGTGACACCAGGACGGGGGCCATGGGGAGGCACAGAGGCTTGCCTGACGGGACTGGGAGGGGGGGAGAGGCACTTCCTGTGGCAGGCAGAGTCCCAGTTCTTGATCTCCCCGGTGGTCCAATCAAGGGTGGGGGAATGAAGCCGGAGCCATGGCAGACCGAGGAGGACCTCAGAGGTACAGCCGGGGAGAACGAAGAGCTCAATTCTCTCGAGGTGGGGTCCAATAGACATCAGGAGGGGTTCTGTGCGGTAACGCACGGTGCAGTCCAATCTGGCTCCGTTGACCGCGGAAATGTAGAGCGGCTTGACGAGACGGGTCACCGGGATGCTGAATTTATTAACAAACGACTCCAAAATAAAATTTCCAGAGGCACCAGAGTCCAAGCAGGCCACGGCTGAGAGGGAGGAGTTGGCTGTAGAAGAAATCCGCACGGGCACCGTGAGACGTGGAGAAGAAGACTTAGAACCAAAAGATGCAACACCCACGTGAGCTGGGTGCGTGCGTGCGTTTCCCAGGCGTGGAGGACGGATAGGGCAATCCACCAAGAAATGCTCAGTACTGGCACAGTACAGACAGAGATTTTCTTCTCTACGGCGATTCCTCTCTTCCTGGGTCAGGCGAGACCGATCCACTTGCATGGCCTCCTCGGCGGGAGGCCCAGGCGAAGACTGCAAAGGATGCTGTGGGAGAGGTGCCCAGAGATCTAAGTCTTTTTCCTGGCGGTGCTCTTGGTGTCGCTCAGAAAAACGCATGTCAATGCGGGTAGCCAAATGGATGAGTTCTTGGAGGTTGGCAGGAATCTCTCGTGCGGCCAGCACATCCTTGATGCGACTGGATAGGCCTTTTTTAAAGGTCGCGCAGAGAGCCTCATTATTCCAGGATAGTTCAGAAGCAAGAGTACGGAATTGTATGGCGTACTCGCCAACGGAAGAATTACCCTGGACCAGGTTCAGCAAGGCAGTCTCAGCAGAAGAGGCTCGGGCAGGTTCCTCGAAGACACTTCGGACTTCAGCGAAGAAAGACTGGACTGTGGCTGTGGCAGGATCATTGCGGTCCCAGAGCGGTGTGGCCCAAGACAAGGCCTTTCCTGAAAGAAGGCTTACTACGAACGCCACCTTAGACCGTTCTGTAGGAAACAAGTCCGACAACATCTCCATATGCAGGGAACACTGAGACAAAAATCCACGGCAGAGTCTAGAGTCCCCATCAAATTTGTCCGGCAGGGACAAGCGTAGGTTAGGAGCGGCCACTCGCTGCGGAGGAGGTGCAGGAGCTGGCGGAGGAGATGGTTGCTGCTGTAGCAGAGGCAGAAGTTGCTGTAACATGGCGGTCAACTGCGACAGCTGCTGTCCTTGTTGGGCAATCTGCTGCGATTGCTGAGCGACCACCGTGGGAAGATCAGCGAGACTTGGCAACGGCACCTCAGCGGGATCCATGGCCGGATCTACTGTCTCGATTCGGCTTCCAGGTAGTGGATCCTCCGTGTCAGCGAGGGATTGGCGTGGACCGTGCTAGTGGACCGGTTCTAAGAGGCTACTGGTTTTCACCAGAGCCCGCCGCAAAGCGGGATGGTCTTGCTGCGGCAGTAGCAACCAGGTCGTATCCACTAGCAACGGCTCTACCTCGCTGACTGCTGAGAAGGCGTGGGACAGAAGGACTAGGCAGAGGCAAGGTCAGACGTAGCAGAAGGTCGGGGGCAGGCGGCAAGGTTCGTAGTCAAGATGGGTAGCAGAAGTTCAGGTACACAGGCTTTGGACACACTAAACGCTTTCACTGGCACAAGGCAACAAGATCCGGCAAGGGAGTGCATGGGAGGAGGTCAGATATAGTCAGGGACCAGGTGGAAGCTAATTAAGCTAATTGGGCCAGGCACCAATCATTGGTGCACTGGCCCTTTAAGTCTCAGAGAGCTGGCGCGCGCGCGCCCTAGAGAGCGGAGCCGCGCGCGCCAGCACATGACAGCAGGGGACCGGGACGGGTAAGTGACCTGGGATGCGATTCGCGAGCGGGCGCGTCCCGCTGTGCGAATCGCATCCCCAACGGCCATGACAGTGCAGCGCTCCCGGTCAGCGGGACTGACCGGGGCGCTGCAGGGAGAAAGACGCCGTGAGCGCTCCGGGGAGGAGCGGGGACCCGGAGCGCTAGGCGTAACAAGGACATCCTTTTGGGACTTTCATGCTTTACCACTTGAATGTATATGCCAGACAATTATTGCTTTGAACAGGTTCCAGGTCTTGATACTGCATTAAATAGCTTCTCGAAACTGCAATGTGGGTCATTCATTCAGGTGTGGTTCCCATTTGTCTTGCTCATCCTCAGTCTATGGTGCACTTCTTCTGGTGCGGTAGCGGTAAATGGGAAATTTATAACAATAACCCCAAATAATAATCTTTATCACATACATTGTGTTATCTATTGGACTGCTTAAAATCTGTCTTGTTTTTACTCATTAAGGGTATGTTCACACTACGTAATTCCCGCGGAATTACATGCTGTAAACATAAACATCAGTGTGAATGGGTTTCCGCAAAACGTGTTCACACTGAGCAATTTCAGCGGCAGACAATGAACATGTTCATTCTTTGCGCGGAAGTCTGCGAGCATTACATAGCCATCAATGGTGACGGTGCAGTGCCGCGCGGTCCTACCGCTGAAGTATTTCGGTGGCGGCTGCCAGAATGGAATCCAGAATTCTGCGAGTGGAGGTTCCTTTCAAACTACATAGTGTGAACATACCCTAAGGGTTTATTCCCACGTATAGTGTTCTGCGCAGATTTGATGCACAGGATTTCAAGTTGTGTTCAGTCATTCAGTTTACTTTGAAATCTGCAGCAGAAAATCCTGTGCATCAAATCTGCACATGAAATCTTCACAGAATAATGTACATGTGAATAGACCATAAAGGGGTACTCTAGTGGAAAACAAGTGGAAAACTTTTTTTTTTTTTTAAATCATCTGGTGCCAGAAAGTTATTCAGATTTGTAAATTACTTCTATTTGAAAATCCTTCCAGCACTGAGCAGCTGCTGTATGCTCCAGAGGAACTTGTGTAATTCTTTCCAGTCTGACCACAGTGCTCTCTGCTACCACCTCTGTCCTTGTTAGGAACTGTCTAGAGCAGAAACAAATCCCCATAGCAAACCTCTCCTGACATGGACAGAGGTGTCAGCAGAGAGCACTGTGGTCAGACTGAAAAGAACTATAAAACTTTTTTCTGTAGTATAAAGCAGCTAATAAGTACTGGAAGATTAAGATTTTCAAAAAGAAGTACCCCTTTAAGGGAAAACTATAATATACACCATTTTCTACTCCACTCCTCTTTCCCTTTTGTTGGTGTCGAACAGATCAAATTTTTCATATGGTCACAAAATGTAAAATGCATATGGTGTGTTTTCCCCCCAAAAAACTTTTGTGCGTTGTGGGTTTATTTGCCAAGCAGTTAGTGGAGTGACTTCTTACAAAGATACAAGTATTAAATATGTCTAAAAACCTTCCTTTAGGTAAGCCATTCCTCCAAAATCCAATGAGAAAATGGTCATGATAAATTATGTAAATTACAGCAAAATGAGTTCAAACTCAGTAATAAATTCTCCAAATTATATTTAAAGGGATGTACACGAAAAGGTCCTCTTCCAGTAGGGTCATTCATTTAGCCAGAACTGATTACAATCCTTAAACATTCATTCCCCTGTAGATATTTGTAGATCTGTCATGTGTAACTAGTCATACATAACAATTAGTTACAAGAGTTGGAAATTCGTCATGTCTGAATAAGTGTTTGTAGGATCCTGGCTAAAATTTTGGGTGAGGACTACCTTAATGTATTTTTTTTTTTTAAATAAATAAAAATAAATTCTATTTTGTATCGCAAAGGTACATAAAGGTTAACATGGCTGTAAAATGGTAAATATTCCATTCTTAATATTGTCTGCTTTCAGAAAATATATGGGGTTCATGTGTCCAGTCACTTTTCAAGGCAATGAAAAGGTTTTTGACTTTTGTGTGAATTTTCTGGACTTATGTGCTACTTAAAAACATTTTAGCTCTTTCTAGTATTGTTGTTTTTATGATGCTATATATACATGGCATGTACAGTATAATCTGCTTAATATTTTTTTTTTAGGTGTTGTGTGCTTTAACTTCTGCTTTGGTCAAACATTAAGTAACTGTACTTTTATTGTATTTTTACAAACAACTAAAAAATTGCATAAAGGTGTTTAAGTTTTATTTTTTAAGTTTTATCAGAAGAGTTAAAATTGTCCATAAATCCCTGGCAATGGAAAAAAAAAGCAACAAATTAAGCTCTTGTATTGAGCATCAGTGCAGATGCAGTGACCAGGAAGAGAGGATGGGAGTTGTAGTGGTTCCATGTTGGTTAGTTGCCCCAAAGACTTTGATATAAAGACAAACATCCCTTTTTTCGCCCAGCAAAGCAACAATGATATTTCTTGTCATCTTTGTTTTACTTCTTTTTTTTTGTTTGTTTTTCATTTGGATATTTGACAAAAAACCCAGACAGGAACAGAGAGCAAAATGCTGTTCCATCCTCTGAGCTCTTTCAAGTCTACCCACCTGTTGATTTAGCATCCAACATTCCATCTCCTGCATAGGAGAGGGTGTAGTCCCTTATTGCCCAACATTTACTTCCAAGCCAGAATTTATGGACCCGTAACAATAGCACATTGTCTTCTGGTATAATTGTGTTCTACTTTACTTGTTGTAAATAGAATGAAAAATGCACTGCAGGGTCTATCTGTACGTCAGAGATGCCTTTTATGTTATGTGTGGGTTTACCATCTTCATATTTAGAGTCATCTACCTGCGTGTGGCCAAATGATAGATGGTGCATTTTAGGTTAGCAGTGACTAAAAGGGTTTTCCAGGACAGGCCATCAATATCTAAATAAATTAGGTTTTACTCTCAGCATGAAGGACCGGTTGAACTCTTTTCACAAGACAAATTCAAAGTGAAAGAGACTGACATGCAGTATAAGGTACAGCCACAACCAAATCTGATGTGCCAAATATTGCTGTGTGGTTCTCCCTGAATCATACTGCATTGTAGCTTACGTAAGCTGTTGTGACCAGAAATACATCCTGGATAGATTTCTGGGAATGGTTGGGTGGTGCTTATGGTCACTTGTGGTTTACATCGTGACACCATTTACATTAGCTGTAATGCAGCACAACACAGCAATCTTTGGCTGCATGCCCTGTATCATGGCCAGAACCGTTGGGTAGCCCTAACCTTTTGTGGATGCAGCTGGGGGTTGAAGCCCCACCAACAGTTATGAAAACTTCTACTCCATCGTAGGTGTGCTGAACCCAGATAAATATATACAGTCAAACCTCTCCAAATGCCCTTCTTTTTGAAAGATCACTCCAATTCCCTTTAAATATTGGCTTCTTTGAACGGACCCCAATTTTTAAAATCAAGTTTTAGTGGTCTTTTTAAAGGGGTTTCACCATATACAGTTTCGACTAAAGACGTATGATGAACCATTGCAGTGTCCCAGGTCAACTTACTTAACTCGAATATCTAGAGTAGGGTGGTTCTTCAAACCACGTGAGAACTTGAGTTTTTACAAAACAACCCTAATAATTACAACTAGCTCCCAAGGCTGTTTTGAAAACTTTTGTGGTACATCTTTATGAGGTAAAACCAAATTATATTCCTCAGAAGAATAACAATGCAAGTGCTCATCAAGTTGTTTGCATGCCAGTAATAGCAATGGGTTTGGATTCCGAGGCTCGATAATAAGTCACAAGGATGGGTGCTTCTGGAATCACATCACATTATCCATATTGCTAACGCGTGGGAATCTGCAGGGCAAGCTGATATCATTCCTACACTGCCTGTTTGTTTTGGACGTACGGTATGGCATTGTGAGTTGAGACATTACTCAGTCTGACCTTCTATTTCCTGAAGCCACCTTCGCTGATCCAGGGCACAATACTCATCAGGAGTAGATCAAGTCTGTTGAATTGAGGACAGAAAAGTAATCTGTTGATCAACTTTATAGTATAATGCTGTGAGCTGTCTATAACTTTAGCTTCTTGGTATTTGTTGTCGTGAAACATCTTTTTAGTCAATAACTTAAATATTTAAGATTTCCAAAGTCTCAGTGGCAAGGCATGTCTTAATTTATTGGAATTAAAATAATAATCTAGATATGGTGATTTTGAACATTGACTGGTTTCTGCAATGTTCACTCGATTCTCTGTGGGACCTTTCACTGTCTGAAGTGTGTGGGTGTAAAACATGGCATCTGATGGATCTAGCATGTTTCCTGGGTTCACCTCCCCCTTGCATATTTTCCTATCCCTGTTAAGGTGCCTATACACATTAGGGAAAAGTCATCTCAACCCACTAAATGACTAATGTGTATGGAGGCCTACCAACTCTATTCCAACAGATGATGCAGAGGGTAAAAAAGGATTGGTCATGTTTGGCTTCAATTGCTCTACTGTATTGTTCTCAAAGAAAAAAGTGGAGTCTGGTAGTGGGTTACCTTTCCACCCCACTGACATAAAAACATGAACATTCAGCCAAAGCTGAACTCTTGGGCTATGTTCAAATGCCAGAAACTGTGCGGAATTCTGCATTGGAATTCCGCATGGAGATTACGCAGCAGCAGAGTCCCATTGATTTCAATGTGTTTCTGCTGCACTGTGCACACAGTGGAATTTCCACGCTGGATGTTTCTGGTGCGGAAATCTTGGTGAGCCTAACTTTATGTATATGGATGGAATTGGAGATACAGATGACAGCCGAATGATCATTCGGCCCACATGTTTAGTTAGTGTGAGGACTCTACGTATTAATATTTTCTATTACAAAGTTGAAATCTTGTTGCTATAAGTGTTACGAATGCTTAAGAATTCTGAAGATTACTACCTGAAACAAGAAAAGAACTTGAAGTCAGATACAAGTTATCCCATAATATGCCATTAATGCCTCATAGATGCAGGATCTACATGTTTTCTGAGTTCATGAGACCCCTTTTGACCTGTTTCCAGCTGCCAGTGGTTGAAAAACAAACTGATACGGCTGTTTAGTGAATTTTACCTAATTCCTATAAACTTTATTTAGAGTAGTGTAAACAGTATAGCTCTTGAGCAGATTGAAGGGAGCACTGGATCATGAAATTGGTGTGGGTCACAGAGGTGAGATTTGAATCTATCAGAATTTTAGGCCATATCCTTTCTTCTGCACTGAAAACATCAATTTCATCATCCAGGTCAGTGTAGAAGACATTGGCCCAGACTGATAAATCTACCTGAAACCAAAACTGTCTGGTTTGGCCCATGGCCAACCAATCACAGCTTAGCTTTCATATCTTAACAAACATTGGTAAAATAAAAGCTGAGCTGTGATTGGTTGCTCTGGGCAAAACCAGATACTTTTGGTTTTAGGCAGATTGATGAATCTGAGCCAATCATGTTTTGTGTTCCTTGTATTAGGTCGTAATAAGACTGACAATAGAAAGGGCAGTTCTGTTTGTTTCTCATAGGTTATATAAGAAAGTGATACAAACACTGTGTCAAGTGCTGAACATGGCGGAGGGGCTAAAGGCCTCCATTCTAAGCCTCAGGCAATAGGTTATTTCTGGTGCTAATGAGATACAGGAATGATTCCCACTGAAGCCGCCTGTCAATCACAGCTGGCCTTGTTAGATGTCCAGGAATGATAAGAAGACTGAAAGAGGCGGTGGGAGACATAGTATATACATCTATATATTCTGCACACCAAATGGTCCACTATTCTATGACATTGCTCTCCAACTTGTGGCTCTCTGGCTGTTGCAAAAGTACAATTCACAGCATGCCGTTGGCTGTCTGGGCATGCTGAGATTTGTAATTTTGCAACAGCTGGAGAGTCTCAGGTTGGGGACCACTATCCTATGGTCTAGCATCCATACCACAGTGTGATGGGTTATGGTTTATGAATATAAGTAAGACTTGATGACCCAGTTCTCATAGGTGCAGTATTACTCAATCTTTACAGTAGCCTATAAAAGGGCTTTCTGCAGGCTAGAACATTGAGGGTATCAGCCTGGTAGTTTAGCTTGGCCCCATTCAAGTGAGACATGCATAGACTGCACCTGGGAAAACAAAAGTGTCATAGCCCCTTCATGCTGTTGACCAGCAGGGATTCTGAGTTTGAGACTTACCAAAGTCTACTTATGAAAGATTAATGGCCTACCCTAAAGGTGCACATGGGATAAGTTGTCTCTCCCAATCTCCGTACCCATGCATGTTCAACTCAGTCCATGTGTTCTGAATGGAGAAAGGAGGGGTAAGTGTTACAGAGCTGGATGTGGATCCTCTAACCTGTGGCTGATGACTCAGACCGTGTCAGGGAGCGGAGTCTAAGGTGCCACTGGTCTTCACCAGAGCCCGTCGCAAGGCAGGATGGCTTGCTGTGGCAGGCGACACCCAGGTCGCTACCCCTGACATGGCTCGACCACACAGGTAGCTGGGCAAGGCGAGGTACCGAAGGATAAGGAAGTAGCGTAGTCAAATGGAGCAGAAGGTCAAGGCGGGCGGCAAAGGTGCGGAGTCAGATAATGTAGTGGGAAGGTCTGGACACACGGGAAAGGCAAACAGACAATATGGAACACTTAATCTCAGGCTAGGAGCACTGAAGATCCAGCAGGGAAGTGTGGGATTTTCAACAACTAATTATGGGCGCACTGGCCCTTTAAATATCAGAGCTCCGGCGCGCGCGCGCCCTAGGAGATGGGGACACGCATGCGAAGCTGAGACACAGAGGAGGCGGCAGTGTAGTGTGGTGAGTGACGGGCTGGGATTTTCATTGCGGGACCGTCCCGCAATGCGAATCCCAGCCCCGCCGGTAGACGGGGACACAAGGACACTGCGCTCACGGCCGGAGCTTGCGGTAAGCCACTGTTAGGCACCTCTGATGTCTACTTATCTCTCTAATCCGGAACTCAACATCATCCATCAAGCGAGAGTCAGGAGGCCTCCATACACAGCTAGCCATTCCCACCAAAATCTGCAGCTTTGGTCAAGTTTTTTTCTAATGTGTATGGGAACTGTTAGGGAAATATGGGTTACAGCTGGAATCGTGCATGCCGTTTTAGTAGCCAGAGCCTGGAACATTCCAAAAGTAATCACCCCTTCTGTCCTTGGCTCCATAACTACATAAAAAACGACATGTGCAGCAACCCAATTGTTATTTTAGGTCCACTGTTCTATCATTACCCCTTGCCAAGGTTTTGACCCCTTGATCGCAACTTGTTCCCTTGATGTTTGGATAAATTGTACATAACATATCTCTCTAAGTGATGTATATTCCCACTGAGGGATGCTGTCTAAGTGTAATGCGAAGTACTGTGCTGAATTGCACTGCACTGTATGTTTTTTGTCTATTTACAACTTTACTATAACTTAAAAAAACCATATATATATATATATATATACTAGGGATCGACCGATTATCGGTATGACCGATATTATCGGCCGATAATCACGATTTTGGGCATTATCGGTATCGGCAATTACCTTGCCGATAATGCCCCGCCCCCACTGTACCGCGACCGACCCGCCGCACCGCAACCGCTCCCCGACCCACCGCGTCGCACCCCCCACCGTAGTGCTGGGCGGTATACCGGTATGGATTTTTGCCCATAGCAGTCCGGCCCCTCTCCCACCCCCACCCTCCGAGTCAATAAAAAAAATAAATAAACTTATCCGTAATGGGGGTGGTCCGGGCCATCCATCCTTCCTTCCTCTAGTGTCCGGCGCCATTCCGGGTGGAGGGTGCACCGGTCCGGGCTGTCCTTCTCCACTCCGGGCAGGCTCCGGCCTAGTACGCTGCATAGACGCCGCTACGCTGTGACGTCAGGTGCGTTGCTGCGCACGGGCGTCACTGTGCAGCGGCGTCTATGCAGCGTACTAGGCCGGAGCCTGCCCGGAGTGGAGAAGATGACCCCCGGAGAAGAAGGACAGCCCGGACCGGTTCACCCTCCACCCGGAATGCCGCCGGACACTACAGGAAGGAAGGATGGATGGCCCGGACTACCCTGACAGGTAGGGGGAGAGAAGCGGGTGGTGGCGGCGGCCTATGGCACCGCAAAAGCCACTGCAGTGCATTGATTTAAAGCGCCCGCTTTAAATCAATGACCTGCAGCGGTGTCGAGGGGGGATAAATAGCCAATAACTTATACCGGAATATCGGTATAAGTTATCGGCTATCGGCCCTAACCTCCACTGATTATCGTTATCGGCCCTAAAAAAACGATATCGGTCGATCCCTAATATATACACACACATACACAGTACAGACCAAAAGTTTGGACACACCTTCTCATTCAAAGAGTTTTCTTTATTTTCATGACTATGAAAATTGTAGATTCACACTGAAGGCATAAAAACTATAAATTAACACATGTGGAATTATATACATAACAAATAAGTGTGAAACAACTGAAAATATGACATTCTAGGTGGAAAGTGTCCCCAAGTGCAGTCACAAAAACCATCAAGAGCTACAGAGAAACTGGCTCACATGCGGACCGCCCCAGGAAAGGAAGACCAACAGTCGCCTCTGCTGCGGAGGATAAGTTCATCCGAGTCACCAGCCTCAGAAATCGCAGGTTAACAGCAGCCCAGATTAGAGACCAGGTGCCACACCGAGTTCTAGCAGCAGACACATCTCTAGAACAACTGTTAAGAGGAGACTGTGTGAATCAGGCCTTTATGGTAAAATATCTGCTAGGAAACCACTGCTAAGGATAGGCAACAAGCAGAAGAGACTTGTTTGGGCTAAAGAGCACAAGGAATGGACATTAGACCAGTAGAAATCTGTGCTTTGGTCTGATGAGTCCAAATTTGAGATCTTTGGTTCCAACCACCGTGTCTTTGTGCAACGCAGAAAAGGTGAACCGATGGACTCTACATGCCTGGTTCCCACCGTGAAGCATCGAGGAGGAGGTGTGATGGTGTGGAAGTGCTTTGCTGGTGACACTGTTGGGGATTTATTCAAAATTGAAGGCATACTGAATCAGCATGGCTACCACAGCATCTTGCAGTGGCATGCTATTCCATCCGGTTTGCATTTAGTTGGACCATCATTTATTTTTCAACAGGACAATGACCCCAAACACACCTCCAGGCTGTGTAAGGGCAATTTGACCAAGAAGGAGAGTGATGGGGTGCTGCGCCAGATGACCTGGCCTCCACAGTCACCAGTCCTGAACCCAATGAAGGCATCTCTGGGAACTCCTTCAAGACTGTTGGAAGACCATTTCAGGTGACTACCTCTTGAAGCTCATCAAGAGAATGCCAAGAGTGTGCAAAGCAGTAATCAAAGTTAAAGGTGGCTACTTTGAAGAACCTAGAATATGACATATATTCAGTTGTTTAGCACTTTTTTGTTATGTCTATATTTCCACATGTGTTAATTCATAGTTTTGATGCCTTCAGTGTGAATCTGCAATTTTCATAGTCATGAAAATAAAGAAAATTCTTTGAATGAGGTGTGTCCAAACTTTTGGTCTGTACTGTATATATAAACTACATGTGTGATTTAAGCTTTATAGACTAGCGTTCCATGTTCAGATACATCCTCCATTAGCCAGAGTTGACAACAGCTGCAAAGTATATCTCCCTGTAATGCTCCCTGTGGTGGAGCTTTTGGGAATATATAACAGGGGTAAATTAGAATTGTCCGAAATTATGCTAAAATGCCTACAAAATCTGTAGGTCTGAAAATAGACTGAAAATGGCTGGAGGGAGAAGGGAGGGGAAATCAGCAACGTGCAAATTAGACAAGGAAGACAGGAGACGTGATTGACTGGCTGAGGATGACACTGCGCTCATTGGGACTCAATGAGGGGAAATGTATTGACAGATAATGTCAGATTCCCTCTTTGAACCATATTTCCAGGTCATGTGTTATAAAGGGTGAGGTTACAAGAGGTCAAAGATCAGCCAAGTGATGTCACCTGGAGATGAAGTCAAAAGAGACCCAAACCAGCCTTGATAAGAAATGTTTCAAAGATGAAGTTAAAGCTTGATAATAAGTAGCATAGCGTGGGTATTGTCTCCTGGTTACTATATGAATAGAGTTTCTTCAGGATGTCCTGTTTTATGATAAGACCTTTACGTTTCTCAGAAGCATTCGTCTGATTTTACTGATGGTACAGCATCATGTATTTGTACAACATGTGTTTTTTTTCTCTATCTGTTCATTCACTTCAGTTGTAAAAAAAAAAAAAAAGGGTCCATTGGTTCTAAGTTTTTGAGGTGGCGAATTGAGTAATGTTCTGCTTTCACCTCCTTTCGAGAAATTTTCTCAGGACAGGAAGTCCATTCCACATATATTAGGTCTTTTTTTGTTTACTTTGCCAAGGGTGAAGTCAGGGGTTTCTTACCATAAAAGTAGACCATGCAGCTGGCCTATGGGGGGCTCGTACACATTAGAGAAAAGTTGTCTAACCCCCAAATTTATGTGCAGGGCTGTGTCAATTCACCCACAAAAAAAGATAACGGAGGGGAAAAGGGCCTGATATGTTCAAATTCAATGCTTTATCCTTTTGTTCTCCCTGGAGATAAGGATAATATGGCAGTGGCATACTTCTGAGAATCCACTGATAACCCACACAAAGCAAAGAGATAGGTGGAAAAGCTGTTCATCTGACATCTATTAAATGTGTATGGGCAACCTAAGGAGAAAATAGCCAAGGGATAATACTTTGTTCTTCTACTTCAAGTGATTGGAAGGGGATGATAAGCTCTGGGCCCAGCAGAGGATTTTATACCATACTATATATTCTAAAGCCAAACATGTGCCCTTTATCACCCAAGTACATGAAAAAATGCAATGTGCTGCACAAAAAGTGCAGAATAATGTAGTCTATCACAAGCCCTCTCAAAAAGGAGATCGGTCCCATAAGCATCCCTCAACCCTTTAGACCAGAAGGCCCTGCAAGGCTTGAGGGATCAATGGTGGATCAATTCACTGAAGTTTAGAATTGCTCCTGGCTTCCACCCCAGTGTCTATGTAGGAGCCACAAATCAATGTTGACTTCCACAGATAAGGAGTTGAGTAACAGGGGTTGAGGAAACTGATGGCCACTTGATGCTCATAAGATCTAGTAGCATAGTTCATAAGGTTGAAAAAAGACCAGAGTGCATCAAGTTCAACCTATAACCCTAATGGGTCCCTACTGAGTTGAATTGATCCAGAGGAAGGCAAAAAACCCTCATACTAGAGGTAAAATTCCCGACTCCAAATATGGCAGTCAGAATAAATCCCTGGATGTTATTCTCCATAAATCCATCCAGCCCCTTTTTGAACTCTTTTACAGAGTTCACCATGATCACCTCCTCAGGCAGAGAATTCCACAGTCTTACTGCTCTTACAGTAAAGAACCCCCGTCTGTGCTGGTTTAGAAACCTTCTTTCCTCAAGACGTAGAGGATGCCCCCTTGTTATAGATTCAGTCCTGGGTATAAATAGATTGTGGGAGAGATCTTTGTATGGTCCCCTGATATATTTATACATAGTTATTAGGTATCCCCTAAGCCTTCTTTTTTCTAAACTAAATAACCCTAATTCTGATAATCTTTCTGGGTACTGTAGTCCTCCCATTCCCAGTATTACTCTGGTTGCCCATCTTTGAACCCTCTCCAGCTCTACGATATCTTTCTTGTACACTGGTGCCCAGTACTGTACACAGTATTCCATGTGTGGTCTGACTATTAATTTGTACAGCGGTAGAATTATTTCCTTTTCGTGAGCATCTATGCCCCTATTGATGCACTCCATGATTTTATTTGCCTTGGCAGCAGCTGCCCGACACTGGTCACTACAGCTAAATTTACTGTTAAAGGGTAGCTCCCATCATTCTATTATTTTTTTTTTGCTAGAGCGACCCCCCCCCCCCGCTATAGCACTAGCCCGTTACCTCCTCTCCCCCCCCCCGCCCCGCATACCCCGCTCCCTCATTACACTTGCAGCTACTGCAGAGTCCGGCAGCGGGCGTGCAGGGACAGCGGCGGCAACAAGGCGGTGGCGGCGATGCGTGGGAGGAGTGGCCTCCCAGCCAGTGGCCGGGGAGCCAATGCGCTCGCTCCCACCTGTCTGATAGACAGGCAGGGAGCGAGTGAAGCCTAACTGAAAAAGGACTGATTGCCACTCCAAAATCAGTCCTTTTTCAGTGGCCAGTTTTTAAATGTAAATTAAACCTTTTTAATGAAAAAAATTATAATAAAAGTATATTAGAGATATGTTGTAGTACATAAGTATTACAACATATCAAAAAATAAAGTTGGTGACAGTGCCCATTTAACTAAGACTCCCAAGTCCTTTTCCACGTCAGTCGTCCCAAGTGTTCTCCCATTTAACACATAATCCCAGCCCGGATTTTTCTTCCCCATGTTCATTACCTTACATTTATCAGTGTTGAACCTCATCTGTCACTTCCCAGCCCAAACCTCCAACCTATCCAGATCCATTGGTAACAGTGCACTGTCCTCTATTGTGTTTACCGCTTTACAGAGTATAGTATCATCTGCAAAGATTGCTACTTTATTATTTAACTCCTCTACTAGGTCATTAATGAATATATTAAATAGGATAGGACCCAAGACGGGACCCAAGATGGACCCCTGCGGATCTATGTATGAATAAAGCCTGAACAGTGAATACACATTCACCAAAAAATTACACTAATAGAATATGTTCCATAATAACAGCCTGGACACCTGGCTATAATTATAAAAATTCCTGTATGGCCTAACCAGGAGGCCAGGGCGAATAGCAAATCCAATGTGTTGTCACTTTTTGGACTCCCACCCCTTGGTGCATTGTTCTCCAACTGTTGCATAACTCCAGCTGAAAGCTATCATTACATGCTGGGGGTTGTAGTTTTGCAACTGCTGGTGAGTCACTGCCCCAGGGTTACCACTTCTGCACCTTGGGCTTTTAAACTTTCTGACCACCCTGGCTTCAATGATCCAGATCCCCTCCTTTTGGGACATGTTCTGAAACTACTGAATGACAGATCCATGCAGTTTAGCAAGCGTACTGGATGTTGGATCACTAATAAGTAGTAGTGGACATGCCCTTTAAGACAGAATAAGATGCATTGTTACAAACTTTACTTAGGTCTTATTTTTTCAATTCTAATATAATGACGTATGCACATCGCTCTCATAGGTGTCTTATAAACTGAATAAGGATTGTGGCTAACCAACACACTGTACCAATGTAACAGGCCGCTCCCCCCGATTTATTATGCTTCATTTATAGTTCTTGTCTTCTCATATGGGAATGAGAGACTTTGTGAGCTTCTGGGCACAGATACACTGCGACTTCTGCACCCCCTTTAGTTATACCCTCACTGGAACGGACCACCACAAGTACATAATAATAGGTTGCAGTCATTCGTGATACCTGTAGTACCAGAACTGTCCTCCTATCAATTCACACACGTCCTGTAGGAGGGAAAAAAAGCAAGGTAAAATAAAGAATCCTTTTTTTCCAGCAACGCCAACACAGCTGAGGAATACCAGGGGAAGGCAGATTCATGCCTTTGTTCCTCTGCTGGGCTATACGGTACTCTAACAATACCTGCATTCAGGCTTTGCCAAGGCAGCACAAAGTGCTTACCCTTCTAGCGCAGATAAGAGTAGGCAGGCAAAATGACTTTCAACAATATTTTGCTTCATGTTAACTGTATATGAGCACTGAGTACAGTAAAGCGGTGCACAGACCAGGTCAGTGTGACAGGGAGAGCAAGAGCCCAGGCTCTCCTCGGATTTGCTAAGCCCAGTACTTTGCTTAGTTCAGGCTCCTCAGAAAGACCTTGAAATTCAATAAGTCCACAAGGTATGTTGCATTTCCCTGATTTTCTGATGGTTTGGCTAGGTTTGGGATGCCCTATGTTAACAATGATAGGAGAAAGACTATTATGTTCCCTTTCGAATGTCATCGTCATTTGGCGCTAACTCTTTTTAGAGATGGTATTGTAAATTACTGGGGTATAGCTGGTACTCTCAATCTAAATGCCATACACAGAAGAAGTCACAAGCAGCCACCTGACTAATCAGCCATAACTGGTCATAGCTACCGCTGGTTCTTTATTTGATATACAGATGTAGCAGAGCTGAGTTTACACCACTCATGGTGCTCTTACATTACCTGTGGTTTAGACATTGGCTGCAGCTAAACTAACGGCAATATTTTAACTCCAATACTTTGTCCCAGAGTGCAGAAGATCCACCAAAATGTAAATTCAACCCTGCTTCATTACATACATTTTTTTTTATTTCCTATAATGTACAATTTGCTTAATTAGCTTTGCTTTTTATTCTTTTCAGCTTTTCTTTTTCATCACATTTTAGTAGGTGCTTGTATATTTATTGTTTCATTTGTGTCATTTTTAATTATTTTTAGGCTTGGTTAATTTGCACAAAACAAATGCAATGATTTTTATTGCATCCATTTGGCTCAGTAGTTAAGAGCACCATATGCAAATAAAGAACTGAGGAGGGGTTAATGGAATAGCACTAAAATTTACTGTAGTTAATCTGTATGTAATATTGTAAGGCTATAGGTAAACCCTTGGACTGTGAGTTCTTGTATCTGATTTCCCTATTGTTCATTTGCATACAATTTTCACCAGGGAAATTGATTCTCGAAGCTTGAGATGAATTATATCCAAAGCAGATAAAATATCAGAATATTAAGTTTGAGTAGTTTGAGGGCAGTATGACTTATCACACTATACTGATGGGTAGAACACATCTACATCTGAGCAATATCTGTAGTAGAGCTGAATTGGTCATCTAGCTATTTTCTGCATTGTAATAACTGTCTAACTCAACATCATGTCTCGTGTAAATGCACAGAAGACTAATTGTGATATCCCCATGAATTGAACCTTGACAACTATCTCAGCTCTGCTTTATCTGTCAAGCTCTCATTGGACATCCCTAGTGAGAATAAAGAGTTTTGTACAATAATCAGCAGCCTTTTAATACTGCCCAGAGCTTTTGTCACCTAGTCATTCAAGCCAGTTGTACAGTTCATGCCCCACTGGGCCCAGGTGCACTGTGCTAGTGTCCATCTCTCAGCATCACTCCGGTAAGAAGATATTTGTTATGTACAGAAAATATGCTAATTAAATGGTTCCCTTTAAATTCTGTAAAACCGATAAAACATGCAGATGTAGCAGAGCTGTGTTTATCTTAGCAAAATGTGGTACTTGCAATTCTCCTTCCTAGAACTTCTTGGTTTAGGATGCATGTAAAACCTTACATTATTATTAAATGTATTGGATAAAGATGTCACTAATGCCTGAACCAGTGTACCATGTAAGGTTGTTTTTTAAACAATGTATAAGTCTGAATATTTTCTTTGGCCGAATTGTGGGTCATGACTATAGTAATAGAGGGGCCCCCTAATTAGTACCGCTTAAGGCCCCCATACCCATTAGAGAAACATCAGATCTACCTAATGTGGACAAGCCAGCCAACCACCTATTGTGTATTAAGGCCTCTGGACTCTCCCTTTTCAGATGATTTGGGGGCAGAGAAGGATGTTGGATTCCAACTGCCATGACCTTCTTGTTTTCAAAGAGATAAGCCAACACCAAAGGAGTCGGGCAGCAGCATACCCCTCCTCTCCCCATTTAAATCACATGAAGGCTCAGCCGATTTGAACATTCATGTGTATGAGGGAATCTGTAAAAACAATTGATTTGCTCTGAAGAGCCTGACATTTACTCTGAAGATTCCGCATTACAACCCCCCCACCCCCCCTCCAAGGTCATGTGGCTGCTATGTAGCCCCGCCCACACTGGTTACATCACTTAGTTTAATGGATGCTATGAGGAATTAACCTAACGATCATTGAAAGGAGATGGAGGGGTGGGGGGACAAAATAAATAGCTCCGAGCTTTTCAATTCCATGTGGTAAGTGGTATAGAGATGTTAACCTGCACCGGGGTAGGTGCCTTTTTTATTTGTTCAGTAGAGCCCCATAACCTATGTGTACTCTTCTGCAGACACAAATTATTTTCTAGAAGCCCTGTATAATGTTTTATTTTCCAAGAGTCACAAACAGGAATAGATAGAAAATTTACCATTGAAAACATATTTCTGGAAACTTTAATGTAAAAAAAATCTATAAAATTGTTCTTCTAGCACAAGGTTTAATGCAGTGCTCAAAGGGCAAAGGAGCTTGACATTCCCAGTTTTACAAAGCAAATGGTAGGATGCTTCAGTGCTTGGATTGGCAAGTTTGGATTCTGTTAAGAGTTGTTAAAGGGGTTATCCAGCTTAAGGTGGTTTTAGTGCGTACCTGGCAGACGGTAATGGACATGCTTAGAAAGGATCTGCTCTTGTCATGGGGCTAAATGGCTATGCTGTGAGATTACCAAAACACTGTGGCTAGCTTTCTGTGAACTTGTATTTCCTGTTTTCAGTTTTCTTGTTTGCCTACAAATCCCATGATACCATCTTCCTCCTTCCCACACATCAGCCACCCTTTGAAACATAAATGAGCTGCAGACCTGTGGTCTTCAATCAGGGTGCCTACAGCTGTTGCATTAGTTGCAGATTGATCCCTCCAACCATTGAAGCAGACAGGCTCCCTGTCATCACCTGACTAGTGAGTCAGGTCTCAAAATTGCAAGCTGGGAAAAATCCGAGACAGCAGTCATTTTGTATGCTGGTAAAAATAAATATTGGGATGAAAATCACATAAGAATTGTGAGAAAACCGTCACACACAGGTAAAGACACTATATTATGAACTACACTAACTTTACAGCTCCTGTAGCATAGTCAAATAAAAAAAATTCCCGGAATACCCCTTTAAAGGAGAATCCCACCAAAAAAAATTGCAGAAATGTAGTGATAGTAGGAATACGTGGGCTTGAACGTTCACTGAATCCAAAAAACACAGGACTCATGATGCCCCATAACACGGATATGTCATTGGAAATCTAAGACACAATTATTATGATAAAGAATGAAAGAACCTTTTATAGTTTTACTATTTTATCTTCTTCATGCTAAGTAGTGATGGAAGTCTGCGCTCATGGACCCCCACACACCCCAAACATCTGACCTGTTTAGAAGAATATAACCAATAGTAAGGAGTTAACCAATATGTATTAATAGGATAATTCCTGACTATATATCTTTACTTGATGTCTTGGCTCTACAAGCCCACATTGCAATTAGGCCATCTCCACTTGCATTAAGGCCTATTGGAAGGTATTAAGCATAAGGTTTAGGTCCTACAAAGAGAAGAAAACCCAGTTTAGCATTACAGGAATAATTTCTTGGGTGGCTCTGAAAGTGACAACCGCAGCTCTGAACTCTGAACCACAGTTGAACTTTTCAATTGTTCCCTATGTGCCTTGGGTGCATGTTTGAGGGTGGATGCCAACAAGCGTCCTCACGTTAGCCAGGCTATTTAGATAATGGCTTAGAGCTGCAAACCTCACGCTTGCCCCAAGAGATGGAAAATCAAGCCAGCACTTGGAAAACCTTTTTTTTTTCCTCACAGGACGTGATCCCATTTCATCCTTGAGTCTAAATATACAGCTCCAACAATAGAGTCACAATATGACCATCTGAGTGTTCATTGGGTAGAAGACTCATTATAAAGTTTTGGTCAAAACGTTTTAGTCAACAATACATGTGTGACATGGTCATGAAATCCTAAACACCTGTAAACAGAAATTTGGTCTGTATCCTCAGGACCCCACCAGTTATACAGTGATCCCTCAACTTACAATGGCCTCAACATACAATAGTTTCAACATACAATGGTCTTTTCTGGACCATTGTAAGTTGAAACCAGACTCAACATACAATGACAATCTGGACAAAGACAGTCCAGATCTGTGAAACTTGTCAATGGCCAAGAGAACTGACCAATCAGAATGGGCAATTTACTGGTAAAACACCTGTATTACTGAAGTGCATGCACTGACTGATGTCTGGTAGCGCCCCCTACAGTACAGAGAGGTATTACATGTTCTGTACACTTTACCTGTACCAGGGTTACCTGCTCCTTTGGACACCAGGTGACTCCATGTTACTTTTTTAGGACATTGCGTGTACTGTACAGGACTCCAAAGAAGCTCCTGTCCTCTACATAGACCAGTGTTTCCCAAGCAGGGTGCCCCCAGCTGTTGCAAAACTACAACTCCCGGCATGCCCGGACAGCCTTTGACTGTCCGGGCATGCTGTGAGTTGTAGTTTTGCAACAGCTGGAGGCTCCCTGCTTGGAAAAAACTGACATAGACAGTGATTACAGCTCCCAGCAGATCTTTCTTACTTTTATATGTGAGGATTTGCTTTATATATATTAATTATCTACTTATTTTTCTTTAATTCTCACTTTTTCGTATTTTTGGATGACATTTTGGGGCTTTAGAACCAATTACCAGGTTTCCATAGAGTTCTGGTCTCAACATACAATGGTCGTCCCAGAACCAATTAATAAATTAATATTGTAACTTGAGGGACCAGTGTACTTGCTGTGCATAATGTAAATCTTTGAGGACTTGTGCAATCAAGAATGTTCTCTGGCTCCAGGTAAGTATAAAAGAAAAAAATATATATTTCAGCATTTTTAAAAACAGAATATTGATGTGCAACCCACACAAAAAAAATAAAATAAAATAAATAAAACAATGAATTTAATTCTTGAGGAGTTCTAAATCAGGGCATAACACTGAATTTGAATCATGGCAGATTTTCACTTGTTGTTTTTAGAGGTAGGTAAGTTTTGGTTTTTACACTTACCTAGAGCTAAAGAACATACTTGATTCTATGATTTGCTCTTTACTGGGAGCTAGCCTGGCATGGCATTGTATGTGCCCTAAAGAAAAATGAGATCCCCATAAGCCTCCAAAGATGTAATGGCAGTGAGCTGGTTCTGTTACATGCTTTCTTTGTGCCTAAAAATACTTGTGCCTTCTTTGTATGGCACAAACAGGAATCCTCAGAGAACCCGTGCCATACTTTTATTATGCTCTGACGTGGGCACTGATATTGCTCCCATGCAATCAGGAGCAGGACCACAACTGTTATATAACCTCTTGTAGACTTCCATCAGCTTTCATTGTGACATAAAAAGCAATGGCGGGACCCCTTTTTGATCTTTTCACTGTGATGCAATCATTGCTCTTATCATAAATAGGCCATAGTACATTGAGACCCTAGGGCTGTTTCATTATGTTTTTTCAATATTTTTATGTCCACAAGGCTTAAAGGGGTTATCCAGGAAAACACTTTTTTTTTATATATACATATCAACTGACTCCAGAAAGTTAAACAGATTTGTAAATTACTTCTATTAAAAAATCCTAATCCTTTCAGTACTTATGAGCTTCTGAAGTTAAGGTTGTTCTTTTGTAAGTGCTCTCTGATGACACGTGTCTCGGGAAATGCCCAGTTTAGAAGCAAACGGGGACCAATTTGAGTGTACAGCGCTGCGGAATCTGTGTACGCTATATAAAATAAATAATTATTATCATTATTATTAATAATAAAAATCACAGCATAATTCACGGGAAAACGCTGAAAAACCACACTGTATAAACACAGCCTTATCAATCTTCCTGAAACTAAAACTGTCTGGTTTTGCCTATAGCAACCAAAGCTCAGCTTTCATTTTACTAGAGCTGGTTAGGATATGAAAACTGAGCTGTGACTGGTTGTTATGGGCAAAACCAGACAATTTGGGATGACAGATTGATATATGTGGGCCAATGTATTGCTTGCCACTGCACCTGTAGCTCAACAGCTAAAATTAATTAGTATCCCTATAAAAAGTCTCATTGTAACCCTGGCCTAATGCTTAATTTATATTAATGGCCTCCTCTTATAGGACAGTGAGACCACCTAGGCTCAGGACCTGTAGGCCCTATAGTTGAAGGGATGCTTTTAAATCAACTGGTGCCAGAAAGTTATACAGTGGTCCCTCAACATACGATGATGATCCGTTCCAAACGGACCATCGTTTGTTGAAACCATCGCATGTTGAGGGATCCGTGCAATGTAAATTATAGGACAGTGGTCTACAACCTGCGGACCTCCAGATGTTGCAAAACTACAACACCCAGCATGCCCGGACAGCCAACGGCTGTCCGGGCATGCTGGGTGTTGTAGTTTTGCAACATCTGGAGGTCCGCAGGTTGAAGACCACTGTTAGAGGAAGTTGTACTCACCTGTCCCCGCCGCGCCGGACCGTCACCGCTCGTCACCGCTGCCCGGGATGTCGCCGTCCATCGCTATCGCCGCGTCCCCCGGGTGTCCCCGACGCTCCGGTAAGGCCTCTGCTTCCCCGGCATCCGCACGCTCCGTCGCCGCCATCACGTCGCTACGCACGCCGCTCCTATTAGATGACGTCGATGGAGAGCGCCGGAGGACGCGCCGGAGCCCCGAGGACAGGTAAGAGACATCACCGGAGCTCACGGGGGCACCGTAAACGGCCATCCGGTGGCAGCTGAAGCAGTCAGCGCTGCCGGATAGCCGTTTATGCGATGGCACCGACATAAAAAAGCATTGTATGTTGATGCTGCCTTCAACATGCGATGGCCTATGAGAGGCCATCGCATGTTGAAATTATCGTATGTCGGGGCCATCGTAGGTCGAGGGGTCACTGTACAGATATGTAAATTACTTCTATTGAAAAATCTTAACCCTTCCAATATTTATCAGCTGTTGTATGTTTCAGAGGAAGTTGTGTAGTTCTTTCCAGTTTGACCACAGTGCTCTCTGCTGACACTTCTGTGTGTCAGGAGCAGGAGAGGTTTGCTATGGGGATTTTCTCAATCTCTGGACATTTCCTGAATGGGAAAGCAGCAGAGACGCTGTGGTTAGACTGGGGAGAACTATACAACTGCTTGTGGAACATACAGCAGCTGATAAGTACTGGAAGGATTTTAAAAATATATATTAAAATCCCCTGGGCAGGCGTTGTCCAATCTAATCTGTAGCTTGGGGGTTTGTTTGTTGGTTCCCAATATTACTGGAGCAACTCTTACTTACCAGCGGCAAAGAGGTGACATGACTAAAGTAATGTAGGATGACTAAAACGTTCCTACAGCTGGTATGTCTTTATTGATGTATTATTGGATAATACCAAGCATGCTTGAAATATCAGAGATGGTAATAACTGAAGGAGAAGGAGGATGTTAAAACAGACTAAAGCTAAGACTATGTGGGGTCGGTATCTGAGCAACTTTGCCTACCTTACTAACCCAATTTACCACAAATATTGCACCCACATCACAATGGGCATCATGAAAACTAGGGTAAATTATATAGGCTGCAAAATTGCTTGTTATTGTCATCCCTGCGCAGAGTGGCAACATTTTTGTTCAAGCTCCCACAAATTTTGCACAACATTTTTTGTGCAATTTTGCCACTCTGCACTAGTGCATGGAATGATATATTGACCCCTTAGGTTGTGTTCACATCTCTGAAATGTCCGCACAGAAAATCTCTGTGCGGACATTCCACAGACTGCAGGACTGCACAGGAATGCGCGGTCTCATAGACGGCAATCAATTCCATGCGGATTCCACAGAAATTATGGACAGGTTCATTCTTTCTGCAGACACGGAAATCGGAATTTCTGTGCCAGAAACATGGTGCAGAAATTCCACCATATGCACAGCGCAGCAGAATCCCATTAAATACGTTGCTGATGCTGCAGAATCTCCGTTAGAATTCCATTGCATAAATTCCGCACGGAAAGTCCGGACGTGTGAACATGGCCTTAGTATTTTGAGTGCACAGGGGTGTGCTGTTTTTAATGCTCTCGTTGAGAGGCTGATTGAAGTAGAGTCAGTGACACTTAAATCCAGAAAAACATAGCTGCTTTCTTTCAAAAATAGCACCACACCTGTCCTCAGGTTGAGTGAGGTATTGCAGCCCAGTTCCTTGAAGAGAATGGAGCAAAGTTGTAATACTATGGGGAAAGGTGTGATGCTGTTTTTAGAAGAAAATTGCCATGTTTTTCCGAGGCTTGGATAACCCCCTTTAACCTAATTTTTTTATTTTTTTTATTTTTGACAATCAGATTTACAAACTACAGCACAAATTTGCATTAGAAAACAGAGCAGAATCAGTGTAAATCAGATGAAGTCAGTGTGAAGGGACATAACTGCGTTGCAAAAGTCATGTGCTCTCTATTTAGTATTACAGTATGGTTATAGCATTGTAGAACTTAGAATTTAGGCTAGGTTTCTACACAGGTTTTTTTCTGGCGTTTTTTGGAATATTGCCACTGCAATTTTTGATCCAAAGTCAGAAGTGGATCCAGTAGGAAGGAGAAGTATAAGTCCTTCCTTTATATTTGCCATTCCTTTTAAATCCACTTCTGGCTTTAACCTCCAGAAGAAAAAAACCTGTGTGGAAACCTAGCCTTAAAGGGGTTATCCAGCAAAAAAAAAATTCTATATATCAACTGGCTCCAGATTTGTAAATTACTTCTATTAATCCTTTCAGTACTTATCAGCTGTTGAAGTTGAGTTGTTCTTTTCTGTCTAAGTGCTCTCTGATGACACCTGTCTCAGGAACTGTCCAGAGTAGAAGCAAATCCCCATAGCAAACCTCTTCTACTCTGTACAGTTCCCGAGACAAGCAGAGATGTCAGCAGAGAGAACTGTTGCCAGACAGAAAAGAACAACTCAACTTCAGCAGCTGATAATTATTAGAAAGATTACAAATCTGTTTAACTTTCTGGAGCCAGTTGATATCAAAACAAAAAGGTTTTTCCTGGTATACCCCTTTAAAGGTGTACTCCAGTGGAAAACAAATTTTCAATCATCTGGTGCCAAAATGTTAAACAGATTTGTATGGAACTGTCCAGAGCAGCAGATGTTTGCTATGGGGATTAGTTCCTGTTCTGGACAGTTTCTGACATTGACAGGGGTGTCAGCAGAGAGCACTGTGGTCAGAAAGAAAAGAACTACACAACTTCCTTTGTAACATACAGCAGCTGATAAGTACTGAAAGGATTAAGATATTTTTTTAAATACAAATCTGTTTAACTTTTTGGCACCAGTTGATTAAAAATGTGTTTTCCACCGGAGTACCCCTTTAAGGTAGCCATGCGCTTTCAATAGCTGTCAGCCAAATGTTTATTCGGCCGACAGATGTCTCTTCCATTCTACTGAACAGTGCCAAACGTTCATGCGTTTTTAATGAAGAGAGGAGTGGTAAGCTGCTTCCAGACAGCTCTGGTGGCAGCTTCCGTCTCTGAGGACAAAAGGTAAAGCAGATTAAATCCAACATGCCTGACCTTCTGTTCACGACATCATCTGTCAAGGAATAGTCAAGAGGCCTCTATACACTTTAGTCAAAAGTCAGCAGGACTGTCCGACTGTCTAAAGTGCGTGGGGACATTTACATCTTTTCCACAGCAACAGATAAGGCTACCTTCACACTGCCGCTATGCCCCATCCCGTTTATGGTCCGCTATTTTTTTGTGTGTGTGTGCTTAATGGACCTGAACGGGTTGGAGCATAGCGGGCAGCGCCTGGTCACATTGACTTTACATGGGGTCCATTGGGTGTCCGTTATTCTAGAGGAGTTGAGTGGAGAAAAATACCGGACATGCAGTAATTTTTTTCTCCGCTCAACTCCTGTCATTTTATAAGTGAACTACCTTTAGCCGAGCTCAGGAGCATTGTGAAAGTAGCCTAATACAGCATAGTAACGTTATAGTAATATTCTTCTGTACATAATGTCTAACTTCCACTAGAGAAGGAATTTCTATGTTTTTTCATTGCACCTGGAGGGTAATAGTAACTTTTTAGTAAAGTTCAATTAAAGGGGTACTCTACTAGAAAAAAAAATTTTTTTTAAATAAACTGGTGCCAGAAAGTTAAACAGATTTGTTAATTATTTTATTAAACAATCTTAATCCTTCCAGTACCTATTAGCTGCTGTTATGATCCACAGGAAGTTCTTCTCTTTTTGAGTTTCCTTTCTGCCTTACCACAGTGCTCTCTGCTGATACCTCTGTCCATTTTAGGAACTGTCCAGTGCAGGATAGGTTTTCTATGGGGATACCCCTTTAACCAGTATATAAGATCTCTGGACCTAGGTTTCCTCGGAGCCAGTAGCATCAGTGGCGTACACAACATTAAGTCAAATGGTCATAAGGGCCCTGTTATTCACCAAGTTTCACATTAAATATATAACACATTGGGAATCTCGTTGCTATTATCTGCAGACTTTTCATTTGGTCTCGGAATTCCAAGCTCCTCAAAAGATTAGCTGCTATTTTATTCTTCCTGGCGGCTTCGGGGTCTGTAAATAAATATAATAAAGGGGGAAATCGAGGTCAGCGGAGCCCTCCATGCCTGAGATGGGAGCAAGCTAAGGCACAACAGTACCTCCAACCCCTCCCAGGCATAAAAGGGTTAAGCTTTGGGCTATATCAACAGATATTACTCTATGCCAGTTGCCCGGACTCTGTTAAATAAGCTGGAATTGTGTTTATTATGCAGTGGCGCAGAAAGGTGAAGTTTTTAAATAAATAGGGCCTAGATAAATAAACCACCCCCCGCCCTCAGCAAACTTAACTGATCCGGGAGCAGTCCTCAATATTTTTCAAATAAATCATAGTTTCAAATGAACCTGAGCCCGGCAGATAAGATTTCCAAATGACTGGGAGTTGAAGGGAGGGTTCAGGATCAGCAAAGTCGGCTGAACAGAACCAAAACAAACATTTTTACAAGTTCCAGAAGTCACCAGCCCACCACCCGTCCTCCTCCACTTTGTGAGTCAGGGGGCTAGAGTAGGCTGCAAATTACAGACTGAGTCTTGGGTTGGAGAGATAGAAAAATGTCTGCGCCTCCCTGGTTGTATATGACTGAACTTCAGTGCTTACGTTACTATGTATCGACTTAAAAAGTCTGAAGAAATTAGAAGGTACCTATAATTTCTCAATAAATGTAAAGAAATAAAAATTATAATCTCTAAAAAATTCTCAAGCATGGATCCCCGACGAATGCCGAGAACAGAGGAAAATTCTTCTCCTTCTAAATAGATGCACTTTATTCATTCAGGAGACAGTTTTCCTCAGTTCTCATGACCAGTAGGGGTTCCAGTGGTCAAAACCCAACCTATCAACTCTCGTGGATACGTGCTAACTTGTGTAGTAGAAAATACAGTGGTCCCTCAACATATGATGGTAATCCGTTCCAAATGGACCATCGTTTGTTGAAACCATCGCATGTTGAGGGATCCGTGCAATGTAAAGTATAGGACAGTGGTCTACAACCTGCGGACCTCCAGATGTTGCAAAACTACAAAACCCAGCATGCCCGGACAGCCAACGGCTGTCCGGGCATGCTGGGAGTTCTAGTTTTGCAACATCTGGAGGTCCGCAGGTTGAAGACCACTGTTAGAGAAAGTTGTACTCACCTGTCCCCGCCGCTCCGGACCGTCACCGCTGCCCCGGATGTCGCCGTCCATCACTGTTGCCGCGTCCCCGGCATCCTTGCTCTCCGGCACCGCCATCACGTCGCTACGCACACCGCTCCTATTGGATGACGGGACGGCGTGATGACGTCGATGGAGAGCGCCGACGATGCAGGGGATCCTGAAGAGGACGCGCCGGAGCCCCGAGGACAGGTAAGTGATCATCAGCGGACCACACGGGGCACCGTAAACGGCTATCCGGTGGCAGCTGAAGCAGTCTGCGCTGCCGGATAGCCGATTTGTGATGGCCCCGACATACAAAAGCTTCGTATTTTGATGCTGCCTTCGCATGTTGAAATTATCGTATGTCGGGGCCATCGTGGGTCGAGGGGTCACTGTAATCCTTTACATTCTAGATTGATACCTAGTGGGCAGTAGAGGAATCCGAATAAACAGAGTTCCTAAACACATGGTATGGTTACTATGGCCCTCAAGTCCCATACAATAAGGGGGTTTCCTGAGGCCCACCAGAGTAAATGGTTCTATAACCATCTATACAGACGTATGCATAGATGTACTCACCTATCTCCAACTGCTCCAATAAACAAGGAACGGAAGAGGCGATCTGATTGGTTGCTATGGGCAACTGCTTCACTTTTCCTCTACACAAGTTATGATAAATCTCCCCCATATATCCTTTGCCTTGATTCACAAAATTAAAAACTGTCAATTGCATCAATCAGGTGGTATTATTTACAGGTTATTGGTGAATCCAAGCCATTGGAGATAGATAGGTACAGTGCTATCTGGAGTTAGAATGGAGTCATACTAGACAATGTATGGGGCTGCAGTGCAAACACGTCACTGCTGCTCGACTCCAACAGGAGACTCAGGACCCCTGTTCTCAAGTTCGCTGGAGGTCCCAGCAGTCAGACCCTAACAATCATACATGTATGCCCTGTCGTGTGGGTAGGAGATAAAATGTAATGGTGGGACAACCCCTTTAATGGCTAGTGTTTGCCGCCTAATGGTGTCCCATTATTTTATTACAGATTGGACCGCCTTAGAGCAGACAAATGCTTTCAGGGCATGATGGGTGTTGTAGTTTTGCAATAGCTATAAAGTCACAGTTTGGGGCTCCCCACTGGTAATCTAATATGCCAGTCTAAACCCAGGGTTGCTTATTCATTTTTTTCCCTTTAATCTGGAAAACTTATCCAAAAGTCAGCCAAAAATTTAATGCAGGGTTCTTCTTTACAGGCTTTTACTGTATGTGCCAAAAAATTTGTTCTAGCAAACGACTTTTGCACTTTCTACTACAGAAGTGTTCCCCAATCAGTGGTTCTGCAGCAGTTGCAAAACAACTCCCATCATGCCCAGACAGATAGATACCATGTTTCTCGGAAAATAAGACCGGGTCTTATATTAATTTTAGTCACCAAAAACACACTAGGGCTTATTTTCAGGGTAGGGCTTATTTATTTACATGTGATGGGCCCCCCAACATCCCCCCCCCCCCCCCCCCCGCTGGTTTATCAGCCCAGCGCTGCACCCCACATCGGGGGGCTAATCGTACCAAATGTCACCCACGAGCGCTGCTTCTCTCCCCCCCCCCCCCTGCCAAATAATTATCATGTCATTCTTTTTTTTATCATGTATATTATATAAAAATGTTATTTGATTAGAGATCTTTAAAATATTGCCCCTAGTGGGCAAAGCTTGAATAACATAACAAAGCATGTTAAGTAGCAGACTTGGACAGATATTGGGGCTCCCTGTGCTTCGTTCCTGCTGGAGCCTGCTGTTCTTAGCAGGGGCCACAGCGGAGCTGGACACAGTTTATGCTAGCCATTCTGTTCTATATATGTAAGCCTCTTTTGTGCTCTGACATCTGAAACCTATTAAGTAAACACAGGTAGCTCGTACAAACATGTGCTGACCACATTACACTCTGCAACTACATTTCCACAACTTTACTTCTCCAAATAAACAATTATGTCCTCTGTACATTACCAGGGAATCTGCACAAACAGGTAGAGGCAATGAGAGTTTTCTTTGAAACCCAAACTGTGCCGTCTCTCTCGCCGCTGGTGCCGGACTGCGATCCGAGCTGTTTTTTGGGAAAACATAGGCGGGCAGTTTTAGATTACGCAGACAGATTCATTTATTTGTCTGAGGGGTGATAGGAAGCGTCATGTACAGTTTCAGTCTGACAGATTAATATTGCTTTAACCCCATACTTGCCAGCAGTGGCTTGGTTATATGGGTTGCAGAGGTTATTCGTGCAAGTTCATACTGTCACAAAAATCTCCTTTCTAGAATGTCATATTCATTCAATTCCTAATATTCTTGTGTACTACAATTTCTACAATCACTGTTCAGATCTCTGCTTGTTGCCAGAAAATGGAAACCTTCGCTATTGGAAGCTTAAAGGGCATGTGTCATCAAAAAATGCCTATTGTTTAAATCAAGTTTTTATGCTAACCATATTTTTAAGAATTTTGGGTGATATCCAATGTTATCATTTGCATTCTTTTGTTTTTTATAATAATCCTGAAATGCTGAAATGTTGCTGTTTCCATTCTAGTCACTAGGTGTAAAACTAAGCTGAGACTTCCTTTTCTGTACAGATCATTTCCCAATAATGCTTTCTCAGAAGTACAGTAAAAGGGGACAACAGTGGAAATAACACTGGATCCACCACCATTCACAACAGAGACTGACCTCTGAAAAGGTTACAGAGAATTTTCAGTAACATCTGCAATGTATCTGAATGGGACAGGTCCTGTCCATTGCTTTCTATGTTCGTAGGTCCTGCTGTAAAGCTTATCACTAAATGCTGTTAAAACAGCTTAGGAAAAATGGCTGTGCCCATAAGGCTAAGTTTCTACTTGGTTTTTTTTCTGGCAGTTTCTGGAAAGCTGCCACTGCAGTTTTCTAGCCAAAGTCAGAAGTGGTTCCATAAGGGAGGAGAAATATAAGTCCTTCCTTTATATGTCCTATTCCTTTTGAATACATTTCTGGCTTTGGCTCAAAAACTGCAGTGGCAGGTCTCCAAAAACTGCCAGAAATAAAACCAAATGGAAACTTAGCCTAATAATGCACAAAAAAATGTTATAAAAAAAAATGACAGAAATTAGAAAGAGATTACCAAAAAAGAAAACGTTTCAGTATCTGTATCAGCAACAAAAAAAATTTAGGCAACGCCCTTTAACCCCTTAATGACAATGGACGTAAACTTAACGCACCATGACGTACATTTACGCTCCGCCATGACCGCAAGCACCGGACCAGCAGGGGCAGGTCCTGGCTGCTATCAGCGGATGTCCGCCATTAACCCCTCAGATGCCGTGATCAATACAGATCATGGCATCTGCGGCAGTGCAGTACTTTAAATGGATGATCGGATCGCCCGCAATGCTGCCGCGGGGATCCGATCATCCATTATGGCGGAAAGAGGTCCCGTCACCTGCCTCCGTCCATCTCCAGTGGTCTTCTGCTTTGGTCTGAGATTGAGCAGACCAGAGCAGAAGATCACCGATAACACTGATCAGTGCTAGGACCTACGCATATCACTGAACAGTATTAAAACAAAATAAACAAAGATATTTGATATCGCCTCATGCGTAAAAGTCTGAACTATGCCGTACGGTGAACGACGTAAATGTAAAAAAATAAAATTCAAAAATTTCAGCTTTTTTTGACACATTTTATTCCCCCAAAAATTAATAAAAAATTAATAAAAAGTAAAACCTAAGCAAAAGTGGTACCGATAAAAACTACAGATCACGGCGCAAAAAATATGGATCATACCGATCCATATACAGAAAAATTTTAAAGTTATAGGTAATCAAAATAGGGCAATTTCCAAGATACTAATTTTGTTCAAAAAGTTTGTGATTTTTTTTTAAGCGGTTCAATTATAGAAAAACATATAACATGGGTATCGTTTTAATCAAATTGACCCACAGAATAAAGAAAACATGTCATTTTTACCGGAAAGTGTACAGCGTGAAAACAAAACCTTCCAAAATTTGCTAAATTGTGATTTACTTTTCAATTTTCCCACATAAATAATATTTTTTTGGCTGTGGCGTACATTTTATGGTAAAATAAGTTATGTCATTACAAAGTAAAATTGGTGACGCAAAAAACAAGCCCTCATATGGGCCTGTGGAGGGACATATAAAAGAGTTATGATTTTTAGAAGGCGAGGAGTAAAAAACGAAAATGCAAAAATAAAATTGGCCTGGTCCTTAAGGGGTTAAAGGTTACCTGCCATGTTAAAAATAGTGTCCAATCCACAGAAATCCTGTTATAGATCAGGACGAGCTGAGCAGATTTATATATAGTTTTGTGGGAAAAGTTCCAGGATAATTAGTAATTTTTGTTCATGCAAACCTCTGCTTATATTTGGCCAAATAGTCAAGTAGGCGGTCCTCTTAATGATTGACAGCTAACTGTGCATATAAGTGTACAAATGAAGAGAACTCTCAACCAATGAGTAGGACCCCCACAAGTTATCCCGTAACTTTTCCCACAAAGTTATATATCAATCTGCTCAGTTCATGGGGCAGGTTCCCTTTTACACTCTGTATACTTCCCTCAGCTGATTACTCATTAATTATAGTTGTATCCAGTTTAGGCATAGTGCACTGTGAACTAAACAGCTTGGACTCCAGATTGATACATTTATCCTGCACTGATATCCTGCACACCCGCAGACACAGCGCCACGGCAGCAACGGACGCCGCCCCCCACCACATCAGTGTGAAAGATTTGTAAATTACTTCTATTAAAAAATCTTAATCCTTCCTGTACTTATTAGCTGCTGATCAGCAGCTAATAAGTACTGGAAGGATTAAGATTTTTTAATAGAAGTAATTTACAAATCTGTTTAACTTTCTGACACCATTTGATTTTAAAAAAAAGTTTTCCACCAGAATACCCCTTTAAGATTGTTGACAAATGTTGAAGACAATGGTCTGGATTTATATAGACACAACATTGCCAGGATTGTTTTTTATTGATTATCCTATAACTGCTAATCTTTTGGGTTATATTTTGACAAACAAAAGTCAACTGGGTGAATCAATTTTGGGCTTGAATGGATTAGGGACATAGTCTACCTGCCTATTGTCAATATCTAGTATGCCCAGTATGGACAGGTGGTAAGCCCAGTATAGACAGGTAGAATGTCCAGTATGGACAGGTGGTATACCCAGTATAGACAGGTAGAATGTCCAGTATGGACAGGTGGTAAGCCCAGTATAGACAGGTAGAATGTCCAGTATGGACAGGTGGTATGCCCAGTATAGACAGGTAGAATGTCCAGTATGGACAGGTGGTAAGCCCAGTATAGACAGGTAGAATGTCCAGTATGGACAGGTGGTAAGCCCAGTATAGACAGGTAGAATGTCCTGTATGGACAGGTGGTATACCCAGTATAGACAGGTAAAATGTCCAGTATGGACAGGTGGTAAGCCCAATATAGACAGGTAGAATGTCCAGTATGGATAGGTGTTAAGCCCAGTATAGACAGGTAGAATGTCCAGTATGGACAGGTGGTATACCCAGTATAGACTGGTAGAATGTCCAGTATGGATAGGTGGTAAGCCCAATATAGACAGGTAGAATGTCCAGTATGGATAGGTGTTAAGCCCAGTATAGACAGGTAGAATGTCCAGTATGGACAGGTGGTATACCCAGTATAGGCAGGTAGAATGTCCATTATGGACAGGTGGTATGCCCAGTATAGACAGGTAGAATGTCCAGTATGGATAGGTGGTATGCCCAGTATAGACAGGTAGAATGTCCAGTATGGATATTTGGATAGGTAGTATGTTACGTACGGGTTGTAGTATGACCAATATTGATATATAGTAAATTTTGCAATCAAGAACCTTGTTAGACATCAGGGCTAGGCTGTTCAGAGCTTATTCTTTAATTTTTAACTGGAAACATAGCAGCCAGTGCTGCTAACATAACGACTTGGAGTGATTGGAGCCCAGTTTGCCACAATGCGACCACGAAAGAGCAGGTTGGATGGACTGAGCTTTGGGAGTAGAGGTATATTATGAAGGAGATGTTAGTGTCCTTTCCGTAAGATTTGCTCCTGGTACAGACAATGCAGTGTTTAGTCATGGTACATCATTTTTGGGGTCGGTTTCGTCTGATAGGTCTTCAATCCTGCAGACAGTGTTTTGTCAGCACCATGTTTTCCCTGACTACTACAATCTATGCTTCCCTGTCAGGACAGATGTTCTGCAGAAAGATCTTGTTTTAGTTACTGACAGTGTGAAGAGAAAGGACCTGTCAGACCACTCCAGCTGCAGAGCCCTAGTGAATGCTATATGGAGATCCAGTATTACCTACCATACACCAGTCCACTCTCATACACCTACTTCTTGCTAATTTACTGAACATGTTACTTGGAAGGTAGTGAGGGGTGGGGTGGGGGGTTGTTGTTGCTGTCAGTAACCATGGATGTGCTTAAAATGCATAGAAGCAGTTTTTTACAAATCTGCTTCATTTTGTTTAATTCTGAGGCACTGGAGCAATAAAACTGGCAGCCTTGGGCTACATATCCTTGTACCCCACGTATATAAAGCAAGTTATCTCAGAGGGTGGCTTGAGATCCTGCCCCCACCCCCTCCCTGTTATTATCATATCTGGCAGACCAGTTTTTGGGGGCCCTTAGATACAATGGTCCAGGTGTACTTACTGTATACCGGCGTCGATGATGTCACATGATGAAACTGTCAATGGGGAGATTTATTAAAACCTGTGCAGAGAAAAAGTTGAACAGTTGCCCATAACAACCAATCAGATTGCTTTTTAATTTTAGAAAAGTCCTCTGAAAAATAAAAGAAGCAATCTGATTGGTTGCTATGGGCAACTGCTCCACTTTTCCGTTGCACAGGCTTTGATAAATCTCCTCCACTGAGCTCACTGTTTAGTGGTATCTACTTCTGGTTATAAAAGTTCTCTAGATTAGACATTTGCTTTATAGGGGGTCACACTATACAGTGTTCAGAAAAAGTCAGCACTGGACATCATCTGCTTCTGCAAGTCACCAGAAGGCCAAACCGGAAATGAAGTCCAAATGCATGTAGTAAGATCACAGCAAAACAACAGAATATTCAGAGCAGCTCTGGACATACCCTTTAAATGTGTTTCTGTGCTGAATTCACTGCAGCCATGACATAATGTAAGCCTGGCATCTTTAAAGGGGTACTCCGGAGAAAAACACACTTCCTCTGGAGCATACAACAGCTGATAAGTACTGGAAGGATTAACATTTTTTAAATAGAAGTAATTTACAAACCTGTTCTACTTCCTGGCACCAGTTGATTTCGATTTTTTTATTCCACCAAAGTACCCCTTTAAGACTTGCTGCCTAAACTGAATATAATACATATGTCCAGACCCCTAGACTAGTATTCAGAAGATTTATTTATTCACATTAGAGCTTACAATCATAACATTTATTTACAGAGCGTAGACACCATTGGTACTAATACTACTAATACTTCCACGGGTGTATACACTATTTATATTTTTGCAGCCCAGGCTCCCATCTATTATAAACATGTGTTATACCGAGCAGTTGTCCTAGACCCATGCCAGAAATAACATGAAATATTGTGAAGAGTATATTTATTGGCTGGAAAATGGTGCACAGATTGTTTTATTTTTACATAATGTATAAAAAAATAAATCACTTTAAAATAAAACACAAAAACATAGAATTATGTGGTGGACAACACCCACAGGACCATCCAGCATGTCCATTTCTTACCTGGCCTAAAACCTCAGACCTTGTTTTATGAGCTGTTTAGTTCCAATAGTCTGCTTCTGGTGCAGGGTTTTCATGTTTGTTAGTTTTTATGGAATATTAGACATTTCTGCAAATAAGAAAGACAACAAGTAGAATAAAAATGTAACAGGGAAATTTTGTATAACTGATGACTATGTATGTAATGTATGTAAGTTATGTGTAATAATGTGAAATAAAACTGGGAAAAAGTATTGAACACATGAAGAAAGGGAGGTGCAAAAAGGCATGGAAAGCCAAGACAAGAGATGATATCTATCAGATATAAAAAAGCAATCCAGCACCTTGTCAGTGCAAGTAAATATCAGCTGGTTTAGTCCTAACTGGAAAAGGTCTAATTTTCAAGGTGTCACACAAGAAACATCTCATGATTGGTAAAAAGCAAAGAGCTGTCTCAAGACCTTCTCAACCTTATTGTTGCAAAATGTAACAATGGCGTTACAGGTACATTTCTAAGTTTCTGAATGTCCCAGTGAGAACTGGAACATTTCACTTCACTTCTTTTAACTTAAATTTGCCTCAACCAGGATATCGCAAGATATCGGAATGAGGAGTGAAAGGAATAATCAAAGAGTTGTCCAAGGACCACAAGTGGAGAGCTTCAAAAAGACCTGGAATTGGTAGGTACTGTTATCTCAAAGAAACAGTATTAAGTGAGAAAAATGGTGGCGTGATCAATACTTATTTCACCCGCTGGAGGCAAGATATGCTATAGCATGATTAGTTAGGCTAGGTTCAGACTACGGAATTTCCGCCTGCAATTCCGCTTTGAAATTGCAGGCAGAAATTCCGCTTGCTAAAATGTACTGTACAGTGAATGGTTTTCCGTTCACAAATTCACACTTCGGAATTTGTGAAGCGGAATTTGTGAACGGAAAATCCGCTTGGAAATTTCCGCCTGAAGAATGGCATTGCTCTTTCGAGTCTATTGGAGACTGCAGTGTCCGCGCGGTCCTAGTGCCGACTGATTCAGTCAGCACTGGTCGCACTCGGAATCTCCGGGCAGAAATTTTCTGCCCGGAGATTCCGTAGTCTGAACCTAGCCTAAGAGTCCAGCTTCTAAGAAACTTCTTAAGTACAAGTATTGGGACTATGCTGTAGCTTGATATCCCTAACCCACTAAGGCTCCTTTCACTCTATCTGTTGCTCCGTTTTAAAGACCCGTTATAATGTCCCGTAAAGAAAACCATTAAAAGCGGCCCTTAAACGGACGAAACAAAATCCCATTCAAGTCTATGGGATTTTTTGATTATCCGTTATCACCTATTATAGCTCGTTATGAATAATGGACATTATTTGTGACGGGAGGAAAAATTTTAGGTGCACTCATTTTTTTGGCTCGAAAATTTCGCTGTGTAAACAGTGCAGCAGAATCCTGTAGAATTCAATGGGACTCTGCTGCAGCAGAATTCACCCAGTATGAACTCTACTTTACACACACTGATAAGAGAAAGGGAGGACAAGATTCACATACTACAGGTATATGGAATAGTTTGGAATATCTGATAATTCTGCAATTCGTAGGAAATGTTGGCTGATCAGAATTTTACTATATGCTGAAGTCATATAACAAGACCATAGATGTGCAGAGCAGATACAGTAAAACAGTCTGGTTTTGTTTTGTTTGTTTGTTTGTTTTTAAAGGCCGTGGGAGGGGGGGGGGGTTGTTACAGAAAAATCACTCACTAATTAATCTGCATGTTTCTGGTTGGCTGATCCCAGCATTGTACATGCAATGTATATGACACTTCCAATTTAAAAGAAAACAAATACTTTAGTTATTATTATTACTTTTGTCCCTCAGAAGAAGATATAGGGTGATGATCAGCAAGATAAGTGGGTTCCATATGATGGATTTTCACATTTTAACTCAGCAAGTGTAAGTTAATTTTGCAAAGTAATATATGACACATGCATTTGAAGGTTGCAGGCAGGAGGAATAAAAAATCCTTGACAAGGGATAAAAAAAAAAAATTAAGAATGTACATGTTAATAGGAGAAAAGTTGCATTCCCTAAACCTATACCCCTAGGCACAGGCCTAGACTGCCTAGTTATAAATCAACCAGTGCACCGCAGGGGATGACATCAATCCTATAGCCTCCAGGGTCAAATACCCACATGACCTATAAAGGGGATGAGCTGTATTGTCAGATTGCTTCCAGGAAAATAAAGCAGGATCTCAGGACTGATCACTGCAAGAAGAAAAATACCATATATTACAGAAAGTTAATACATATAGGATGTTTTGGATTGTGTCACAGCTACATTTTGTCACTTTTTAGTAGTAGTTGATCATTCTAGTCTAATACCAAATATCAGAGAGTGATGCATGACAAATTACATTGCTGCATTTTATCTAGTGACTGTTGCACAAAGTTGCAGTAAGGCACTGTCACACCCATTGTTGCGGTGAGGTCCCAGGCCGTCACTTACCTCCTCCTTCTTCTGTCCCCTCCATGTTTTCACACCGCCGGCACGCGAGTCCCTGCCTCCTAGGGCGCACACATGCCGGAACTCTGAGATTTAAAGGGCCAATGGGCCCTTAATTAGTGTTTGCACCTGTCCCTTCTCTATAAGTATGGGCACCTTCCTCTGCCTCTTTCCGGATCTTTGTGTGCCCAGTGCCTTAGTGAGAGGGTTTATTGTGTTTTGCCTTGCCGTGTTCCTGACCTACCTGCTCTGTGACCTGACTTTGTTCCTGTTCCGCCTGCCTACTGACCTCTTGCTACATCCCTGTTCTCGCTACCGTGCTGCCTGCCCTGACCTTCTGCTATCCTGACTACGAGTTGCCTTATCCCTCCATTACCACGTTTTCTCCTCAGCAGCCTGAGTGGACGAGTCATTTCTACCTTTTACTTTACAGGTGAATGCAATCTATTGTTCAATGTTATCAGCTATTTTGTTACTGGGGATTAGGATGATCTTCACTGAGATGCCTGAAAGGAACTTCAGTTGTCCCTAAAAAAAAAGTTCTCTATCCGGTTTATTTGCTAGCTGCCTTTAAAGGGGTTGTCCAATCATTAACACTTATACCCTATCCAGAGAATAAGTGTATGATAGCGGGGTCTGACTGCTAAGATCCCCTGCAATCTCGAAACAGGGACATATACACTGCTGCACATGATATAGAGCTGAAAGCTTTGATAAAGCAGTTTGTTGTGACAATATTGTTTGTAGGGGCTTTTCTCATTGGACATTTTTTCATAATGTGTCACTGCTGTATAATCGGAACTGATAATAGTAAAGCATGAGTTATAACATTGTTACAGGTAAAAACCACATGTTTCTTCTGTATTTTGGCTCTTGATTTGAAGATGACTAAGAAGAAGAAGATTTGATTTACAAGACTCCTTATATTATTCCTCACGGGTCACTGAAGTTACAATATTAATTCCAGGACAACCATTGTATGTTGAGACCATAACTCTATGGAAACCTGGTAATTGGTTCTGAAGCCCCAAAATGTCATCCAAATATAGGAAAAAGTGAGGATTAAAGAAAAATAAGTAGAAAACTAAAACAGATAAAGCAAGTCCTTACATATAAATGTAAGAAAGATCTGATGGGAGCTGTGATCACTGTCTATGTAGAGGACAGGAGCTTCTTCAGGGTCCTGTACAGTACACGCAATGTCCGAAAAAAGTTAAATGGAGCCCCCCCCCCACCTGGTGTCTAAAGGAGCAGATAAAGAGGAGTATAGAACATGTAGTACCACCCTGTACTGTAGGGGGCACTACCAGACAACCAGTCAGTGCATGCACTTCAGTAATACAGGTGTTTAACCAGTGAATTCCCATTCTGATTGGTCAGTTCTTCCAGCCATTGACACGTTTCGCAGTTCTGGACTGTCTGTAGCATTGTATGTGGTGAGTATGGTTCAAAGATACAATGGTTCAGAAAAGACCAATGAATGTAAAAAATATTGTAACCTGAGGCCATTGGAAGTTGAAGAAACACTGTATATGATGTGCTGATTTATTTTCTAGCATACCGTATGTAGCATAGATTTCCTACTTAAAGGAGTACTGCAGCTGTATATAACTTATCCCCTTTTCCGCAGGACCACCCGCGATCTCCCACACTGGGACCCAGCACTGCCGTGGCTCTGCGTGGCTAGTGCTCTTGTGGTCAAGATATACACGCCCCCTCCATTCAGCTCTATGGAAGAGATGCCACGATCGACACGCCTCCTGCACGGGGAGAGCCGTGGCAGAGCTGGGGCCCCATACAGGAGATCCCCAGTCGGTCAAACACTTATCCCCTATTCTGCAGATAGGGGATGAGTTATATGCAGCTGCAGATCTCCTTTAACATTGTTATATTATGGCCCATAGGGCATGCCTTTTCCATTGTAAATAAGAAGTCAGGTTAGCCAGATATATCTATACATATATGTATGTAGACAGGGCTGAGATTTGCCTTAAATGGGCACTCTCTTTAAAACTAGTTTTTGCTATTGCACTTATAGTAAATAAAAAATATTTCTAATGTACTTTGTTTAAAAAAAATAAGTTTTCTATGTTTTATTTGTACTTAAAAAAAGCTCAAGAGCACATTTTCCCCCATCTTATACACAGACTTTGGACCGAAGCCCAAACACAGGAAGTGCAGCCTGGAGTGCTGAGGGGTGTGTCCAACCAACAGCATATGGCAGTTAAGTGTGAGAGGAGCTATGATTGGATGAGGCTGGACACACCCTCCTCAGCACTCCAGGCTGCACTTTCTGTGTTTGGACTTCGGTCCAAAGTCTGTGTATGAGTTGGGGGAAAATGTGCTCTTGAGCTTTTTTAAGCACAAACAAAACATAGAAAACTTCATTTTTTTTAAACAAAGTATATTGGAAATATTTTTTATTTACCATAAGGAGTGCAATAGCAAATATTAGTTTTAATGATAGTTACCCTTTAAAGTCTACCTGTCATTAAAATAAATAAAAAGAAGAACCGACCAATCAAAATGGGCATTCACTGGTAAAACCCCTGTATTACTGAAGCGTATGCACTGACTGGTGTCTGGTAGCGCCCCCTACAGTACAGGGAGGTATTAGATGTTCTGTACACTTTACCTGTACCAGGATTAGCTGCTCCTTTGGACACCAGGTGAGGGCGACTCCATTACTTTTTTTACTTACAGGACCATGAAGAAGCTCCTGTCCTCTACATAGACCAGTGTTTCCCAAGCAGGGTGGCCCCAGCTGTTGCAAAACTACAACTCCCAGCATGCCTTAGGCTGTCCGGGCATGCTGGGAGTTGTAGTGTTGCAACAGCTGGAGGCTCCCTACTTGGGAAACACTGACACAGACAGTGATTTACAGCTCCCAGCAGATCTTTCTTACTTTTATATGTAAGGACTTTCTTTATCTATATTAGTTATCTACTTATTTTTCTTTAATTCTCACTTTTTTCCTATTTTTGGATGACATTTTGGTGCCTTTAGTACCAATTACCAGGTTTCCATAGAGTTCTGGTCTCAACATACAATGGTTTCAACATACAATGGTCGTCCCAGAACCAATTAATATTGTAACTTGAGGGACCACTGTACTAGATGGCATTTGGGGGAAGAAGGGGTATTTGGTTTGCATGGGGCCATGTGATCAGAAAAAAAAACAGTAACATGGTCACTGTAAGGAAGGAGTTACACTATGCACTGAGCTACTGAGCTACTACTGTAGTTCTAGTTAACCTTTAAGCGCATAGAGTGAGTTAGAACATCCTTCTCCAATCTCTGGGCATACAAGCTAAGCAAATGCACAGGGATGAATTCACCTAATGGAGGCCAAAAGAGAGTCCTTGCAGCCTCCATCAGGTCTATACATTTTAGTATACCCCCCACTCCAAAAATAAAACTTATTAATAATGATATTAAGAATATAAAAAATGATGCTATTCTATAGAAAGTTGTACAGTAAAAAAAAGTAATAAAAAAAAAAACCTGTGAGCATGGTCTAATATAGATGTAGCTTTGTAGCCGCTTTAGCTTTTCCTGAGACAGTGTTCCAAACACCCTGAATAGACACAGTGTTGAATAAACGCTGTAAAACATGTGGACCAAGCTTCATCCATTAGGTGATAATAAATCATTTAGAGCGGAATAAGATGCCTGGAGAGAAAGTTAATATGTTAATCGGTGAAGATATGATACTTTGTCCACATACAGATATTGGTGGTTCACAAGGACATTGGAGGAACGTGCTGTCCCTAATTCTAGCCGCATGAAATTCCTTCCTCAAAACCAGGCAGAAAAATTTCTCCAGATGCTGCTTACTATTATTTTGGGACAATATTAGATATGGGAAGTGACAAAGAACAATAGGCAGGGCAGGTGCCAAATAGTGTTACACCTTTCCAGATCCCTGCCAGGAGACTGTGGGCAGAAATGATGATGGTGTGAGGTGGGATGAACCTGGATGGATGCCAGAACAGATGCCTTAGAAATAAAATGACAACCTTGAAATATTTCAGTCGTGACTTGTAAACATTGACCCAGAAGACCACAAAGTATAATGAAGGGGCAGCGTGCCACATGCCAAAATACAGACAGATAGTGTCTGTGCAGTCATACCTGTATGTGTGTCCATCCTCTGTACATCACATGTATGTCTACAGCTTCTTTCCAATGACTTCAGATCATTTCTGGTTAAATATAACATCTAATGTGTTTTATGACTAAATTCAGACTGATGGTCACATTCTTGTAAATCTTGTAAGAAAAGGATAGGGGGGAATTTATCAAGGGTGATGAAGGTGAACAATTTTTCTACACCTTTACTTTTTGTGGTGGAAATTGTGTACATGCGCTAAATGGTTGTATGGCATGTGATAAATATGGTGCTGGTACACATTTAAAAAAAATAATTATTACACTTTATTACACCACTTTGCATGGTTTTAACACATTGCTATGTTGTCTGTGTCTTTTTTATAAATGCTGTCATAGCCAGTTTTTTAAGCCAGGTCTTGGCTAGTGTAGATTTGTGACAAATTGAGGGCACACATGATAAATTCACAACTATTGCAGAAGAGCAACTTGATTTTGACATACCTACACAATCATGAGAAAATCGCCTACTTGAAAACTTGTACAAAAAAAAAACTTAAAAAAAAAGTAACTGTGGCAAATTTAGAGCAAAAATATAGTCTACCTTGAAAGAAAGAAAGAGAGAAAGAAAGAAAATAGATAGATAGATGTGAGAAAGGATACATATAGGATACAAATATATATTATGATAGAGAGAGAGAGTGAGTTATGAAGGAGGAGGTAGATAGTTATTAAATAGATAGATAATAGATAGATGATAGATAGATAGATAGATAGATAGATAGATAGATAGATAGATGATTGATAGATAGATGATTGATAGATAGATATGAAGGAGGAGGTAGAAAGTTGTGAAGTAGATAGATAGATAGATATTACTTTGATAAAAAATAATGAGAAGATAACCATTTGAAATATGTAAATGTCAGAAAGACCGATATGAGATACATAGATAGATAGATAGATAGATATGAGAGAGATAGATATGAGATAGATAGATATGAGAGAGATCGATAGATAGATAGATAGATAATAGATGGAGAGAGATAGATAGATATGAGAGACATAGAGAGAGAGAGAGAGATGGATAGATAAATAGATAGTACTTTGATTAATAGAATGACAAGAGAACCATTTGTAATAAGTAAATGTCAGAAAGACAGATATCAGATAGATAGATTTGAGATAGATAGATATGAGATAGAGGGACATGAGATAGATAGATATGAGATAGATAGATTGATATGAGATAGATAGATAGATATGAGATAGATAGATAGATAGATATGAGATAGATAGATGGATATGAGATAGATAGATAGATAGATAGATAGATAGATAGATTTGAGATAGATAGATATGAGATAGATAGATTATGAGATAGATAGATAGATATTAGATAGATAGGTATGAGATAGATAGATATGAGATAGATAGATAGATAGATATGGGATAGATAGATAGATATGAGATAGATAGATATGAGATAGATAGATAGATAGATATGAGATAGATAGATAGATATGAGATAGATAGATATTAGATAGATAGGTATGAGATAGATAGATATGAGATAGATAGATAGATAGAAATAAATAGATAGATAAGAGAGACAGATAGAGAGAGATGGATAGATAAATAAATAGATAGTACTTTGATAAATAGAATGACAAGAGAACCATTTGTAATAAGTAAATGTCAGAAAGACAGATATTCCATAGATAGATAGGAGAGAGATGGATGGGGGAGATTTATCAAAACCTGTGTAAATAAAAAGATGACCATTTGCCCATAGCAACCAATCAAATTGCTTCTTTAATTATTAAAAGGACCTCTGAAAAATAACTAAGCAATCTGATCTATCAACTTCATAACTATCTACCTCCAATCTATCTATCTAACCGCGGTGAAAGTCTCTATGCCCTGGACAGACCCATCCCCCTTGTGATGCTCTTCCTTGGTGTATTTTCCCTCTTGTGAGAAACCGTATGCAGCCATACACACTGGGGTGTCCGCCGCGCGTCTCTGCCCCTTGTTTTGGAGAGCTTGGTACACACAGGCGTATGTTTCCAGTGTACACAGCAGCACATGCCCCTGGTACTACCACTTTTCTTGGCTTGTACAGCCCCTCTGGGTGCTACTAGTGACTGCAGCATTGCTCTCAGCACAAATACTGCGCAAAACTGGGAAGTGTAATTCTACTTTTTCTTTAATTAAGCCCTTACAAATAATTAAGCAGATTCCATGGACGAATGCATAATAGAAATAAAAAGAGTAAAAAAGTAGAAAGAAGGAAAAGGAAAAAGTCCTTAGATGTAGCCGAGCTGAATTTTTCAGGAACAGTTTCCTACATTTTACCTGCAGTCTTATGGCAAACGAAACATGAGGAATGCCGAATACTATTAAGGAAGACACCGTGAGATGTAGAAAGTGATCGACTCAGCTCTGCTACATCTGTAACCGTTTAAATTTGTTTAGTAACCACTTCTCTGTCGTCTTATTTATTTTATACAGTTTCATTTTTGTTTGTGTTGTGTTTAATTTTTTATGCAACCGTTATCACAACGGAAGAAAAACCGCAGCAATGAATGACAGTACACAGAATTGTAGTATACAGATACGAGCTCCGGATGTGACTGTATAATTTTCTGCTGCTGTACTGTGGACATTCGTTAGAATCCTAATGTTTTATAGATATAGTTTAGAATATAAAATGCTATATTAAGTTATACAGTATAATATAACACAAAGTATCATACACTATAACATAATATAATAAAACAATGTAAAAACATTACAGAATAAAATATATATGAATACAACAATATCACGTAAACTCATAACATCCTACAATATAATATCATTAATTTAGCATAAGTAATTTTCACCATTATCTTATCGTAATGTAATGTTCCCCAAATTGTGGCTATCCAGCTCCACAAATCCTAGCATTCGTCTATCCGGGTACGATGGGAGTTGTAGCTTTGCAACATCTACAAAGTCAAAAAGGGGGAACACTGCCTCATGTAAACTTTTAGCACAGGGCTGGAGAAATGAATTCTTCACATTTAGATTTGTCTAGTAAAAATTGTTATGTTTCTGTATAAAACTTTGTAAAAAAAAAAAAAACAACTCTTTAAAAACTTTCATACTGTTTGTGTGGTCATAATTATGCTGTGTTTTTGTAATGCTAAGCAAATAGTTTACCAATAATTAGGAATTTATTTTTATACATTTATTTATAATATCATGATATTATAATTATTTTAGTTTTTACCTTCCTAACAAGTATTATTATTAGATCTATGTTGTTGTTTTCGTTACTATTATTTCTTATGATTTTTAAAGTAAATACATCTGATATGTTGTACTTCCCATGAGGGATTTGTTGTCAATGAAGTTTTTGTTTTTCCTGTACATCTGATCATAGGGTTAGTTCACACTCCATATCCATGAGGTGTGATCACTGTGGATTCCTTAGTTGAAGCCGTGCAGTAAACTGTACAGCAGTCTTCCCCCAACCTGTGGTTCTCTAGCTGCTGCAAAACTACAACTCCCATCATGGAGGCATTGTGGGATATATGATTTTGCAACAGCTTGAGAACCACAGGTTGGGGAACACTGCACTACAGCTTATCTTAAGTTCATCCCTAACACACATCTAACTTATTTAATCTAAACAATGTCAAATAAATAAACAAACAAATGTAAGTCCAAAACTTCAGTTTTAAAAATATCTTATTTTATACCTATTATAAAGTGATAATACATGTGTGCACTGTGCTGCTAATACTACCCATCTATCTATCAATCTATCTCATATCTAGAAAGAGATCAACTCAGCTCTGCTACATCTGTAACCGTTTAAATTCGTTTAGTAACCGTCCCTCCGTTGCCTTTATTTATTTATTTTATACAGTTTGATTTTTGTTTGTGTTGTGTTTAAGTTTTTATAGCAAACGTTATCACAATGGAAGAAAAACTACATAACATCCTACAATATAATAGCATGAATTTAGCATAAGTAATTTCAACCATTATCTTATTGCAATGTTCCCCAAGTTGTGGCTCTCCAGCTGTTGCAGGACTTTAAAAACCCAGACTTCATCTATCTGGGCACGATGGGAGTTGTAGTTTTGCAACATCTGCAAAGTAAAAAAGGGGTAACACTGCCTCATGAGATCCGTGTATGTAAACGTTTAGCACAGGGTTGAAGAAATTAATTCTTTCACATTTGGATTGTTCTAGAAAATTGTTATGTTTCTGTATAAAACTTTGTAAGAATTTTTTTTGCACTTCTATACTATATTTGTGAGGTCATAATTATGCTGTGTTTTTGTAATGCTAAACAAATAGTTTACCAATAATTAGGACTATATTTTTATACATTTATTTATATTATCATATTATAATTATTTTAGTATTTACCTCTCTAGCAAGTATTATTATTAGATCTATGTTGTTGTTTTCGTTACTAATATTTATTATGATTTTTTAAGTAAATACATCTGATACATTGTACTTCCAATGAGGGATTATATCATTGCTTTGTTGTCTATGAAGTTTTTGTTTTTCCTGTACATCTGATCATAGGGTTAGTTCACACTCCATATCCATGAGGTGTGATCACTGTGGATTCCTTAGTTGAAGCCGTGCAGTAAACTGTACAGCAGTCTTCCCCCAACCTGTGGTTCTGTAGCTGCTGCCTGCAAAACTACAACCCCCATCATGGAGGCATTGTGGGATATATGATTTTGCAACAGCTTGAGAACCACAGGTTGGGGAACACTGCACTACAGCTTATCTTACGTTTATCCCTAACACACATCTAACTTATTTAACTTAAACAATGTCAAATAAATAAACAAACAAATGTAAGTCCAAAACTTCAGATATAAAAATATCTTACTTTATACCTATTATAAAGTGATAATACATGTGTGCACTGTGCTGCTAATACTACCCATCTATCTACCAATCTATCTCATATCTAGAAAGAGATCAACTCAGCTCTGCTACATCTGTAACCGTTTAAATTCGTTTAGTAACCGTCCCTCCGTTGCCTTTATTTATTTTATACAGTTTGATTTTTGTTTGTGTTGTGTTTAATTTTTATTGCAACCGTCTTCAGCTGTTGCAAAACTACAACTCCTATCATGGAGGCATTGTGGGATATATGGTTTTGCAACAGCTTGAGAACCACAGGTTGGGGAACACTGCACTACAGCTTATCTTATGTTTGTTCATCCCTGATACACACATCTAACCTGCACTGCTCAAAAAGGGAACACTAAGATAACGCATCCTTGATCTGAAGGAATAAACTAATCGTATGAAATACTTTCGTCTTTACATAACTGAATGTGCTGACAACAAAATCACACAAAAATTATCAATGTAAATCAAATTTATCAACCCATGGAGGTCTGGATATGGAGTCACACTCAAAATCAAAGTGGAAAACCACACGACAGGCTGATCCAACTTTGATGTAATGTCCTTAAAACAAGTCACAATGAGGGTCAGTAGTGTGTGTGGCCTCCACGTGCCCGTATGACCTCCCTACAACACCTGGGCATGCTCCTGATGAGGTGGCGGATGGTCTCCTGAGGGATGTCCTCCCAGACTTGGACTAAAGCATCCGCCAACTCCTGGACAGTCTTTGGTACAACGTGGCGTTGGTGGATGGAGCGAGACATGATGTCCCAGATATGCTCAATCAGATTCAGGTCTGGGGAACGGGCGGGCCAGTCCAAAGCATCAATGCCTTCCTCTTGTAGGAACTGCTGACACACTCCAGCCACATGAGGTCTAGCATTGTCTTGCATTAGGAGCCAACCACACCAGCATATGGTCTCACAAGGGGTCTGAGGATCTCATCTTGGTACCTAATGGCAGTCAGGCTACCTCTGGCAAGTACATGGAGGGCTGTGCGGTCCCCCAAAGAAATGCCACCCCACACCATTACTGACCCACTGCCAAACTGGTCATGCTGGAGGATGTTGCAGGCAGCAGAACGTTCTCCATGGCATCTCCAAACTCTGTCACAGGGCGCCAGTGATGGATTTGCCAATCTTGGTGTTCTCTGTCAAATGTAGTGTTGCTCGCGAATATTCGCAATTCGAATATTATTCGCGAATATCGCATATTCGCGAATATAGCGCTATATATTCGTAATTACGAATATTCGTTTTTGTTTTTTTTTTTTGTTTTTTTTTTTTTGTTTTTTTTTTCTTCACAGTACACATCACAGTGATCACCCCTCTCTGCTTCCAGCTTGTGTGGTGTAAAGAAGGCTGTAATACAACTGTGTGAGACTGGCATACAAAAATTCGCACACGCGAATATTCGCATATGTTAATTTTCGCATATGCGCATTTTCACGCAAATGTTAATCTTGCATATGCTAATATTCACATATGCTAATTTTCGCATACGAGAATATTCGCATATGCGAAAATAAAACGAGAATATAACTAATATGCGAATATTCGCGAATATAAGACGAATATTCGTCCATATATTCGCGAATATTCGCGAATTCGAATATGGCCTATGCCGCTCAACACTAGTCAAATGCCAAATGTCCCACATGGTGTAGGGCTGTAAGCACAACCCCCACCTTTGGATGTCGGGCCCTCATACCATCCTCATGAAGTTTGTTTCTGACCATTTGAGTGGACACATGCACATTTGTGGCTTGCTGGAGGTCATTTTGCAGGGTTCTGGCAGTACTCCTCCTGCTCCTCCTTTCACAAAGGCGGAGGTAGCGTTCCTGTTGCTGGGTTGTTGCCCTCCTACGGCCTCCTCCACATCTCCTGATATACTGGCCTGTCTCCTGGTAGCGCCTCCATGCTCTGGACACTACGCTGACAGACACAGCAAACCTTCTTGCCACAGCTCGCATTCATGTGCCATCCTGGATGAGCTGCACTACCTGAGCCACTTGTGCTGGTTGTAGACTCCGTCTCATTCTACCACTAGAGTGAACTGAGAAGTGGACTGTGGTCACTACCTGCAGAACCACTCCTTTATTGGGGGGTGTCTTGCTAATTGCCTATAATTTCCACCTGTTGTCTGTTCCATTTGCACAACAGCATGTGAAATTGATTGTCAATCAGTGTTCTTCCTGAGTGGACAGTGCGATTTCACAGAAGTGTGATTGACTTGGAGTTATATTGTGATGTTTAAGTGTTCCCTTTATTTTTTTGAGCAGTGTATATAACTAAAACAAAGTCAAATTAATAAATAAACAAATGTAAGTCCAAAACTTCAGTTATAGAGATATGTTTTTTATTTTACACCCGTTATAAAGTGATAATACATGTGTGCACTGTGCTGCCAATACTATCCAGCTATCATCTATTTATTTAAACTAATCTATCTATATAGCTGTCGCTCTCTTTCTTTCTTTCTTTCTCTCTTTCTTTCTCTTTATTTCTTTCTTTCTCTCTCTCTCCATCTATACATTAATCTATGTATTCCCATCATGCCATTGGGTGCTTAAAAGTTGTCCGGTTATGATGGGAGGAGTTGTTCTGCAACAGGTTGGAATACAGTAGTCTATCTAATCTAATACAGCACATTATACATTGTATCTATAGGAATATAACTGATATGATCCCACAATATGGAAAGATTCTGAGCCCGGTGATCTTATGATCCCAGCCCTCACCCAGCAGATAAAGGACCCTGATAGGCAGGGGTAGGTGTCCTCCTTATATAGACAGAATTACTAGCCTCAGTGGTCAGACGTGGCTACCAATTCCCTGGATGGTTACCATGTAACGCTTATTACTATTCCTACTACTGCTCCCGGTAACCCTTCTCCTCCCCCAAAACTGAACCCAGACAAGAAATAATGATGATGATGATTATGGTTTTCTGAGGCTTTGCTGCCCCCTCTGTGCAAAAGGTGGAATTACACCACCTCTTTATCTCGTGCATGGTCCTGCTTTATGGAGTAGTCATTACTAACTCGATATTAATAGAAGGAAATGTGTATATATAATGTATATATGCATCGTATAGATTGGATATAGGATAGGATTAGATAGATTTTAGATGGATGGATGGATGGATGGGCTGACAGACTGTGTGGATATATAGAGCCCCCAGATTGTTAGTGATCGGAGCACCAATAGAGTTTGGTCCAGGTTAATGGGCATCAGGACTTCAGTTCTTCTTTCCTGGGGCCCTGACAGGGATATTACCACTTGTTTTTTTTTTTATGATTTTATAATTTAAGAACAAAAATGTCTCTTGGACCCAGGAGAGAATGAATAGAAATAGTAAATCAGAACTCGATGCATCCATGGAATGAATTGGGCAGAATATTTACCAGTGTTCTCTCTCTAGCAAAACTAACTCCCAGTATGTTATGACAGCATTCGGGGGTCAAGGATTGCTGAGGGTTGTAGTACCCTGGTATACATAAAGTCAAGGACTGAGATCCTCGGACCCGGCAATGGTGTGTGCACATACATACTCATATATTATTTATTATTTTAGCTGTTATCTTGTCTGTACACAGAACAAGCCAGAGCTTGCAGATAGATAGCACAGAGCGCAGTACAACTTCTCTGCTTCTCTGTAAATAAAGGGCACAGAGCGCCGCATAACTTCTCCGCTTACTACTGCAGCAAGATAACACAAAGCGCAGCACAACCTATATTCTTACTATTCCTGCAGCTAGATTTCACAACTCCTGTCCATCCTTCTAGCTACCTATGTAACATAAAAGCGCAGCACAACTTCTCTCTTACTATCTGCATCTAACACAAAGCGCAGCACAACTTCTTCTATTCTGCATCTAACACAAGGCGGAGCACAACTTCTATTCTGCACCTAACACAAAGCGCAGCACAACTTCTATTCTGCATCTAACACAAAGCGCAGCACAACTTCTATTCTGCATCTAACACAAAGCGCAGCACAACTTCTATTCTGCATCTAACACAAAGCGCAGCACAACTTCTATTCTGCATCTAACACAAAGCACAGCACAACTTCTATGCTGCATCTAACACAAAGCGCAGCACAACTTCTCTCTTACTATCTGCATCTAACACATAGCGCAGCACAACTTCTATTCTGCATCTAACACAAAGCGCAGCACAACTTCTATTCTGCATCTAACACAAAGTGCAGCACAACTTCTATTCTGCATCTAACACAAAGCGCAGCACAACTTCTATTCTGCATCGAACACAAAGCGCAGCACAACTTCTGTTCTGAATATAACACAAAGCACAGCACAACTTCTATTCTGCATCTAACACAAAGCGCAGCACAACTTCTATTCTGCATCTAACACAAAGCGCAGCACAACTCCTGTTCTGCATCCAACACAAAGCGCAGCACAACTTCTCTTGTTCTGCAGCTAACACAAAGCACAGCACAACTTCTCCTATTCTGTATCCAACACAAAGCGCAGCACAACTTCTCTTATTCTGCATCTAACACAAAGCGCAGCACAACTTCTCCTATTCTGTATCCAACACAAAGCGCAGCACAACTTCTCTTATTCTGCATCTAACACAAAGCGCAGCACAACTTCTCCTATTCTGTATCCAACACAAAGCGCAGCACAACTTCTCTTACTATCTGCATCTAACACAAAGCGCAGCACAACTTCTCTCTTACTATCTGCATCTAACACAAAGCGCAGCACAACTTCTCTTACTGTCTGCAGCTAGCACAAAGCGCAGCACAACTTCTCTCTTACTGTCTGCAGCTAGCACAAAGCGCAGCACAACTTCTCTCTTACTATCTGCATCTAACACAAAGCGCAGCACAACTTCTCTCTTACTATCTGCATCTAACACAAAGCGCAGTACAACTCTAAGTCTATCCTTGTCGCTCCCAACAACTTCTCTTATTCCACAGCTATCACAGAGCGCAGTACAACGTCTTTCTCTTCTTGCAGCTACCTAGCACAACTTCCTCTCTCCTCTCCCTGCAGCTAGCACAAAGCGCAGTACGACTTCTCTCTGACTCTCGGCAGCCAGTCAGCACAAAGCACATGACAACTTCTCAGCTTTCTCCCTCTTGTGTGATTTTTTTTTGTGTGTTCTAGAAGAAGCCTCAGCCCCGTCCCCTCCCCGCCGCCCTGGATTGGCTGCGGGGCAGTGTAGTGCTGCTATTTATTCCAGCCTTGCCCACTCCTGCAGACACACTTACAAGTTGACTTGGCATTTTGGGCTCGTTCGCTGAGCGCCCGGGATCTTGCGCACAGGAGCTTGGAGCATTTCCCATATGGTTGATGATTTCCTTCGCAAGAGACTTAGCAGATCAGGCGTTCGGCACTAGAGAGGGGTGAGCTGCCTCCTCTGCTTTTAGTCTCTATTTTATTTCTTTTCTGCCATCACCCTCTGCCCAGCTTTGCGCATGAATCTCTTGGATCCCTTCATGAAAATGACAGAAGAGCAAGACAAGTGCATGTCTGGGGCCCCCAGCCCTTCCATGTCTGAGGACTCTGCGGGCTCCCCTTGCCCTTCTGGATCGGGCTCAGATACTGAGAACACCAGACCCCAAGAAAATACCTTCCCCAAAGGGGATCCTGACATGAAGAAGGAGACAGAGGATGAAAAGTTCCCAGTCTGCATCAGAGAGGCGGTCAGCCAGGTGCTGAAGGGATATGACTGGACCCTGGTACCCATGCCAGTCCGGGTGAATGGATCCAGTAAAAACAAACCCCATGTCAAGAGGCCGATGAATGCCTTTATGGTGTGGGCACAGGCTGCAAGAAGGAAGCTGGCGGATCAGTACCCGCATCTTCACAATGCAGAACTCAGCAAGACCCTGGGCAAACTCTGGAGGTAGGTGCCAGGCTTTAATTCATCTTCCTAAATGTGTGCCCTCTGCATCCATATGAGGTTGGCATGAATGGCTTTGTGCATTGTGGGTAATTTTAGGACTAGTGCAGTGTCCCCTAACCTCTGGCTTGCCATCTGTTGTAACACTACTACTCCCATCAGTACAAAACTAATATTAACTCATTGTTCCCCAACCTGTGGCTCTCCAGATGGGCGTTAAAATGGGGTTTCTTGCGCTGCTTTTTATACTTTTAGTGATAGATTTGGGTCTACATTGCGCAGTCATCTACTTCTATGCAGTGGATTGTTAATTGCTCCGCTCTTTCTACAGGTTACATATGTTGCCCTGTGTTTTGTGCCTTGCTTGTATCACCAGATCGGTGTTTCCCAACCAGTGTGCCTCCAGCTGTTGCAAAACTACAACTCCCAGCATGTCCGGACAGCTGGAGGCACACAGGTTGGGAAACAATGCTCCAGATGGTCCCTGCACCTTATCCATTACTGTACATTGTAGTTAAGGCAGATTTGCTTCACGTTTGTTCTGGATTTATATCTGCCCCATATGAACGTACCCTATAAATATTTGGATTTCTTCGGTTTAACCCCTGCTGGGGCAGGATATAGTTTTGGCTGCTGGAGGGCTCAGGTGAATAGGCTGTAGCCTGAGGTTTTTACTTTTTGGCAGTGAAGGAATGACTCCAACCACTTCAAAGGATCAATCCTACCATTATCTGAGGGCTTCTAGGGGAGGCTATTCACTGCTTTCTTGCTTTGACAGATTAGGATTAGTGGATTATGTTGGGCAAATATATATATATATCTATACAGGGCTCAAGTCCTGCAGGAACGCATGGGAACTGAGTTCCTGCACTTTTTCCACAGCAGGAACACCGTTCCCATTAGCAAGAGTCCTGCAGGACCAGCCCTTGAGTGGAAATCTTGGGTGAGGTCCCTTACTTTTTTTTTCCAACACTTGACCCCTGTATGTATGTATGTGTGTTATATATATATATATATATATATATATATATATATATATATATATGTGTGTGATCGGGGATCAGATTATCTGCACAGGTATAACAGAGAGTCAGTTCATTCTCATTTCTTGTCATAAAAGAATTTATGTCAACACTTACTGCTTACCTGTCTATTATAACAAGAAGTTATTTATATATAGAGAGAGAGAGAGAGAGAGAGAGAGAGAGTTACATATAATATATAATCTGTTGTAATATACTATAATACAGTAATATCTCAAAACATCTTGTCTAATAAGATCATAAAATAAGGAATAGTATATAGTATCCTATAACCCCAATTAGATGCATATTTATAGTTTTATTTTGCTGACCTATGTAATTTTATATAGTTTGCTTCTGGTCTCTTGGCTCTGGAGTGATATATAAGTATCCTTTTCTTGGCATATTTCTAGGTTGCTGAATGAAAACGAGAAGCGACCTTTTGTGGAAGAAGCCGAAAGACTGAGAATCCAACACAAGAAGGATCATCCAGACTACAAGTACCAGCCACGCCGCAGAAAGTCAGTGAAGAACGGGCAGACTGAGCAAGAAGATGGTTCGGAGCAGACCCACATCTCCCCCAATGCCATCTTCAAGGCGCTGCAGGCTGACTCCCCACATTCTGCCTCCAGTATGAGTGAGGTTCACTCCCCAGGGGAACACTCAAGTAAGGAGAATTCCTTTTAATCTGATCTGTTTGTTGATATGCATTAGAAATCTTGATTGCCGGATAGAGATAGCGGTGTTAATGCCAATAGCCGTATGCAATAGAACAGCGTGAGTGTTCTGTCCCTACCTATGATAAATAGAATATTTGGATTCTATAGGGTTTTTTAAGTTTATAGTGGGACTTTTGTTATTTGCAAGTCCCCCACTGTTAGGCTGCTGGACCTAGGATCGGCTCTGCTTATGTAGACTGGTAGATTTCTAAGCCCATACCTTCCAGCATCTGTTGAGTTAAATTTACTGTACAAATGTGGAGTTAACCATTAGCAGAGTTATCACTGTAGTTACATGGCACCTGCTTTGAGGAAACTTTTGTATTCTTTGAGGAGCTGAGATATAAGATATGCAGCACACTCTTACCTAAGCCTTGAAACTTTGTTTGACCCTCCATGTTATCTGCTAGCTCCCCTAAAGAAATAGTGAGAATCCATGTGTGTTTAGCAATGTCAAAAAAAAATTTGGTGATGTTCTGCATTTTTATGAAGTTTAACATTCTGGTTATTTTTTTGCTGCAGGTCAGTCACAGGGGCCACCAACTCCACCAACCACCCCTAAAACAGATGTCCAGCCTGGCAAGCCAGACCTGAAGCGTGAAGGTCGCACCATACAAGAGAGTGGCCGACAGCCCCCTCATATTGATTTCCGTGATGTGGACATTGGAGAGCTGAGCAGCGAGGTGATCTCCAATATTGAGGCCTTTGATGTCAATGAATTCGACCAATACCTGCCACCCAATGGCCACCCAGGAGTCGCCTCCACTCAGGTGACTTATACTGGCAGTTACGGCATTACGAATACAAACAGTGCCACCACCGGGGCTGGGCACACATGGATGTCCAAGCAACAACAGCAACAACCACCTCAGCAGTCCCAGCAACAACACACATTGTCAACTCTAAACAGCGAGCAGAGCCAGTCCCAGCAGAGGACACACATCAAAACCGAGCAGCTTAGTCCAAGCCACTACAGTGACCAGCCGCAGCAGCACTCCCCACAACAGCTCAACTACAGCTCCTTCAACCTCAACCATTACAGCTCTACCTACCCAACCATCACACGCTCACAGTACGACTACACTGAGCACCAAGGCTCCAACACCTACTACAGCCATGCTGCTGGCCAGAGCTCAAACCTCTACTCTACCTTCAGCTACATGAACCCCAGCCAACGTCCCATGTACACTCCTATTGCAGACACAACAGGGGTCCCATCTATTCCCCAGACACATAGCCCGCAACATTGGGAGCAGCCAGTCTACACACAGCTCACCAGGCCATAGAAAAATCACTACAGGCCATTGACTTTCTAAAGACAATTTGCCATCCAGCACAAGTCAAGTAGTGCCCGCTTCATATGTGTGTGCAGCTCATGGCCCTCTGCTGGCAGCCAGCAAGAATGGGCAGAAGACTTCTAAACTGGACTCTCTTGACACCTCTGTATATACAGATAACACAAGAGAAGTACTTTAGAAAAACCAGCAACTTGATTTTCTCGGAGAGACTTTGTAATTCTACATCCTCTGTGAGGACTAGTCTCTATCTGATATATTTTTAGTATGTACTGTGTATGTTCTATTGCCTTTATATGGGGGTTTATACATTTATATTTTAGAAGAAAAAATACATTGTAAGAAGTAAAAAAAAAAAAAGAAAAGAAAAAAAAAGTTCTCTGTTCTCCGACAACTGCTCAAGTAGTTCTACATCATTTGAATTTTTATTCAAATGGAAATATTTTTGTATAAAAATGTTTTTAAAAAAAATTTCATTAAAAAAATTGTTTGTCTTGCATTCTTTTTTTAAAACAAACAAAAACATTGGTCTAAATATTGAGCAGAGAGTTTCCCGCCATATGTAAATCAGACAGTAAATTGTCATGGGATTTACTCAAAGTAGGAAATGTATTTCCATGTTTTACCCAAGTGCCAATTCACAAATATTGTGCTTGTAGATTATAATTCACATGTTGCCTATTGAACGGTTCCAGCCGGCCTCTATACAAGTGCCCTTCAAAATCTCTAAAGATCTCCAGCAGCAAAAGCGATAGAAAGAAAAATTAAAAATTTTTAGTTTTTTTTTGTATTTTTTTGGTTTTTCACCTGTTGTCACGCTCTTAAATTATTTATTTTATAATAAAAAATAATATTGATAAAAAATGCTAAGTAAAAGCGCCCGAACTTTAACGAAAAAAATCTTTTGTACAAAAAAGATATATATTAGCATGCTGCTGATTTTATTTTTGCCTGGTCTTTTCTTTTTTGAGAAGTATGCTTTTTTTGTTAAATTATGGGTTTTTATTGTGTTATTTAGTTTTTTTTTTTCTCAGACTTCTTTTTGTGTTCTAAATTCTTTCCTTTTAGTCTCATTGTAAAACACACAAGATGCTCTAATTTACATGAAAAAAAATTAAATAGCCAAACATTTTTTTTTTTTTGTAGTTATTATTTCCATGCAAAATATTTTTCCAAAAACAGAATTTCTCAACACCTGGTATATGCAAACAGCGTTGTACGGTTGATATCATGTCATCTTTAGAAATCTGTCAACATTTTGTGACAAAATATTTTTTATAAAACAAAATGCAGTTTGACTTTGGCAAATAGTTTTTTAACATTTGCTTAAAAATATTATATACGGTTTATTTTTTTTAAAGGTACAGTCATTTTATTGTTAATTTGTCAAGATAGAGCACTCCACAATGAATGCCTTCCATACAAAAAGTAGGCCTTAATTCCCTCTCAGTTTAGTAACATATACAAAGCTGACTTTTAAAGTCCGTGGATCATTTTATTTTATGTGCAATTTTGTTTTGTTTTTCTATTGTTATTTTCCTGTCTTTGTGAACTTATTCTCTTGTGTATTATTGTTTTGCAATAAATATAAAACAATGTACTAAAAGTGAGATCTTGTGTTTTTGTTACATATAAACTAATAGGGTTAAATGCCCTTAAAAATTAGTTTTCTTAAAAAAAAAAAAAAAAATAGCGCTTCATCTGTTCTCAGGTGTGTGGTATTACAGCTTAGTTCCATTGAAGTGGACAGAGCCAAGTTGAAATACCGAACACAACCTGAGGACAGGTGTGGTGCTGTTTTATGGAAAGCAGCTATGTTTTTCCAGTCCTGGATAACACCTCTAAGACATGAGGGTGGTTTAGTGTCCCAAAACCTAGGAAATAACATGTACCTGGTTAAAACTTTACTCTGACTGCTCCTTATCTGTGTTACATTATGTGAGTATGTATATACAATTTTAGGACTAGCCCTGTGGTTGGATAAGATTGGAAAAACCTAGCTGCTTTCTACCAGAAACTCTGCCACTTTTGTGTATAGGCTGTGTCCTAAAATGGACAGAGATGTCAGCAGAGAGCACTGTGTTTCAAAAAGAAAAAAATTTCCGCTGAAGTATTCAGCAGCTAATAAGTACAGGAAGGATTAAGATTTTTTAATAGAAGTAATTTACAAATCTGTTTAACTTTCTGGCACCAGTTCATTTAAAACAAAAAAAAAGTTTTTCACCCCTTTAATTAAAATACATCCCCTTTTGGATTGTTGGCCTGTATAGAACTGTATACAGAGACATAGGTTGCGTGTGACCGTAGTGTCAAAGCAATACAGGGGTTAATAGATTCTTTAGCAACAGGGGCCCAGAGGCTCCACTGCTACTACACAATACTGCTATATACAGCTATATCATTATGTACAGCGGCGATCTTCAACCTATGACCCTCCAGATGTTGCAAACCTACAACCCCTAACATGCCAACAGTTGTCCGGGCATGCTGGGCAGTGTAGTTTTGCAACAGTTAGAGAGCCACAGGTTGGAAACCACTGATGTACACTCAGTACACACACTCACATGTAATGAAATTGACATGGAAGCAGAGATAAGGACTACAATGACATTTACACACTTTATTTTATAAAGAATGAGAAGCAAGTTGCATAACATTGTGACATTCATGTATTATTTACATTTCTAGATGTCCTCGATACAAATTCTTAGCACTTGGATTGCATGGTTGTGGATATACCGTAGATTTACATTAAGTGGCGCCATCTAGGGACAAAGTAATGTCACACATTGCTGTGAAATTACTAAAGGGCTCCCAAGGCTCCCAGTGTGCCGATATACAGTGATCCCTCAGCTTACAATGGCCTCAACATACAATAGTTTCAACATACAATAGTCTTTTCTGGACCATTGTAAGTTGAAACCAGACTCAACATACAATGCTGTGGAATCTGCAAAACATGTCAATGGCCGGAAGAACTGATCAATCAGAATGGGCATTCACTAGTAAAACCCCTGTATTCCTAAAGTGTATGCACTGACTGGTGTCTGGTAGCGCCCCCTACAGTACAGGGAGGTATTACATGTTCTGTACTACTTTTAACCTATGCCAGGGTTAGCTGCTCCTTTGAACACCAAGTAAGGGCGGCTCCATTTTACTTTTTTTTTTTAGGACACTGTGAGTACTGTACAGGACCCTGAAGAAGCTCCTGTCCTCTACATAGACCAGGGTTTCCCAACGAGGGGGCCTCCACCTGTTGCAAAACTACAACTCCCAGCATGCCCGTACAGCCTTTGGCTGTCCGGGCATGCTGGGAGTTGTAGTTTTGCAACAGCTGGAGGCATGCTGGTTGGAAAACACCGAAATAGACAGTGATTACAGCTCCCAGCAGATCTTTATTACTTTCATATGTAAGGATTTGCTTTATCTATATTAGTTATCTACTTTATTTTTCTTTAATCCTCATTTTTTCCTATTTTTGGATGACATTTTGAGGCTTCAGAACCAATTACCAGGTTTCCATAAAGTTCTGGTCTCAACATACAATGGTTTCATCATACAATGGTCGTCCTGGAACCTATTAATATTGTAACTTGAGGGACCACTGTAGTAGTGAAACGACAGCCTCTTATTGTGTTTTCTGATTGATTTTGTGCTGTACTTTCCATATGTATTGTGTAATGGGGCATAAGAGGTTTATAGAAATCTTCATGTGACAGTACCAGTCCAGGGGGATGCAGTATGGAGACTTAGATGTAGCCATCACATGATTTCTTCTGTAGGTACAGCTGGGTGAAAAGTAGCGCTGACACAGGAAAATCCTTTATCGCTCTATGAACAGGACTTAAAGGGGTACTCCAGTGAAAAACTTTTAAATTTTTTTTAAATCAACTGGTGCCATAAAGTTAGACAGATTTGTAAATTACTTCTATTAAAAAATCTTAATCCTTCCTGTACTTATTAGCTGCTGAATACTATAGAGGAAATTATTTTCTTTTTGAAACACAGAGCTGTCTGCTGACATCATGAGCACAGTGCTCTCTGCTGACATCTCTGTTCATTTTAGGAACTGTCCAGAGCAGCATATGTTTGCTATGGGTATTTCCTTTTACTCTGGACAGTTCCTAAAATGGACAGAGATGTCAGCAGAGAGCACTGTGCTCGTGATGTTAGCAGACAGTTCTGTGTTTCAAACGGAAAATAATTTTCACTGTAGTAGTCAGCTAATAAGTACAGGAAGGATTAAGATTTTTTATTAGAAATAATTTACAAATCTGTTTAACTTTCTGGCACCAGTTGATTAAAAAAAAAAGTTTTTCACTGGAGTACCCCTTTAATGTGCACAACATTATCAAACAGTCATATAAGGTGTAAGTGTGTGATACAACCTGTTGTACTGCTGTTACCATACACATGGACAAGATCAGCACATGAATATCCTGCATGTAAACAGTAACCATGTCAGTGAATAGTCACCCACCAATTCTATTTCCATTCACTGACAGCAGCATACAGCTCTTACGATATTCCTATTATAGCGAAGCCAATTCTCTATGATCATCTCCTCTCATGTGAATATACATGATGTTTTTTATCATATAAACTGTATTATTCTGACAAATAAAAGCAATGCGTTATACATTACTTTTATTTTTATACCGTATTTTTCGTCATATAAGACGCTCCGGCATATAAGACGCACCTAATTTTATAGGATAAAAATCTAGAAAATCAAGATTCTGAACCAAATACAATGTAAAGTATAGGACAGTGATCTTCAACCTGCGGACCTTCAGATGTTGAAAACTACAACTCCCAGAATGCTCAGACAGCCAACATCTGGAGGTCCACAGGTTGAAGACCACTGGTATAGGAGGTAGTACTCACGTGTCCCCTCCGCTCCGGACCGTCACTGCTGCCCTGAATGTCGCCCTCCATCGCTGTCGCCGCATCCCCGGGGTGTCCCCGTCGCTCTGGAACGTCTCTGCTGCCCGGTATCCTCGCTCTCCGTCGCCGCCATGACGTCGCTACGCACACCGCTCCTATTGGATGACGGAACGGCGTGCGCGATGACGACAAAGGAGAGCGCCAGCCATGCAGGGGATCCCGGCACGGAGCAGACACCGAGGAGGCAGGTAAGGTCCCTCCCAGTGTCCTGTAAGCTGTTCGGGACGCCGCGATTTTGCCGCGGCGGTCCCTTACAGCCCGACTGAGTAGCCGGGCTAGTGTTATTCTCCCTTCACACGCGGCGGTCAGCTTTGATCGCCGCGTCTGAAGGGTTAATACAGGGCATCACCGCGATCGGTCATGTCCTGTATTAGCCGCGGGTCCCCGCCGTTGATGGCCGCAGGGACCGCCGCGATAGGTGTGTATTCGCCTTATAAGACGCACCAACTTTTCCCCCCCAGTTTTGGGGAAGAAAAAGTGCGTCTTATACGGTGAAAAATACGGTAATTGTTTGTTAATTATACACTAGATATAATGTAGATATGTATAAGATAGATTGAGAAAAGAAAGAAAGAGGTAGATATGTATGAGAGGTTAGATAATTAGAGAGATAAATGGATAGATATAAGATAGATAGGTAGGTGGAGATATACAAGATAGATAGATAGAAACGAGATTGGTAAATAGATACCATAGATAGATAGAAGCCAAAAACAGTTCTGACCTGCTGACACTTGGACTCCATAGCCCTGTGATGTATCCTGTGGTACTAGCAGCAGATACTGTATGTTGTGATGTGCGGCCTCCATGGATTAGACTTGTTTTCCAAACCATCCCACAAATGATCGATAAATAGGGGGAATTTGGAGGTCAAATCAGCATCTTGATCTTTGTCATGTTTTTCATTCTGAACATGTTTGCAGTGTGGCTGGGAGCATCATCCAACTAAAAGAGGCCACTTCCATGAGGGGATCCTGCTGCCATAAAAGGTGGGCTTGGTCTGTACAATGTTAAGGTACGTGGTACATGTCACAGTAACATCCACATGATGCCAGGACCAGAGGCGTAACTTGTGCAAAACATGCAACAGTGTCCCATGTGCCAATTACAATACTGGTCTCTTATGGGGCAGGTGTGCTTTGGAGCCCCCTTAGGCACCTGGGCCCTGGTGCGACTGCTACCTATGCACCCCCTATAGTTACGCACCTGGCCAGGATCCAGAAAATTGCCCATCACACAGCCCCGACTAGCTTATCTTCCCACAGTGTATCCTGGTGCCATCTCTTCCCCAGGTAAGTGATGCTTAGGCACCCAGCCGTTCACACAATAGGGAAGATTCTTGAAGAATTTTGCGCCAAAATTTTGGTGCGAAAAGTATAGATACGGTATGTGGGACCCTACCCTAAGGCTAAGTTTCTACTTTTCCAGATGTTAGCTATAAATCAATGAGAAATCACTAAATTCTTTATCCACTTTGCAGTTTTCCAGTTTGACCTTTTTTTAATCCTTTTGGCGTTTTTTCACTCTTTTTTGGCGGTTTTGCAAAGTCGCAGCATCTTGAGCCTGTGCCTTTTTTTTCCCTGAAATTGTGGCGTTTTTCTCCCATAGAGGTCTATGGGAGACATGTGGGTTTTAACTTTGGTGTTTTTGCCAGCGGTTTTTATTCTTTTTTGGACTTCAAAAATTCTAAAAAGTGATGGAGCTACCTTTTATTTTAATAATATTTTGTAGGGTACCAATAAAAAAATAGATATTAAAAAAGATACAGTAGTGATGGAAAAATTGTATTTAACAAAATGTATCTGTATTATAACAACATTTTTATACATTTTTAAACAGGGATCAATTTATGTGGGCAGGCAGGGCACAAAAAATTTAGCTGACAGTAATAAAAATGTAGTGTGTGTGTGTTTTTCACTTTTTATTTTTTACATTTTTTAGGTAGTACTACTACGCCCAGCATGGAACATACTGTTCCATGATTTGGAGTAGTAGTACCTGTACTAATTGACAGATCGCCCGTGTCACTTCTGACACCTGTTGCAATCCTCCTGTATATTGTATAGATGCGGCCGGCCGCTCTTCTATGCTCCCCTGCACTGCCGTATATATACACATCTATTCATATTTCCCGCAGAGAGCTGTGATTGGCCAGAGCCGTGATTTTCCGTAGAGAGCTGTGATTGGCCAGATGGATCCAGCCAATTACAACTCTCTGTGGGAAATATGAATAGGTGTATATATATGTCAGTGCAGGGGCCATAGAAGAGCAGCCGGCCACCCGCATCTACACATTATACAGGAGGATCACAGCGGGTGTCAGGAGTGACTATCGCTGCGATCTGTCTATTAAGGCAGGTACTACAGCTCCCAGCATGGAGCAGAGTGTGCTCCATGTTGGGAGCAGTAGTACCTGCACTTAAGGACAGATCACAGTGGGTATCACTACTGACACCAGCTGCGATCATCCTTCATCCCTAAGATGCGGAGCGGCTTTCTCCTGCGCTCGCATCTCTGCTATATTATGGACGATCGCATCAGGCGTCAGGAGTGACACCCGGGTCGATCTGTCTATTAGTACAGGAACTACTACTCCCATCATGGAACAGTGTGTTCCATGATGGGGGTAGTAGTACAGCCTAAATATAAAAAAAAAATGAAAAAAATGTGAAAACCACACACACACACTACATTTTTATTATTGTTGGCTACATTTTTAGTGCCCACCCGCATAAATTGATCACTCTTTAAAAATGTATTCAAATTTAGTTATAAAAAATAATATTAATTTCGTTAAATAAAAAATTTTTCCATCACTACTGCATCATTTTTTTTTTTTGGTACCCAACAAATTTAGAAAAAAAAACCAAAGGGACCAAAAATGCAATTTCCACTCAAATGCAAAAACACCAGAAAAAAACCTAATTGTTAAGTGGAACTAAGTGGAAACTTAGCCTAAAGAGGAAAAATTCTCTTAACTATATAGTTTAGTGAAATAACATGTTTTTATCTATGAGCCTTGAAGTTTTGACACTGGTGCCAAGTTTAAATGATATTTTGCTATCCTTCCCTATGATAGAATTTAGAGATGCCACCAATTGGGAAGCCACATGCAGTGGATCCAAGAGTCAACTATG